>NC_133014.1:9929051-10554051 GCF_048564905.1 Vicugna pacos
ATTTGAACTGAAGCATCATTGTCTATATAATGAATACAGTGTTTTCTTGAGTGGGGGTGGGAGGGGTGCATCAGGTATATGTAAAAATTAACCATTGGACTAGCCTGAGATGAACTCTGTTTCCTATTAAAATGCCCATGATGCCTCGGCAAAATCATAATACCCGGTGTCAGCACTGATAAAGGGAATTTCCACCAAGTACAGTGCTAAAACGGTTGACTTGAGGAAACACTCCCATCCCAGCAACATCTGTTTCATCTCCTAATCCCAATACGGAATAGACAACAAGACATCAAGAGACGGCTTTACTTCTCCCGCTTTCTGCCTAGATCAGGGGCTCAGGGCTACCATAACCTGAAACCAGACCTCTGTTCCCTGCCTGCAAAGGAATTAGGTTCCAAGAGGGCCCGAACTGGGCCCCATGAAACTCTCCTGCTTCAGTTCATCTCTTGTTATATTGATTTCAAGATCACATCTCCCAGTACAACACAGAACAGGAGGAGGATGAACGGCACGTGGAGATGGGTATTCTCTCCAGAAATACTCTGGGGCAGAGGAGCCCTGGGGGTAGGAATGGTCAGAGCCAGACTGATGAGGACCTGCTGGAAGCTGGGCCAGGTCTGTGCAAATCAGTCCACCCTCCGGTGTAGCCCTGCCAGACGCCGAGGACATATGCTGGTGGGTTTAAGTCACTCCACATTCCCTGCCCTTACCAAACATGGAGCCAGCCAAAATAAGAGCAGGATGCAATCAAAGACAAAGATGTTCTAGTGCACTAGTGAGCAGAATTAACAATGGGCGAAATGGAATCTGAGAACTAGCTCCCCAAGACTATGGAAGTAAAGGGTAAGGATGAAGCGGCAAGAGATGTAACAGACAGAATGAAGATGGTAGAAATCCAGCCTATGGATAAGCAGTATTCCTGAAAATACTGAAACAAAAGGAGTGGAAATAATAATCACAATGTAAAAGTATTTTCCTTAATGTAAAAAAAACCAAAAAACAAAAACCAAGGATTTAATGGGAAAAAAAAATCTATACTTGAAGATAAGCTTGCAAATCTAAAGCGGAGAGCATATATAAGCAACCAAACAGAAAATAATGGTTTACCAACAAATGGAAAAAAAAAATAAAAAAAAACCAAGGCTGACTTCGGTCTTAATTTGTCAGCTTCATGTGGAGTAAGATCTGGTCCTTTAAAGAGAAGACGTTGTGAGCTAAGCATACCATCCCAAACCAAATTGAGGTCGTGAGTACAGCAGTGGAAAGATGTTTTCAGATATCTAAAAAGCAGAAGCCATTTCCCTCCCATGGCCTCTCTCAAAAATCATTCAAAGACCAACTCTCTAGGACATTAAAAAGGATCAAAAGTAATAACTTGAAAATAAGAAAGTCAAGATATAAAAGGATTGGTGGTCCCTGCGAATCAGCCAACCAATAATTACGTGTTTTTAAAAATTAGTTATGAAGTTAAATACAGAAGCTAAAAATGTTTCAGGGAAAAAAACATGAATTATAAAAAAAAAAAACCCTTGAGTCATTGGTTCTATAATAGATTGGGTCAATAATATATTTTAATGTAAGATAAAAATCTAAAGTAAAGTAAACACATGCTCAGTTTCTTACTTTAATTGCAGGGTAGGCAAAAGGAATTGTTTTGTTTGACTTTGATCGTTAGAGAAACATAGATTAAAATGTATGTTTCCTTCAATTAAACGTCGCCATGAGCACTAAAACACAGGATGCTTGCTGTGCAAATCACTACACAAGACACAGCAAAGATAAGTAAGTGACCAGACGCTTGTGCAGAGACGGAGCAAAGGAGATGCATGAGAAGCCATGTTCTTAGAGGCCTCGAAGACCCTCCGGTGCTGTTCCTTCGGATGTGCCTACACCAAGGTTGGAGGGCTGTTTCAAGATTTCCCGCTGCCAGATGCTCCTTGCTTTGAGAATTTCTCCAGGGACTGCTTCTCAAGATCACTTCCTGTTCATTGTGATTTCTGCTTTGTACCTTGTCTAGTTTGTCTAAGTGTGCGTCCCCTCTCCCTGGTCCCCTGGCCTCTGAAGATCGATGATTTGACTTGAACTGCGCTGATCTGGTAATTCCTTGAAAACAACGTTACTGTTACAACATACTCCCTAAATTCAACCCACAGTAAGCCACGGAGAGGCATCTTCTGATCCATTTCCACCCTCGGGGACCATAAACCCCTCCAACTTCCACCTCTCGGAGACGGAGGAGGGCTAGCTGTGAAATGGGTTATAATATGAAATGAAAGAGGTTTCAGTTCTCCTAATAAAAGCATAGGCTCTCATGTTAGGACCCTTCCTTTCCTCTTCCCAGCTTCTGGGAACTCCTGGTAACTTGATGTTCCTTGCCTGGTTGCTACGTCCCTCCAGCCTCTGCTTCTGTCGTCTCATGGCCTTCTCCAGTCTGTGTTCAGTCTGTGTGTCTCTTCCCTCTCCTTTTCTTATAAGGACACCAGTCTTTCTGGATTAAGGCCCACCTTGCTCCAGTATGGTCTCCTCTTGATGACATCTGCAAGGACCCTATTTCCAAACAAGGTCACATTCACAGGTACTGGGGGTTAGTGCTTCAGTACATCTTCTTGGAAGGTACAATTCAACCTATAAGAGTCATTTAAAAAAAAAATGGCTCCAGAGCTAAAACGGAATCCAGAAAACTGTCAGAAATGCATGGTCTAAAAAGAAAGCCCAAGATGTGAGTAAGAAGAAAGAAAGATCAAGGGTGAGTGTGCCGTCAGGGGAAGGCTCTCTGCAGGGGTGGAGGGTGTGCTTCACAGAGCCCCTCAGTCAGTGTAGGGCTTCTAGGATGCTTAAGGGCATTGCCCTCTAGCCTTCTCAACACCCCAGGGGCATCAAAGACATTTGTGGATGTGGCTTTTGTTGAATGGACTGAACCCCCAAAAGATTCTTAGGAGACATGTGAAGTTTTTAAAAGAATTATATCAGCCAAACATTTTTCAGCTTTTGCTGAAAGGCAAAGAGACAGGACAAAATGAATAGAGCCTTTGAGCCGCCAGCCTTCTTCAGGCCGGAAGCCGGCTGAGGAAACGACCCAATCACAAACACGTGCACATTTCAGGATAAGGGCAGGATTCCTCAGAGGGAAGGACCAAGAGCCCAGAGGTGGCGTGAAGAGCCATGGAGAATAAAAACTCCTGGGCATGGGGAGGACTGAATCTTATTCAGGGAACTTCTGATAATTTCTCAGCTGGGTTTCAGAATTTCCGTGGATCACTGACCCCTCTCTTCCAACCATGTTTTTCTTTTCTGATCAAGAGTTTAGCGGTTATCCATTCCTGTCCCAGTAATGTATGTTGGCCATGTGAGGGACGGATAACTCGTCTTTCTAGTTAAAAGCCTTCAAATCAGGAGAAATTGTACTTGAGGGATGGCATGTGAGGAAACTTATCTGCCATCTAGACTGGACTTAGAGGGTGAGCGTCTGGAATTTGGACCAATGCTGTCATGGGGTGGAAGAGAGTTTTGTGGGCCTTGGGAAAGGGTGAGGATGAGCTGTGATGGACAGGGTCCCAGGTGGCCTTCAAGAATCCTGGCGTCCTGAAAGTCACATCCATATACAGTCCCCACGCTGCACTCGGGTTGATCTGTATAACCAGTGGAAGTGGTGGCGTGTCTCTTCTTTTCATCCTAAAAGACGCTGCATTCTACCTTAGTTTCTACCTCTCTCTCTCTTGAATCCCTCACTCTGGGAGAAGCCATGTCATGAGCAGTCCATGTGACAAAGCACTGAAACTTCTTCCAAATCTATGTGAATGAACACGGAAGTGTTTCCTCTCACCCTACTCGAATCTCCAAAGACGCCAAGGCCCGGAGCAGTCAACAGAGTGACTGCAACCTCATGGCAGAGACTGAGTCAGAAGCACCCAATCAAGACACGTCCAGATTCCTATCCCTCAGAAACCATGTCAGATAATAATATTTTTTGTTTCAAGATGCTCAATTTGGAGATAATTTGTTGCATGGCAATGGATGAGTAATATAGTATTGAAAAGCAAAAACTGTTTGAGTTTTGGCATTGAAACACACATTTTTTGAAACAAAATTATGAAGGGAGATTATAGTCTTTAAAAAATTTTTTTAAAACCACTGTTTCCATCTAATAATACAAGGTGACATTTTCTGTATGTCAACAAGAACATGATTCTTTCAATATTCTGATGCTTCTAGTGTTTTGGTTATTGTAGACAGTGCCATAATGAACATTCTTAACAGTGCAATTTTTTGACTTTACATCCGAAGTGTTCTTCACAAACTTTGAACCAAATCATACTTCCCCAATGTCCATGTTTCTCCACACTCATTTCTCTAATACTTTATCTCTCCAGCTTTCTCACTTTTTATCTGGGAGTATATAGTATGAAACTAGATTCTCTCTGGTGCTTATTAAGTATTCAGAACTATTTTCTACTTAAAATTGTTCTCTTCCAGAGAACAAATTGTCCACAAGTGCTGATGTACTTATTTCGAGAAAAGAAAACTTTTACACCCATAAAAATGTGTTTTCTGGTCATAAAAACAAACACACACACATTAGGCACATGGTATGGCAAAGAAATACAAGAGTTTTAGAATCCTACAATTACATTTTACCACTTCTAAGCCTCTGATTCTACTTCTATAAATTTGGGGTGATAAGACTTGGTACGGTACAGATTTGTTGCAAGGGTCAAATAAGATCGAATATGTTTTTTAAAAAAGCATTTTTAGAAATGATAAACCTTGCACTCCTGTTAATGATCTGAGTTATTACCATTAGTGTAACCATTTTAGTAGTCAATTCAATTCAATATTCATTGACCGATACAGTTTTCTAGGGCCAAGCATGAGAAGACTGGAAAGATTATTAAGGTATGCTCCTGCCTTGAGAGAAGTCCACTAGTTTTAGCCCAGGTCAAAATGAAATAAGTGCTAAATTATGACAAAATCTACAAGTTTAGGGAAAAGAATTTTGACGTCTGTGGCTTGCATTTGGGGGTCAGCTTTCTGTTCAGCTAGCGGTATGTCGGCTCATGTCTACTGACATTAATTTGGTGTATCTTATAAAATGACCTGGTCAGCAGTTTGAACATCTGACCCAAGTACAGTCTGACCATTATCTTCGGACAGTGTCCAGAAGTGGGTGATTTCATGTAGAATGCCAAGATCTGGTGAGAAATAACCCCGTGATTTGGTTCAGAATCTTTTAAAGAGGCAAAAACATGAATGGGCTTCTGAAATCTGCCTTTCCATTCAGTTTTTCAGTGATGCTCTTTAATTTTCCCCAAACGCACATTTTACTTTGGAGACACTTGGCCAACAGACATTGGAGAGCCCATCTGCCTCTCGCCCTGGAGGGAGGGCTGAGGGCTGCGAGTTCACTGTCAGAGGTAGAGAGTCAAGGCCACTAGGAAGGAAGGAAGACCTATCATCTGGTGATGCCTTTCTCTCCTCGGTGTAGCCAGAATTTGACTTAAGATGGGACCAGGAAACGTCCTTCTGCGTGCTGGTGGTCATGGAGGGATCCCAGCTTCACAGTTTCCCTTGGAAGCCCCACTTCTCCAGTTTTCTAAAATCACATTGCAAACATCATTCATCAAGGTCACTGCGTCATTTCCTCACGAGTAGGAGAAAAAAAAAAGGCAAGAAAATATTCACTTGGAGAATATTTTATTAAGGACGTCTGTCATTTTGTAGAGAAAATTTACGAACAACAGTGTATACCCTGAGTAACCAATATATTTAACAGATGACTGTTTACTTTCAAGTGTGCATAACAAAAACTGGGCAGGCGGAGAGGTGAGAATATAGATAGGAGGAAAGCCGTCCTGGTTAACCAGGGGTTTTTTCATGTCTGTCTCTCATCACTTGTTATAGTTCCCACTGCACTGGTGGCTCCTCCACTTCAGGGGGCGTCAGAATCACCTGGGAAAGAACGATTTTGAAAGTCAGATTCACGTTGTCCTCCTCCACACCGCAAGGCTGAGTCAAAAAGGAAAAGAGAAGTGGTTAGTAAATGAATGTCACGAAGCATCCTCAAAATCCAGGGGCAGTAAACGAACTTGGGAGCAACTACCCTGAGTTATTTTTTTTTCTCATTCAGAATTTGAGATTTGGTTGGAGAAGAGTTGGTGGAGGCTGAAAAGAAGGTTTTCAGAGATGTAACTTTCCAGAGCTTTCCTTTTAGAGAAGTGACTGTCACTTACAATTTTTATTGTGGTGGTCAGCACAGCTTGACTCTGTGTGTGTGTGTGTGTGTGTGTGTGTGTGTGTGTGTGTGTGTGTGTGTGTGACTTTAAAGCTCTTTCGATCTTTAAAATATAACGAAACCATAGTACTTCTGTAAAGGCTATCTTTCTAACAGATGATGCCAGCTATTTGGTTGTAATTTTAGACGAACTGTTTCTTTGCCCAGGTCACCTGTTTGGCATTTGGATCTTATCTCTGAGTTCTTGTGTGTAGAAAATGCGAGCTGTCTGTGTTGGTGATTGGATGGCACGCGCATGGCTTATGCAGGAGGTCAGGCTGCCGGAATCGGTCACAGGCCTTCAAGAGCGTTGGTCCAGTGGTAGCTGGTAGAGCCAGAGAGGAGCTGGAAAGTGCTACTGCCGATGAAGCCAGAGGGAAAATCTGATCTGCTTTGCTTGTATTTCTCTGAGAGCTTCAGGGTGGAGACAGGGAACAGAGTGCCAGCAGCTGGGTTGTGTTTGTTACATTTTTTTAAAGCCAGTACAGCAGCCCGAATGGCAGATGTTTTACTAAAACTCTCATGGTACAGAAATGCCAAGAGCTTTGGTCCAGAGACAGATCATCAAAGACAGGAAACAAGATTCGAAACCAAATTTCCCGAGTTCATGGTTTGCAGTGATCTTGCATCTTCTAACTCCCATAGTCGAGTTGGGCTGGGAAGGTGACCATGAGGCCAGGGCAACCTGATGGAGGGGACTTTGTGTCTTCAGAACACTGAGCACTGCCCATGCAATGGCCACCTTGTACAAAAGTGCGGCTCCTCTGCTGACTGGTGCTTGAAATTCCTCTGATGGGGAGCATCTTTCCATTTCTCAGAGAGAGATAAAGCTTAAGCTCCTGCAACTCCCAAGAGTGGGGAAGAGTGATGACTTCCCCATCATGGTAAGCTGTACACGGTGCTGACGAAGGGATTAGATGGTGGTCTGGAGAGACTCCAGAGTGGACAGGCAGGAAGATCCAGGGCTGCCCGTGCCTGCCTCCTGGGTACAGTGCTCCTAAAGCTTCGCTTGGTGCTTCCCTCTTTGTTGCTGGGAGCAGGAAATGTTTCTGTTCTGTGATATTTTCCTCTCTCTTCCTCCAGTTCCATTAAACAGAGTTACCACTAGGAGCTGCATTTTCTCTTTTCCCCTTACTCCTAACTTTCTCCATCTTCCTCTCCAAAAGACCACTGAAATTCTCTTCCTAGGGAAACCTATTATGAGTAGGAAATGAAAAGGAGAGAAATAAGGGGAAGTGAAGAGCAGGGAAAAGAAAAGGAAGTTGTGTTCCTGATAAGCACGTGGGTGGTGCAGTCATTGCCTTTGGAGTGTGAGAGCTGGAAGGGTCCATTGGGGAGTTCCAGTCAAACCCACTCATTTACAGGAAGTCAACGAAGGATCAAGAAAGTCAGTGGTTTCTTCCAGGGAACACAATTACCAAGAGCAAAGATGAGACTGATATTTGATTATGTACTATTTTTCCTCAAACTTTCACCCACTATTTTTAGTAATCAACTTATGGACCTTTCTGGAAACAGTCAATACTGTGGTGCTCACCTAATGGGGATTTCCTATTTCCCTCAGTCCTGCTACATTCGATTATTAGAAGCAAGAACTGTCCCTTCTCTTCCAATTGCTTATTTATTCAATTATATCAGTGTGCATTGAGATATTTATTCTATTTTGGGGCTATAATCCAATTCCATTGTTATTTATTTTCTTGTTCAAATTGTTCCAGCTTTGGCCATTGAAAGCTCCTTCAGTTTAGCTATCCCCTGTGTCTCTTTACTATGTCTCCGTTTTGTTTTTTTTTTAGCACTTCCTTGTTTTTTGGTACCACAGAATATTCCAAGCTCATCTTGTATTTTCCCTGCCTGACCTATAATCAACCATTTCTCCAAGAGTCCCTGGTTCCCTTATTGGAGAATGGTATTTAAAGACCAATATCTGGTTCCTGGATGTGCTAACTGCTACTGGAGTGTCACTACTTCTAGGCTTGCTCTGAGCTGGAAAATATATGTAGGTTTACTAACTCACACGTTCTCATACAGATTTGTATGTATGCATATTAGAAACCATGAGTTTATGCTGGTTGTTCTGGATCCAGTCCCAAACCACAAGCCTTCCTTCTTTCCTAGTTGTAACTTCTTTTTCTGATAAAGTAAGAAATTGAGCTTTCATTGTGTTTACTTATTTGATCTTCCCTATTATACACATTAAGTAGTTTCAGTAGTGGTTGCTAAACCATATCTTTGTGAGAAACACATTTATAACTAGAATACAGCATTTTTCTTTGTGAATTTAGCTTACAGTATCTAATCAAAATAGTATTTCCAAAATTTCTACCATCTTTTTCTTCTTCTTCAGTGAGATTATGTTATTCAATTGCAACAGAGTTAAAACTTAAGGAGACAGATATACCATAACAGGTATATTTACCCAACACTATCACTGATTACATTAAATGTAAATGGACTGAATATTCCAGTTAAAAGGCAATTAAATTGTCATAGAGGGTTAAAAATGAGCAAAATCCCATCTATATGCTTTAAAGGTAAAGATCCATTCAAGAAAAAGATACAGCTTGAAACTAGAACATGACAGCCTGAATTAATGTCAGAAAAAGCAAACTTTAAGGTAAGGAGTATTACCAAGGATGAAAAGGGTCATTGCATGAAGATTAAAAGGCTACTTCATCACGAAGACAATAATCTGAAATAGATAAGACAAAATAATACCAACCTTACACAAAACTCTTTCAAAAACCTGTCTAATACTGGTACTGAGAACCTTGTAATAAGTACATTATATAAGAATGTAATGTACATTACAAAGAAAAAATTACAAACCAACATTTTTCATTATATAGACAGATATGTACAATAAAATATTAAAGATTGTACCCAGCAATATATAAAAAAGGAAAATACATCACCAAATGGTATTTATTCCAGGAACGCAAAGTTGATTTAACATTCAAATATCAGTCAGTGAAATTTACAACATTGACAAAATAAGGGAGAAGAAAATTGTACGATTATATAATGCAGAAAATAATTCTGACAACATCCAATATCAGTTCATGATTTTAAAATGTCTTATCAAACTAGAAATAGAAATTAATTTCCTCAATTTTGAAACAGAGCATCTACAGTAAACCTATAGTTAACATCTCTAATGGAGAAACGTTGCACACTTTCCTCCTTAAGGGAGAGAACAAGGTAAGAAGGTCCACTTTTACCACTTCTGTTTGATATTACACTGGAGGTCCTAGCTGTGCAATAAGGCAAGAAAAAAGAAATAAATGACATAAAGATTGTAGGGGAAGAAGTAAGTCTGTCTTAATTTGCAAATGAAACAATTATTTACATAGAAAATATGAAAGAATTTACCAAAAACATCTCCAAACATTACCAGAACTAATAAATCAATACAGGGTTATAGGATGCAATCTGAATGTCCAAAATAAATTTTGTTTTTATATGCTATCAATAAACAATTGGAAAATAAAATGTAAAGTTAAATTAAAGTTACGTCATTAAAAAACATGAAGTCCTTAGGAGTATATTTTATAATAAAAATTCAAACAATGCAAAATCTGTTTGTAGAAAACTATAAAACATTGCAGAAAGTAACTAAAGAAAACTTAAATAAATGGAAATGTATACCGCATTTGTGGTTGGAAGAAAAATCAGTATTGTCATGATGTTCATTCTCCTTAAATTGGTCTGTAGGTTCAACACCATCTCAATCAAAATCACGGCAGGAATTTTTGTAGAAACTCACGAGCTGATTTGACAATTTGTATGAGAATGCAAATAGCCTAAAATAGCAAAAACAACTAGAAAAAAGTTGAAGAAATGTGGAGGCCTTGTATTACCTGATTTCAAAGTTTATGCTAATGCTCCAATAACCCAGACAGTGTGGATTGGCATAAGGATAAACAAACAGATCAATGGAACACTTTAGAGTCCAGAAATTGACCCATACATAGCTGTTCACTTGATTTTTTACAAAGGTATGAAGGAAATTAAATGATGAAAAGGTAATTTTTTTCCCCCAACAAATTGTGCACCCAGCAAACAACTAAATGTCTGAGTGGAAAAGAATGAACTTTGATCTATGCCTCTTATAATACACCAAAATTAATTTGAGATTGATCACAGGCTTAAAGTGAAAGCGAAACTATAAAACTTTCTGAAAAAAACTTAGGAGTTTTGTGGAGTTGGGGTAAACTAAGATGTCTTAGAAGAAAAGATAAAAAACACTCACCATTAAATTAAATACTGATTGACTGGATTTTTTTCACAATTAAAAAAATTATTCTCCAAAAGACACCAGTAAGAAAGCAAAAAGGCAAGCCATGACCTTGGAGAAATTTGCAACATGTGTATCTGACAAAAGACTTTTATCCGGGATACAGAAAGAACTCCTCTAACTCAGTAATAAAAAGACAGAATCTAAGAAAAATTGCACAAAGACTTGAAAGACATTTCACAAAAGAAGATAAAAGAATGGTAATTGAGCACATGAAACTTTGCTCAATGTTATTAGTCATCAGGGAAATAGAAATTAAAACCGCAATGAAATACCACAACATGCCGCCTGAAGTGTGTTACACTGAATGATTGATGACGTTCAATCATGGTGACGGATGGAAAAAGGAGAACTTTCATAATTGCTGTTGGTAGTGTAAAACAGTAATAATCATTCTGGGAATCAGTTTGGCATTTCCTTATAATGTTAAATATATACCTGCCCTAGGACCAGCAATTCCCTCCCTAGGTATTTAGCCAAGAGAAGTGAAAACCTGCTCACAGAAAGACTTGTGCAAGAATGTTTATAGCAGCTTTACTCAATAGTAGCCCCAAAGTGGAAACAACCTGAATGTGCATCAACGTGAGATTGGATAAGCCAGTTGTGTCTTCATGCAACGGAATGGAACTCAGCAATAAAAAGGAACAAACTACTGTTACATGCAACAACCTAAGGGAATTTGACCGACGTTATGTTTAGTGAAGGAAGCCTGAAAAAAAGTGAATAATGTAGTATTTCCAAAATTTCTTCCATTTTTTCCCTCCTTCTTCAGTGAGATTACGTTATTCAGGTGCAACAGAGTTAAGACTTAAGGAGACAGATAAACCAAACAGGATGGAAGACTTTTACCCAACACTGTCACTGATTACATTAAATGTAAATAGACTGAACATTCCAGTTAAAAGGCAATTAAATTGTCATAGAGGGTTAAAAATGAGCAAAACCCCATCTACATGCTTTAAAGGTAAAGATACATTGAAGAAAAAGATGCAGCTTGCAACTTCCACCTTCCCTGAAGGTGATGACGGGTGTGGCCTGAGCACGTTGGTGTCGGGAAGATCATTCTGGCATCAGTGCAGAGAGGGCGACCTTTAAGGTCACAGTAACCATCATCCCAGAAGCACTGGGATCCAGGGGTGGTAGCAGTGAGGGTGAAGGGTGGTCAGTGAGACTTGGGGTAGTTTAATGGGGAGAAAGCTGAAGATGGAGTCAAAGATGGCCCCAGGACTCCTGTTTTGCGTTGGAGAAGAAAGGACTCCATTTCTGGGCACGAAAACACAGAGCCCTAAGGCGTCCAAGTGGCGGTGGGCTCTTTCTCTCTATCCCCATCTCTGTTCATCCCCAAACCCCCATGGGGTGGGTTTTCTGTGTGCTGAATCCCTTGCTGTTCCCTCGCAGCCCCAGGAATGCCTCCCCCAGCTGTCCCGTGGGCCGAGCACCAGCTGAGCTGCTGCAGAGATTCAGGGAACAAAGATCCTGTGGCCCAATTTCTTTCCCGTATTAAATGTACACTATTCTGCCTTATGTCAGCTTTAAGCAGCCACTAAGGGCAGTCAGGTTCCATAACATGGTCTTCAGCTAAATGGGAAGATCGTGTTATTGAAACAAGATCTTTCTTAGCTGACCGGACTCCAGATGCATGCTTTGGGGCCTGTAAAATCTATCTAAAGCCCCCAGATTCCCACCTCCCCCCACTTCTATTCCCCCATCCACCAAAACAGTCAGAAGGAACCTTTAAAATGAGGACCCTGTTAAGAAAGGAGGAAGGCATCAAACGTTTGTTTATTTACGTATCGGTTGAAAATTATCGAAATCGACCTTAGGATCATACGTTGAAATGGACACTCAGTGACCAAAGAGGCTATGTCACCCAGCAATTGTTTTCTATTCCGAAAGGCTGAGTAATTAAGAGCAGACTCCACTGACATGAAAGGGTTCGAGGAGGAGAAATTGGGAAGTGATGTATTCAGTTATAGGGGCAGTTTGCCAAGACCCTGTTGATTTCACGTTCTGACAATTTCAGTCTAGCCTTAGCAGTGAAAAGATTCAGAAACAGGTCAGATCAAACATGTATGACCCCCCTGCCTGTCCCCACGTCTGGAACTCTTGTGTGCATGACAAAAGCAGTCAGGTGTTCACTAGGAAAGGGCTCTGTCTTTGGCGTCTGTTCATAATGCCAGGCCCCAGACCAGAGCTGGGAGGACAGTGCCGGTGGGAGGAGAGAGACAAGGCTGCAGGGATCCCGCCCCGCTGCTGAAACCTGCAGACGCGGTCACTGCTGCCCGGGAGCCCCACACACCTTGCTGCGTGTACTCCTCTACTAAATTCCCTCTTGCTGTTTCTGAATCCAGTGTTATTCCACCCCTTCCCCTCGAATCCATTTGTACTGCCACCACCCAGCTATGAGAAGGGGGCGGGGTCCTTCATGTGCTCACTGGCCCTGGCCACAGTGCTGGTCACGTCCTGCCCTGGTTGGAGCGAGGGCTCCGATGGATGGATGTGCCGGCCTGGTGGGAGACCAGAGCAGGGCATGCAGACCACACAGGGGAAGCGGAGCTGTCGGGAGGCCTCTTGAAACCGGGAGGATGCAGTCGGTGGGGGAGGCAGAGGGCAGCTGGAGAGAAATGTGCATGCGTGATCTGAAGCAGGGGTGGGACTGTGTTCCGAGATCGGACAGTTCGGGGTGGAAGGCGGCTGTGTGTGCGTGTGCACGCGCGCGTGCCTCTGAGTGCATGTTTACTGAGAACCTGCTCCCAGCACTGGCGGGGAGGATTCTGTCTCTGCTGCTGTGGCCCAGACTGACTGTACAGGAGGCCCTGGTGTGAACAGCGAGGGCCGTGTGGGGCCAGGTCTGCGCTAACACAGCTGTGCTGGACAAGCTTTGTTGGCAGCTGGGGACAAGGAGCCCGGCAGACCAGACATCTGTGTTCCCGATCTAGGGACAGTTACTGGACTTTTGTGGGACTCACTGAATACCTTGCCTGCGAGGGCCAGTGCTGCAGGGCTCGTGGGGGGAGAGGTCCCCACTGCGGGCCTCTTCGTTCTGTCACACCGTCTATCATTCTTACGGTGTGTTTCTCTGGGAATCCCAGCCTTGAACCCCAGTGGCTCATGTCCCCAGACAAGGGCTTGTCCACCCCCTCAGCCCTGCAGCCACCTGCCACCTTCTGAGGGAGGGGAGATTCTGGTGCAGAGCTGGGGCTGGCAAGGGTCTGGGGGTGGGTCTGGCGGGGTGGAGCAAAGGGCCTCGGGTTCAAACTCTGACCCAGGCTGTGAGACTGGCATGAACCCCACAGCTGGCTCCCTCACCTGGGGCCCCCAGAGCCAGGACACAGCCCTCTCCAGGGCATTTTGAGAACATTTACTTCTCATAGGAAACAAGCTGCAGCGATAGACATAAGGGTGCCCTCCTGTGTCCTTTTCTCCCATATTTTCATTTTTTGCATATGTAGCAGGATGTTGAGTGAGATTTATTTACCCAGCTCTCCTGGAATTGTAGCTTGGGTTCAAAGCTTAGGGTTAAAGTGTAAAGGAGCCCGCATTTCCTGTTCAGGAAGCCACCAGTGAGCCGCCAGCTGGTGGGCCCGCCACCCTGCTTGTTTCGAGGAGCTAATGGAAGACAGACCAGCACCTGCCCATGGCTGCAGGAAGAGGGTGGTGGCTTTAGGGGAGGGCAGAGTTCAGGGCGAGAGTCTGCTGGTGGCCTCTTCCCAAAGCCGTGCAGAGGAAGCCAAGTTTAATCTAGAAACAAATCCAAAGAGAAAAGAGAGAAGTAACTTGATGGGCAAACACGTGAGAGAAGAGTTGAAAGAGGAAACAGAAAAGACAGGAAGAACAACGCAGGAGAAAAAGACAGAAATACAGACAGGGACATATGATAGGAGAGGAAAAAACCCCGAAATACAACAAAAACAAAACCCAGAAAAATAGGAAAAGTACAGAAACACAGGAAAATCCAGAAAACTGAAAAATATAGAAGCGTGACAAGCGGTGAAGTAAGGTTAGGAAGAAAGAGAGAAAGAACTCATCTAGAGAGAGAAATACAGAAAGATTTTTTAAAAAAGGTATACATAAAAAATACTAGAAGGCAGAGCCAGGTGAGTGTCAGCTGGAGGCGGGGTGAGTCCCGGGAAGCTGGGCCACAGGCTGCACCTCTACAGAGAAGGACAAGAGGAGAAAAAAAACAAAAAGAAAAGACTGGCCTGGACGATTCAGTGTGCACCATTTCCATTGCTTTATGAGGTGGTCATCTGCTGGGCGGGTACAGGGCTTACTCCCTCCAGGACAAGGGGTCACAAGTCTAGGGGAGGGGCTGCTGCGGGCTGTCCTGAGGGGAGAAGCAGAAAGTGAGGGAAAAAATGATCATTTGACTTCCTTTACTTCTCTATAAAATGTTCCAATAACTGCATGTTGTATTGCTCTCCGTATCGGATGGGCATGATTTGAGACCTGTGGTACCTAAGGTGTGCCGTAGCATCCGACATCCTAGCTCAGCGAACATATAAAGGCGTGCACGGTTATTGGTCAGGACTGGACTCTTTTGTTCCATCTGACTTCACCCACCATCCACAGGAAGATTAAAAGGAAGAGGGCAGACTTAAGAGTGAGCACAGAAGACAAATTCAAAGGACATAGCAGGTGGACTTGGGGCTGAGTACACAAGGAGGAAGGCTTAAATACTGTCAAAGACAGAAGTCTGAAGGGTGCAGAAGGAGCTGTCTCCACACGGCTGAAGCAGGGCCCCCACCCTGGCTGCCTTTCTCCTCTGCCACCCTGTTGTGGGTTGAATTGTGTCCCCCCTGCAAGAGATATGTTCAGTCCTAACCCCCAGTACCTGTAAATGTGACCTTACTTGGAAATAGGGTCTTTGCAGATGTAACCCAGTTAAGATGAGGTCGTACTGAAGTTGGGTCCTGGTGTCCTGATAAGAAAAGGAGAGACCTGGAGACAGACACAGAGGAGGATGCTTTGTGAAGATGGAGGTAAACATTAGATATTTGGGTGATTCATTGAGAAGCCAAGGAATGCAAAGATGGCTGGCAACCACCAGAAGCTGGAAGAGGCCAGGAAGGGTCATTGCCTAGGGAGCTGGCCCTGCTGATACCCACATTTTGGACTTCCAGCTTCCAGAACTGTCAGAGAATATATTTCTGTGGTTGTAAGTCGCCAAGATTGTGGGAATTTGTTACAGCACCCCTAGGTAATTAATACAGCTCCTTAGTGTGGCTTTTAACTCTTCTTACACTTACGTGCAAGATAGCTGAGTTCCAAGCAGGAAGACAGGGAAAGGACAAGAGAAGACAGCACCTGCCAGCTCAAGCTCCGTCTTTCATCAGAAAAACAGCAGTTTTTACAGAAGCACCACCCAGTAAACTTCTGCCTACTTTTACTGGCTGTGGGGGTCCCATGTCTAACCCTAGTTGCAAAGGAGTCTGGGGAGGTACTTTCTAAAAATCAACTTTTTACTCTCTCTCTCTCTCTCTCTATGTATACAGTAAAATTCACAATTTCAAGTGTATTATCAATGAGTTTTGACAAATGCATATGGTCCCAGGATTGCCACCACAATAGAGCATTTCCATCGCCCCAAAACATTCCTTCATGCCCCTTTTTTGGCCAGTCTCCTCCCCTGACTCTGACTGATGGAAAACATTTTTCTCTTGCTACAGATTTGCCTTTTTATAATTTAATATAGATGGAATAGCATAGCAGACAGTCTCTTATATCTGGCTTCTGTCACTCAACACAATGCTTTTGAAATCCATCCAAGTCACATTGTGTTCGTTTTTATTGCGGGGTACTGTCCCTTGGTATGGATGCACTTCAGTTTGTTTATCCATTAACCAGTTGGTGGATATATGGATTGATTCCAGTTTTGCTAGTATGAGCAAAGCTTCTCTGAATGTTCTCATGCAAGTCTTTGCGTGGACATATGTTTTCATTTATCTTTTGTAAATATCTAGGAGTGGAATGGCAGGGTTCTATGGTAGGTATATGTTTAACTCTGTAAGAAACTGCCAAACTGTCTTCTAAAGTGGCTGTACCATTGCATTCCCAACAGCCATGACTTTTAGTTGCTGCGCAACCTCATTACTTGTATCACCTGCCTTACTCATTTTAGCCATTCTAATGGGTGTGTGCTGGTGTTTCATTGTGGCCTTGGTTTGCATTTCTCAAATCTTTTTCATGTGTTCATTTGCCATTCATTTGTATTCTTTGGTGAAGTGTCTCTTCAAATTTTTTTTTTGCCTGTTTGTTTAACTGGATTTTATTTTCTTACTATTGAATTGAAAGCTGTCTCTATAAATTTTATGTGGAAGTCCATTATTATATCTGTGATTCATAAATATCTTCCTCTTAATCCATTTACCCACTTTTTCATTTTCTTAACAGTGTCAGAAAGAGCAGATTTTTAATTTTGATGAAAATTCAACTTTTTTGTGTCTTGTATTATGAAATCTTTGCCTAACCCAACTTCACTAAAATGTTCTCATGTAGTTCCTCCTCAAGTTTGTAGATTTAACTCTTACACTTAAGTTTATGAACTACTTTGAGTTAACTTTTGTATATGGTATGAAGTAATGGCTGAGATTCATTTATTTGTTTTTGCATGTGGATGTTCAGTTGTTCCAGCAAACAAACTGTTTGCTAGCAAACTGTTTTAGTTGGAGGGGAAAAAAAAACTGTTTTATCTGTTGACAAGACTGTTTTTCCCCATTCAGTTTCCTTGGTGCCTTTGCTGAAAATCAGTTGACCGTACACATGTGGCTCTATTTCTGGACTTTCATCTTTTTTCCATCCATCTACATTTCATTCTTACCCCAATACCATACTGTTGTGTTTATTGTCCCTTCATAGTAAGTCTTGAAACCAGTTAGTGTGACTCCTCCACCTTTTTTTTCGTCAAAATTATTTTGACTGTTCTAGGTCCTCTGTATTTCCGTATGTTTTATACAAAGCTTGTCCACTTCTACCAAAAAAAAAAAATCCACTGGGATTTTGATTGACATTGTGTTGAATATATAGACCAATGTGAGAAGTGACATCTTAGCAATATAGGATTTTCTGACCCACAAACATAGACTATCTCTCCTTTATTTAGATTCTCCTTTTTTTTAAACATCTTTATTGTGGTATGGTTCCTGTACAGTAAACTACACATATTTCAAATGTACAATTTGATGACTTTTGATAGAGGTATCCACTGATGAAACCACTACCACAATCAAGATAACTAACATTTCCATCACTCCCCAAGAGGTGCAATTTTTGAATTCCCAATTCATCCCTTTCCACTCCCTTTACCCCCTGGTAACCATAAGTTTGTTCTCTATTTTTGTGAGTCAGTTTCTGTTTTGTAAATAAGTTCATTTGTGTCCCTTTTTTTTTAGATTTCACATATAAGTGATACCATCTAGCATTTTTCATTCTCTTTCTGGCTTACCTCACTTAGAATGATGATCTCCAGGTCCATCCATGTTGCTTAAAATGGCATTATTTTATTCTTTTTTATGGCTGAGTAGTATTCCATTGTGTGTGTGTGTGTGTGTGTGTGTGTGTGTGCATGTGTATACCACAACTTCTTTATCCAGTCATCTGTTGATAGACATTTGGGTTGTTTCTATGTCTTGGCTACTATAATAGGTTCTTTTTTTAAATTTCCTTCTGCAGCGTTTTTTTGTTTTGTTTTGTTTTGTTTAGTTTTCCTGTATAGATCTTGCACATGTTTTGTAAAGTGTACCCATAAGTATTTAATATTTTTGATGCTACTGCAATGGCATTTTAATTTCAACTCCTATTTGTTCATTTCGAGAATACAGAAATACAATAGACTTTCGTATATCAAAGTCTTCTATCTCGTGACTGCTTAATTAGCTTATTATTTCTCGTAGGTTTGTTGTATATTCCTTAGGATTTTCTACATAGAAATTCATGCCTTTTTGGATGAAGACAGTCTCACCTACTTGTTTCTAAACTCTGGACCTTTAATTTCTTTTTCTTGCCTTATTGCCCTGGCTAGAACCTGCAGTACAGTGTTGAATAGAAGTGGAGATAATAGACATTGTCTTTTTCCTGGTCTTAGGAGGGAAACACTCAGTCCTTTGCTATTAAATGTGACCTTAGCTGAGGTTTTTTTGTAGATCCTCTGTAGGGAGGTAGGTGTTTTTAACTGGCTGTATTGCTGCTCGAAATTATCTTGGGTTTTTCTGGAAAAGAGGAAGGGGGAATTGGTATGGGCATCCATCAAAGGTGAGGCAGCAGGGGTTTCTTTACGAGTTCAGCTCTGTCTTGGCTGTGTGATGACTTAATAGGAAGAAAGCATTTATTTCC
Source organism: Vicugna pacos (assembly GCF_048564905.1). Taxonomy (NCBI): domain Eukaryota; kingdom Metazoa; phylum Chordata; class Mammalia; order Artiodactyla; family Camelidae; genus Vicugna; species Vicugna pacos. The sequence continues at coordinate 9,947,951 of NC_133014.1, forward strand.
CTTAGAGGCTTTCAGTGTGGGGAGTGGGTCACATTAAACATGACCAGGTGTGACAGTGCATCTTTATAAACTGTGTATTTGGCAGGCACAGGTGTTGCCAGGGAACTAACTCCCCATCAGTCCACTGGGAGGCAGTGTACCCTGTGGTTAGGAATGTGGGCTCAGAAATCTGTGCCCAGTCTGAAGCCACCTCTGCAACCCTGGGCAAGTTCCTCGACCTTTCTGTGTTACAGGTTTCCACCTGCAAAATGAAGATAATAAAAGATATCAGTAATACCTCCCTCCAGGGCTTCTGAAGACTAAATGAGCAAATGCGATGAAAGGGCTTAAGACAGTGTCTGTTGTCTGGTGTGTTTTAAGAAGGATTTAGTTTGCATGAGGCTAATTTAGACACAAGTTTTCAGCAGCAGGTTTACTGCTTGAAGTAAAGAAAAACCCGTATCATTTTTAAAAACGCTTTCTCTTGAAACCTTGTGTTAAGATGTTGTGACATTGGAGGGTTAGATACTTGATTTCTGTCATTTTACAATGTTCTTTGTGCAACGAGTACATTGAAAATCCCTGTGTGTTGCATGGGCAGTTACCAGCAGGGTTACAGTTGTGGGCAGTGACCCTCTGCAATTAACCCTGAGTCTATAGTTGGAGGCTGAACCCAAGTTTGATCTTCTGGTCTGTTCGTTTCGACCACTGGAGAGTGGGATGGCGTGTGCCCTGCTTAGGCGTGTGGACCACTGTGCAGCCTCTAGTCGGCTTCAGACTATCATTTCCTGCCAATAAACTAACTCAGAGGGCCAGAGACTTCTCAGTCGGTTACTTTCCCGGGCATCTGCCCTCGTAAAGCTGCCTTCCCATCACCACGTTCTAAGCCCTGGGTGCCGTCCTTCAGTGGGGGGTGAATCCTGCAGCCTTTCTATCTGGGAAGTGGGGGTGCCAGGGAGCCACTTGCCAGCAAGGGTGAGGTTACCCTGAGCCTTCTTGAGTGAGTCCTGCAGCCGCACCGTGATGCTGGCATACAAGGAAAAACACTTAGGAGCTGGCTAGCAGGCCTTCAAGGGGCCTTTCCCCTAAACTTGAACTTGCTTTTTACTTTTGCCTCATCCTGTTGGAGGGGTTCAGGCACAGTAAGTTTTGCAAGGGATCCTCTGCAAGGTTTTCCCGTCCGATGTCCCTCCTTCAAGCAGGGTTCTGTGTTGTCTGGCCAGTTTTCTGACTCTGGTTTTCTCTTGATCGGGCCAGCGAAAACTTAGTCTATACATTGACTTCTAAAAAAATTTTTTAGATGTTCGCAGTTCTGTTCAGACAGATCCTTCCTCTCTCCTTCCCATGCAGCGGTGGTTGCAGGTTGGGGGTGGTGGTGCAGCCGACGCGGGTTCAGGAGAGCCTGTCCGTCAGGCTCTGCCCGACACAGATTTCCTGGCGTCTTCCTCCATTGTGGGATGGGAGAGTTCCAGGACTGTGTTTGGGCAGCTCTGGTCTTCTCCCTTGCCAAAGGTGTTCTGTGGGCTGTTCCCTGAGAATTTCCTACCTCCATGGTGCCCATTACACCCATGCAGGGATCAAGACAGACAGCATCCTCTCCCTCCACCATCTTGAGATGCCCCAGTTAGGTGGGGACCCCAAGGCACATGTGGCATGGTCCTCCGAACTGTGCCTGTCGCCCCAGGTAATCATGCTAAATTATACATAGGTAGAGGTTTTCTGCAGCGCCAGCCTTTCCACTGGAACACAAAGCACTTTGTCATAGGAAGGGTTTCACCAAGGAGTCCTCCAGGCCCCCCAGGTACTGTGCAGGTGTGGGACGCAGGTCATCCTTCAAGCAGAAGACTCTGAAATAGAAAAGAAAAGAGAAGAGAAGAGTAAAGAAAAGAAAAGAAAAGAAAAGAAATGAGAAGAAGCTACATAGGCTGGCTTCCTACTAGAGTGTGATATCTTTGAGCAGAGGATTGCTCAAAGTGTAAATACGAAACCCTTAGATTTTCAAAACAGAGAAAGCAAGAACAAACAAAGAAAAGTCCGAAGTGCCCAATTTAATACTCTTCTCTGATCAGGTAAGAATCTGCCTTCAGCTTCACCTAAGTGATTGTAACTGCCAGCTTTGTGATTTGGCATTTCTTTTCCATGTATTTTCTTCGTATTTTATTCCTGCTAAATTTCTTCACTTCCCTCCCATTAAAACATGAAACAAAGCAAAAAAAAAAAAAAAAAAAGACAAAACCCCCAAAAAACTTCCTTCATTAGAGTGCTTGAAAGACAGTCTTAAAGCAAATAACCCTCCAAAAGTTACTCATTAGATACATAAATGACATAAACGTACTGCATCCGTTTCCACCTTTATGTTAATTCCTTGCACATTTCAAACTCTGCCACTACCACATGCCAACTCTGTGGAACAGGCATTCAAGAAACAATTTGATGAGAACTTTTAAGATCTACTCTCTTAGCAACTTTCAAATATACAATGCAGTTAATTTATTAACTATAGTCCCCACGCTTTCATCACAAGAAATTTTCATAGCTACGTCTGGGGGTGGATGTTAACTGGATTTATTGTGAAGATCATTTCACGTTATATACAAATATGAAATCACTAGGTTGTATACCTGGAATTAATATGTTTGTCAATTATATTTAAATTAAAAAAATGTTTTAAAGGCTCAAAAGTGAAATAATTTGTCTACACCACAAAGATGAGATAGTAACAGGGTTGTAGTTTCAGTTTTTATCCCTCAAGCCCCGAAGTCCGCGGTCTTTCTGTTACAAGATTCCTCTAAGAGTGAGTACGTTTGTTTCTGTAAGTCAGAAGGCATGTTGTTGTGGACTGAATGTCTGTGTCCACCCCCCACCGAATTCCTATGTTGAATTCCTCCTTCCCGACGAGATGGGGCCTTTGAGCGGCAACCCTAATCCCTTTAGGGTTAGATTAGGTCACGCGGGTGGAAACTTCATGGTGGGATCAGTTGCCTGATTAGAAGAGAAAGAACGAGATCACTCTCCCTCGGCCACAAGAAAGCACAGGAAGAAGGCAGCCGTCTGCCAGCCAACAAGAGGGTCTCCCTAGAACCTGGCCACGCCAGCACCCTGATACTGGACTTTCCAACTGTGGGGAAAGGAATTTCAAGCAAAAGCTTTTAAGCAAATTTTGAGGGGAAAAAAAAAAGGAAAGAAACAAGATAAGAAGTAATTTGAAGACCTGTGGAAGTACCTGACTGCAGTGGGAGGCAGGAGGGAACACAGGTGGGTCGGTTTTGTTGCGGGTTAGATGTAAGTATCCAGTTGTGGTGTTTTCTCCAGGCCGAGTGCCCCGACTAACCGTGGCTCGCTCTATCTGCGCAGGCGCCCTCTGCTTCAGATCGTTTCTTCAACGCTTGTTAACGTCTCAAGAATTGGCGGCTGGCGGTGGCCACGTTTGACATGTGTGGGGAATTGATAGAAATATACAAACAGGACTCACAGTGTGTTCACGGCATTTCTTTATCTAACTAACAGTGTTGGGGGTGACAGAGGCCAGCCTGCCGTAGTCCTTGCACGCAACACACCCCTGCTTGGTGTTGTTCTGAAACGTGTGCACCTGCCCTCTGCCTTGCTGGTAAGTTCGATTTTGTCAGAATATCACCAGTGGTTATTTTTCTTCTGTCAACCTGACAGGTGACAACCAAGAAGGAGGACTTCTTCAGTGCCTGGAACTCGTGTCTTCACCACATCACCTGCCTGTCTCTGGCGCACATTCACAGAGGTCAGTGGGCTCCTGTCGAATATTCATGACTGAGGGACTCTGTGGTCGCCTGGGAATCTGACTTGGCAGAGAATGGACAGTCCCCACTCTGGCCTGAGCTCCCGTGTGGAATTTAGGGTCCCCAGACAACTCGCATAGGAGCACTGACCAAATGACACCCGCTAAACCCAACGCTAAACCCCAGTGACAGTGCACTTAACACGACCCTGCAGTCACCAGCATCGCTTGTCGGGAGGCAGCTGGCTGAACGTTGGCCCCAGCATGACTGCTATTCCCAAGTAAACAAACGGTTTGGGGCGGGTGGAGGATGCATAAACTGAGGGCCGTTTTAATGGGATCACTGTGTGACCAAGTCCAAGCTCAGACTGCTCAGCACACAACAGTCTAGAACTGAGTTGTTGGGCAAGGAACAGCGACGTTATTCAGAAAACCAGCAGACCGAGAAAACGGTGGATGACTGTCCAAATTAGAATCCAGGCTTCTTTGATACTAAAGGGGAGGGAGGAAAGTCAGACATCTCCTGAGTCCAGTCGGCCTCCAGCGGGGCTGTGTTCATTTCTCCCTGCCTGCCGCCATTCCTGGGTGGCCAGTCAGGATGTTCCCTGTGAGCCAAACAAAGGTATTTAGCTTAGCGCTCATTAGCAAGGTCCCCAGAGAAGGGCCATTAGGTATAATTTAAACTTACAGGCAACGACCCTTTAGTGATTAACCAGCAATAGAATACAAAGTTTACAGTAAAAGAAACAGATCTGATGGAGTCAGATTTGTTCTTCCCTGTCACAACCGCCTGAAGGATTTCAAGGAGCACAACTAGCTACTTAACCCTAACCCCCAGTTAGCCAGGGACTGGTTCAGCCTTTTTAAAGCCGCGGTTCTCAACCAGAGGTGATCGTGCCCACAGTGAGGACAGAACGAGAATGCTCAGGTGACCGCTCCAAGAGCGCGGGCTCTTCCATCACGGGGTGGGGGTGGTCGCCAGGAGCGCCACACCCAGGGCCAGTCCCCACGCAGGGACCACGCCCTGTGAGTCCCACGGCCTCACCAACGTCCCAGACTCCGACTTCTACCTCTGCTCCCCGGGGCAGCCGGGGAAGGAGCAGGAAGGAGCGGGACCTAGGAGGTAAAGGAAAGAGCAGAACGTTCCCCCTCCCATGAGTCATGAAGGAACAGGATGGGGTTCCCTGATTTGCAGATGCAGACATTTTAATTTGTCTGCACACTCACTGTGTATGAGGCTCTGGGGAACTGACTCTCCTTAATGGCACTCAAAAGTGACAGATACAGAAACCAGAATGCCAGTTCATTCATCACAGATCCAAAGCCAGCTGCTGAATGGTCATGCGTGTCCTCTCTGTGGGGACAGCTCCACCTGGAATTCAGTCACGCAGGTGCAGAGCGTGGGCTGTCTGGGCAGCTCTTGGTGGGGGATCTGACTTCTGTGCTCTCCGGTCACAGACACCTGGAGCCCACGGGGCTGCTTCCTGGACTGCCCTGGTGCCTTTGGTGCCTAACTCACCCCTGGAAAAACCACCCTTCTTTTCTGCCAGTGGGTTCCTCTTCCTGATTTGTTGAAACACATCTGGGGTGTGAAATAGCACTCAAGACACCTTATTGGAAGGCACGCACATCCCAGAGCTTCTCCTCCACTTCGTGTAAATTTTCATGGCTCTGTTCTCAAGGGTGCTGTGACCCCAGCTCCTGGGCTCCTCCCTCTGGGTTCCTGTGAACAGACCACAGACCTTGCCCTTCCTGGGACACGAGGATGAACCGCTTGGACTCCAGGTCTCACCTTCATTTACACAATGTAGGTAATTTGATATTTACACCATGGGGCTGTTGAGAAGATACTAGAAAGCCCTTAGCTTCGCCTCTGACCATAGTTTGTGTCCAATAAAACATTTTTTAAATTGCTGTTAATTATTCATCTACACAAACCTTAGTTGCCTTCACTGAAGTGGAACATTTAGACCATTTTCCACGAGAGGAAGGAACAGAAAGGTTAAACAGGGTAGGTTCCAACATCTGAAGTCTTAACACCGGGGAGAAACGTCACGGGTTTGATGTCGCCACAGCAGGAAAGAATTCCAAGTCAGTTCTGAACCTTTTATTGGTTAATAACCATGCAAAGCAAAAGTGATTATTTTCAGGAAATTGGCCTCTGGTTCGATGACAGACGAAGAGGGTTTGGCCGTCTAAAGTAACTGAAGGGAAATAAGAATCACAAGAGATATAATGGGACTCCATGACAGCATCTAGAAATCCAGGGAAACGAAGGAATCTATCCACAATGAAGAGGTTTGTGCAGATACAGGATGGATTCTAACGGCAGGAACGCACCTCACGCGCTACCCAGGAAGATTTAGTCGGCTTGTCATTGTGTTCAAACAGCACACTCCCCCCTGGCAGAGGTCTCGAGGGGCCGGGAGAAGAGGTGGACGGAGCCCATCTGTCTTCGGTGACTGGGCCCACATGTTGCCTTTGGAGACTTTTGACGGAATCGCAAAGAGGGGAGGGAAGGATCGGGCTGTGAAAGCACAGACCTTAGCGTCACCCCAGATGAAAATGAACTCCGCATCTAGCCATTTTTATTAGGAACAAATGGGGGAAAAGAAAGCCTTCTGGCATCAGTATCCGTTTGTCACCTGAAGACTTAGGAAAACCATGTCTGAAATAAAATAAAAATGTTAAGCAGTCTCTGGTGGTTTCTAAAGTGGTATGTAACCATTAGGATGATAAATTATGCTTTTACTTTGATGCACATTTTTATGTCACCCTAGAAATAGCAGTTCTGAAGCACGGTGCCGTCTGAACCCCGAAAGGTGTACCAATTCCTAAATAACAACAAAAAAGAGAAACTAAGCACTTTTATTAAATAAATTACCTCCAGCATTCTCCAGCTCCGTGCAGAATTGTCTCCTGGTTTTCTCCTTCTCAAAGCTTGGGACGTCCTCCTTACACTGCAGGAAGTCCCTTTTCTGGTCCTTAAAGTGACTAATAATTTAGGATGTTTGCATCAAGAGTAGGCTGTAATTATGGTTAGAATAGATAAATAGTGTGGATTTCTGCCTACCGGAGGATTAATTTCAGACTCGCCTCAAGGATGTACTGGCTTCCAAACAAGGCTTCCTTGGTTAATAAAAATGTGATCACATGCAGGATTAAAGCGTTCTTTCTGTATTTTTATCCGTGAGAGTTTTCTCCAGTATTCGCCATGGGATCAGCATTTTCCTCCCTATTGTTAATGGGGCTATACTTTCTATAAATTGCGTTCACCTTGATTCAGTTTTAGCTTTGACATTCATCTTCCAGGAAATTATGGGAACACACTTACCCCTTCCTTGAATGTGCGTGACTTTAGGCGAGCTCAGAAAAATAAGATGTCACGACTTCATCCAAAAGTCCTGTGTGAGTTTAGGAACTTGTCGTCCCCTTACATTCAGTTCCAGAAGTTCCCCCCAAACCCCAGCTCCTCCCAGCTTGAAGGGCAGACGTGACCTCTGAGGTAGAACCAGAAGTCGAAAGTCAGCATGTCTTGTTCTTTGAATAGTGGTTTCTGCCCTGTTCTGCTGTTACCGCTGGAGACGGATGTCTGGCAGGCGGGGAAGGAGGATGAGGACCGCGGGTCCTGTGCTGGCTGTGACAGCCTGTGTGCCAGCCTCTTCCGTCCACACCTTCTGCTGGGTGCACGAGCTGAGGGCCGCCTAGTGAGCCCTGAGTAGGTGGTCCGAGGGAGGAAGGAGCTAGGGGACTGCTGCCCCTGCTGCCGCCCTTCCTCTTGGTCTGGCGCTCATTACATATGCGGGCAGAAGCAGAGGGCGGGGAGTCTGGAGATCCAAGAGTGGGTGCGATGTGCTGCCAGATCCCAGCAGACCAGCATGTTGGAGGCCCCGACGTTGGAGAAGAGAAGGACCGTCTCAGGCCTTGTCATCTCTGACCTGTCACATGGCGGGGGGACACATCTCAGACCCATCATCCCTGCCAGCAAAAGGTGCACCTGGGAGTTGGCTGCTCCGTTTTTGCACACACGATGGCTGGGAGAGGCTTGCTCAGATGGGATGTTCTGCATACTCCGTGGGACTCTCTGAGTCTCCAATGCCCCAAGTCTGGGATAGCGGAGAGGCGCTTGCTGGGAACCCAGGAGGTGGGAACATTTGAGAAGAAGGAACGTGAGAACTGGCACAACGTTGGGAAACAGAGAGGGAGAGAGAAGGCGCGGATGCGCCTGGTGAAAAGGAGACCGTCTTAGGTCCCAGGCAGGGGGAACTTCATGCTCACATAAATGATGGCTCTTAAAAACTGACCCTGGAGCTCTGCAGCATGGAAGCCCCGAGTGATGCACGCAAATCTGCCACATCGGATTTTCGTTTTGTGCCTCATCAGCAAATAGACTCGGGAAGAGAGGAAGTTCTAAGATGCAGGCGCCCACTGCTGGACCACACTCCCAATGTCCCCACTTCTGGGAAAGCAGGTACCGGGGAGTGTGGCTCCCGGGGGTGGAGGAAAGAGCCCTTCTGCGACATCACGCAGGCTGCTCTAATTAGACAGTGTGGGGGGGTCTCCCCCAGAGCCCCAGGCCACGTAGAGGAGCTTGAGGTCTGGGTCGGCCAGACCTGAAGACCCCAAGTGGTGTCTTCTCCAGAAGTGCTGGCACACGGCCCTCGCCAGTGCCCGTGGGGACCCTGCTCACCCCAGAACCCGGGAGCGTGTCACCTGGGAGGTCCCGAGAGGACTCCACTAACTCACTCTCCTTCGAGGGAGGCGGCAGTTTATGAGAGTTTTATGGTAGATGACCTGGAAGATTCCATCGCACCGGGAAGCGGGAATGAGAGGAGAGAGCCAAGTCTGGTTCCTGGAGGATATTTGTTTGCAGAGGCCTGTGAAGGACAGAATTTAGCAGCTGTACTTGACCCAGACGCTAATAAAACGTCACTTACCTTCCGGGCTCCAGGATATTGGCCGGCGGGACGGATCGCCTCCCTCCCTGGTGGATTCGGCGCATCCTCTGAGCTGCAGCTCCTGTCACTTCTTCAGTCTCCACAACAACCTTGCTCAGCCCTTGAGGAAACTGAGGCTCAGGGCTGACCAGCTGCCTCGAGTCCCACAGATAAGGGTGGATCCGGGACCCCACCCCGGGGGCTGGCTGACCCCAAGGCTTCTGAGTATCAGATCTTGAGCAGAGCCCTCCCACCCCCAGGCTCAAGGACTTGCCTTCCTACAGATGAACACCGTAGAGTGGGCACCCTCGCGCTCTTGAACTTTGGGGAGATTTTCTTCGTCTTTTATTTAGCACACCTTTTCCTGTGCTAAAGCTGACTGCTTCTCCCTGGCTGGGTCTCTGGACGATGCTTCCTGTTTTTTCTTCCCACAGGCTTTCTATGAGGGTTGGGTGTGGAAGCGCTAGGGCCTTGTAATCGTGAGGAGAGCTGACGCATGAGGAGAGCTCAGCGTATCAGGCCCTGTGGGAAATGTGATGGCCCGAGCGCTCATTAACCCCCACACCGAGGCAGTGTGGGAGGGACCACCCTCTACCCAACTTCCATCCCAGGAAGCTGAGGCACAGAGAGGCTACATAAGTTGCCCAGGGCCACACAGCAGAAGCAGGAGTCAGATCCCAGCAGACTGCTGCCATCTGCCCACCTTGGGGAGGCCCTTCAGTGCTTGTCGGACCTGAATCTGGGAGCTGAGCATTGCTAAAGAGGCAAGAAAAAGAAGCCCTCCCTGCTTTAAAAAAAAGTGTTTTTTTTTGTCCCCCACTATGTGATCAAAAAATGTACCTTATATGGTGAACTGCTAACATCTGACCTGCGGTCCCCACTGACTTTGCAGCTCCTGGTACCTGTCGTTTCCAAACAAGGTTAATCAGCGCGCAAGTTGGCAGGTGCAAATAACACAAGAGATAAGAAAGAAACAATTTGTGCCACATAACTCTATATTGTGAGATTTCCGTTAGGAATATGGTGAAGAATAAGACCTTCTAAATTGTGAATAAAAACAGAAGCATAGGAAATCTGGTCATACCACAGCAACTCTACATATGATTTTATATATATATATATTTATTTATATTTATATATATATAAAGGATCCCATATTCTAAAGTTAAACATATTTGTAATAAACATAAACTTCCATTTCGGTTTTAAAGGACAACATGTTCTAATCTCACAAAACATTTAGCAAACAACGTTAGAGCTCACATGAGCCACCCACACAAAACCCAAAAGGAGCTACAGAGAAAACACAGAAAAAGCAACTGTCTGTTGACAACCAGATTTTCTTTCAGTTCTTTGAGTTTTTTTGTCTATAAATAATCTGTGTTTCAAATGTGACCAGTTTCTTTAACGGTGTCTCCTGGCATGTGCTCACATACGTGTGTTTGAAAAACAAGAATTAAATGTGTAAATCTTGGAAACTATTGAGTTTCTGGAGGGGAGATCTTCAAAATACATGCTTTTGAGATACCCAGAGTGTCAAAATGAAGCATCACGATGATGTAGTCTTTCTTCAGTGCATCTCTTTACCTTTTATGAAGTCTGGAGTTTGATAAATCACCAGAGATAAAAACATCATTTTTAATCTATCGCAGATCCCAAATGTCAGGAGGAAAAATAGCGTCGTGTCTCCTTTTTGTGAATTCACCCCTCTCTTTGCTTATGAGTTATGGGCATGTGTTTGCAGAGAAAACATAATGCTCTATTAACTTGAAAATGATGGCTTTTACTCCGAAACATGAGAACTGGGAAAAAAAAAAGCATTCAATTCTCTGAGATATAATCGTTTAACAAGTTTTGATATCTGCTTAAAGTGGCGTAGAATGTTAGATGGGAAGATGACTTGCCTTCCACAGAACAACTAAAAGCAAGGTTTTCATTGGATTTCATCAGTATTTCTCCTTCCCTGACTGACTCAGTACCCCGGATCTGATATATCAAAGTGGCTGTTGAATCCTCGATGGGGAAATTTTATGTAACCTCGGTGCAAACAGAGATTGATGAAGCTATGTTGTGATTTTTTTTTCCCCCAAAATAACTCAGAAATTCTCTCCAAGTTGGCAGCCTGGAAAATAGAACACATTTTCACAGATTTCTATAATTACAGGTGAAAATGATTCTGTGTCCAAGAGTGCAGCCAAAAGAACTTGTTACCCAGATTCTAACCTCTTCTTACTGCTATCTGGTGGGTAAAAATGCAGAAACCAAAAAAGTAAATTAGCCAAGAAAAAGCATGGCATCAAAAAATGGCTTTTTAAAATGTTTAAAATAGCTGTTTCTTAATACGTGATACAGTTTCCTGATGCAGTTCCTTGCCTTGTGCGTGTTTTATCATTCTTAACTCCTGAGATGTTTAAGACATTAAATTTTACGCAAACCCATTTCAGGCCATGGACATGTGGTTGAGTTTTTCTGATCATCACTACAAAAAGTTTTTTCCAGCAAGTTAAGGAGACACTCAGATTCCGTCCTAAGCACCAGAGGTGCCTCAAGTCGCAGCTGCACGGGACCGGCTGCAGCTGTGAGCAGTTGACCTTGGTTTGCTCTGGTCTTCCCTCTTGCAAGGGACATGCAAGCCGTTTTTGTCCTAAGGAATGGGATCAAGGCCTTGCCTCGGACTCTGGGGTCAAAATGGCAGGGCCGCCTGGGGAAGTCGAGACTTGCTCTGTCTCTCAAACTCGGATTGTCCTGTGAAGAGCAAGTCTGCGCCGGCCCCCGCTGAATCCAGTATCTCCTCAGCTGTCCTTCAGAAACAATACTGATGGAGAACACTCTGTTCACTCCTTTATCCACCACCCTTCATCCAACAAGCATGTGTTGAGGCCAGTTGTGGGCCAGGAAGTGTGTTAAGTGCTGGGGATGGAAGATACAGTAAGAAAGGCCCCTGTTCTCAGGGAGCTGGGATGAAGGTTACCGCAGACCAGGTGCTTTGGGAGAACATGGGAGAGACAGACCCGCTGTGTGGGGTTCGCACAGCTCCCCACAAAGTCCAGGTCAAGGGGATCAGCATTTGAGATCTTGATTTTTTCCTACTGACGTACAGTTGATTTACAACATTGTGTTAGTTTCTGGTGTACAGTGTAGTGATTCAGTCATACAGAAATATATAAATTTTCATATTCTTTTTCATTGTAAGTTATTATAAGATATTGACTATCATTCCCTGTGCTATACCATAGGACCTTGTTGTTTACCTGTTTTATATATATACAGTAGTTTGTATCTGCTAATCCCAAACTCCCAATTTATCCCTCCGCTCTTTCCCCGTTGGTAACCATAAGTTTGTGTATTATGTCTGAGTCTGTTTCTGTTTTGAAAATAAGTTCATTTGTCTCATTTTTTCAGATTCCACCTATACACAACATCATATGGTATTTTTCTCTGTCTGACTTCAGTTAGTATGAGAATCTCTAGGTCCATCCATGTTGGATGGAAGTGACATTATTTCATTTTTTATGGCTGAGTAGTATTCCATTGTATAAATATACCACAGCTTTTTTATCCAGTCATCTGCTAGTGGACAGTTAGGTTGCTTCCATGTCTTGGCTACTGTAAATAGTGCTGCTGTGAACATTGGGGTGCATGAGTCTTTTCGAGTTAGAGTTTTCTCTAGATATGTACCCAGGGGTGGGCTTGCTGGATCATATGGTAAGTCTAGTTTTAATTCTTTGAGGAACCTCCATACTGTTTTCCTTAGTGGCAGCACCAGTCCACATTCCTACCAGCAGTGTTCCCTTTTCTCCACGCCCTCTCCAGCAGTGATGGTTTACGGACTTTTTAATGATGGCCATTCTTAGTGTAGTTTTGATTTGCACTTCTCTGATATTAGCAATACTGAGCATCATTTCATGTGCCTGTTGGCATCTGTATGTCTTCACTGGAGAAATGTCTGTTTAGGAGAGACCTTGATTTTTGAAGGACGGCTAAGATTTATGTGCATTATGAAGGTAGAAAGGGATTACAAATGGAAGGAAGAGCAGACTGGGAGCATGAAATACATGGTGGTTTGGGAAAGCGCCTGTGGTCTGCTGTGGCCCAGGTGCAGGGCAGACGTGGGGGTGGGAGTCAGGGTCCCACAGGGCCTGGTGGGCCAAGGGCAGGAGCCTTCCCTGTCAACCTCCACAGTCAGTGGGGGTCCAGGAAAGGGTCAGAGCAAGGGAGGCATGGCCTGACTGGGGCTTTGGAAAGACGCCTCCAGCTGTGGTGTGGAGGAGAATTGTGACCAGGGGAGGCCGGGCGAGGCTGTCCGGGAAGGAGCTGGGAGGATACGAACCCAGAAGTGATAGCGACGGGACCAAAGGAGATGGTGGGGTTCTGGAGACGTTGCAGGGAAGGAATCTGTGGGAACTTGATGGGGATCCGATGTGCAGGATGAGGTGGGAGGAAACTCAGAGGCTGATGAGTGAGAGGCTGGCTCTGGCACCAGGGAGACAGCAGACAGGATCAGATTCAGCTTGGATAGGAGGCACGAGGGGGACCCGGTTCTGAGGGGGACTTGCGGCATGTAAATAAAGTGTCAAGAGAGGGGAAGGGCAGAGATACTCCTGTCCTGAGCATAAGCATCGTATTAAATTGAGAGGTGACTCCCTCAAAATGGAAAATTGGAGTCGATGCCCCACCCCTGGGCAATTGCTCTCGGCCATCCTGCCCATGACCCTCCTGGAGTCCACAGCTCTTGGGTTTCTGAAATTGGTCAACTCCTGTTCTCTGGATGGATCAGTGAGGGGCCGGGGGTGGCCTCCAGCTGAGTGTCACTGTCGGAGCTGTCTTTCTGGGCAAGTGTGAGGGACCTGCAGGTGGGTGGGGCGGTCCCTTGGAGAAGGCTCTCTGTAGTGGGGAAGACAGGGTGACATGGATGCCACCGTTGGCTGCGTCTCGGTCTGCCTCCTTGTCTGGACCAGACCCCAGTAAGCATTCCTTGGTCAAGGGGAGCCGGGGGTCACATTGAAAAAGTGAGAAGGTGCCCCATCTGTCTGAGGGTGGGCAGCTCCCCGCACATGGGAGAACTCTGGGTTCCAGAGATGGGAATCCAGCCGAGCTCCACCCTCTTGCTTCCTAGTGAATGGCCACGCTTGCCCCAGGCTGAAAGGGCTCTACCCAGAGAGTCCATGATGAGTGAGCTCCCCCTTGTGACTTCATCCCTGACCCAGCCAGTGCCCACAGATGGCTCTCCTTTGCAGCCAGCTTCATAGGAAAGGACCCTGGGAAGGAAGATCAAATGGGCGTGAGATGTGTGGCAGGCAGGGAGAGAAGGACACGGCCTCCATCTCAAGGCCTAGATCGGCACACACTGCCTCACAGGGCAGCCCCCCCACCGGGAACCGCCCACATCTAGAACTTGGCGGCCGATTATCCACATCTTGCTCCCATGGCTCAGACTAGGATGAAGGCTTCCAAGATGTCAGTGAGACCGCGTTACTGTTCCCATCCCAGGGCCTGGCCAAACTGGCCTTTTGCCTGTCCTGAGCAGCGCGGTCCCCGCTAGTCCACGCTTTCCCCCTCTGTGGGTAGGGTTCTTGCAGATGTCAAAGAAGTGGGGGGAAATACTTGTGGTTTATCTGCTGATGAAGTTTTCAGCACGTCCTATGTGCAAGGCTCTGGGCCAGGAGTACAGGGATGCTTTGCAGCATAGTGGTGGGAATGAGATGTGAACACAATGCCCTCGGGCAGGTGGATGGTGACGAGCCTGGGACTTGGAATTAAAAATCAGGACAGCATACAACTGACAACAGTCAAGACTACAGAGTAGTTCGGTCATAGATGAAAACGCTCTAAAGAATTGTATTTTACAGGTAACATTGAAAACTATTTTAAAAAAAAATCCCAGACAATACTTTCTTGATTCATTTGTGCTAATCTAATTCTCTTTAAAATATCTGCATTTGTGAACATGACATCCAGACCTTGGGGTCACAACAGAAGCAGACTGCCCCTCGGTCCCGGGGCTGGCGCTCCGCGTCTCTGTGGGCTCTGTGGAGGAGGGCGGGTTGGACGCGGAGGATGCTCATGGCTTTGGGTGGTTGGTCGGGAGGGGTGAGCTATGCTGTGCTCCAAGGCAAGAGGTGAGACAGCCCAGCAGACAGCGGTGAAGGGAAAGACTGAAAGCAGCTTTGAGTCTGGAAATAAGAGGCTCAGTTTCTCGAGTTCACTAAGGTAAAGCCTTAGTACCCGTCGAAAGAAGTGGGTTTAAATCTGAGGGCAGCAGGGAATCATGGGAGCATTTTCGAGAGTGAAACAATAGGGTCAAAACAGCATGCATGGAAGGCAGCTGTGCTTTTGTGCTGATTTAGACCAACATAGAAAGGGGTGCTCGCAGGAGTGGGCCTTAATGAGAGCTCTGGGTCACCTGTATAGAGGTGTATGATTTGTGTAGGTTGTCTAGTTAATATTCCTGGAGCGTTCATGGCCATTAAAATGGATGGTTAAAATATGTTTTGCAGACCTTCTTGGTTTCTCTCCACCATTCTGTTGGAGAAAGATGGTTGGGGAAGTTGACCTGAAGTATCTGGGGGAGTTGGTGGCGCTGGCTTGAATCAACACCGGGGCCCCATCATTCATACCAAGAGAAGACTCAAAGCCATTGGGATCACGATGGAAAACTGAGATAGAAAGTTTAGCACTGCCAGATTTACCAAGGCAGGGGGAGTCCTCTAGATGCTGGTCACAGGAAAGGGACAAAGAGTGTGGTCATGGGGGACAGGATGGGCCGTATACTGGCTGAACCCAGGACCTCCCGCAGTTTAGGACGGAGTTTTGCTGATGGTGATGGCTGCGTGCTCTGATGTGATCATCCTGGTCAATGGTGGTGGAGAAGTCACTGTGTGTTGGCCCTGCCCTCCTGGGGCAGGCTCTGCCCTCCTTGAACTTATCACCAAGACAAGACCAATAGCACCCCACCTGTATCTGTTGTCACCATGGTGTCCTCCCCCCCACCAGAGGGGCTGGGGGTCCAAAGGGAGGTCATTCATTCTCCCCATTTCTTCCTTTGCAGTTACCTTAGAGCAGTTCTCCCTGGCTGTGAGGAGCTGCCCCGACCAAGAGGACCAGGCTCTGTTGAAGAAGGTACGATATGACACAAAGCACAGATTTCCTTACAGGCTCGCAGCATTTTTATTGCCCTGAGGGGAGTTTCATTTTTACAAGCAGGGGTAAATTTATCATCTCTGAGTTTTGTGCTCCTGGGGGATAAACTTGTCATCGGCGGGTAGGAAGGTTGCTGGCTAATGAGCACCGCCGTCGTCCGCGGAGCACAGCAAAGCGACGGGAGAGTGGGCGTCTGCGAAGAGCCGGGAATCTCTTTAATTCTCCAGAGGGCTCACTTGGTTCTCTTTAAGCTTATCTGACAGAGGCTGGATTCTTTGAGCAGATTTATGAGGCTTGGCCAAATTCCATGGCTCTCACCATACTTTTTAATTAAGACAAAGGATTCCATACCTTGGGTGTCTGCTACATCCTCACTTCCGTCGCCGTGGGGCACGATTCACAAATGAGACTGTTCTTGTGAACCACAGGAAAGGGCATCTTAGGGCACAGAGTCCTTGCCCTTGAGTGGGAGACAGACTTCTTTTTTTTTTTCTTGGTAACCATTGCTTAATTTCCTTCCAAATGGCAAAGGAGCAGGGGTATGATCTAACCTACATTTCGGCTGCACATCTAGGTGAGCCAAAGCCTGGGAAAGCTGGCCAGCAGCCTGCACGCATTTAATTACAACGTAGTCTTTGAAGGCAGAAAGCAGAAGATACCAGCAAATCACAAAGGTACACACACCCTTTTCCACCAGTGACTAAGACTCACATTTTCACCTAGAAACTGTACTTAGACCTAAAGGCATCTGCATTTCCGTGATGTCATTTCAGTGCTGTACTGTCAGGAAACCGCATGGACCAGGAATTGCATTTCTTTAGCTAAATACCATACCAGGTGTCCTCTGACTTTAGAAATGGGTGGAAAAAATAGGGTGTCACTAGAAGGGATTTTCAACTCATTTGCCTAAGACCTGATATTTTTGGTCTGCCTTTTTTTTTTTTTTTAACTTTCAGTGATGTTGATCTTATCCTAAAGAAGCACTGATATGCAACACTGGGTTCGCCTGGGAGCGCTGGTCCCCCAGAGTCTAATACACCGACTTTGAATGCCATCAGTTCAGGCACATCCATTCTTGGTATTTTGAGATTTTCCCACATGGAGCTCCCATTTCCTTGCCCCTGAGGGCCGTTCCCCAGGGACCTTTCCTTCCAGGTACAGGCTGTGTTGCTGTGACCTTGAGGCAGCTCTTGAGCCCCAGACATTCACCTCTACTCCAGTCACTAGTCAAGGTGACGGGGACATGGAGCCTTGGACTTTTTCTTCCCATTCCATCCAGTGTTTTCTCCCGCCACCTCCTCCTCCTTGTTTCTCCATGTTCTCCCCTTGCTGTTCATCTCTCCTCCGTTTGCCCTCTGTGGGCTGAACCAACTCCTGTGGGCCGCTTGGTCCTGCCGACGAGCCCCGCGTGGAGGTTCGGTGCGAGTCCCAGAGGGGGCGCGGGGTAGGGAGGGCGGAGCGTGGGGCCGGCGCGGGAGACCAGACCTCCAGTTCCGCGTGGAGCGGTCCCTGTGGCCCCCACCATGTGGGATGCCTCTGAGCTTCTTCATGTCTGTAGTGAGAGGGCAGCAGGAGATGCTGCCCAGAGCCTGCTCCTCCTCCTCCTGCCCGACTCTCACGCTGCCCCAGGCTGGCTCCTCTGGAACATTTGGTTGGAAACTAACAGTTGCAGGTGGGAGAGGGTAAAGATAGCCCACGGTGTCCTGAAACGATCTCCAGTGACATTCAGCAGGGTTACGGCTTCCCTCTTGCTCTCTGCAGACTGTGTGACTCTGACAGCTGGGGACGATGTCTGTGGGTGTTTCTCAATATTTGAAGATATTTGAACCAGCATCATCAAAGAAGTTTCACTAAACAAAACCTTGCGCTCAGTTCTTATAGACTGAAACTATTTTATGATTTTTTTTCAGGAGATTGAGGTTTTTTAATGTCACATATCAGAGAGTACCGTGTGTGGGTGTGACAGTGGTGTGCAGGATTTCTGTCGATTGTTACGTGGGAGAACTTGCTCAGGGTGACAGCAGATCCTTTTGACTGCAATCAGCCTGTGGTCAAGTTCATGTTTACTTGGGTGAGCAATTCAGTTCATAGATTATCTGCAACCAACTTAAATACTTAATTCCACCTCTTTGGGTGAAAAGTTGTCGCAGGCAAAACAGGCAGGTCTAGACTGACTATGATGTTTTACAAAATAATATTTGGCATGCATGTCCTTGCATCCCTACGCGGTCCCAGGTAAGTGAGACCTGAGGACCGATACCTCCTTCTGACCTGTTTTACAAAATAATATTTGGCATGCATGTCCTTGCATCCCTACGCGGTCCCAGGTAAGTGAGACCTGAGGACCGATACCTCTAGACACAGACGGCAGGGAAGATGCAAAAGATGAACACTCAGCAGTCAAGCCAGGGTCTGATACCCCTGGAAAAACAGATCCAGAGTGTGAGGTGTTGGAGATGGCAGAGGCCAGAGGCTTCAGGGGACAACTAGGAAGAGCGGGGCAGGGAGGAGGAGAGGTGGCCTCTGCCACCGACCGCTCGTTGTCAGGCAGTAGACCTGGGGCCACCAAGCCAGGACTCTGGACCCTCAGGCTGGGCTTCCTCTGGGACCTCCACCCAGATGAGCAGATTTACAGAAAATCCACCACCTTGGCCACACCAGAGCCACACGGGAAGTAAGACCGATGTAACCACAGGGGCACTGTTGTGGCTGGTGGGTGGAATCACTCTCATGGCTTGTCGTGAATTGCAGCCCGTTTTTAGAAAGGACTGTCAGACAGGAGGGACCTGGCTTCTCTGTGACTCGGTTTCCCCAGATATTAAGGAGAGGTCAAGGCTGTCGATGACTGAGGATTTTCCCACCGCTGCATCCCTGTCGAGGAGCTGGGAAAGAGGTGCCGAGGGGCAGGTACAGCTGTCACCAGGGTTTGTCTCTCAGGGGGGATTTCACTGCGATTTTGAACCACAGAAGAGATTTAGATTCCATAAATTACTTATGACCCCATTCACTTTTCATCCCCTACTTAACCTGTTTCTTCACTCATCCTGGTTCTACTTGCCAGTGACTCTCTTTGGTCCTTGCTGTCACTGCCTTGCAGAGCTCCTGCTCGCTCTGTTGTGGCTCCAAATCTCACCTGAGCTCCAGCCCCACACCCAGGCATGCTCAGCAGGTCTGAACCTCACCCATCTCTGGTCTCCGTCCTCCATCCTTAGCCTCAGAACCGTGGCACAATCCATGACCCTGTCCAGGGGCTGCCACACCCGACCCATCCATTATCCTCTGTGGCATCTTTCAGAGTCATCCCTTTCCTTCTGTCCCAAAACAGAGCACCTGGACTTGGTCCTGCAGGGGCAGACCTGGTCTCCACTCTGCCAGGAGCCAGCATGACTCCTGGGGACTTTGATCTCATTTAGTGTCCTCTTCTGGCAAAACAGGAAGTGAACTAGATTACTCCAGAGACCCATCCGGCATCCACACTCTGCCGACCTGTGCCTGGACGTTATCAACAAGCCTGTGATGCTAGACACGGTTGAGAATGAATCAGCCTGGTCCTCTGCTGCCTGCCTCTCTCCTTCGGGCTGAGCCAAGTGAACCTTCTCGGAGCCCCATATCCTGTGTGTCCCTCTCTGGGTTAGTTTCCAGCCATAATTCTCTGTCCTTTGGAATAGAGAGATCACAGCAAACCTGGAGTTTTTCTGAGAGTGAAGGGAGGCACCATTCAAAAGTCAGCTTGGGTGACAGGCGTAAGCCATGACTGATCCAGGCAAACCCAGGCATCTGGTTAGCCTCTTTTTGAATCAAAAACTCCAAAACCCTTTCCTCACTCAAATGGCCGTGCCTTGCCGATCAAGCTTTGCTCTCAGTGTTTGGTCCAGATGTTCCCTGCCCCCCCCACCCCCCATCCCGGGATTGTCTCCTCTTAAAACTTGTGCCCTCTTGTCAGTGATGGAAATTGGCAATGAGACAGGCCCTTTGTTGCCAATCTGCATGCCGACCATCATTTTCTAAATCAGATACAAATGATCATCGCCCCTCATTCTGTTCCCCGGGGAGTTGCTTTCACACCTGGCAGCAGGTTGCGGGTGAGACAGCAGCCCAGCGAAGATCCTCACTGGGACAAAAACATCCTGAGGCCGTCACCTACTGGGTCGCCCTGCCTCCCTTGGAAAAGCAAGTAGGATGTTCTGGGGAAAGTGGCCCTTCCTGGTCAGTACTGGTCCCCCCTTGCCCCCAGCCCCAGCCAGGGCACCAAGTCTAGCTGAATGAGCTCTGGCTGAACTGCTGTAACTGGAGGGTTGGCTCAGAGCAAGGCTTCCCCACATCCAGGGATGCTGAGCGAGTGCCTGGAATGTTCCCCACACTGCAGCCCCCAGTGCAGGCCTGGCTCAGCCACTCTGCCTCAGGGCTCTGGCTGGAGGCACCATGTGAAGTTCAAGGTCGGCCTTTCTGTAGGTGAGATCCTCTATCAAACCACGGTGACTGTAGGAAACGGTGTCAAAAGCCAAGCTGCCTGCACGAAAATGAATAGACCCGTCTTGAATCTCTGCTCTCCAGATGGCAGACTTTTGGCCGGGGTGTCACACCAGCAGCCGCAATGATGCTACAGCCGTTCTCCGGCTGATCGGCCGAGGGGCTGACTCTCTGTGGCGAGGCGGATGATGCTTTGGTCTGAGGACACGAGCAGTGGAGTTTGAGGATCTGCTTCTGCCCAGTGGGCGGGTGCAGGGGCCCAGCAGAGTGGACGGCACTGGACCAGAAATCCTGCAGAGACCGACTGGGGCTGGAGTGCTGCTCGAAGCTTCCTTTGCACCTCCTACGAGCTGCCAAGTATTCACGCTGCCCTCAAATGCACAGGGGAGACCGAGCAGATACGGACGGACGGATGCCAAGCCTCCCTCACCACTGTGGTCTGGCCAGATCGGGCTTTTTCTCTGTCTGATGATGTTCTAGGAAATTGGACACACTTGAGTCTTTCTTGAAACCCAAAGTCCCCGAGCGAATGATGTGGCCCAACCCTTCCGTCCCCCAAGTTTACAAAATACAACTTGTCCCCAGACTCAGGCTTTTTCTCCTAGCCTGATGGAATCCTGGCCTGTCCGGAACAAGGGTTTTAACAACAACAAAAAAGTGACTTTACCTTAGCCTGGGAACGGCAGGGCCTTGAGGAGAAAGGGAATTTTCCACATGACCGCTCCACTGACTCACCTCCCCTCAAAGGTTTAGAAACACCCCAGCAAGCTGGTTATCGAGTGTTCCTTAAATTGTCAGGGTCACAAAGATTCTTTCTGCTTCGCTTCTCCCACAGTGCTCCTCACCCTGCCCGCTCCCTCCGTGCGGCTTGGACCAGGGCGCTGCGTTCTGCTTTGGGAAGGGCCCACGCACCCTGGCAGGGTCTGCCTTTGCGCTTCAGAGAAGGCCTCTGCGCCTCCAGCTCCGAGGGGTTGCTCACCGCGGCCACCCCAGCCTCGAAGCAGGGTGTTTACAGGGGACTGTCCCCGCCTCCCAGGCGGCTGGCAGCAGCCGTTGGAGCCTGTCAAGTGGGCGAGGTGGGGTTTTTCCCTCTTTCCTGCATTCTAACTGCTCTTTCTTCCTTTTCTCAACGTGTGTAGGTGGTAGCTGGTTTAAGCACCAGACCTCGCAACCAAGAGTTAATTGCAAGCACCTGTCACTGAGTGTGGGGTAAACGGTGATGTCCTCTTCTCTGCAGGCGGCCCTGCTCCTGCTCGCGGACCCCGCTGTGGCCTTTGAGAGTGTCCTGGGCCCCGGAGCAGGAAGCAGGAGCCAGCATGCTGTGCGGGCGCCACCCGTGCCCACGGCCCCCTCTCAGGCATCATGGGTTCAGGGTTCTTCTCTGGGGCTTGACTGCCTCTCCAAAACCCCAGGGTGAAGCCTGTCAGTCTCCGCTCTGAATTCCGTGGGCCCAGATCGTTAAGGGCGGTGGGGTCCGCGGCGATGAAGTCCCATCCCCTGTTCTTTTCCTGCTGTCTTTCCTGCTCCTTGAAAGCCAGAACCACACAGAAAGAAGTGAGCGTGTGGCCCACGGTGTTCCAAGACAGCCAGTCCGTGGTGTTCACTGAGCACCGGTCATGGGCCGGGTAATGTGTTTCTAGTACCTGGCTCACTGGAAGAACGTTTCAGTTTTTTCCAAATATATTTAATAAGGGAAAAGAGAAAACATAAAAATCCAGTTTTAGACATAGTGTCCCAGCCATAAGTAGTTTTCTCTCGTTTCTCCACCTCTGTGCCTCTGAGGCCCTGGAATGCCTCCTGGTTCTCTCCCCACAGGTTCCAAGCTTATGCCAAGGTTCTGCAGGGCTCCTCTCAATCCACCCCTCTCCCCCCAAATCTCAGCGGCAGTTATCTCTCCTGATGAAACTTTAATTTTGGAAAGGGATCTTTGGCGCTTAGGACTAACTTTTTAACTCAAAGAAATAAATACCTAATGGTAGAATTTTCGGCTCCGTGATAAGTGAACAGAAGGGTCAGTTTGTTGACTGTCTGCACATACCTAACACAGTCCCTCTTCAGAAACATTTATGAGTGGCCACTCCGTGCCAGGCACTGTGTTAGGCCCTGGGGGTGTCAGTAAGACCCGGCCCTCACCCTCAGCTCCCTGGCCAACAGATGGGACAGGCACTTCCCTGCACCCCAACAAGCAAGCATGCTGGAGTGGGCTGCGTGCTGAGAGGTTGGAAAGTTGGGCTAACGGAGCCCTCAGCCGGGGTGCCCAACTCAGCATAGGCTTAGAGAAGACTCAGCAGAGGAGGTGGCATTTGTGCTAAGTCTCTGTGTTTCTGCAGGAGATTAAATTTAACCAACTGTGTGGGTTCCACCGTGCTTACCGGTGGGGTCAGCGCGAGAGGCTGTGTGCTGAGGTTTCCATGTATAGAATGTTTCAGGTGCACTGATGCGTGTCTTGAGAGCTGGCTGCCACAGGAGGGGACCGAGACAGCTGCCTCTTCAGGGCAGAGGTATCCAGAAGCTTCCATTCTTGTTGGCGGTGCGTGTTTCCCCAATGTGCTACAGCTCTCCTGAAATTCCAGCATTCAGTAGTCCTTCCTTTGGCTTGGAAGGCTACCCTAACCTCCAGAGGTTAATGGCAAAGTCAGATGCAGCAGAAGCCATCCTCAGCACACAGTGGCTCTAGAACTGTACTGAGAGCGTGGTCTCCAGGCCAGGGGCCAGAGCTGGAGAGTGAGACAAGGGGTGGGCCATTGGGAGGGGAAAGGCAGAGGGATTTCCTGCCACGTGAGAAGAGGGCATGCTCTGCTGTCTGAGCGTCTGCACTTCATGCACCTCCTCCATGAAGCTCTCCTGTCGGGGGAAATGGACCAGCGGCTTTCCAGGCCAGACTCCATCGTGTGCTCGCTCTACACGTGCCTGACCACTGAAGAGCAGCCTACGATCGCAGGGACCGATGGCAGCAGCATGTGGAACATTACACCTGCTCTGCCCTTAACACTTCTTCATCAAGCATCTAAGCAGACATCTGAGTGGAGAACCTGATGGAGAGCAGAAGCCCGGTGTTCAGAACAACAGCGAGTTTCCCCAAGTGCGTCGAGCATCACCCTCTGGAAATTCTCGGTCCTGCAAGCCTGGCC
Organism: Vicugna pacos; assembly: GCF_048564905.1. Taxonomy (NCBI): domain Eukaryota; kingdom Metazoa; phylum Chordata; class Mammalia; order Artiodactyla; family Camelidae; genus Vicugna; species Vicugna pacos. The sequence goes on from NC_133014.1 coordinate 9,971,359, forward strand.
CGGGACATGTGGAGGGGATTCCCGCTCTCCCCTCCGCGTCCTCCGTGCACAGCTCTTGGGGCAGACTTCATTTCAGGCTGTTCTAGAAGACAGGGTGGAGAGCAGGAAAGGAAATCGCTGGAGACAAATAAGAACATCTGACGAATTTGGTGACGACTGTCTGTTGGAAAATGAGAGCAAAATTTGGCCCTAGGGAAGCAGAGTGAGTGGGAGGAGAAAACACAGCCCGGCCCCAAACTTGTCATTTTGCCATTTAAATAAAGAGGTCAAGATGCTGAAGTGCCCAGGAGAATTCTCTTGAGTGACTGACCCAGAATATGGAGAAATTCCATCACAGAGTTTCGGTGATACGAGTCCAGGCTACTAGACGTTAGCAGAATTACCAAGTGGCTTCCCCAGCACACGGTGAAGGGGTCGTGAGCACTAGAATGACGTGGGGGCTCATGCTGGATGGGGCTGACGAGGGCGGGACGGCAAAGCTCAGCACTCACAGGCACACAGCTCCCCTCGCTGCAACCAAGCACATCTGTGCCCTGATGGGAAACTGGAAATGTTATGAGATTGAAGATTGCTGCTCCCTGGACCTGCCCAACTCTTCCTCTTGCCCTTACTAATTCTTAGCTGGTCTCTTTTGGGTTGATCTTATAATGTTCAAAAGTCTGCTGAAACACACCCACACACCATGGATATCGACTTTGAGAGAGGGAAAAAGAGAAAGGCTGATGAGATCTACCCCCTCCCTCTCCCAGGACCCAGCAAGATGCTCGGGACACAGTCAGCTCGCAAGAAGGAAGGAAGGGGAGGAGAAAAGGAGGATGCAATCAATGCCAGGAAAATGACCCGCATGAGGGTACTGGTAGCTGACTGCTGCTTCTTCTCGGGGCCTCCTGATGGAATGTTTTCATCTTTGGGGAAAATCTTTCCATCTTTTGCTCTTCTAGGACCGTGGAAAGGACAGAGCTGGGATGAGACAGCTTGGTGTGTTCTTGAAACCCTCGCCTGATAGGAAGGAACAACCTACTGATAATTGTTTGATTAGTGTACGATATTTTGAAAGTTCTTTCACAGAATACATAACATGAAATGTCAGGATTAAGATGCATTATATGAATGAGACAAATCTACTATTAAGAGTGAACGGCTTTCAGATGGGATGAAACACAAAACCCGCTTATATGATGGTCACAAACTGCAGGCTTCTGCTTCCAGGGAGGTGAAGTTGACACACTCATCCTTATTCTTTCTGCTAAGTTCAGTGACAACAGTGGCTTTACGTATAAAACAAGTGTAAGAAAACTCAGAAAGCAGACCTCGGGACCTGAGGAATGAACGCCATGGCAGGAAGTTCTCTGGGTTTCCTCTATGCCTCACATAACCCAGATTTGGAGCTGAAGAAACTGGCAACCCAGAAAGCTCATAAAAGCAGACCAAAACCAAGAAAGCTACCCTGGCCCAAAGCCCAAGGACCAGGGAAGGGCCAGCCTGGCAAGACAGAAAACGTTCAGACAGTAATCACCCTAGTTCAACCAGACACCACAGAAAAATCTGTGGCCGCACCGCCATCATGTTGGGAGAGGCCACTGGGAAGCACAGACCCCCTGGTCACCAGGCTCTGAGGAGACCGTTCGAGCCCGTCGGCGGGGCTGCGTCCGAGGAGGCTGGGAGGACGCTGGGGTTTTCATCTCCTCGCGGCTGTCAGGAGGCCTCCGCCATGCCCACCGCCACCCCAGTACAGTGTTGCTGGAGACCACCTGGGGAGCCTGGTCCCCTCCCTCCCCTGGCAGAGCAAACCACTCCTCCTCCCCACTGCCGTGGTGGCGTCAGAGAAGGCCAGGCGGAACGGCAGGACCTTCTGAACAACCCAGTGATGATGAAGCCACTGTCTGCCCCTACCTCCCCACCAGAGGTGTCCGTGGAGGCATGTGGGGAGCAGAAATGAAGATCTCTTGTCTTCCAGCCAGGGTGATATCAACAGAGGCCTAGTGGGGAGCCAGAACTTCCACATTCACCCAGCAGTAACGAGGAGCACTTAACCCATTTGGTGATCAACCGAGGCTGCAATACACACCCCTCTTCCTCTGCTGGAGAAGGATCACAGAACATTGGCTGAGAAAAGGCTTGCCTAAGATCCAGAGTCTCCTAATACAATACCCCAAAGGTGCAAGTTTCAGTTAAAAAAACTCATGCTACCAAGAGCCAGGAGGGTCTCAAACTGAACGAAAAAAGGCAATCGGCAGACACCAACACCTGCTCATCCCGTAAAGGTTTCAAAGCAAACATCATCAAAATCTTTTAATGAGTGATATCGAGCATGCCTGAAACAAAAGAATAGAAAGTCTCATCAAATCAATGTCTCAGCAGAGGGACAGTAAATATAAACAACCAAATGGGAATATTAGAACTGAAAAATGCAGTAGCTGAAATAAAAATCTCAGCAGGTGGAGTTAACGGCAGGATGGAAGGGACAGAGGAAAGGATAAGTGAACTGGAAGATAAAACAGTAGGCTTAATGGAAAGTGAACTAAATCTAAACAGCAGAGAGAACATAGAAGAAAGAAGGAGGAGGAGGAGGGAGAGGAGGAGGGACCTGTGGGACTATGATAAATATAATATTTGTGTCATCAGAGTCTCAGAAGGAGAGGAGAAGGCAGGCAGGGCTCAAAAAGTATTTGAAAAAATAATAGCCAGAGATTTCCCAAATTTGGCAAAAGGTGTAAACCTCCACGTTCAAGAAGCTTAATGACAAACAGGATAATCCCAAAGAAATCCACACCAAAACACGTCACAGTTAAACTTCTAAACATTAAAGACAGGACAAAAATCTTGAAAGCAATGAGAGAGAAGTAATACCTTAACTATAGAGGAAAACCAACTCAGATGACAACAGATTTTTCATTAGAAACCTTGGAAATAGAGCCAGAAGCAAGTAGAGCAACGTTTTTCAAGTGTTGGAGGGGGAAAGAACTTTCAACCCTAAATCCTGTATCCAGTGAAAATATCCCTTAGGAATTAAGGAGAAGTCAAGATATTCGATGAAGGGAAACCAAGAGGATTTGTCACTGGAAGACTAGTGGCTAAAAGAAGTTTTCTGAACAGAAAAGAAGTGTTGAAAGAGGGAACTGTGAAACTTCAGGAAGGAAGAAAGAATACAGCGAGTAAAATTCCATCAGCCTTCCTTCTCCTTTTTGAGTTTTCTAAGTTATGTTTGACAATTGAAGCAACAACTGCTCTCCTGTCTGATGTGATCTAAATGCACGTAGGAAACATAGTCAAGACAATTAGGTTGTGAACAGCAGAGAGTAGAGGGATGTGTAAAAACTTGACTCGGAATATTAACACCAGTAGGCTGTGATAAGATATACGATTGACACTTGAACAATGTGGGCATGGGGTGCCAACCCTCTGCAGGGGTGAAAACCTGCATTGAACTTATAGTTGACCCCTAAATATGCACTTCCTCCATATCCAAGTTTCTTCTGTGTCCACATATTCAACCAACCATATTGCAGTATTTACTATTGGAAAAAAGCCATGTATAAGTGGACTCATGAAGTTCAGACCCGTGTTGTTAAAGGGACAACTGTGTTTATTATCACCAGTAGACTGTGTATACGTGTTTGTGTGTGTGTGTGTGTGTGCGTGTGTGTGTGTATTGTCACAGCCTACTGGGTTCAGTGGTTTGAGTGAAGTGTTCACACATTGATGTATTTTTTACATATTTACAATTTAACGTTTTCCATCCATTTACTTTTAAGCTATCTGTGTGATTTTGTAGACATCGTATAGTTGGTTCATGTTTTAATCCACTCTCTGAGTCTTCATCTATAATGACTGCATTTAGGTCACTTACAGTTAGTATAATTGTTGATATATTAGGGTTTAAGACTGCCATTTTATTTTCATTCTCTCCATTTTTCATGTTTATTTTCTCTCCTTCACTTTACTGTGCATTCTTGGAGCCTCTTTTAGAATATCATTTTGATTTCTCTATGGCATTTTGGAGTGTGTCTCTCTGAACTGTTTTTTTTTATTAGTTTCTAGTAATACCTAGAAAAAATATATCATGCAAGCATTAATCAAAAGAAAACAAAAGTGGCTAGTATCAGATGAAGTAGACATCAGAGTAACAAAAACCACCAGAGATGGAGAAGGACATTATATAATGATAAAAGAGTCAGTCCACCAAGAAGATACAGCACTGTTAAATGTGTGTGCAGCGAACATCAGAACTGAAAAATACATGAAGCAAAAACTGGTAGAACTGATAGTAAAAGAAGACAAACACACAATTATGGTCGGAGATTTCAAAACCCTTCTCTCCACAATTGATAGAATAATTAGATAGAAATTAGATAGAACATACAGAAAAACTCAACAATCATTACAAACAGGATCTAATAGACATTGATAAGACACTCCACCCAACTTGGTAAAAAGCCACAAATATAGGATCAACATACAAAAATCATTTGAATTTCTATGTATAAGCAATGAACACCTGGACAGAAACAAATTTTTAAAACTCAGTGTTGTGTATTAGGCATCGATCTAACAAGTTATGTATAGGACCTATATGCTTAAAACTACAAAATGTTGATTCTCAACAAAATACTGAGAGCTGAATTCACCAGCAAATTGAAAGGGTTATATGCTATGGCCAAGTGGGATTTATTCCTGGAATGCAAGGGTGATTCAACAAACAAAAATCTATCAGTCTATTATATCACATTACCAGAATGAAAGGAGGAAACACATGATCATCTCAATTGATGAATTAGAGGCATTTGACAAAGTTTAACACCTTTCTTGATAAAAAAACACTCAAGAAACTAGGGATAGAAGACAACTATATAAATGATGCTCAACATCACTAATCATTAGGGAAATATAAATCAATAGCACAACGACATAATACTTCACACCCACTAGGATGGCTGCTATCAAAACAACAAAAAACAAAATAACAAGTGTTGGCAAGGATGTGGAGAAATTGAAATTCTTATGCACTGTTGATGAGAATGTAAATTGGAGCAGCCACTGTGATAGACAGAATGGTAATTTTTAAAAATATTAAAAATAGAATTACCATATGATCTGGCAATTCCACTTGGTATATACCCAAAAAGCTGAAAACACTGACTTGAACAGTTGCTAGTACACCCATGTTCATGGCAGCACTAATCACAACAGCCAAAAGATGGAAGCAATCCAAGTGTCCACTAACAGATTGATGGATAAACAAAAAAGTGTGGTATATACATGGCGGTAGAATATCAGTCACTCTTAAAAGGGGAAGGAAGTTCTGACACAGGCTACAACATGGACAAACCTTGAATACATTATGCAAAGTGAAAGAAAGCAGTCACAGAAGGACATACGATACAAATTCATCTATATGAGGTTCCTAGAGTCATCAAACTCATCCCAAGGAAAAGGGAGAATGAGGAGTTATTGTTGAACAGGTACAGAGTTTCAGTTTTGCAAGATGAAAAAAAGTATAGAGACGGATGATGGTGACAGTTGCAAAGTCAACAGCAGATGAGGAATTGGGAGTGGGAGGAAGTTGGGATCAATTCTGGATTAAAACAAGTCAGAGAGAAGAACCTGGCTGAATGCTCTTCCACAAGTTGCCTGAACCGTCTGCACAAAACACAGTTAGCGCTTCATACCCGCAGGTTCCACATCTATGGGTTCAACCAACCACAGGTCAAAAATATTCAAAAAAATTTTTTTCAGACAGTTCCAAAAAGCAACACTTGAATTTTCCACAGACTGGCAACCGTTTACATAGCATTTACATTGTATTAAGTATTGTAAATAATCTAGAGATGATTTAAAGTGTATGGGAGGATATGCATAGGTTTTATGCAAATACTACACCATTTTATATAAGGGACCTGAGCGTCTGCAGATTTTGGTATTGACCGAGGGTCCTGGAACCAATCCCCCCTAGATACCGAGGGAGGACTGTAGGAGTATGATTCTGAGCCAGTCCACATAGTGGATTGTTTAAGGAGCCCCAGAGGGAATAATCACCTCTGCCTGCAAAGCCATGCACACACCCTCTGCCTTTGATCTACCATGGCAGCAGCACATGGCCACCCATCAATTTACTAAACTGGTTCCTCTGCCACGGAACGTGGCGGTGAAGAGAGAACCATCCTGGGCTCTTCCAAGTCCAAAGACCCAGAAGGAATCAATGACCTTCATCCCTGACCCTCCTCTCCTCGAGGTATCTGGGCTCCCAGAATGATCCAACTGCTGCTACACCTGTCACCTTTCTCAAGAAGAGAGGCAAAATTTTAAGACACAAGAAATATTGAGCAGGTTGGATTTTTTAAAAGTTAAATTAATATCTTTAGGCAGTTTAGAAGAAAAAGAGACTTTGATCTGAACAACTTCCTTGGGTGATCAAAGAAAAAGACACTAGTGTTGATTATCCCTTCCCCAACTTTTTCCAGTATAATATAAATGAGATTTCCTCACCCGTGGGAGCTAATGAGCTCCCACCTGGAGCTGAAGGCGTGGAGGAGACTGGGCAGGTGAACTATGAGGATTAGAGATGGACAGCGTTCCAGTCTGGTCCAACTTTTAATCACTTTCCTATTGCAAAGAATGCCATCAATTTTACAAGGCAGGAATGCAGATCCCACGTGGCTAAAGTCTGAGGCAGAAGGCAGAGCACTTCATCACAGTAAGAGAACTGGGTTGTTGCCGGGGGAACCTGTTCTGATATCACGCTGGTGTTACCGGGAATTAATAAGCTTTGTTCATCTTCTCTGACACTAGAGGTCCTTTTGCTTCATCTCCCTGCTCATTATGCAGCGCAGGCCGTGGATACAGGCTGCCTACTTGGCATAAATTGCAGGCAACCTCCCTTCTTTTCTGTGTTGGTCCCGGCAGGCTTATGCTCCTGGGAACCAAGAGTCTTAGTTCTATAAATGCATCCTAAGCCCTGATACTGGGCTAGGCGCTGCAGAAATTCCAAGATGCATGAGCCACAGTTCCTGCCTCCTTGACCACATTATAGTCAGGGAGCAAGTCACATGGGCAAATAATTACACCAGTAGACAGAATGTGTAACAGGGGAAAACATAGTGCCGTGGGAACCCAGGAAGGGAAGGGGTGACTTTCAGGAGGAAATCAGGGAGGTGTTCTTGAACAAACTTTCAATACAGGGAACTCTTAGAAGAATATGGCCATTTCGGCTTGGTATTTGTCATAACAAAAAGAAGCAGCCTGGACATAGAATGGTGATATATTTAAATTATTATACAGCAAAATGACTTTGTTTGGGGTGTATAGCTCTATGAATTTTAAGCCATGTAGAGAATTTTATGAGCCCTACCACAATCAGGATACGGAGCAATTTAACCATCCTAAAATAATCCTTTGTGGTATGGCTTTATAATCATCCTCTTCACCTTCTGATAAATTCTGGCAACCAACTATCTGTTATCCATCACTATAATTTTGTCATTTTGAGGATGTTACATAAATGGAAACATACAATATATAACCTTTGGTATTCCTTCACTCAGTATGATGTCAAGATTCAGCTGAGTTGTTGCAGGCATCCACAGTTATTCCTCTTCATTGCTGAGTAGTATTCCATTGTATGGATGTCCAACACTGTTTAATCATTCACCCAGTGAAGGACATTTGAGTTGCTTTCAGTTTTTGATGATTGTGAGTAGTGATGATATATATTATACACGTGTAGGTTATTATATTATGTAAACAAGTTTTCTTTCTCTAGAACAAATTTCTCAGTCTTGGCAATACTGACATTCTGGGTCAGGTACTTCTTTGTTGTAAGGGGACTGTCCTGGGCATTGTAGGGTGTTTAGCAATATCCCTGGCCTCTAGTTACTAGATACCATTAGAACTTCTCCAGTAAGGACACCAGAATGTCTTCAGTCATTGCCAAATGTCCCTTGGAGGACAAAAATAATCCACAGTTGAGAACCATTGCTCTAGGGTAGATACTTAGGAGAGGATTTCCTGGGTCATATGGTAAATGTATGTTTAACTTTGTCAAAAACTTTAGATTCTTACAAAGTTAACTGTGTGAGAAAGTATGAGACATCCAGTTGCTCAGTATCATCACTAACACTTGGCATTGCCAGTATTTTTTTTCCATTACAATGAGGATGTGGGAGTATTCTCATCATGGTTTTAATTTGCATTTCCTAATGATACTGAAAAATATCTTGATGTGCTTTTTTGCCATCTGTATATCCTCTTTAGTGAAGTCTGTTCAAATCTTTTGCCCATTTTAAAGTTAGATAATTTGTTTTACTGTTGAGTTTTGAGCATTCTTTATAAATTCTGGATACAAGTTTTTTCTTGGATGTGTGATTGGCAAATATTTTTCCCAACTTGTGGCATGTCTTTTCATTCTTTTAAAGTACTTTTTGCAGAGCAAAAATTTTTTTATTTTGATGAAGTCCAATTTATCATTTTTTCTGTCTTCTAGATTGTGCTTTTGGTGTCATATCTAAGAATATATGCTTAACCCCGGGTCATGAATAGTTGCTCCCATATTTTTTTCTAAAAGTTTTAGAGTTCTATATTTTACATTTAGATCTATGGTTCATTTTGAACCAATTTGTGTATAAGGGGTGGGTTTAGGTCAAAGTGTACTTATCTTTTGACTGTTGATATCCAATTGTTTCAGCACCATTTGTTGAAAAGGCTGTTCTTCCTCCATCGAGTTATTTTTGCATCTTTGTCAAAATCATTCACGTACATCTGCATTGGTCTATTTCTGGGTTCTCTGTTTTGTTTCATTGAACTACGTGTCTATCCCTTGACAATGCCTTGCTGTCTTGAATGCTGTAACTTTATAGTAAGTCTTAAAATCAAATCTCCAACTTTATTCTTCTTTTGCAAATTATTTTCACCATTCTAATTTCTTTGCCTTTTCACATAAATTTTAGAATTAGTTGTCTCTATCAGCAAAAAAAAAAAATCTGCTGTGATTTTTATTAGAATAATGTTAAATCTGTGGATCAACTTGGGGAGAATTGACAAATGTATGACATTGGTCCTACTGATCTATTTTATTAGTTCTTCCTTGGTTTCTTTCATCAACATTTTTAGTTTTCAGCATAAATATAATGTGCACACTTTTGTAAATTTATACCTAAGTATGTTATTTTGAGGGGAGCTGTTGTGAAGGGTGTATTGTATTATATATGGAAACTTGCATGATTTATTTCTGATTTTTCTTCTTTTGTAAGCATTTTTATGCTATAAATTTGCCTCTAAGCACTGCGTTCCCCATATTCCCACAACTATTAACATGTTGTATTATCACTACTATTCAGGTCCAGCTTCCCTTGAGACTTTCTCCTTGAAACACGAATTATTTACAAGTGTGTCATTTAATCTCCAAGTGTCTAGAGAGTTTTATGTTATCTGTGTGTTATTGAATCCCGGTTTAGTTCTATTATAACCAGAGAATATATCATGTATAATTTATAATTTTTAATTTTTAAAATGTGTTTATGACCTGGGATGTGGCCTGTCTTGGTGAATGGTTTATGTGCCCCTGAAAAGAAATGTGTATTCTGCTGTTGTTGGAAGGAATGTTTCAATGTCAATCAGATCCAGTTGGTAAATGCTGTTGTTCAGTTCTTCTGTATCCTTGCTAATATTCTGTCTACTTGTTCCATCAGTTACCACGAGAGCAGCGTTGACATCTCCAACTGTATTTGTGGATTTATCTGTTTCGCCTTTCAGTTCTGTCAGGTTTTTGTCTTACGTATTTTGAAGCTCTGTTGTTAGGTGCATTCACATTTAGGATTGTTACATCTTGATCCATTAACCTTTTTATCATCAGGCAATTCCCTCTTTATCCCTGCAAGTTTTCTTTTCTCTGAAGTCTGTTTTATCTGATATTAATATAGTCACTGCAGGTTTCCTTGAGTTAGTTTTTGCATGGTATATCTTATTCCACCCTTTTACTTTTAACCTATCTCTATTGTTGTATTTATAGTGAATTTCTAGTAGACAGCTTGAGTTTTTTAAAACATTCATCCTGAAAATTCCTGTTTTCTGATTAGCATGCTTAGACTATTTCCATTTAATATAATTATTGATAAGTTTAGATTTAGGTCAACCATTTTATCGTTTGTTTTCTGTTATTTTCTTTGGTTTTGATTCCTGTTTTCTCTCATATGTTGTATTAGTTTCCTGTGGCTACTATACCATATTACAGCGAACTTGGTGGATTGCAACAACAAAAATTTATTCTCTCATAGTTCTGGAGGCCAGAAGTCTGAAATCAGTATCACTGGGCCAAAATCAAGGTGTCAGCAGGATTGCACTGCCTTTAGAGGCTCTAGAGGAAGAATTCATTCCTTGCTTCTTCCAGCTTCTGGTGGCTGCTGGCATTCCTTGACCTATGGCCACCTCACTCTCATCTCTATCTCACATTGCCACCTCTTCTTCTGTCTGTGGAACCTCCCTCTGCCTTCCTCTTAGAAAGATACATGTGATTGCATTTAGGGCCCACTCAGTTGATCCAAAATTATCTCTTCATTTTACAAGTCCTAATCACACTAAAACTCTTCTTCCTTAAAAACAAATATTTGCAGATTCCAGGAATTAGGACCTAATAGCTTTAGATGGCCATGATTCAGCCTACAACACACACCTTCTTTGGGGGTTTTTGAGCATTTTTCAGGATTCCATTTTGAGTTATCTTTATTTCTTTGCATAGCAGTTTTCCTTTTTGGTTGATGCTTTAGGGATTGCAAATATATATTCTGAACATTGTACAGTCTACTTAAAATAAGTGTTTTACCTCTTCAAGTGGAATGTAGACCAGCACAGAGCTGCTTTTACCATCTCCCCTTCGTATATCATAGGCATCTTATAAGTAATCTGCATACATAGGAAACCACATCAGACTGTATTATAAGTTTTGCTTTCAGTCATCACACACATTTTTTAAAATTTCAGGAGGATAGTCTATCATATCTACCCAGACATTTACCATTTCTGTTGCTCTTTCTCCAAGAAAGAGCTCTCTTCCTGATGTTCCAAGTTTCCTTTTAGAATCATTTTTCCCTCTGACTGAAAAACTCGTAGTAATTCTTTGAGCAATCTACTGGCAACAGTTTCCCCCAGTTTTTCTTTATCTGACAATATCTTTATTTCTTCTTCATGCCTGAAGGATATTTTTACTCAACATAGACTTTGGGGTTGATATTTATTAGTTAAGTACTTAAAAAATGTACCACTTGTTTCTAGCCTCCATGATTTCTGATGAGAAATCCAGTCATACAAATCATTGTTCTCCTGGAGGCGATTCATCATTTTTTTTTTTTTCTGGCTGCTTTCAATATGTTTTTCTTTGACATTTCAAGATGTTTGATATGATGTGTCTGGGCATGGATATCTTGGTATTTATTGTGTTTGAGGTTCACCAAGCTTCTAAAACCTGCATATTTGTATTTTCCCCCCAAATTGGAGGACTGTTTCAGCCATTAAGTATTCAAGTACCCTTTCAGCCATGCCTTCTTTCTTTTCACATTCCAGGACTCCAGTGACATGAAGGTTAGCTCTTTTGTTATAGTCCCACAAGTCCCTGAGGATCTGTTCTTTTTTTTTTTTCCAGTCTATTATATTACCCCTATATTTTGTCTCTATTGTTCAAATAATTTTTCTTATTCTATCTTCCAGCTCAGTAATTCTTTCCTGTTCCCTCTCTTCTGATGTTAAGCCCATTTTTATTTTGATCAGTGTAATTTTTAGTTCTACTATTTCCATATGATTTTCCTTTATATCTTTTATTTCTGTGCTGAAATGTGACCCTTCACCATTTGTTTCAAGAGGGTTTGTGATCACTTGTTGAAGAATTTTTGTAATAGCTGTTTTAAAGCTTTTGCCAGATAATTCCAACATCTGTGCCATTTTGCTGTTGGCATCTTCTGATTCTCTTTCCCTCTGCAAGTAAATAACCTTGGGGTGGGGGAGAACTGGGTGAGGTGACAGATGAAATAAGACTGGCTGTGAGTCACTATTTGTTGAGCTGGGGGTGGAGTTGGTTATGCTGTTCTTTCTAATTTTATATATGCTTTACATTTTCCATAGAGTGGTTTTTAAAAATCAAACACATACAGTATGTGAGATGTGACCATTTCCCATTAAGGGCATATGAACTTTTATGACTGTGTGAAATGTAATAGCATTCAATTTCTCATCCACCTCCTTCGAGCCTGCATGTTCTAACATATTTTTCCATTTCCCTCCACTTCCCCCCACTCCTTAGTTTTGTCTGTTATATGGAACCAAGCTGGTGTTCCAGGAGCGAGCCTGGTATCTGGAACATAAATATTTGACACCGGTGGCCAGCATGAGGATTAGGAGCCAGGTAAGATTCCCTGGGTGCAGAACTAACCCTTCGTTCATCAGCTGTCAGCTCTTTGCTTTCTGAGAAAACAGTCCTGCCAATCTTTTATCGGTTTCCACTCCTGGATTTTTACGCCTCTGGGACTTCGCATACATGTTTTCATTGTCGACCTTGATCATATTACACTTCAGCGTTTCAGTGACAAGGAAATGATTCACTGTGTATGAACTTCTAACATGTATAAGAGAGGAGGGACTCAAAAGTGTTTACTTTGTGTTGGCAAAAAAAAAAAGGTATGAAGTGTTTTTCATTTTCTTACCTCTTACCGAAACCTATTGACTCATTCTTCATATTTAAAAAAATAAAAGACCCGTGGTACTTTTATCAGTGGTTGCGTAAAAGCAACCAACTTTCACATAAAACACTGATGTGCTTTTGTATTCTTAGAGTTCGATGTGTTTTCCACACTCCTTATTGACTAGATCCTCAAGCAGCCTGGAGATACGCAGGGAGAAGCCAGCCGCTTTGGAACAGGCTTTATCTGTGGGGCTAGATCTGGCTTGCTTGGGCCTCTGGGACATCTCGAGGCCTTCCTCTGCAGATCTCTGAGCTGCCTGCCATGAGCACTCACCCCTCCCTGGACATTTTTGGGGCTCTCAGAGGGGAGAGGGTAGTGGATCCAGCACAGATACTTCCTTTCCTTCTCCAACCACACCCTTTTGCAGGGATCAGAAGGCTTCAGAAATATTACTGGCAGCTTCTCCTCCAAAACTACCTGGGACCCTTGGTCAATCCGAGGTACTGGCAGGAGAGTGCTCGTGAAGGAGCAGAAAGTGGTCTGCGATGACTGATGTCACTAAAACCGATCTAGATGCTTTCACGTGTCACTCCTCAAGTTTACTGGTTCTTTCTTTAGGTGCATCTACAGTGCTGTTTAGCTCCTCCCATACATTTTTAATCCCAGTTGTTAGGATTTGTATTTTAAAAATTCTTCTTTTATTTTTTGTTTTCTTTTTTTCTACCACCTGCATCACTTTTTAGTTTCCAGTTTCCCAAAGATATATTCCATTTTGTCTTTAATTTCTTTATGCATTGGAGTATAGTTGTTTTATAGTCTGTAGCTAAGAACCCCAATGTTTTAAGTCTTTACAGCTCTATTTCTCTTTGTCTGTTGCTTCTGCTATGTGTCAAGTTACCCTTCAATGTGTGCTAGTTATTGTTACTAGAAAATAATTTGTGAGATTTATATGAATGCCAAATTGAAGGTATCTTCTCCTTCCCCTTGCAAGGCATCTGAAGGGACTCTCAGTTTGAGACCACCTTCAATTAAATTCAAAGTTTGAAGTTTCATGGAAGACTCACGGAATTCAAATGAGGGCAGCCATTTCTTTACCCTCCCCCAGGGTTGTAGCTCTTTGGCATCCAACTTACTGTCTACTAAATGTCTTGCCTAGTGCTGGCCCCGGGTTTGACTGTCATCACTCTCTACCCCACCCCATCCACCGTGAGGCTGTCAGGGTGAACATTCAGATTTGTTGGAAATGGCAAATGCCTTCAAGGCAAATGCAAATTTTCTTACCTGTTTATTTCTCTTGGTTTCCACTTTCCCTTAATTTTTTGCTTTAAAGAAGTAAGAAAAATAAAAGACCCTAGATTTCTAGTATCAGAAATAGAAAGTTCCATATGTATGTATATGTGTGACTGAAACATTATGCTAGCCACCAGAAATTGACACAACATTGTAAACTGACTATCCTTCAATTAAAAAAAAAAGGAAAGAGATATTCAGAGACACAGAGAAACACAAGAATATCATGTTGACAATGGAGGCAGAGACTGGAGTGATGCATCTGTAGAAAGAGGAAGGGCAAGTATTGCTGGCAGTCACCCAAAGCCAGGAAGAGGCAGAGAAGGAGCCTCTCCTAGAGTCATCAGAGGAAGCATGACCCTGCAAACACCTTAATTTCAGACTTTAGCTTTCAGGACCATGAGAGAATAAATTTCTGTTGTTTTAAGCAACCCCTTCCCCCTAACCAAAAAAAGAAACAGAAATTTGCTTCAGTGTTATCTCGCTTGATCCCCTTTGATTTTCATTATCCTTACACGTGAATGAAGAAACTGAGACCCAGCGTGTCAAAGTAATTTGCCCAAAGTAATACAGGTAGCAAAAACTCACATCTCTTTGACTCTAAACATTTTCATGTATTATCTTTTTGGGGTAGGAATCAGCATCAGCCAGTCACAGGAAGCTCATCCAGTGCCTAATTCTCGGTTTGTGATATCATTCTCCAGAAAAAGGAACCATGGTCCTTGGAGAAATGACTGAATTCTCGGCCTGGGACAATGAGTATACAGGATGAACCTGGAACATCTTCTAGGGCCAGAAAGTCAGAAAATGCTCAAAACAAAAACAAAAACAAAAACAAAAACAAAAACAAAAAACCCCACATTCATCTGCAGAATTTGGGAAAGGAGCTGACAGAGAGCTCCCAGTGACCAAAGTTGGAACAACTTGAGCAACAAAATGAATAACGTAGTATCAGAAAACCCAATAACCCAGAGTATAAAATAATTAAACACAAGCCCATAATGATATAAGCAAACAATTGAACAGATAAAATAAATGAGGTAAAGAAGAGGTCTTCCTTCAAGAAGAATTCCACATGATGTATGTAGCAACTCCCCTCTTCAGGAGGTAAGACAGTCTTCCTTCCCTTGAGTGTGGGTTGGACTTAGTGACTTCCTTCTGTTTTAAAGAATAGGGTATGGAAGGGGAAGAGAGTTGCTTTACAGTGGAAAACTCTGGGATTAAGGTTAATATTACCAGTAATAAGTCATGTTGATGACATGTGCCTCCAGTAAGCTGTGGTGGGAAGAGCACTTCATTCTTCCTAAAAACCCAGAGCCCCAGTCCAATCATGAGAAAAACCTGGCAGACAAAACCAAATTGAGGAATGGTCTACACAACACCTGACTGGTACTCTGCAGACTGTCAATCAATGACAGACAAGGAAGGACTGAGAAACCATCACCAACCAGAGGAGACCAAGGAGACCTGATGACTGAATGCAATGCGGTACCTGGATGGAGTCCCGGAACAGGAAAGGACATTAGTAGAAAAACTAGCGAAGTCTGAATAAAGTCTGTATTTGTTAATATTAATGTACCAATCTTGGCTTCTCCATGCTTACAATGGACCATTATGTAAGATGTCACCATTAGGAGAAACCGGGTATAGAAGGGTATATGGAAACTCTCCATTGGAACTTTTCTACAAAATCAAAATATATTCTAAACTAAGAAGTTTATTTTTTAAAAAGTCAGCATCAGAGAATAGCAATCAGCCTGGGCTGATTCTAAATAATAAAACTTTTCAGAGTACCCAGGAGTTATGCTGAAGTTCCAGTCTAATGATGATTTGCAATGCATGTATTTATTCTCAAAAAAAATCTCATTTCATTCTCATAAAGATCTTAAAGGGAAGTAAAGCTGATATAATCCCCATGCAATAAATGAGTAAAACTAAGAAACAGAGACATTAAACAGCTGCTCAAGGTTCTAGCTGGGCACAGAACCCAGAACTCCTAATCCCAAATGCAGGTGGATTAAGCACGAGGCATCACCGACTTTAAGTGCTGTAGATTAAGCACTGAAGATACCTGAGTTTAAAAGATTCAGAAAGGCCTGCCTTATAGCCCAGAGTGAGTAAAATCCATCCACATACTCCAGAAGCAGCCCAGGTGCCCACTGGTCCAACTGGGACCCACGAGAGAGGGGTTGGGGTTGGGTTTTGTTTTCTTTTTTCTTTTTTTTAACATTTTTTATGGAGTTATAGTCATTTTACAATGTTGTGTCAAATTCCAGTGAAGAACACAATTTTTCAGTTATACATGAACATATATATTCATTGTCACATTTTTTTCTCTGTGAGCTACCATAAGATCTTGTATATATTTCCCTGTGCTGTACAGTATAATCTTGTTTATCTATTCTACATTTTGAAATCCCAGTCAGCTCCTTCCCACACCCCACCCCCTTGGCAACCATAAGTTTATATTATATGTCTATGAATCTGTTTCTGATTTGTATTTATGTTTTTTTTTTAGATTCCACATATGAGCAATCTCATATGGTATTTTTCTTTCTCTTTCTGGCTTACTTCACTTAGAATGACATTCTCCAGGAACATCCATGTTGCTGCAAATGGCATTATGTTGTCAGTTTTTATGGCTGAATAGTATTCCATTGTGTAAATATATCACATCTTCTTTATCCAGTCATCTGTTGATGGACATTTAGGCTGTTTCCATGTCTTGGCTATTCTAAACAGTGCTGCTATGAACATTGGGGTGCAGGTGTCATTTTGAAGTAGCATTCCTTCTGGATATATGCCCAGGAGCAGGATTCCTGGGTCATATGGTAAGTCTATTCCTAGTCTTTTGAGGAATCTCCATACTGTTTTCCACAGTGGCTGCACTAAACTGCATTCCCACCAGCAGTGTAGGAGGGTTACCCTTTCTCCACAGCCTCTCCAGCATTTGTCGTTTGTGGACTTTTGAATGATGGCCATTCTGACTGGTGTGAGGTGATGCCTCATTGTAGTTTTTTTTTTTTTGAAAAGAAAATACCTCTTTTCCTTTTTTTTTTTTTACATTTTTTATTGATTCATAATCATTTTACAGTGTTGTGTCAAATTCCAGTGTTCACAATTTTTCAGTCATTCATGGAGCCTCATTGTAGTTTTGATTTGCATTTCTCTGGTAATTAGTGATATTGAACATTTTTTTCATGTGCCTATTGATCATTTGTATTTCTTCCTTGGAGAATTGCTTGTTTAGGTCTTCTGCCCATTTTTGGGTTGGGTTGTTTGTTTTTTTCTTATTAAGTTGTATGAGCTGCTTATATATTCTGGAGATCAAGCCTTTGTCGGTTTCATTTGCAAAGATTTTCTCCCATTCCGTAGGTTGTCTTTTTGTTTTCCTTATGGTTTCCTTTGCTGAGCAGAAGCTTGTAAGTTTCATTAGGTCCCATTTGCTTATTCTTGCTTTTATTTCTATTGCTTGGGTAGACTGTTCTAGGAGAACATGTTTGAGGGGTATGTCTTGAACAAACCGATCACTAGAAATGAAATTGAATTAGCAATAAAAAAACCTCCCTACAAATCAAAGTCCAGGACCGGACGGCTTCACCGGGGATTTCTACCAAATATACAAAGAAGAACTCATACCAGTCCTTCTCAAACTCTTCCAGAAGATTGAAAAGAAGGGAATACTCCCAAACTCATTCTATGAAGCCACCATAACCCTGATACCAAAACCAGGCAAAGACACCACCAAAAAAGAGAATTACAGGCCAATATCACTGATGAACATAGATGCCAAAATCCTCACCAAAATATTAGCAAATAGAACCCAACAGCACATAAAAAAGATTATACATCATGACCAAGTGGAGTTCATCCCAGGGACACAAGGGTGGTTCAACATACGCAAATCAATCAGTGTAATACATCACATCAACAAGAGAAAGGACAAAAACCACATGATCATCTCAATAGGTGCAGAAAAATCATCTGATAAAATTCAACACCCATTTATGATAAAAACTCTCACCAAAGTGGGTATAGAGGGAACATATCTCAACATAATAAAAGCTATATATGACAAACCTACAGCCAGCAAAGTACTCAATGGTGAAAAACTCAAAAGCTTCCCACTAAAATCTGGGACAAGGGTTTTGTTTTCTTTTAAAATTCAAGCCCATCTCCCAAGCCCTTCCTGCCTGTGATAACTAGACTGCTTTCTGTCGTCCGGAACCTCAGTGTTGACCAAGCTGGTCCACATTCATTATCCTGTGTAATCCCCACTAGCTCCCTTTCGTGTGAATAGCTGCTAATCCACTTTATCGATGGGGAATCTGAGGCTGACTTGCAGCTGATTTAGGGAGAGGTAAAAGTGAGGCTTCTGGGCTGCGGTTCCCTGCTGTTCTAGTGTCCCCAGGTCTTAACTGTAGGATGAGCTGGCCCCACCTTTGTGCCCTCATTGTGGGACCTCGGCTCAGAGGCCGTCTAGTGGTGGTGCCCCCGGGGGCTCCCTCAAGACCCCCAAGTAAAAGGTTTCTGTGCCCTTTCCATTAAGTACTTTAGCAGGGGTCTGTATAGCACAATTGTGTGCTTTGTTCTTGGAAAACTCAGTGTCCGGGCATTATCCTGTTTCAGTCTTCATTAAGCTAGACATTTGTATTTATTTTGCTTTAGATAATTATCAGCATTAAGGAAAGAACTATCAGCTGAGGCTCACTTTAAGGAGGAAACCCTTTCAAAATAACCTAACAGTTAACAATCGTGTATCTCGGCTAAAACCAACTTAGTTGCTTAAAAAAAAAAAAAAGACAAAAGAAAACAGAACCAAAACTTCACCTTTTTAAAATGCTGTATTTTAATGTAAGTGAATATTTGGCATTGAGTCCTCTGCCTAATTTTACACCAGTTCTTAGAGTAAACTAAGATTTAGATAGAGCAGCCTCGTTTTTCTCGTTGGAGTGTTTGCTCTCTGAACTGCCGGGCACGGCTGTCCTGCTCTGTGCCCACCAGCACTGGAACAGTGGCTCCCGGTGGCACACGGGGAAGTGAATACAGGTGGACGTGTGGTCAGCTCACACTAGGAAATCAACACAGGGAAAGCCTTTCTGTCTACGTGCGTTGAAAGAGCCACAGCCCAGCTGTGGGTTGCAGATCAAAAAAGACCCTTTTCAGGGTGATGAAAATAATACTTAGCAAAATGTTAAATCACGTTCTGTTTCCTGCCTGGAGCCCAAATAATGGAACCATATGAGAGTGCAGGTTATATAAGGGACGGGCAGGGATGTGAGGCACGGCTGTATAGCCCAGCACCGCAGCCAGGAGGACCACTCCTCTCCACCTCCCAGAGGGCACGGGAGACGGCTTGTAACAGGAACCATGTTAAGAACCGAAAACCCGTTCAGGAAGAGGGAAGGTAAATACTGATCAGGAGCGTGTCCAAGCAATGCTGACATCCCCACCACATGTGATCACGTTACACCCACAGCTGTTACTCCTTCACCCAGATGTTGCCTTGATGTCCGCTCTGAGTTGTGACCCTCCAGTTCCTTCCCAATTGCACTGTTCCTGTTGCAGCAGCAGGTGACTGGTCTCCTTTCCCACCCGAGTCCTTCTCCCTTGCCCCTAGACCGACCATTTTCATTTTGCTGTGCCCCCTGGTGTGCTAGGGTGAAGCCCAGGATCACCTGCTCCAGCCCAAGTCCTGTGTTGTACCCTCGCCAGCAAGTCGACACCGGGGCACACCAACACCTAACAGCCTCAGTCTGCCCCAGTGAAAGGAATGCTTTTTGTCCCCGAGTGAGAACTGCTTGGAGACCCAGCTGCAGTAAGGAGGCCACAGGGAGCCTGCTGATGGCAAGTGATCTTGGCTCGTAGCTGTGTTTGCTCAAGTCTAAAACAACCACTATGGTTTGGGTTTTAGTTTCAGCTTAGTCAATCAAATAGTGGAATCAATGAGCAGGAAAAACATTCACGCCTGATGATTGATGGGTCCTTCAAGTAGTTCTGAGAAGACACAGCCACTCACACATTGATTTATTCTTAGGAAATGGGCTTGGGCAAGAGCGCGTGTAGGTGCGGCAGACACCAGACCCCAAAGCCAGGATGCTACTGAGCTCCTTTGAATTTAAAAGATGCCTGACGCTTATGTACTATTTTGAACTAAGTGTACAGCACAAATGCAGCCATTGTCTTGTGGCATAAAGACTTGGGGCAGAAGAAACAAAACGGGGGAAAAATGTAAAGGGAAGTTCCCAGATGGAAAGATGGTGCTAAGAATAGTAGCCTTTTTCCTCAAATCTTGACTTCAAGAACACATACCCCATACTCACACCCAGGAGGCTTAGAAATGGTACGCGTGCCCTTCACTTCCTACAAATGCAGTGTTGGCTGTCTTCCATGCTGTATTAAGTGTTCCTTTCTTAATGGCCACTCAGACATCCTATCCATCTATTTCCCTTTCCCAAAACCACTTGGATCAAGGCAGCTTAACAAATGTTCAGACGCTGGAATCAAATGCAAAGTGAACTGAGGTTTTTGGCAAAGGATGTTGCAAACATTCATCGGATTGGGGAAGGAAGGTAGGGCTTCTCAGTCTCTTAGCCTCACCTACTACGCACAGACTCTTGCTTTTCTTTGTAAGGAATCAGAGAGAAAACCTCTTGTTCCCCCACCTGGTAAGATCCATCTGACTTGGCTATAAAAAAAAGTGATGAGGTCGTGAGAACTCTTGCCTGTATCCTCCAGGCTGAGTGAAGACGCAGGTGTGGGGTGAAACCTCACGCACCCATTCCATCAGGGTCGGGAGGGACTGACTGCTCCTGTTCGGTGGCTCCTTCAAGCCAGAGGTGTTATTGAAATAGACAATGCAACAGCGTGGTCATCCAGGGAAGGCAATTGAGTCAAATTTTAAAATCTTCTTTGATTTGAAAGCATCCCCAGAACTGGTTTTAACTTCCTTTCATTTCGGTAGGACCCCTGGTTGACCTCCAGGGGATGGCGGGAACCAAAATATGAGTGTATCCTGGTCCACCTGCTTTTCCCAGAGCCAGAGACCCTCAGACACAGAGACAGTAACAGTATCAGTCCCAGCAGAGTGCTACTCAGAAAAGGGGAGACCTCTCTCTTCCCTCCCCGCTCCCCTTTACTTCTGGCCTAAGCCTGCTCTTCAGTGGCATAAAATACATTGTCAAACCTATAAATGCAGGCCATTCAACTGAGGTTAAGAAAACACAAGTGGGATATGTTTCTTCAGTTTGGCCAGTGAAATGGCCCCTAAGGTCACCACCCCTGCAATCCTGGTTCCGCGTGGCAGCCATCTGGTCGACCCTCATGCTTGGCCTCACAGTACGGCTTTGTGCGTCTGGAAGAGTCAAGCTCACTCTATTCCCCTCATTCAAGGATAACTTGTTATAACTGCAGGAAAGAGCAACTTGTTTTGGTGAACTCCAGCCTCTGAGGTTTTTTTGGCAGCTGCATTATCCTGGGCTCACCTGGGGAGATGCTCGAAGTGCTGGGTGATTAGGGTGTCCCTCCCCATGGGTTCACCCCCTCACTCCAGGATGCAAGGTGAGAATTTCCTATCAGTGAGATTTGTTCCTAAGAGTGGCCGGGTTAACAAAAAAATAGACCATTCGGGAGGTGGAATTCAGCTGAGTCAAACAGATAGGGCAGACACCAGTCACAGTTAAGGGCAAGGTGGGTTTTATTATGATTTTATGATAATAAAATTTAAATGAATTACTGAACTTAAAACGGAAATGCTCCCTAGTACATCCACTTTGGTAGAAATGAATAGTCTAGCTAGAAATCCATACTTTTCATAAAACAGAATGTTTGTGGTCACTTTTCTCTTTCTGATGGTAAGTCGCCCTTTTCCTTTGATTTTACAGACTGGTTATTGCTGTCACCTGTTTCCCATCTTGCCTCCTCTGGGGGACTCAAACCACTTGGTACTCAGTAAACGACACAAAGACAGCTAGCAGGGATGGCCCCATTTTAAGGGACAGAGAAGAGACAGGACTCACTTGTGAGCAGTTATAGGTCTATAGAAAACTAAAATTCCTCTGTCTCTTCCTTCCCTGGACAGTCACTTCACAGATTATGGCCTCAAACCACCAGGCATTAATTCTGTTCATCAAATTGGCTACTGCTGTGACAACATAAGAAAAATTAGCCAGCTCAAGTGCGTGACTTTTTGCCAGGTCTCTGGGGATACAGGTGTTCTGTTTCTTAATCTGGGTGATGGTTACCTGTGTGTGTTTATTTTGTGATAATAGAGCAAGCTGATCTATGCTTACTATTTGTATCTCTGCATATACCTTATGCCCCATCTAAAAAGAATACAAAGAAGAAAGAAAAAAAGAATCTTCTATTGTGCTTATAGAAAATCCCTTTGTTAAAACCCCACCTGAGAGTCATCTCACTACAATTATGGGGTTTTAATTTTTTATATTGAACTTCTGATTTTGAGAGAATCATAGATTCACATGCAGTTGTAAGAAATAATGCAGAGTGATTTCATGTCCCTTTGCCTAGTGTCCACCAGTGATATCATCTGTAGATACAGTACAATATCACACCCAGGATTTTGGCATAGATACAGTAAAGATAGTGTTTTATTCACCACAAGGGTTCCTCATGTGTTGCTTTTATAGTCACACCCCTTCCATTTCCCCACTTCCCCTTTAATCCTTAGGAAAAACTGATCTGTTCTCCATCTCTCTAATTTTGTCATTTCAAGAATGTTGTATAAAGGAGATCACATAATATGCAACCTTTGGGGGTTAGCTTTTTCCAATCAGCATAATCTTCTGGAGATTCATCCAGGTTGTTGCCTGTATGGTTAGCCTGTTCCTTTTTAGTGCTGCATAGTATTCCACATATGGATATACCACAGGTTGTTTAGCCATTCACTCATTGAAGGACATCTGAGTTTTTCCTAGCTTTTAACTATAAGGAATAAAGCTGTTACAAACACTTGTGTACAGGTTTTGGTATGAATATAAGTTTGAATTTCTCTAGAGCAAATGCCCAGGAGGGCCATTTTGGGATCATGTGGTAGGTGCATGTTGATTTTTTCCTAAGAACTTGCCAAACTGTTTTTCAGAGTAACTGTAATATTTTTCTCTCCTCCCAGAAATGCAGGCATGATCCAGTTTCTTCACATCCTCACCAGCATTTGGTGGTGTCACTATTTTCTATTTAGCCACTTGGATAGGTATATAGTAATATTTCACTGTGGTTTGAATTTGCATTTCCCTAATAGCTAATGATGTTGACCCTCTTTTCTGGTGCTTATGTGCCATCTGTATACCCTATTTGGTGAAACGTCTGTTCATGTCTTTTGCCCATGCTTAATTGGATTTTTTTTTTTTACCATTGAGTTTTAGAGTTCTTTATATATTCTAGATACTAGTCCTTTGTCAAATACATAATTTGCAGATATTTTCTCCCAGCCTATGGCTTATCCTTTTATCCTCTTAACATAGTCTTTTGCAGAGTAGAAGTTCTTAATTTTGATGAAGTCCAGTTTATCAGTTTTTCCTTTTATGGATTATATTTTTGGTGACCAGTCTCAGAACTTTTCACTTATGGTGAGGTCCTGAAGGTTTTATTCTACAGTTTTTTTTTCCTAAAAGTTTTAAACTTCTACACTTTAAATTTAAGTCCATGATCCATTTTGAGTTAATTTTTGTATAAGTTAGGAGACTTCTTTTTTCTTGTCCTTTTTTTTTAAAACCTTTATATGTCCAATTTCTCCAGCAGCAGTTGGTTGAAAGGTTGTCTTTTTTCCCTTGAATTGCTTTCACATCTTTGTAAAATCAGTTGAGCATATTTGTGTCATTCTATTTCTGCATTCTCTGTTTTGACCCATGGATCTATGTATCTATTCCTCTGTCAGTATCACATGGTCAGTCTTGATTACTTTAGTTACATGAACTTGAAATGTGGTAGGTTGATTCCTCCAACTTTTAAATTCTTTTTAAAAATTGTTTTAGATATTCTAGTTCTTTGCCTTTCCATGTAAATTTTGTCTATATCTACGGAAAAAATCTTTCAGGGATTTTGAAAGGAATTATGTTAAAAACCTGTGTATCATTTTTTGGAGAAATGACATCAATACCATGCTGAATCTTCTGATATATGAATATGGTGTGTCTTCTCATTTATATAGATCTCTTTTGAGTTCTTTAATCAGCATATTGTAGTTTTCAGTATACAAGACCTGTACATGTTTTGTTAGACTTACACCTAATCATTTCCTTTTTTTTTTTTGAGTAAATGATACTACATATTTGATTTCAAGTGTCTACATGTCCATTGCTAGTATATGGATATATACTTGACTTTTATATGTTGGTTTTATATCCTATACCCTTGCTGAATTTACATATTAATTCTAGGAGTTATTGAAGATTCTTGGGAATTTTCTATACAGATAAACATGTTATGAGAAAATAAGGACATGGTTTCTCTGGATATGGGATTCTGGATTGAAAGTCCTTTTCTTCCAGCACCTGAAAGTATTTCTGCCTTCATAATTTCTAATGAGAATCTGCTGTCATTCAAAGGTTTTTTTTTTCCTCCAATTTTTTTCTTATGAATAAAGCATCATTTTTCTCTCTCTGCTTTCAAGAAATTTTTTCATCTTTAGTTTTCCGAAGTTTAATGTTGATGTACTGTGATGTGGATTTCTTTGAATTTACCATGGTTGAGTTTCACCCAACTTTTTGCATTTGTTGGGTTATTTATATCTTTTGCCAAAATGGGGGCGTTACCAGTCATTACTTCAAGTACTTTTTAGCTCTGCCCTCTTTCATTTCTCTTCTTTTATTATAAGAACTCCGATGACATTTAAGTTAGATCTTTTTTGACTGCCTCTGTTTACATTTGTTCAGATTCAGTAATTTCTATCATTCTATCTTCCAGTTCACTAATTTTTACTCTGTCTCCTCCATTCTGGTGTTGAGACTATCCACTGGGTTTTTACTTGGGTCATTGCATTTTCTTTTTTCTTTTTTTTTTAATTGAAGTGTAGTTTTTTTTATTAACCATTTTTAAAATTGAAGTGTAATTTACAATTTGTGTTGGTTTCAGGTATACAGCAAAGTAATTCATATATATATATATATATATATATATATATATATATATATATATATATACACACACACACACTATTCAGATCCTTTTCCATTATAGGTTATTACAAGATACTGAATATAGTTCTCTGTGCTATACAGTAGGTTTTTGTTGTTTATCTGCTTTATATACAGTAATGTGTATATGTTAATTCTAAACTCCTAATTTATCCCTTCCCTTCCCTCCCCCCAACTCCTGCTTTTCCTTTTGGTAACCATAAGATTGTTTTCTATGTCTTTGAGCCCATTTCTGTTTTGTAAATTAGTTCATTTGTATCATCTTTTTAGATTCCACATATAAGTGATACCATATGATATTTGTCTTTCTCTGTCTGACTTATTTCACTTAATATGATCATCTCTAGGTCCTTCCATGTTACTGCACATTGTATTATTTCATTCTTTTTTATGACTGAGTAGTATTCAATTATATATATATATATATATATATTTATATATATATATATATATATATATATATACACACCACATCTTCTTTATCCATTTATCTGTTGATGGACATATAGGTTGCTTCCATGTCTTGGCTATTGTAAATAGTGCTGCCATGAACATTGGAGTACATGTGTCTTTTTGAATTAGAGTTTTGCCCAGAAATGGGATTGCTTCATTATAAGAGGGGAAAAAAATGTTCCTTCACCTTCTTTATTTTTTAAAAAGATATTTTATATAAAATAGTAGATCAGAGTTTATATCTGGTATTATATCCTCTGAGCTGAAAGAAAATTGGGGGGGCGGGTGCTATAGTGAGAGTCTATGGTGATAAATCTCTCAGTTTTTATTCATCCTAAAATTTTAAATTTCATTTTCATTTTTAAAGATAATTTCACTGGATAGAGAATTTTAGATTAATTTGTTATCTACTGTCTTCTTCCTTCTCTCTGATGAGAATTCTGCTGTCATCCTTATCATGTTTCCCATGCATGAGATTAACTTTTCTCTAAGTTTACAATTTTTTTCTTAACTTTGATTTTAAGCAATTTTGCTACGATGTACCTAGGTATGGGGTTTTTTGAGTTTGTTTTGTTTTAAAATGTATCTCCTTGAGAAAGACAAATATCATATGATGTCACTTATATGTGGAATCTAAAAAAAAAAAAAGAAACAAATTCTATTTACAAGCCAAAAACAGACTCACAGACATAGAAAACAAACTATGGTTACCAAAGGGGAGAGGGTGGGGAAGGATAAATTAGGAGTTGGGGATTAAGAGATACACCTCACCATATATAAAATAATAAACAACAAGGACCTACTGTATAGCACAGGGGACTATATCAATTACTTGTAATAACATACAATGGAAAAGAATCTGAGAAGAAAAAATATACACGTATGTATATGTATTAACTGAATTACTTTGCTGTATATTTGAAACTAACATTGTAAATCAACTACACTTCAATGAAATTTTAAAAATAAAATAAATAAAATGCCTCTGCTTGGTGTTCATTGTACTTCTTGAATACGTGGAGGATGTTTTACATCAAATTTGGAAACATTTCAAACCCTTACATCTTCTAGAATTTTATTTCTCATTCTGTCTGACTTCTGGGATTCCAATTGTATGTGTGTTAAGTTGCTAACATAATCCCACAGGGCACAGCTGTTCTCTCCCATTTTTCCCTTTTTTTAGTGCCCCACAAAATAATACTGATCTGTTTGCAAGTGTACTGATCATTCTGCTGTTAAACCCATCAGTGAATGGATTTGTACCACTTTAAAATATTTTAAATATTTAAATAAGATATTTTATGTCATTTAAAAATATTCCACTTCTCAGTTCTAAAATGTCCCTTTCATTCTCTTTTAGAGGTTACGTTTATCTCATGAAGTGTCCCATTTTAACCCATTATATCCATTTTTTCGTGTGAATTCTTGACTATATTTATAATAATTGTTCTAGAATCCTTGTCTGATTCTAATAACTGGTGGTCTGTAAGTCTGCTTTTATCAATTGTGCTTTCTCGTGATTTGAGGTTATGTTTTCCTACTTCTTTGCAGATCATATAACTTTGCATTATACTCCAGACATTGTGTAGAACAGATTTGATTTTCTTTTGTTTCCTTCCTTTTCTTTAGTGTGGTGGTCAGGGTGAGGGACTGATCATTAGGGTTCCTCGTAGAGCCAAGCTGAGCAGGGGCTGCTCTAATTAGACTGCGCTCACTGTGCCTAGCCCAGCCCCCACCCCAACTCCCATCCTGCCTTTTTGGTCCTGTCAGCAGTTGAGCGGGGAGGATGCTGGATTAGAGCCTCAGAAATCTTTCACTCAACTTTGGTTCAATTTCTGGTTGTTACCATGGGAGCAAAGTTCTCCTGAATCTCTCTACATCCTAACTAGAAGTCCCCCCAAATTGCTTTTGAAATCGTTTGGCTCGATGAAATTCAAAATTCCGGGACCCGTGGACACAGAATTTCTCCATGCTAACTTCGGACTCTTACTGTGCATTTAGTTCTGGCCATTTGTGGGGCTTCTGATTCTTGAAAAAAAAAAAAAAGACCTTGACTGAAAATCATTCCTTCCCGGGCACGTTCACATTTCTTTGGGTCTGTACTTACAAGGCTGAGCAATCAGTTCATTAAAATGCCATAATCCTTTGTATGAAAACGTGCGAAGCTAATAGTGAAATTTTATTATAACCACCTGATTTAATATTCTTTCTTGTTTCATGTAAATGTCTTTGTAGAAAATGCTGCCAAGAGCGGCATTGTGGTTACTTTAATTCCATTGCCAATACTTTCATATGGTTTCCTGTATTCTAAAGGGAAGGTTTACACACTTGTCTTCTTTTTAAACCTTTCCACTTATGAATCAGTAGCAGTATGAATAAATGTCAGAAGTTCTTATTAAGTGGTTAAAGCTGATACCTCTGCCTCAGCATTCTTGTTCTAGGTAATGAAGCTTAAGTAAACTCTGCATTAGAAAATGCCAGAGTTTTAAAGAAATTGTGTTTGATTACTAACTAAAGAACACACCGTAATAATAACATTTATAAATACTCTACTCTGTGCCGAACTCACCTAATCCTAACATTTAGGAGATAAGGAAGTCAGAGCATCAGGGTTCAAAGTCCCACTCCTTTACTGAAATGGGCATTGTCAGCAGTATTTAGAAAAGAACAGAACTGTGTACTCTTTGGATGAAGAACATTGCAATAGGAAGCACACTGTGATGGTCAACTTCTCTCTCCTCGAAATGAACTCTCTAGTTAGGCTAAATGGAGGCATTTTTGTTATTTGGTGAGGAAAATGATTTCTCCATTCCTCATGTTTCCGACTACACTGAATATTTTTATCAGATGAAGAAGTAATGAACAGAAAATAGAGTTTATATTGTTTCAGAGAAACTGTTAAACCGGAGTCCTGATTATTTAATAGAACCACAGAATTTCATTTTGTGCTAATGAAACTTGGCCGTAGAAACCATAAGAATGTACACGTTCTTGGGACCAACGAGCTAAGGTCTGGCCCCGCCTTGAGGAGCTGGCCGGTGGTCAGTAGAAACAGGACCGGAGCTCCCCTTTCCCAGTACACAGTGTGCGATTGTGCCCTGGGTAAATGTTTCAGGTATATTTTTCTTTATGTTGACCACTGGCCTGGCATTTGGGGCTAAGATGGCAAATTAGCTGTTACAGACCTGCCACTGTGACCCTCTAGAGAGTGTTTATCTACAGAGACAGGCAATTCTTCAGGAGACGTGAATGGATGGGAGAGAAGTAAGATCATGGCCTCTGTGTACTCCCGGAGTTTGGAAAGTCTTCACAGCACGTGGTAACAGCCACAGGGAAATTACTTGATTGAGGCGCTTTTCACTGATCACTATTTGACAGTCGTCACGTTGCTCTTTGAAGGGATTTGCATTGTGTTGGTGACTTAAGGTGTGGACCAGGAGAGCTGGGAGGGCTTGCGCAGAAGAGTCATTCAGCTTCCTGGAGGGGAATCCGCCCAGCAACTGGCCCTCCCTCCACAGGCAGAGAATCTGTTGTTTCTTGAAAGCCCTTGTAAGGGGCCTCATTGGCCTACTTTCTGCAGCGCTGAAGCCTTGTCCGTCTCAGGAGCACCCAGACCATCAGGCTGGCCCTTTCCCATCATGGCGGCTGGCTCTGAATGTCGTTGGCACCTTCCTTCAGTGGCAACCCTCCCAGGCCCCCCACGACTGCCCTAGTCCTCTTGCAGAATCTGAGCTGATGTGGCTGGTCAGACCCAGGCTTTCCACTTTGGGCACACTGCTCCTGACTTAGGGACAACATCACAGGTCACGCGTTTGCCATGGTGGTGGAGGCATTTCCTCAGTGCAACACCCCGTTCCCTCCAGGGACCAGAAACAGTGAAGCACGGGGGAAAGACAGAGGCAGCATGGGTTAACAGAGCTATGGAAGCAGAAAGCTCTGGATTAAAACCCTAGCTGTGGAGGAAGGGTAATAGCTCAGTGGTAAAGTGTATGCTTAGCATGCACGAGGTCTTAGGTTCAATCCCCAGTGCCTCCATTAAAAACAGATTAACTAATTAAATTTAAAAATTAAAAATATATTTAAAAAAACACTTAGCTGTACCAGTTATGAGCTACGTGACTTGACACAAAATCCTAAATTTTTTCAGCCTTGTTTTCCTCATCTGTAAAGTGGGCTGGTACCTGACAGAGTTGTGAGGACTGAATGAGACAGTTGATACAAAGACCTTCTCTGTAGGCACATAGTAGGTACGCAGCAAATGGCAGTGCCCTGGAGCAGAGCACAGAAAACTCGGGTGATATAGGTGAAAGGTCACTGCATCATGATGTTATAAAGATGCTGGAGATGCAGGGAGGCGGCCAAATCAAGGCAGCCTGGTACCTTTACCAGCTCAGCTATCTGGGATGGGGCGTGGAGAGCACAGACACCACATGGGAGAGGTGTGTCATCAGTCTATGAAGTGTCCACTGAGGACCAGGATTGAACAACACAAGCATGGAATAACCAGGGACAGTAAAGGCCGGCAAAGGTCGGCAAAGGTGGCCAGAAGCACCTGGCGGAATCTCTGTTACAGGTCACAGTGCAGCGAAGGCCATAAGTGACAGCCGCAAGCAACAGGGGAACCTCATTTCACCAATCACTTCTACTTTATTCCCTCAACCCATGTTTAAGATTTTTTAAAAATTTGTTGATTAATTGTTTTAAGGTTATCCTTCTTTGAAAGTGTGTGGCTCAACATCTAATCCGAAGTCAAGTCAATCGAAAAAGAATCTGAAAAAAAAATACATATATATATGAATCGCTTTGCTGTACACCTGAAACGAACACTGTAAATGAACTACCGTTCAATAAAAAATAAGAATCTAAAAAAAGAGAAGAAAAACAACAGGCAGAAAATGACGTGAATAGCTCACCAATATCTAGCAATCCCTTAGAAAGTAAAGGCTGGCTGCAGACAGATTCCTTTTGAAAAGTATATGTAATTGCTCTCTTGGAGCAAGTGTTTGTGGTTTGGTCTGGTTTGGGAAGGTTAAAAGCTTTCATTTCTGTGCATTAACCAGATATAGTAATTGATACCAACAAGAACACTCTTGCGAATCGCCTTTAGGACACATACACACTGTCACTTCACACAGGAGGGAACAGGTCAGGGAAGGTTACCTGCCCACAGCCGCGGGACTAGAGAGTGGTGGAGCCTAGTTCCACACCTTGCCTCCCTGGTGCACTTCTGTGAGAGAATTCTCTGCAAACTCATCACCCCTGATTGCCCAGGTATCTGGGGGTCAGAGTCCCATCTAGACTTTTTCCACAGTCACCCACCTACATTAAATGCTGATTGTGTTAATTCCGGCTCTGCTATGGGAGGTACCTGGTCTGGGCAGCATCTATGTGGTGAGGAGGCACGTAAGAACAGCTAGCATTCTTTTATTTTAACCAGTCCAGACCTCCTGAAAAAACACACTCCAAATATCACTCTTTAAAATCAGTATTTTTCCGATGGGTTTATTACCTTTTTGTAAGGCAGGCTGTTCTTTCCTTGAGGCCGGGTTAGGCACGAGAGGCCATTCTGTAGCCTGTGGGTGGAGGGGATGGGTGGAACCTCCCCCAGTCCTGGCTGCACTCTTCCAGGCAGCCAGAGCCAGAAGGGGTCTCACAGAGCAAGGGGCAGCCACTCCACCATCGCCCTCCCTTGGCACGTAGTACAGAAGCCTGAACAGTTTCATATCACCTGCCAAGAGCAAGTGTGTTTTCTTGTGCTCTGACATCTTGTTCCTGACCCAAGAGTGAGTTTTGGAAGAGATGTGAATAACACCCAGAAAGATAGATTCTTTTGCTGCCAAAGCACTGTCAGAGGAGGCCCATTACAACCAGAGATTTAGCTAAGCAGAGTCTCAGAACATCATACCCCACATGTCCAAGTTTCAGTTGAAAACCAGTCATCATACCAAAAATGAGGAAGATCTCAAACTGAACGGAAAAGGACAATCAATAGATGTCAACATGGAGATGACAAGAGATGCTGGGATTACTTGATGAGTTTTAAAGCAGCCAGCATGAAAATGCTTCAGTGAGTGATTACAAATACATTTGAAAGAAAAAAATAGAAAGCCTCAGCAAAGAAATCGAAACTCTAAAGAACAAATGGAAATTTTTGAACTGAAAAAAATATATGTATATTAGAGTCATACGTAGATATACAGATAAGAACTAGGTGTACTGGGAAAATAAAAATGATAGAAAAGTCAATGGAAGGAATCAGTGTCTAGCTAGTGTCTACTATGTGACAAGGCCAGTGATGCTAAATGCTTTGTTATACTATATGATTACTTGATCTTATAAAAAATGAAATATAGTAACATGAATGATATAGTACTTAACATTATTATTTAACTTTATTCTTATAAAACCTTAAGAGAGAGATAATATTCCCTTTGTACAGATGAAGAAACTGAGGCTTGGCAAAATGAAGTGACCTGTCCAGATTCTTGCAACTAACATAGCAACTATTTTAGGATGGCTTTACAAAGGCAGTAAATCTGTAACCAAGTACAGAAAGCTTGAAAGAGACCTGGTTAGGGTCTAGTGTGTTAGCTGAGGAAGAATGACCAATTGCGGGCGTCCAGTTCCAGATAATAAAGAATGTCGGCTGGAAGGCAAAATAAATTTCCTTGGCCCATGTAGAAAGTGCAGACTGTGTTTGAGTGGTGGATGAGGAAACTAGCTATGGGAACTCAGTACATCAAGTGCTGTTAAGGGGCTCAAGTTCATAATCGATCATTTTGTCCTAACCTGAGAAGCAGGTGGAAGGGATTCCAGGCTTTTAGAAAGAATAATAATCAGATCAAAACAACACTCAAGGAAGGTAACTTTGTGGGGCAAAAATCTATGGAACGTAATGAAGGTCTGAATAAAGACGTTACGGACAAGAGTGGAGAGGGTTCTCATACCAGATTCCAGAGTGAAGACAGATGGAGCTGAGAAGCTGTGGGTGACTTCTCTGTGGATGATGAAGACAGACAGCAAAGATGAATCAAACTTTCTCCTTTTTTAAAATTTTTAATTTTTTCCTAATAGAGGTACTGGGGGTTGAATTAGGACCTCACAGATGTTAGGCAGTTGCTTTACCCCTGAGCGATACCCCCACCTCCTGAATCAACCTTTCTCTTGATGGGAAGTGTTAGAAGCCAGCCGGAGGTGCGTTGATACCCATTTCACTGGCCATTTTCAACAACCATCTGGAGAAGGTGGTGTTCACTGAAATGAAGCAATACATTCTGATACTGTTTCACACACAGGCGTGCACACATCATTACGAAAAGTTTCAGACATCTCAGAGGGGTCAGATCACAGGATAAAGTATCTCTGGACCTATCCCTTAGCTTGTCATTGTCAGGCCACCGTCACATCCCAAGTGGAGTCCACCGACTCAGTCAATGAAAGGCGTGTGTGTTGACACATACCTTCTTTTTTAAGGAGGACACGCTCTAAAGCTGTTTGAAATGAGAAATATTATGCAGCACGACAGAATAAAGAAAAATCCAATTGGATGGAGGGGGCAAGCCATGCATCCACATACCCATATCGGATTTCACATACTGTCCACCCCACCCCTGAGTTTATGTGTAAATGGACAGACTCACTTTGAAACTTAACCTGGTTGTAAGTTCCTGGGAAGCCTTTAAAGGCTTTGATGATAGTATTCGGGGGCGGGGTTAAACAGTTGACTGCTTTCCCAGTCCTGGAGAAATGAGGTGATAAAGAAGTACCCATCCATTCCATCACACCAGCTGCCTCTGGTTGGTCCTGGCCAGTCCCCCATCCATTTCCCTCTACTGACAGCACAGGAGAACGTGAGCATTTACAAGACTTAGGATCCCTGGTTGCAAGTATTTTCTGTCCTCTTTTCCCATCCTTGACAATTTGGTTTTCCTGAGGGTTTTTGTTGGAGGCTAAAGCCCTTCACAGAGATGCTGAAGGAGTGGAGGATGGTTATGAGGCAAGTCCTGGTGATTTGCCTTCAAAATTGTACTAGAGAAGTGGGCTGGGTGGTGGCCTGCAGTGGGACCTATTCAGATTCTCTCCCATATACCCCACCAACTGGACACTCATTTGGCTGTATGAACTACTCTTTTAGGACTGACGTCTCTCTTTCAGTGAAGCCTCTCCGCCAGCTACACCCGTCAACTGCTTTAATTGTCTAAGTATCCCATTGTCCTCAGATAACTAAGGTCAGAGGATGCAAGCGCAGCTGACGGTGACCCCAGCGAATGGCAATTTGAATTTAATTTTTTTTTTTGTTTCAGTTACCGATTGCGGTGTAACACACAACCCTAAAACTTAGTGTCATAAAATAACAAGTGTGTCTTTCTTGCAATTCTGTGGGTAGGCAGCCTGGGTGCCAGCGAAGTTCTTCAGCTGGTATTAGGCGGGATCACTGCAGTCATCCGAGTTCAAGATGGCCTCACTCACGTATCTAGCAGTGGGCCTGGCTGTGGGCTGACGCACCTTGTGGCCTCCTTCTCCATGTGGCCTTTCATCCTCCAACAGGCTGGATGGGGCTTCTGCCCAGCGAGTGGTCTCAGGGTCCCAGGACAGCGAGAGTAGGGATTGCAAGGTTTCTTGAGGCCTAAGCTCTGAAAGTCATACAGTATCACTTTCTCCACATTCTGTTGGTCAAGGCAAGTCACAAGGCAGCCCAGATTCAAGGGATGGAGAAGATTGTCACAGTGCCCGAGCAAGAACGGGGCTAACTGAGGGACGTTTCAAGGTGGGGTAAGGCACTTCACACAAACAGAGGACAGCAAGAGGTCATCTGGTGTTGGGAACAGAGATGGGGGATGTGGAAGCAGGCAGGAAAACCTTCTGCAGAGTCTTAGGAATCGCTGGGGTGTTAACTGCGTGCGCACTGGGTACCGCGCACCTTGGGCATCTGTTGTATAATTAACACCAAAGCCATGGAAAGCAGGGTTTGCTTTGGAGGCCGTAAAGCTTCGTCATTGCCTGTTCTAGGCCATCCTTCTCTCTCCTAAGTGGATAAGGAAAATGCAGGGAGAGTCAAAAAGAGGAAGAAAAAAACTAATCTACTGCAACTAGGTGGGGGTGGGAAGCAAAACCGATGTTATTAAATTTCCCCCGGAAAAATCTACATATTAACGTATCCACATACTGTCCCTCCCTTGTGAGCTGTCTCCTCTTCTTTAAAGTAGATATTCCCAAATCCCACTCACTGGATAGCTCCAGTGGATCTTGTGTTCTTCTTGTTTTTGGAGCAGTACTTTCCCCTGCTTTCGGCCTGTCCTTTAAAAAAGATTCTGCAAGAATTTAAAACTTGCTCATATTCTTTTATTTTTAAAGGGCACTTCTCCATTGATGTTGTTGCAAAAGCTAGTGAATATTCTTTGTGAAGAGATGGGCAGGCTTGGGGTGCTTCATCCAACTCAACTGGCTTGCATACTGGCAGAATGGGGGAGTCCTATAATGTGTACCATTTTTTATGCTTATAGTATGGAAGCATGTTTGATATGCTTATGTTTGGTAATTAAACTTTTATAATAATTTGCTTAGTCCTAAAAGGCTATCTGGTAATATGGAAGTACTGTAACTGTGTCATCATCAATGTTCTAGAAGCTACCTAAGTTTACTTTGTATGAAGATCATATTTGTAAAATGTCTTTAAAACTGCTCAGTAGCTCCGTGATGTCAGAAGCTTGAGACTAATGTGTTCACACTAACTCCAGTGCCCAGCACAATCCCCAACA
Organism: Vicugna pacos; assembly: GCF_048564905.1. NCBI lineage: Eukaryota > Metazoa > Chordata > Mammalia > Artiodactyla > Camelidae > Vicugna > Vicugna pacos. The sequence goes on from NC_133014.1 coordinate 10,006,675, forward strand.
CAGCGTGGGACTACAGTACCTACTTTGTAAGTGGAAGGATGATCATTATTGTGACCATCCTCACCGGCAGAGGAGGGAGACACCTGGGATCTGAGTCAAACGCATTGGAATGATGCCCCATCTTTCATCGGGACACTGATTGTTTTGGGGTTTGTGTGGCAGTCTGTGACAAATGGAGAAAACGAAAAGGAGGGGTATCTCAGACAGCCCAGGAAATTTAGGTTTAGAAAGAATTGTAGCAGTCAACACACACTCTCCGAGTCAATCCAGCATTCCTCTTTGGAATGTCATTAGAGGGTTTGGTCTCTGAACACTTAACAAGCAAGGAAACCCTCTTCTTCACCAGCCATTGGATTCCTTTTGCTAAAAAATCAATTTTATTCTCATTTTTAAAGTTGTCAAAATATCGAATAGAAATGTGCCTCCTGTAATTTCTACCTCTGGACCTTTATTCTGTGTTCGACACCAGGCCAACCAAACCCATACTCTCTCCCAAACGGCGCTCTTTCAAATAATTGAATCTCCCCTGTTGTTGAATATATGACACAGTTGGTTGAGTTGTGATGCAAACCCAAAGGAAAAACTGTCTTGAATACTGATATTACAGTATGTGGAAGGTTTAGAGGCTTGCACACCATCTCATGGTTTTGAACTGTGTGGTTAGAGACGTTCAGAGTTGACAGATTAGTCAGGGATTTGTCAAGAGTATTAATGACAAACTCTGAAATCTTGGTTGGTGAAAGTTCATCGTAGTGCATCTTGCAAACAGGATCAAAGTCTTTTCAGTACTGATTTGATGATGCTTAACCACAGCGTGTAAAGAATGAACGTTTTCCTTGGAAATTACTGAGGTAATAGAGCACATTTTAAGGGAAGATAGATTGTTGGACTATTGAAATTCATGCTCTTCCCCACCCTCCCCACATCCCTGTTTTGGGGACCCCCCTTCATTGTCTCTGAACACCTGAAATGGCATTTTGGACTGCTGCAAAGGAACTGTGGTCATTTAACAGCATTCGTGTTGCTCAGCGATGACCGCCACCATGAGGGCAAAGTGGGTCTGGTCTAAGTGATGTTTTTAAAAACCATAAAAATAAATCATAGAAACCTGGGGGCTTAACTTCAAGTTGGTGAGTGGAAAAAATTTACGGCCAGCTGAAAACTTGAAAAGTGGAGGAGTAAAGTGTGTAGCTGGTAAGTGGAAAGGAAATCAGTTCTTCTGACCTGTCCTTGTCAACTTTTAGAAAAACAATGTATTATTTTGGGTAGCTTTTTTTTCCCCTGCCATCTAAACCATGGAAAATGAAATAAAAATATACTCAGTGCAGCTCCTCCAAAATCACTGGCCTGCATTTCCCTCTCCCTTCTGCGGGGAAGTCTTATCGGTGCCTTCCAGTGGTTGTCAGAACATGGAGGGTGTCAGCAGGGTTCCTTTGTGTTAATTTCCCACAGGTAGATTTCCCGAGGCAGCCAGGTGGAAGGTGCCAACAAAAGTGCCAATGCCTGGCCTTGGTACCCTGGTCCCATTGTGTGGGTGTTTCAGATTCCTGGCCTGCTGCCAGCTAGGGATGGGAGATGTTAGTCTGGAGGACTGGGGCTGGTCTCCGCCAGTTCACCTGTTCTGATGCTCTTCCTGTTCAGTTGCCTCTGTGCGCCAGAGGGTGGCACCCCAGGCACTCCAGAGGTGGAGAGGAGGAAAAGGGAAAGGACTGGAGGAGAGGTGGGGGAAGGGGACAGGAGGGGAGGGGAGAGAAGGATTGGAAAGGGGAAAGTTGATGAATTCTCAGATTTTGATCTCCCGCCCCCAGCTAATTTGGAACCCCCTCCCCTACACTCCTTTTACAAAATCAGCTGAGCTTCTGCTCGACTAAGTGTCACAGAGTTAGGAATTTCTAAGATGAAAAAGGCATGTGAGGGCGACTACCATCCTGGGTCCCAGGAAATCGGAAGGGAGATTAGTGTCCGCGGGCGTTGGGTGTGCAGGTGCCTGGGAGTGGGCGTAAAGCCGCGGGCACCAGGTTCTTATGAGTGAGCCAACATCAGACCTGTCCCTTTGTGTCGTGTTTTGCAGTTGCTCGATTTATGCGACTCAGTGAAAGACGATGCCCTGAGGGTGATCTCCGCCTTTAACATCCCACACACCTCCCCGCACTCACCAGTCGCTGGAATCACCAACTCGATGGCCGCCTGGAAGGCACCGCTGCATCCCCTGGCCGCGAAGGGGGCTCGCTCTCGGGGGCCCAAGCTGAGAGCCAAGTTATAGCGGGTGTGGTGGGAAGAGTGGTGGCGCGCCGGCAGCCGCCGCGACGCTTCTCAGACGCCCAGAGCCGGGGTCCGAGGCTGGTTGGCACGCGGCCCTCAGGGATTTTGGTCATGGGGGGGGGTCCCCGCTGAGGCTGGCGAGGTTCTCTACGCTGCTGGGAAAGGGAGCCGGGGAGCCGGGCTGCAGCCCCGGGAGTGCAGCATTTTACGCTCTTTCTGTAACCCTGCCGGGCGGGGCCACGACCTCTGCCCCGTTAGGCACCAGATCCCCCTAGACTGAGTGGGCTCCCCTTTGAGTGTGCCCCAGAGTCGGTCGCCACCAAAGGCCTCCCTCTGTCAGTGTGACTCAGATTCCCAGTGATTTGGGAAGACTGTGGTGCTGGGTCGGAAAAAAAAATCAAAGCACAAAAAGCAAACACCCACGGGCAAAGGTTCAGTTCAGCGAGTGATGCTTTTCCAGTGAATCAGGCCCCCTTGGGCTCTGTGATGAAACACATGGTTGGGGAGAGGGGAGTGTGAGCTTGGAGTTTTGCTCTGGGCAAAGTAGAATTCGGGCTCGTCCCTCCAGGCCGGCAGCTTCCGGATGGACTGTAAGACAACGCTGGGAAAACAGTTTTACTAAATGAAAGTGTCATCTATTCTTGAGAAGAGCACAGATACAGATAAAGTTTAATAAAGAAATTAAGCTTTGGGAAGGCGCTCCGGCTGCTTGCAGAGGACGGGGAGGTGGAGCAGGGCAATACACCGCAGTAAGTTGGTTTCGGAACTTGGAGAGACCACACCGGCGACTCCTGTGGTTCCTGCGAGGGCCGTAGATGTCGCCCGACTTCATTCTCGCTTTCAGTCCAAGCCATCTTCCGTTCTCCCTCTCCACATCTCGTGGAAGAGGCAGGAGGGGACACTGCTGTGCTTGTGTCCCCAAGGGCGACATCCAGGACCAGAGCACACATCTAATGCCTAGCTGCCCTTCTCACGTTGCCCCTTCTCTAGGCTCGGACTCTGCGGGAGAGGGCGGGAAGCTCCCCGGCACAGTCTGGGTTGCTGGAGCAGCCACCTCCAAGCCGATCCCCGGCTTGTGCCCTAAATAAGAGCATTCAGCTGTTGCTTTCCCCAACTCCTTTGTTTTTAAAAAGTGTTCATAGGGTCACTAGAGCAGACGACTCGGGGGCGGCGGAACTGCACAGAAGCCGAAGACAACCATCAGGGTTTCTTCTGTGTGGTTCTTTTCCGGTCTGCGTCGTCCAACCCCACCGAGAGCGCGGAGCACTCGGGCGCTCGGCGGGTTAGGGGCTCGCAGCGGGCACAGCAGGTTGGTCTCTTTTCCTGGGTGCTGCGCCAGGCGGTTAAGGCGCAGAGTTCGCCTACGGCCGCCACCTGTAGTCACTGACGGGAGCTTCAAGCTGCGGGCACGGTAAACCTTCCTTTGCGTCCACTTTGCCGCGTCGACATCCGAGCCATTTCCCTCCTGCAACGAAATCCCCGGGTGGAGCCCGGCCCGCGTCCTCAAGCCCCTCCCTTCAGGAGCCCTTGGCCGCCTTCACTTCGCTCAGGACTCTTCGGGAGGATGAGCTGAGAAGACTTTACCCTGGGGTTGTGCTGTCACGCTGACGTTCTGTATTTTACAAAACATAAAAATTGCCCAAAGTGGCCAGACGGCGGGACAGCACTCGCTGACTTGCTTCTCTGCACCGAGGCACCCTGCCAGGGTGCGGGTTAGGGAGGCCCCTAAAGTGAGTCTTTAATCCATCTAGCCTGAGCTCTACCGCGGCGGGATGTTCCACCTCCCAACGGACTTGCACCCCACTCCTCCGCCAAGGGTGTCTCAAAACAAGGGGAGTGCAGGGAGGGGCAGAGGTGGGGAAGCAGGATGCGCACTGAAGTGACAGGGGTGCGGACACAGAGGAGGACCGGGGCGCTCGCGGAGTTTGGTCTCGGGGGAAGGAGCGGGAAAGGAGCCGCGGACTCCAAGGAGGACGGGGACAGGGGCGCGCAGGGAAGAGGGGTGGGGGAGGTATTGCCCTCCCCCTATTGCTCTCCACTTGCGGCCGGAAGCCCTCGGGGCTGCCTTCTCTGTCCTTAGTACGCCCAGGGACGGTTCCTGGGCGGTTCTCTGTGAGCCCAACAAATCTTCAGGATCCCAAACAGGTGGAGGCACTGTCCTCTCTCCCACCTGGAGGCCACGGCTTTTCTCGTCCCTTTTAATTTTTTTCTTAAAAGGATTTTTTTCCCGAGTTCTTTTTTCATTTCCTTATTTTACATGTTCTGCGCTCACTCTCTTCCCGGGTTGCGGGAAAAAAAGCCTCCGGGGATCGCTCCTGACCCTTTTCCTCAACTCTCCCGACTAAGGGCTCTTACCGGAGGTTCGGCCGGGGCGAAAAGCTAGGTGCCCCTTCGGGGTGGCTTAGAGAGGGCGCCTAAGAGTACCGCGTTTAGGTGCGGGAGAGGAAGATGAGAAGCCTGCAGATGGGAGTCCCGCCCAGAGACCCGGAATCTGGAAAGGAAGGGCTCAGAGACCCCCCCTGCTCACCCTTGGACCCGCGCGTTCCCGAAGACCCACCCAGTCCCGGCGCATGCCCCAGGGCGGCTTAGAGAGACACTCCCGGGGTAGAGCAAGGGCTCGGCGTAGCCTCCTGAGTGGCCGGACCTGGTTCAGAGTGTGGCCGGAGCGCCCCCTCTGTTCCATGCGCACGCGGTGACCACCGCTGGATGGGGAAAGGAGCGAGTACTTTTGGGGGTGGGGGATGGGTGCGCACAGAGCCGTCTGCAGCCCAAGTCACTGCAGTAAACACGCCGGGCTGGGGCAGGGCCGGCGGCGCGCGCAGCGGGGAACCCGCAGGGGACGCCCCCGCCTTTACCTGTCGGAGCCTGCACGCTCCGGCAGCCGCGGCGCCGTGGGGGCGGAGCTTGCCAGCCCGCGCGCCGGGGCGGGACTTAGCGGGGGCGGGGCCCGCAGTGATTGGGCGCGGGCGCGGGGCCGCCAGCCTGAGCTGGACTGCAGGGACGCGCAGGTTTCACTTCGCTCCGCGCAGCCTCCAGGTCTCGAGCGCGTAGGAGCGCTCCGTCCCCCGTCGTCGCCGCTGCAGCCGCCGCCACCACCGGATTCTCTCAGCCGCCCTGCGAGCCCTGCCCTCTGCGGCCAGCATCACTTCAGGCTGCTGGGTTCGCCCCGCTCCCGCCGCCGCCGCCACCGCCTCGGCGCCCTTCCCCTGGCCCTCATCCCCCCAATGTCTGACTCTGACTCTCGGACTGAGAAACGCAAGGTAAATACTTCCGAATCTCGAGGAGCAGGCCGAGTACAGATGGAAGACTTGGCGCTGGAGCCAGCACGGCTTCACCTTCTGCCCGCTTCCCTCGCACGTGCAGGCAGAGACCCGTGTACGCGTCTGGCTGGTCGTCTGCCGGGAGGCGGCGATCAGTGCGGGTCGGGCTTCCTCCCCAGGCCGGTCCGCTTTGGGGAGGGTCGTCCGCGGCTCGCGCAGGGATGCCGCGCGTGGGGGTGGTGAAGGGTCTCAGGCCCAATTGAGAGGCAATGCATGCTCCCTGTGCTGGCCCCGGAGCTGGGGGACGCCGCACCGTACTGGGCTGCGCGCCTGGCCGGGAAGTCTCGCCAGCCGCCCGCCCCGGTGGCCCCCGAGTTGCGGTCGCGAGGTACGAGCCGCTCTCGCGTCTTGGCTTTTAGCGGGCGCGGCCAGATTTACAGAACTGTGATGGTGTTTAAACTGATGAGACTCGGCTTTTCCTTTTACTCCTTCAGGCCGAGCCAGGTTTCGGGCAGCTAAGTTCGCCCTTGCGGACTTGTCTAGGGCTCTTGCCCGGTCTGCGGGCGCTCTGCAGACGATGTCTGACGCACAGTCCGCAGACAGCGAGAGACGGCCTCTCCCGACCAACGGGGCCACACAGTGGACGAGCGGCGGGCAGTAGAACCTGCTCGGTCCATGGGGCCGGGCGGTCTTGGCGATTCGGGCGTGCCCGAGCGCAGCCCGACCCACTCGCAGTGCTGGCTGGCGGTGCCGTGCCCTCGGGGGCCTGTTACTCAGGGCTGGCGCAGGTAGTGGAGGGCCCGCCGCACGCCGGGGATGGGGGCTGTGGATGTGTTCCTTGTCTGTGGTGGTCACGGGTGCGCGCGGAGATGCGCGTCGGTGGCCAGTGGTGGCCGCTCAGATTTGGTGCGTGTCCCCCCGGCGCACGGGAGAAAGAGGGAAGAAGTTGGAGGAGGAGGGGTGCTACAGCTGGAGTAGGGGTCCCCACCCAGCGGACCTGGGTTAGGGTCGGCGGCCGGGACTGCAGTCTGGGGACGGCCGTGCGGGCTCTGTTTTGTCTCCAGGTGACCGGCTCTTGGGGTCAGCAGGAGCTGCGGGGGCGCTGGAGGCGCCTGGACCGGCAGAGGGGCGGGGCGGGGTGGCGTGGGCACCCTGTGTCCCGGAAACCTCCACCGAGGCTCCCGCCACCGCCACTGCCCGAGCGGCGTTCGGAGGCGAGTTTGTCAACAATCGCCTTGCCTTTGGCGGCCTGACGGGTAGGCGCCGCCCCCGCCGCTGCCGGCGATTGGCTGCGGCGCGGAGCGACCGCGCGAGGGCCAATTGGGAGCGCGGGCACCCGGCGCCAGCGGCGCGGGGAGGTTGGCGGTGCCGCCGGCGGCGGGCGCAGTGCGCGAGGGGAGGAGCGGGAGGAGGCGGAGGATGTTCCCGGCGGCGGCGGCCGGGGCAGCGCGGGCCAGAGGCGCGGCGCGCGGAGCCCTCGGCTGCCCGGCAGAGCACGACGTTGGACGGGCTGCGAGTTGCAGGCTCTGCGCTGCCCCGGGAGCTCCCAGCGCGAGTCCCGGGCTTTGTCTCCCGCGCTGCCTTCGCGGCGACGGTCAGGGGGCTCCAGGTCGGCGAAGGGCGCGGGCCGGGTGCCGCGGGGCCCGGGCCCGGACGCGACGCTCGGAAGGGAAGGGGCGGACGTGAGTTTCGGCCCGATTGCCTTCGGAGGGGAGGGTCTTTAGGGCTTGGGAGCTGCGCGCCCCGAAGTCGTCTAGCGTGCAGAGTTGCTTGTGGACTTCGCAGGGGGCGCCAGGGAACGGCTTTGGGGACCCCCTTCAGTCTGGAGGTGTGCACTTAGCAGTGCCGGTGTACCTCGAAGACGTTCTGTCGGGTTCAGTGCAGCGCGCTGCCCCACCCCCCGCGGGAGGAGGGGCGCGCGGGCCGGGAGCGGGAGGGACCGCGGGCGGAGAGAGTGCCGGAGCCCGGCCGAGCCGCGCTGAGTTACAAACTCTATTGTGACGCACTTACTACGACTGACGGCCCTTGCCAAACCTTCCCCAGACTTGCTGTCCTCAGCACTTTCGGCAGAACAATGGGGCCGGAGCGGGGAACGCGGCCAGTCGCCTGCAATCGCTGCATCTGCGCCCGCTCCTGTGCTCCAGCGCCGTATCTGATCCCGGGAAATCAGAGCCCACTGGGAGTTTCTGACTTATTCTAGTCGGCCCTGAGCAAAGAGCAATGCGAATAGACCTCAACCAAGCAGCCTCCTAAAACGTGTGTGTGTGTGTGTGTGTGTGTGAGAGAGCATCAGTTCAGCTAGTAATTGACATTGTCGCTGTGTTTTGTTTGGTGGCAAGAAGTTTAGTCCGTCCTCTCCAACCTCCCCCACAACAAAGATAATGATACTTTTTGTTATTTAGGTGTATTTCTATCCTTATTTGTTAGATCATATAGAGAACTGTTACTGTGTAGGTTATGACTATAAAATGTTTGCTATTAATTCTAAGGACTTTTAATGGATAGGTGAAAATTTGCTCATTTATGAATTCCTCGTAATTATTATTTGACATAAGGTAATCTTAGTATTAATTCTACTTGCAGAAAAAAAGACCAAATGGCAAAGCAACCTTCCGATGTAAATTCTGAATGTGACAGAGAAGGTGGACGATTGCAGCCCGCAGAGAGGCCCCCTCAGCTCAGGCCTGGGGCCCCCACCTCTCTACAGACAGAGCGGCAAGGTAATCCCGAAGGAGAAGGGGACCGCTGCCCCCAAGGCAGCCCCCAGGGCCCGCTGGCCCCACCGGCCAGCCCAGGCCCTTTCGCTACCAGATCCCCGCTTTTCATCTTCGTGAGAAGATCCTCTCTGCTGTCTCGATCCTCCAGTGGGTATTTCTCTTTTGACACAGACAGGAGCCCGGCACCCATGAGTTGTGACAAATCAACACAAACCCCAAGTCCTCCTTGCCAGGCCTTCAACCATTATCTCAGTGCGATGGGTAAGCATTGCCCGGGGAATCGGCAGTGGACGTGTGGTTGCTTGAATATCTGTCCAGAGGTTGTGTGTAGCATTTAAAGCCCCCGTATAGAGTTCTTGTAGTGATTTATTCCATGTCTTCATGGAATTGGAGCATATATCAAATAAAAAATCCAACCAACATTTTTAAAAAATGGTACCAAGTTTTGTGGCAGTGATGAGTTGAGGTCCCAGCATGAGCCTATTGGGCAGTGTATCTCGAACCCCTGGTGCCTTCATTAAAGTGTCTGATCAGGGCATGTTGTCCTGACCGCTAAGATTTACACATTAATGACCTGCTTGAAAGGGACCCGTCAGGTACTGCAGCAAGCTTTCTAACCTAACCAAAAGTGTGAAGAAAAGGAGGAGACAAGTTAATCATTTTGGAAAATGACATTTTTAAAAAGATGAACTAGTTCCTGTAGGCATTACCACCACAGAACCATAAAAATAGTTTGTTTTCTACTCAGATTCCTCTGGGTTTATTTTGTTTGCTCAGAGGATTTGGACATAGTACTAATAAGATTAGATTGTGGGTTTTTATTTCAAGGATTAAAGACAGTTTTCGGGTCTGAAGGAGGAGCAGCAAACATAAATGCCCAGAAAAATCTGGCCGTCCCATCGCTGAAGGGACTTACTGGTGGGGATTATGGCAAACTGGACAGCGTTTGCCTTCTTCCGCTCGCTCGGGCCGCCCCCAGTTGTGGCTGTGAAGGGTGTGTGGTCTCACGGTGGTAGGTTTTACTATAGTGTCAGATAACCTGACGATGCAGATTTTGATGCTGAATCTCCTGATGTTTAAACATTAGCAACTAATTTAGAATTTGAAAACGCTGGAAAGCCAAACAAAAACATCCACGGGCTTGATTTGACCCTTGACCTTCCAGCGTGTGCAGTTCTGACCACCTGGGTTGGGGGGCAGGGGGAGGTGAGTGTGTTGGTACCATTTGGTATTCCCCAGTAGTGGAAAAGTTTCGTGTCTTGATCAGGGTTCACCAGAATCTCATTTACCATTTGTCCAGATAAGCCCTTCTTGGGTTAACGATACAAGTAAGTTGGCAGCGTTACTGCGTAAGAGCTCCAGCGTAGGTTCTTATTAAAGCTTACGCCAAAGGCTAATTAAAACAGAATCATCAGAGTAGACACTTAACTGCTGGAAAACATAGACAAATCTTGCATTTGCAAATACCATGGGGCTTTGTCTTTATAACCTTCGGAGAGATAAACCCTGCGTGTCTGGCCCCACGTTGCAGAGTTAGGAAGAACCTCAGAACGTTGGTCATGTGTCCGGGGTCGGGCACACCTGGGAAGTGGCAGGCAGACAGGACAGAAACACCAGCAGCTGTGCATGCTGGCTGCGCGTCTCCTGCTGAACGCTGAGGGGCACTTCATTAGGAACCCCAGATATGGAAAAGAGCTGGAAGTTTTATTACTCCTGGTCCTTTAGTTCCTGCTTATTGCTAGACTCCTGGGCTCCTGTCAACCTCGGCAGGTCTTGGCGCTTGCATATGTTTTTCTGTCCTTGAAAACGCTCTTGAGTATATGAGCCCTTGACTCATGAGTAAATGAGTTACTAAGTGAGTTAATGCGGCCTTATGGTGTGCACGTTTAAACACCCGTGTATTTTAAGGATCCTCTGGCAGCCATTATAGTTTTTCCCTGCAGACTTTTATTATCAGTCTCTGTAGGTAACTTAATGCGTGGAAATACCTTCTCCTTCCCTGGAATAGTCCTTCCTTAACCAGGAATAGTGGATGAGGCAGTGTTTTTTGGGTGGGTTTTTTTTTTAATGTTTTTTTTTTTTTAACATAAGGATATAGGCATCAGTGCTTTTTTTGGTGACACGCTGTTTAGCGAGCTAATTATAAGGTGAGCACCGTTACTCGAGATGACAGGTGTACAGCTTTAGAGATCACAGTCCAAATTATTAAGCAAAGTTATGGTTTAACCTGTGAAGTATAAAGTAATGGATCCTGAGGTGTAATTTTATAGTATTAACTACATCCCAGTAGATTGGTGTGATAACCTAGAGTTTAAGGCATAGGATTAAATGATAAGCTGTGAGGAGTTTGTCTGAAGTTAATGCACCAAGGTAAGTTTTCAGTATTAAGTTTTTGGGAGACTTGTTTGGGGAGGGGAGAGGGGTGGAGAGGGGGCTGCTGGTAGGAGGCGGGGACTCAGATGTGAGTGCGTTAAAGAATAAAATGTACACTGTTTGTTGTCTGTAACTTTGTTTCCTGGCTACTCTTACAATAGTCCAGTGCCTGAAGACCACTGAAATACGCCAAGTTGGTAAATTTGGGGGTCTTCTCCCCTTTACAGCCGTGTTTAGTGTTCCTTCCTCAGCCATATCGATTAAGATCTTCAGTGAAGCTTTTGAAAACTTATTGCAAAAGACATTCTTCACAAAGAGGTCATTATGACTGGTTTCAACCAGTGCAGCACAAATGTGACGTTATTAAGAGGTCCTCCTTGGGGCTTCCTTCATCCACAGAACCGTATTCTGCAGAGTGACTTGGGGTAGAGAGCAGCGTGTGTTGCACTTTTGTTCTTGATCTTTGTTCTACTGAGAGTGTAAATTCTTGTCTGGGACGTGCAGCAGTTAGATGTTTGTACCAGGAAAGTTTTCATGTTTTCCTCCATATCCTTAGTTTTTCTGAAGATATGTTCAAAGAGTTTTACATTTCTCTGTGAGAGAGACAGTTTTTTTCACTTTCACCAGATTTTGTTCTTTTTACATCTTGGGAGGATTAGCTTGACAAATGCTTTTCTTAATCCATGAAGAGCTTATTGTTCTAATCAGAATCACTGATGAAGAGCAGGGAGGGTGTAGCTCAGTGGTAGAGCGCATGGTTAGTGCGCACGAGGTCTGGGGTTCAATCCTCAGTACCTCCACTAAATAAATGAATGAGTGAATAAAAAAAAAAAAAGCCTCATTACCAACCCCCCAAAAAAGGCGAAACAAAACAATGACAAAAAATGTTCTAAAAAATCGCCAACTAAGGTGGTGTTTGGCTGAGTGCCTTCTCTGGGGAGTGTGCTTCGGCCATGTGTGTTTTTAGTACACGCTGTGTACTGAATTCTCTACAAATCCATGCTTTGGAGATGTAGTCAAAGCAGATGCAGATAAGAGTTGAGAAAGGTCAGGATACGGGTGAATGCTCGTTATTAACAACTCTCATACATCATTTTGGTAAATGACTTAAACTTTGTACTTATTCGCTGGCATGGCTGAATTCATGGGGCGGGGGTGACTGAATTGTGTTGTTCTTCGAGTCTGTCCCTCGATGGCTTGTGCCTGCTTTGCTTAGAGCTGGTAACTGGCCCCTGTTGTAAACTGTGAGCTCTCTGAGTTGGGTCATGGTGTCCTGCAAGTCCTAATGAGGCCTGAGGAGGAGGAGGTGCTTAGGAGATATTAAGAATCATTTGAGCTTTGCCCTTTCCATGGAGATGACTGAGGACAAATGAGATTTCCCAAATAAGATTTCCCAGAAAGTCCTTACAAGAAGACCCTGCCAACACCTGTCAGAAAATAGTTATTTGGTCCAATTCTAAGGTTTGTCACATAGGGGTGACAGATAGAGTCTAGCTCAGCACAGGCCCAGTGGGCCAACCACATGTGAACATTGGGCCCTTAAAACGGGGCTGGTCCAAATTGAGGTGTGCCCTCGCTGTCAGTAAACACTGGAGTTTGAAGACTTAGCATATATAAAAGAAGATAAGATATCTCAGTCATATTTATGTTACATGCCGAGATGTTATAACTATATTGGGTTAAATAATATATATTTTTTATTGTGGTAAAAAAAATGAAATTTACCATCTTTGCTATTTCTGAGTGTATATTTAGTCGTGTTAAGTATATTCACATTTTTGTGCATCCAGTTCTCAGAACTTTTTCACCCTGCAGAAACTGAAATTCAGCAGCCATTGAAGCAACTCCCCATTTCTTTCTCCCACCCAGCTCTTGGCAACCACCATTCTACCCTCTGTCTCTGTGATTTTGACGACTCTTAGCTCGGGACCTAGGATGTGTGGAATCGCACAGCATTTGGCTTTTTCTAATTGTCTTATTCACTTAGCATGATGTCCTCAAGGATCATCCATGTAGCCTGCGAAGCAGCTTGCCTTTTTAAGGCTGGAGAATATTCTGTTGTATGTATAGACCACATTTTCTTCATCCAGCCACCCGCTGATGGACATTTGGGTTGCTTTCATCTCTTGGCCATCATGGATAATGCTGCTGCAAACATGGATGTGCACCTATCTCTTTGCTGCGGAGCTTTTGATTCTTTTCTGGCTGTATACCGACAAGTGGGATTGCAGGCTCACATAGTAGTTCTATTTTTAATTTTTTGAGGAACCTCCATACTGGCTTTCATAGTGGCTGCACTAGTTTGCATTCCCACCAGCGGTGCCCCAAGTATCCCTTTTATCCACATCCTCACCAGCATTTGTCTCTTGTCTTTTTGATAATAGCCATTTTAGCAGGTGTGAGGTGATACCTCATTGTGGTTTTGATTTGCAGCTTTCTAATGATTAGTAATGTTGAGCATCTTTTCATGTACTTGTTGGTTATTAAATAAAGTATTTTTTGATATTAGTTGTACTTGTTTCTTTCTACTTTTTACAGTGTGCCTATGGGGAAAAAATGTCAAATTAGATCTGTGGCTGACGTTCTGTTTTAACTGGATAGGTTGGCCAGGCAGGTGGCGGAGCGAGGCCATGCCCGGTGCTTTAGCAAACGAGACCTTTTTCTTCCACTCGAAGCACGTCATTTCTGTGGAACTTGCTCCTTTGGTTGCTTTTGTTGACTTAAAAGAGTGAAAGTAACTACTCTAATCTTGTAAGCATCTTAAACATTAAGTGAGCTTTGTTGATATATTCTGCAGGCAAATATGAGTCTCAGTTTTGTTTTACCTCTTTAACCTCCATGTACATGAGGCTTTGGAAAGGTGGAGTGATTTGATCCCTCGGGCACCTCAGGGCTGCCCTGGAGTCTGCTGACAGGGATAGAATCTTCTTTGCTGAAGACCTGGTTCTGACCTTCAAGCCCCAGGGTCACTAGTTTGGACACCAGGAGAAACAGGTACACTTTGTGTGTCCCGAGTGGGGACAGAAGGGGGTAAGAGGGAAAATTTTCTTTACTGGTTCCAAACAAAATTTAGTGATTGATAGCTGTGTACACATGTTTAAATTTTATGTCTTTTAAAAAACTTATTTGGGGATAATTATAGATTGATATGCATGTTGTAAGACATAACACAGAGAAATCCTGTGTGTCCTTTACCCAGTTTCCCACAAGTACTGTATCACAGCCAGCATGTGGCTTTGATAGATTCCAGCTACCTTATGCAGAATTCACCAGTTTCACATGCTTTCCATTTGTGTGTGTGAGTGTATTTACTTCTGTGCAATTTCATCGAATGTATAGGTTGTGTGACCATCCTTACAGTCAAGATCCAGAACGGTTCTGCCCTGAGGATTCTCTTGTGACCTTTTTAGAGTCACAGCCACCTCCCTCCCACTCCCTAACCCCTGACAGCCAGTGATCTGTACTACGTATCTATACTTCTGTCCTTTCAGGTGTGCTAGAGAAATAGGGTCATGCTACATGTGACCTTGTGAGACTGGCTCTTTTCACCTAGCGTAATGAATGCCTTTGATGTCCACCCAAGATTGGATGTACCACAGTTTAACGATCAACCTGTTGCAGGACATTTGGGTTGTTTGCAGGTTCTGGCAGGGACCTGGCACTTGGGGGCCATTTGCCAGCCTGCACAGGACATTACACGTCCTCTGGTACATCTTTGGGCAGCTGCCAGCTGAAGGCCATGGGCACAGGCTTCCTGGTGAAGCCTCCCATGAGACTAGCCACCAAGGCTTCAACCAGGACAGCGGAACTGCTGCTGTGAACTGTGCTCTGCGGGTTTTTCTGTGAACACAAGTCTTCATTTCTCTAGGAAATACCCAGAAGCACAGTTGTTGGGTCATATGGTAGTTCAGGTTTTTAAGAAACTGCCAGACACTTCGGCTTGTACCATTTTACATTCCCATTACGATGTATGGGAGAACCATTTCCTCCAGATCTTAGCCGGCATTCGGTGGTGTCACTATTTTGTGTTTTAGCCATCCTCACATTTGCATAATGATATCTCATTGTAATTTTAATGACATTGAATATTTTTTCGTGTTTTTTTGGCCCCTTTCTCTTCTCCCGTGAAGTGGTGGTTCATGTCTTTCACTCATTTTCTAATTGGGGTTTTTGTTTGTTGTTTTTTGTTTTACTCTTGAGTTTTGAGAGTTCTTGTGTATTCTAGACTCAAGGCTTTTGTCGGATATGTGATTTGTAAATATTTTCTCCCAATCTGGCTTGTCTTTTTCATCCTCTTAACTTCATAGAGCAAAAGGTTTTGATTTTGATGAAGTGAATTTTACCAGTTTTTCTTTTCATGGATGATGTCTTTGATGCCCAGTCTAAGAACTCTTCACCAGGCTTCAAGTGCCCCAAATTTTTTCCTAGTTTTTTCCGCCCCCAGAAGTCTTACAGGTTTACGTTTTGCATTTAGATCTCTGATTTATGTGGAGTTAATTAATTGGTGTATTGGGTGTGAGATCGAGATCACTGTTTATTCTTTTGGACTACAGTGCCCGGTTGCTCCAGTGTCGTTTGTTGAAAAGATAATTCTTTTTCAAGCTAATGGCTTTGCCCCTTGGTCAAAAATCAGTTGGTGTGTTTGTGTGGGTCTGTTTCCAGGTTCTCTTTTGTGTTCCATTGAACGTATCTGCCCCTTTGTCCATACCATATTGTCTTGATTACTGTGATTGTATATGAAGCCATCATAATGGGTAGAGTGATTCTTCAGGCTGCTTTCTTCTTTTCTGAAAATTGTTTTAGCCTAGGTCCTGTGCCTTTTCATATAAATTTTAGAATAAGCTTGTCTGCGCCTACCAAAACCCCTGCTAGGATTTTGATAGAAATTATGTTAAACCGGTAATTCAGTTTGGGGAAGAATTGGCTTCTTGACTATTAAGTCTTCCAATCCATAAACAGGAATATCTCTTCAAGTATTGAGGTCTTTAGGTTTTGTAATCTTCAGCGTACAGACCTTGTACATGTTTTGTTAGATTTCATTTTGGAGAAATTATTAATGGTAGTTTATTTTTTATTCCAGTTTCCATTGTATTCATTTTAGTATGTGGAAATGCAATTCATTTTTGTATATTGATCTTATATCCTGCAGCCTTGTTGAACTCATTCATTTAAGAAATTTTTTTGTAAAATTTTTGGGCGACCCATTTAGACAATCGTGTAATCTCAAATAGGCAACAGTTTTATTTCTTCCTTTCTTACTTGCATGTATGTGTTTCATTTATTTTTCTTGCCTTAATGCACTGACTAGCACCTCCAGTGCTGTGGTAAATAGAAGTGGTGAGAGTAGACATCCTTGCCTTTTCCCTGATCTTAGTGGGAAAGCTTTTAGTCCTTAACCATCAAGTGTGATGTTAACCATACATATTTTGTAGATGCTCTTTAAAAAGGTGAAGTTTCTCTTTATTCCTAGAATCCTGAGAGTTTTTATCATGAATGAATGGATGTTGGATTTTATAAAACATTTATTCTGCATCAATTGATATGATCATGTGACCTTATGTTAGCCTATTGATATGATGTGTTAAATTGATTTTTCAGTATTAATCTACCTTTCATGCCTGGGATAAATTCTCCTTGATCAATTGCTGAATTGAATTTGCTAACATTTTATGTGGGTATTTGGACGTGAGTTCATGAGAGGTATCTGTCTGGGTCTGGTTAAGGCCTTGACAGTGAGTTGGCAAGTGTTCCCTCCTCCTCTACCCTGAAAGAGATTCTGTAAAATTGGTATTAATTCTTCTTTAAACGTTTGGAAGCTTTCTCTAATGAAACCACCTGGACCTGGAGATTTCTCTTCTGGGTGTTTTTAATTACAAATTCAATTTTTTAGTGTTTGTAGGGCTATTGTGGTTATCTATTTCATCTTGGTTGAATTTTGGTAGTTGGTGGGTTTTGAGGAATTGGTCCATTTTTTTCTAAGTGGTTGAATTTTGAGCATATAAAGTATTTATATTGTTTCCTTGTAAATGGATCCAGGATCTGTTGTGATAGCCCATTTTATTCCTAATATGGGTGGTTTATGTTTTCTTATTTTTTTAATCTTTACCAGTCTCTCTAGAGAAATTTGTTGAGGTTTGTTTTATGACTCAGGATATGGTCTATTTTGGTAAATGACCCAAGAATGCTTGGGGGAAAAAAAAAAAAACTGTCTTCTGCTGCTGTTGGGTGGCGGGTCCATTATGTATTTGTTGATTAAATCTTATCAGTTGGCTGTGTTGTTTGGCTCTTCTATATCTTTGCTAGTTTTCTGTTTGTAGTAGTTCTGTTAATTGCTGAGAGAGCATGACATTGCCTAAGTCCCAACTGTAATGGTGGATTTTTCTATTTTTCCTTTCCTATCTATCAGATTTTGCTCTGTGTATTTTGAGGCACTGTTGTTTGGTGCTTACACATTTTGAATTATCATGTCTGCCTGTTGGGTTGATCCTTTTATCATTGCTATAAAATCTACTTTATCAAATGTTAATATAGCCACTCCTGCTTTTTGTCAAAAATATTAACAATATTTCCATGGTATGTCTTTTTCCATACCTCCACTTCCAGCCTACCTGTGTTGTATCTGAAGTAAGTTTTTTGTGTACAGCACATCTGTAGATGGTGTTGTTTTATCTACTGTATCAGATCTATCTTTTAAATGAAGTGTTTAGACCATTTACGTTGTAATTGTTGATATGTTAGTGCTGAAGTCTGCCATGTTATTATCTTTCTGTTTCCTCTGTTTGTAATTCTGTTTCCTGTGTTGGTTTTTTTCAACCTTACAGTGAGTTGAACTTTCTTAGGCTGTCATCTTGATTTTTTTTGGTCATGTTTTTACACATACATCGTTCTGTGTTGCTTCCTTAGTGGCTTCTCCAGGTGTACACCATACAGATGTGACTTACTATAATCTACCAGTAGTAACGGTGTCACTGTTTTATGACTTCAGCTGCTGTGTAGCCCCCTTCCTTCTTCCCTTTGGTCCCTTTACCTGCCCCAATTTTCGAATATAATTGTTTTAAATAGTTCCTCTGTGTACATTGAGCACCATGTCAGAAGATGTTATATTTTTTGCTTTAACCATCAAATATGTCTTAAGAAACTCACGAGAAGTAGACTAGTTTATTATATCTATTCCCATTTTTTCCTATTCTAATATTCTTTGCTTCCTGAAGTTCTAAGGCTCTGTTACCCTTCCCTTCCTGTTCAGAGGACCTCATTAGCCCTTCTTTGGTGGTAAGCCTGCTGGCAGCAATCGTGAGCTCTCTGTCGGAGAACATCTTTATTTTCCCTTTGCTCCAAAGGGTGTTTTTGCTGGATATAGAATTCGTGGTTGACAGTTTTCTCCCCCAGTGCTTGAAACACATGCCACTTCCTCCTGACCTTTATGGTTTCAGGTGAGAAATCTTGTTGTTCGAATTGTTCTCCTTTTAAGTTACATATCATTTCTGCCTGGCTGCTTTCAGGGTCTTTCCTTTGTCTTTTACTTTGGGGGGGAGGTAATTAGGTTTATTTGTTTATCTGTTTAATTTTAGAGGCAGCAGTGGGGATTGAACCCAGGACCTCTTGCATGTTAAGCATGTGCTCTAGCACTTGAGCTATGTCCCCCCTCCTCCTTTGTCTTTTAGTTAGCAGAAGCTTAATTATCCTGTGTCTTGGATTTCTCACCCAGCTTCTTGAATCTGTGGTTTTATGTTTTGTGCCAAGTTTGGGAAGTTTTCAGCCATTATGTCTTTGAGTAGTTTTTTCAATCCCTTCCTGTCTCTCTTGGGACTCTGATGGCAAGAGTTAGTGTTTTTCTTGCAGTCTCAAGGTCCCGAGAGTATTCATTTTTCATTGTATATTCTCTCCGTTCAGATAAACAAAATTCTGTTGATCTGGCCTTGTGTCCGCTGATTCTGTTCTCTGTCACTTCTGCCCTATTATTGATCCTTACCCAGTGAGTTTTTGCTTTTCTACTTTCATTGTATTTTTCAATTTTAAAATGTTGCCTGCATCTGCTTGGTGAAGTGGGTGTTCAGACCCCACCTTGGTCTTGCTGCTACTTTCCAGCAGAATTGGGGCATTAGTCAACGGTGTAAGGTCACCCCCCTGCTGACGCCTGGAGGGGGAGGCGGTGGAGGGCTGACTCACAGGCCTCGCTTCTGCATGGGGGGGGCAGGGGGCAGAGCTCAGCTCTTCTCTGCTCCCTGCTTGCTCCCCTTCGTTCCCCTCCTTGATGCCAGGTTCCCCTTCATTGTCCATCATGCCAGCTGCATCCCGCTGACTCTGGAGGCTGGGATGGGGGAACCGGTGGGCACTAGCCCTGTTTGCCAGCACCTCATTCAGTCTTGCTGCTGCCAGGGGTGAGGGTGGTACTTGAACCTCAAGCTTCCCACTGGGCCTTCCCTACCCAGAGTTCCGGGAGGTGGGTGCTGACTTGCCCTGACTTGTTCTGTCTCAGTGCTCATCAGTGCTGGGTAGAGGTGGAGGCCAGGCCCGCAGCTGGGCCTGCCAATATCGGGGGGGAGGTCCCAGTGTCCATGTATCTTGGCCACTCTCCCTGCCTGGTTCCACCTCCACGCTGCTTAGTTGGGGTGGCGGCTCATCTCTCTGCTGGGCCCCATAATGACACCCTGGAGGGGGAATCATAGCATCATCCGCTTTACTGGGCAGGGGCTGGGAGATCCGCTCCCTGCCTAACCTGCCGACACCTGGCGGCGGCATTGAGCGTGTCTGCTGGGCCGGGGCCGGGCAGCGTGGGCCGTTCAGCTGGAGTAGGGCAGGTATGGCCAAAAGATTTTCTCTTGCGAGGCCCCCACTCCCCAGTCCTTGGGCTGAAGAGAATGGACTGTCCTTGGAGCATCTTTTCTCTGCCTGTTGGAGATCGCATTGGAGGCCCCTGCAGTGCCCTGTCTCGGGTGTATGGAAGGGGACCGGGGAACTCACACCCCGTGGTCCCCAGGCAGCCCACCCCTTATTCCCTTCTCAGTCTTCTGCGCTTGCTGCTTGTGTTAAGTCCAGGATTTTTAGTTGTAAAAAGGACCACCTGGGGGAGCAAGGCTACCCCACCTGAGTGGAGCTAGAAATCTGTATTTTCTTTTAACTAAATATTTATGATTGGTGTTGATTAGCTCTGGTTGCAAAATACTACTCAGAATTTTGGAAAACGCCTCTTTTACCTTTTGTTTTTACTCTATGTATGGGATAATGGGCTTTTAATTTTGGGAAGAGATTGAGCAATAATCCTGGACACTTTTTCAAGTAGTGAGTGCAGTGTCTACTGTTGTGTGATCCCGGCGGTGCCCTGAGGACAGGGCGCTGTGTTGCCCTCTGACGTGCTGCCTGAAAATGTACGGGTGACTCACGCCTGAGGCCACATGCCAGAGGGGACTGCTCATTAAAGAAACTGTTAGGTCCTGTGGTTCTGTGTGATTGGACTGTAAAGCAGGATACAAGAGATCCATCAGCCATTGATTTGTTTTGTGTTTAGGGCCTTTGTGGTGGTAGATTTGAAGACAAACGTAGACACGTAGTTGCCAGTTGAATGCTAGACGGTCTGATGTCTTGCTCCCTGACCTACTTTAAAACCACTGAATTGGAGCATTTGCCCAGTGCCCGAGGCTCTGCACACCCCTGGTGTGTGGTCACCCCGCCTGTCCCGGACAGGACTCCCCTCAGACTCCCACCCCTCCCCGCCGCCACCTCCCTCAGTCGTCTTCATTCCTCCTCTGTTGGGTCCGCCTCGGACTCAGCATATCCCTCCTGTGACCAAGTTTCCAGCTTCTTTCACCTTCTGGTCCCTGTCCTCTGGTCGTTCCACTTGGTTGGTGGCCAGGACCCGTGCTGGGGCACGGCTGCTTTCCTTCTCGGTGGAGGTCCTGTTGACACAAAGCAGACATCTGTCCTTTAAGACCTTGCAGACTTGGCCCTGTGCCGGGCTGTGCCGTGCACCGGGCTGTAAGCACTGTGCCGCCCGTCCGCCCTCACACCCTGCTTTGCATGCGCAGAACAGGGCCTGACGTCCCTTCCTTTCGCAGGAAATGGTGGCAGAAAACGTATATGCAGAAGGTTCCTCGTGGCATTTTTTTATACCAACCAGAAACCTATCGGCAGTCCTCCTGGTGTGGGAAAATCTCTACATGATTACACGTCCTTGGGCCAGACTGTCTCCTGAATGATGCTAAAAAGACTAGTCCGGCATAGTGCTAAGTTAAAAAAGTCCATAAAGTTCTTGATGATGTCCTAGTGTCGTAGTCTGTGCTGCTGTAACAAAAGTTCCATAGATTGGTGACTTCAGCAACAGACATGAAGCTGATCAGGTGCTGGCATGGTCCAGCTCTGGTGACGGCCCTCCTCCCAGTCCCAGAACAAACAAACAACAGAAAAGAAGAAAATCTTTTCTAGAAACTGGCCTGGGAGGGTGGCGGAGATCTGGATCACCCCTAACCTGCCCGTGAACCTGCACATCGCCCTGAGAAGAACCTTGGCAAATCTTTGGACTGTGGAGGGACATCTGGAAACCCACACTGCACCTGACTCTGTCTGAACTGGGCCCGTGTCGAGGACACCTGTGGAGGGGGAGCGGCCCATTGGATTTGGCAGAAATTTGACTGCAGTTCAAGGCATGCATTTGGAGCAGAAATGATCTGGAGACCTAAGACATAGGCTAAATGACTTTTTCCCGCAGTCAAAAGTTATTGCAACTGTTTTCAAAATAAGAGGTGTTTTGCTCTTTAATTTAACATGGGAAATATTCATTGCCTGAATAGAATCAAGAATTTTAAAAGCACTATTTTTTGCCCTTTTGCCTGAGGAAATTATGCTCCTGTGGCCATTGTTAAATTTTTGGTTTTTACTTCTGAGTGAGTGAATCATGAATCCTTGGGAACTTTTTCTTCACACGCTGCGAACTGACTGATGCCAACCGTCTGTATAAACGTTCCGCTGGTGGACGAGTTTAAGCCCAGTTTGTAAGAGGCTGCTGGGCTTTTGTGGTTTTAAGAATTTGCTTAGGATGAGTGCGGGAAACCCAGATTCACTTTGCGTTTCCTCCATTCGCTACCCTGGACCAGGTCTCCGTTCTCCAACCAGGCAGTGATGGAGGGGACCAGTGCCTGGGGAAGGGATGCTCTGCTGCGCGTGCCTGGGGCTGGGAGTGAGGGCTGCTCCGGGCCATGTCTGGGGCCGGAGCCAGGGGCTGTGAACCCGGGCCTTCGGCAGGAGTGCCTGACTGTCCGCATAGGATGCAGTGCTTCCTTTATTTTGGGCTTTGCAGCCCATCCTTAGGAGTGGAAATGGTTTTGGAACTCAAATTTTTGTAAAACAGAGTCAGCCATTTCAGCCTGAGAGGGTGTGTGTGTTAAAGTAAGTTTAACACAATGATTCCCAACTATCTGAGTTGCTCTGGGAACTTTTTTCCCCCAAATCAGTCACGTTCTTGGGCCAGAGCATGTTTCCCATTCCGATTCCTAGTAAGCAATTTATAGATGTAATGAGTGATTTGAGACTTTGTACAGAAGCTTGCTTGTGCAGAAGGGACCCCTTTTTCTCTTATGAATGTGCGTCTGGTGGGGCGTATGAGGGGGCCACACGGCACAGCCTTAGACTGAGGTCCTCTTCTGCAGGATAAGTGGTGCTGCGGAAGAGACTAAAAGAAGGTCTCTTGTTTGTCTGTTTTTTTCATCCCTTGAGAAATTCCTTAATGCAAAGTAGGCTAGAAGTGAATTCTGGGTGTATGCTACGTTAGTCTATATTTGAATTTAGACCTCAGTTTTACTTGTACTTGAGCATAAATTCTGCTAAACTGGTCAGAACAACTCGCCAACTTAAGAAAATGGTTGGTACCTAGCAGAAGTGCCTGTGTTTGTCTATTTGGAGAGAATTCAAGTGATATTTGGGGCACTGGATAAGTACCCACAGTTCTCTGTCACATGGATTTTACCAGTAAGCGTAGAACTCTGTTTTCTCTGTAAGGAAAACTCTGACATATACAATACACCATGCTTTGTTTTCTCTCTGGTCTTTTTTTTCTGATTGGTAGGAAGTGTTGGAGTGGAAGCATTGGCTGACACTGTCCAGCCATTGGGGCGGGTCCCTCCACCGGCTAGGAACCAATGTCCTCCTGAGACAGGAGGGTGTGGCAGCCAGTCTGCAGTGGTCAGAGCCCAGCTGCGGGCTAGGCAGTGCTGCAGGGTATCAGATGACCCAGGCTGATGGATATTGCAATGGTGGGTTTCTGAGTGAGGGGACCACCAAACCATCGCACCCGGGACATGAGCCCACTGGGCAGCAGAGCTTGGCCAGCAACTGTGTCCACCCTGCAGGGGAGGGGGCGTCGGGGAGGGGTAGGAAGAATGCACAAACCCGAGCAGATAAACGACATTCAAACCACCCAACCAGGTGCCTTCCAGTGCAGAATTCTGCACATCGCATGCTCACACTTGCCCTAATCTGTCCCTCTTTCCTGTGTCAATTGACAGGACATTTTTATGATTTGCTGAGGAGACCTAGGATCTGGGATTGCTGCCTGGTGTGGGAGGGCAGGTGGTGGCTTCAGTGAGGTGTGTACAGGCTGGTGGTGGATGGAGGAACCTGGGCTCCAACCATCTTTCTGATGGACCGCTCACCACACTCTGAGATCCTCTGCTAGCTTTAGCCTTCTGGTTTTCTGATTTTTTACACAGTGTTTGATTCTTACAGCGTTTCTTTTTTGCGGCTGGGATGCCTACAAAAGACTTTGGGGCTGTGTTTGCCTGTGTCCCTTAGAGGAGGGAAACCCGCTTTCAGCATAAATGTGCTCTCAAGACGCACACGCTTTGGGTGTTTTCTAGGGAGGCGTCAAGCAGCCCGACTGCAGCAGACGTATGTTTTGAGGGCAAATATTTAAACCATCAAATGTCCAAACACAGAGATTACATCTTTGTGATTATGCAAGATAGTGTCTGGAATTGAGGTGTAATGTTTCTCTTTTGATACAATGTGGGATGAAAAGAGGCAGCTGTCTTTTGTGACTTTAAGAGTGGGAAGCTTTCATTATGCCTCCGCCTTCTGGTGTGTTATCGATAACCATATAAGTGTGTTCGCAAATGAGCACTTCATGTAGTGCATAGCCGTTATATGCTTTAACCACGTAAATAAAATTACAGGCTTCTACACGTTTTAATGTGGAAACTGTTTCAGATGTAGCTTTTCAGGATTCTGTTTTTGCTCCTTGCCTTAGTCCTCACTATCGTTAAGACGAAGTACAGTAATATTTAAGACCCTGTCAACTAAGGAGAAGAGATTTTCACCACCTGTTTCCTGCTGCCAGCGTTAGATTTCATAGAGGAAGCCACACATACGCAGTAGTCAGAAATTTTTATATGTGTAGTTTAAATTCTCATTTCCTCCCCCAGATCTGATTTTTCCACTTGAATAACAGATAATTACCAAAAGCTAGTGACTCCAGATTTTTTTTAACACTTTTTTTCTAAGGAATGGTGTTACATGAATTAGTGTATAGAATTGTATATTTACTTTTAAAAGGTCTCTAAAAGAAATTTCTCATTTTTATAGTTTTGACAGAGTAAAACGGTGAAATAAGTTGTCTGGCTAGGAAGTTGCCTCGACTGTCCATGCAAAGGGCATATAGGGTTGGACTGCCCTTGGTTTGGGGGTTATTTTTTTAATTTGTTTTTCAAAATAAGCTGGCACAGTCAAATCCTCTGGAATCTTCTGGAAGGAATGTAGGACTATAGAGATAGACAGCTGTCCAGAGACTTAGTGAGGCTAGGGTCAGTGTATGGAAACGGAGTAGCGCTAGTGTCCTGTGTCCTCCCGCCCTGGGCCAGACCAGGTGCAGACTGCGGCCGCACGCCATTCAGGGCAGCATGTCCCTGCAGCATTCCGAGGGGGACCCAGGTGGTGACGGAGGGACTTCCCGGACTCGTCACAAAAGGCATGTGGAGGGAGCTGGTTCAGGACCAGATTTGGAGCACGTGGTAGCAACTCTGTTGATTAAAAAGAGGAATAATGATTGAGAGAGATTGTAGATTGTCTTTGTAGCCCCAGGGGACAGAATCAAGATTGGGGTTGGGGTTAGAAGGGACCATTCCAGTTCCCAGGAGGAGGACTTTGCAGTACCTAGTGCCCGTCAGCGAGGACTGAGGTGCCTTAGGAGAAAGTGTGCACCTGTCCCAGGCCAGGCGCCGGGGCATCATGGTGCAGGAGACCCCTGCACAGGGCTCCCACCTGGTGTAAGATGCTGGCTTCTGGCTTCTGCTATCATCGAGAGTTAGCCGGGTATGTTCTTGGACATAGACATGAAAACTTAGGGTCTGGGTTTTCCTCCTGGCACACCACTTGCTTGTAGAAAACGTGTGTGTAGGGAACAGCTCGGGTGAGATGGATAACCAGGTCTTCTGAGGTTGAGTAGTAAATGAGTAAGAAGGCATAACACATTCATCTTGATGCCTTTAGATTCATATTTTATTGTAAAAACAAAAAGCAAAAAGAAAAAAACACAGGTTAACAGTCAAAGGGGGAAGATACCACGAACGCTACTTTCTAGACTACTCTCCAGCTTCACAGCCTTGGTGTACTCGCAGCTTCCAAGTGGTCAGGCTGGAAATTGATCAAAGCAGCTTGTTTTGAATTTTCTTACAGCCATGTAAGAGCAGTGGGCAATACGTGTGGAAAGAAGTATAAAAATGCTGGCTTCATCTCATAAGCTTTTTTTTTTTTTTTTTTTTTACTATTTCCTCTAATCCTAGCAGCTGTTCATAAAGCACCGTCTTGAATTCATGCAACTGCTCAGGCTTGACACACGTGTACCAAGGAAAAACAGATTTAGGGGCTTTATGAGTTCTAACACTGGCTTTATTTTATTTCTAATCTCTTTCATTTTCATCCAGTGGTCCAGTGAAATTGATAGAGGATTTATCAAAAAATAAAATGATGGAATTGAAAAATAGACTTGGGGGGAGGGAGGGGGGGTGTGTGTGTGTATTGGATTCTGGCTCCTTTAATTTCTGAGCACCATCAGAGTGAAGGTGATTTCTGGTGGCATTCACTGCAGTAGAGCTATCATGGCATGGGCCCTCCTGCCCCTCTGACTAACTGGGAGGTCTGGAGCAGGTGAGACAGCCTGGTCACGCAGGTGGGTTTCCTATGGAAACCTTAGCTGGCTTGCTGGTTGCTTCCTCCTTCTTGTAAGCTGTGGATAACTCTGGATTGATGTTTTTGAAGATAGCCCCACAAGTAGGAGTGTGTCAGGCTGAATAAACATCCCAGAATTTTTACTTCTGCAAATGAATGTTGACCTTCAAAGTGGCCACTTGCAGAAGCAGTGCTTCCTCTAAACATTCTGGGAGGATCTCTTTTGGAATTGGTTTAGCACTGGTTTCGGAGCCTACAAGGAAGTGGTCCTTTATGGCTCTTGGTGAAGTCAGACTCTCCTGAGGGAATGAAGATGGACAACCTGGAAATGCCGGGAGATGGGGCTTTTTTTCTACCCTTTCTTTGTGCTCCACAGGCCCTGGTAAGTGCTGGGCGAAGTGTGAACTTATTTGCCTGCATATGTTCTGTTGTGTGTTTAAAATGAAAACGATCGTTTCTTCAAAGCCACACATCCCACGTCTCTTCGGGGGCTGAGAAAGCTTTCTCAGCGCTGAGTTGAATATTGATTCAGAGCTTAATTCACGTTGATTGCTTGAAAACCTAATCGTGACCCCAGTGTTTGTAGCTCACTGAACATCTGAGAACAGTATAGGGTGAAGTGTTTCCATGAACTCTAGTTTGCTTTCTGGTTCCGTGCTTGGAACCGCGGTGGTGATGTGCTGGGAAACAAAACAGCGCAGGCCCCTGGGACGTGAGAGGGCGGGACCGTCCTGTGCCCGAGGAGGATGCGGTGCTAGGGTTGCGCATGCGCAGCTCGGACACCCCACCCCCACCCCGGCACCTGCATCCTGGTGGTCCTGGTCGGAGGGCGCTTCACGGCACCTGCGCGGCCGGACGACCCTGTGTAGAAAGAGTGGCGGTGGATGTCATGCTGTGACCGCCGCTCCTTCCAACACCTGCCGTTGGGAAGAGTGGGGTGGACACTGTCGGACGTTCAGGAAAAATCAGGAGGTTTGGCTTGACGGACGTGGAGCTCACTATGCATCGACAGTCTTGTTTTCTCAGTTTTCCCACTGGCTGGCGGTGCTGCAGAAGGCCCTTTCCAAAAGCCCCAGCCTGATTTCACTATCAGCCACTTAACCACGATATTAATTTTTTTTTTTTTTTTTAGTTGCTGAGCTTTTAAGATTTGAAATTACCCAACGGGCTGGAAAAAAGTCCTGTAGCTGAACCACAGCAGTCTTAATTATATGCCTCACATCTTTTAGTAACTCAGAGATCTTCGGTGTTGGAAAATGCCCTCACACTGGTATAGGAAAATGGATTCATCATATACCTCAGGGTACTTTTTTTCTATAGGAAGTAAAGTTATGGGTAAATTCTAGATTTCAAGAAATTGCTTCCAAGGGTTTGGATGAAAATTCAACCAATATAGCGCACTTTTGACAAGACTGCATCTATCTGACACAGTTGCGTTCTACATTTTGTTCAGTGGCTTTGGTTGGAAAATCCAGGTCCGGCAAGCTCCCCGGCTCAGAATGGTGCTTGCAGGGGTGGAGCTGGCCTTGGGGGGGCTTCTGCTTACAGCCTGGAGTGGTTTTACATTAAGAGCAGTCTATATTTTGCCATGCTTTTTTTGTTTTGTTTTCTTTTTTCTCTTTCCTTTAAGTTTTAGTGCCAGGCTTATAGCATGAAATGCTTTCTTAAATGCTGAAACCACATTTTCTGTGGGTGAAGTACACCTCATCACAGTTTCCCCTTTGAGAAAGCTTTCATGTTCATGTAAAATTTCCTTAGTTAAAAATGTGATCTTCTTACGTAGTAATGCGAGCTTTTGTTTCAAATAAGGATGCATTTTATTGATCAGGTATCCACATTTATGTGGTTAGGCACACTCAGATAGCGTAATAAAATATTGATGCTTTGTCTTTCTTAACAGACTAGGAATATAAATGTAAGCTGTCTTTTGGATAAGTGGGCTGTCTTAGGATGAGAGCAGGCAGGTTGAGCCCTTCGAAAGGATTGTAAGATTGAGGGTGTATTTTTTGCATATCTCCTGCTCTGGAACCCCACCAGCTCCAGTTCACCTTTGGAAGACCACCTTCATCATGGACCCCTTCCCCGTCATGGTGGTCCATGCTCTGTGTCACTGTGGAGCAGAATTAAGCAAACTGATGGTAAAGGAGGTAGAAACCTTAATTCTGTCTCTGACCAGCACCACAGTGGTGCTAACAGACTGATTCTCTAAGGTCAGCCAGACCCCAGTTTTTGTTCTACTAGGTTCTCGTGTGACATGATAGCAAATATGACAGACGCTAACAGTCAACTAGTGATGAAGTTAAGGAAAGCTCCCCCTCCAAAGAAAAGGAGATGTTTTGCTACTTGAGAAATCATGTTGGAAATTTAGGTTGTGAAAATCCACTGTCTTAACTGAGATTAAGACTGCCCTTTTAAAATACAGGAACAGTATGCCTTTTAAAATACTCAAAAGAGGATTTTTATTTTACAATATTACTTTATAATCGTACACTCTGTGTCTGTATTGGCTAGGTTTTCTTGCAGAAAGAGTGTTGGTCATTAATTTTAGGTTTATAGGTTCAAAGAATAAGCAATATTGGCCTCTCAAAAAAAAAAAAAAAAGACCCAAAACAAAACCTCCAGTTGTTTAAGAAACCAAATGGTGATAGATGCTGTGTTACAGCAGCCCAGACCAATCAATCTCCTTTGCAAAAATTAATTCGTAACTTCTCATAATTCATGTCAATTACTATTCTACAGAAACTTATTAAAAAAATACCTGAGTATGGTTGCTAGCTCTCCTACTGATCTGTCATCATCAGTTAGTGTGTGCTAAGCCTGGTCAGAACCATTCCCTTTGGTTAATACAACTCTCCCAGCTCCTGAATGTTAGGACACACATCTGGGCTCCAGGACCCAGATGGTTTCTTCTTCTTTGTTCACTGTTTTTCAGGGGGTCTGGTCTGTGGACCGTCTGCACCAGAGTCGCTTAGGGAGCTGGTCAGACTGTGGCCTCCCGGGCCTCTCACAGACACACTCATCTGAGCATCACTGCAGCCTTCGTGGATGTGCTTCTGTCTGTGCATTTACTGAGGCAAGCAGTTAGCAGCGGAACTTTTCTTTCTGCACGAGAAACGTGCTTATCTCCTTCCAGTCCCCCCACAAACAGTAGGGCGTTCATCTCTAAGATGAGCAAGTTGGATTTGGCCCCCAAGGTTCCATGTTTCCTTCTTAGCAGCTGGCTAGGTTGGCGTGTTCCGTCGGTTCTTGTTTTGATAAACTGACTTCTGACACGGACTGGCTCCCGTGGTGGTGCTGCTGGCCTCCAGCCCTCGTGTGAGCCAGACGGAACCGTCTAAACGACACTTATGAGTGTGGGTGTTAACTAGAATTCAGTAGGCTTCATCTACAGGTCGTGGGGCAGTTAACCAGGGGAGTTTACTTGGTTTTGTGTTGTAAGAATATAAAGTATACTTGCAGGTCTCCTTGTCCAGAAGAAGTTGAGCATTTAGTTGAAACGTGGTGTTTAATGCCCAGGAATGGAAGCTCGTGGGAGCAGGGCTTGGCCTCTTTCGTTGCTGTACCCAGAACACCTCCTTGAACAGTGTCTGGCATGTAGGCATCTGCCCTTGTTGGGTAAATTAGTGAGCATCTTGATTTACTAAACTTTGGGTAACTTGCCAGCAGTTTCTTACCAGTCTGTCATCTTTGTAAAACACACGGTCTAGATTTCACAGATTTTCTTTGGATTCCTGGCATTTTTTTCCATCTCTGACTGGAGGATTGAAGGCACATTTACTCTCCCAAAGAGTATGTGTCGTGAGAAATGAGTGGGGGCCTGGAGCCCAGGACAGGTGGGTGACGCTGGCTCCTGTGTCTGGGCAGGTGCGTCTCCCTGGGGGCCGTGGGGAAGACCACGGGAGATGGCTCCGCAGGCGCCGACCCGGAGTCGGCGTTCTAAAACAAGGCTTTCCTTTCCCTCAAGGGTGAGTTAACTTTGTAAAAAAACAGCTTCTAAAGTCAGGGAAAGAGCACTTGATTGCTGATAGAAAGATAGTATAAAAAGACAGTAATGACTTGGTACCTGTGATAGACAAAATCCTTAAAGAGCACGAAACCCAGGGAAGGAAGTGAACTGTTACATCACCACCTGGCATCACGTCTACCCCGAAATTCTGTTTTCTGCCAGTTTCGCTATTTAAAATTTAATTTCAGTAGGCCTTTTCAGAGTAACAATAGAACTGTTTGCGTGGCTAAGGGACAGCCAGAGCAGTTTTTTTGCGTTAGTGGCAGGTGTATTCAGGGGACGTGTGCCTGGCTTGTCCTCGAAAGGTTCCCGTCATCAGCCTTTGTGCTGTTCTCCAGGGTTCCCTGTGGGAATCTCCCGTCTACACTCATTCACAAAACGGATCATTCTGGAGAGGACCAGGCTTGCTCTTCCTTGTTTAACGCCCCCACACGTGTGCACACACACACACAGACACACACACACAGCGCCCTGCCCCTCTCGGCCTTTGCGGGGTCATCGTTCCGTTCTCTTGAGTGAGGGCTGGAGGGGACAGAGAAGTTGGGGCCAGAGGTTTGAGAAGACTTGAGGGAAAAACTCAGAAGAGTTCACTTTTCAGAGCTGTGAACCCACATCATTTTTGTTTATCATGATAAATAAAACTCCAAATACAAAATGCAAAAAAAAATTCTTTTTACAAAAATACAAAACAGGAAGCTATATTCATGTCATTGCAAAATCTGATTCACAGATTTTTAAATATTTTTGCTGTGGTTAAAACATAACACATGTGTTTAATTGCCAGTGCAGTCTGCTCCTTTTAACAGGAAGTTAGCATAAGCTGCACGTGAATAGCGGTTGAAATCCAAGAATCTCATCTCTTTTCCTGTACCCGTGTTACCGAGCCGTTCTCCTCTGCATGTGGAGAATGCTTTTTCCTTGTGGTCCGTGGAGAATACCATCCTCCTGATGCTCAGTGGGATTTTTGGGCAACTCACATTTTTGTTCATTTTTGGCCATCACGTGGCTGTTAAATGGTCTCATTAACAAACAGCTGAATGTACTGGGTGTGGATGGTAGTGACAGCTTAATGAAAGGGCGAACCTCCCTCTTTTTTCTCTTTTCAAAAATGCCTTTGCTCTTACACCCAAAGCATTTCCTCTCCCCATGTGGTGTTTGCAGACTTGAAGTCGTCTTTATTGGCTGCATTAATATCGAGACAAAACATGCAATTAGGCTGTAATTTGGCCCCGTGGTGGCACTTGGGAAGACTGGCTGTTTGTATCACTGCACCTCCTTCCATGGAAACAGGCTCATTCACTTCTCTTACTTGGCTTTGATTCCAGGAACCGTTTCATCTCACATGCCTGTATGATGTTTGCAATTTCCTCGGAACCTTACCTTGCCTTAAGATCAAAACAGTGTTATTCTACGGACAACCTAAATCTGTACATTTTCCTATGTTTCAAGCATTTTTCTTTGGTGACATCCACTGTACCGTTTGTGTGTGTGTGTGTGTGTGTGTTAATTTGCCTCCTCAAAATGGAAGTATCTAACTAACTGGCCAGGATATCTTTAAATGCGGCAATTCTGGATCTCCAGCTATGGAAAAGGGAATTATTCCATATCCCTTATTCTTGAACCAAGGCTCCCTAGCATGGTCTGCCACGATAAACTGTAATGCGTTACTGGAGCTTCTGCAGTTAGGGAGCGTCCCAAGACATGAAAGCGTGTGCGGGATGGGCTTGACCTTTGGGACTTTCTAAATGATCTATGGAAAACAATGATTTTTGTTCTGTTTGTTCTGATGCAGCTTCCATGAGGCAGTCTCAGGCTGTACCTGCAGATATGCGCCCGGAGATATGGATTGCGCAAGAGTTGCGGCGTATTGGAGACGAATTTAATGCATATTACCCAAGGAGGGTAATGATGTTTTCTTCACCCCCTTCCTCCCCCCTCACACCCTTCCTCTCCTTGCCATTTGGAAGAAAAAAAAAAAAAGAACAGTAATAATCCTCTGCTTATTCCGGAAATGAGAGGGATCACCTGTGTGTGACCTACCATTCTTTCACACATTCCCTTTATCTTGTGGCTGAGTTTAAGTGGTGGCCGTTGGACGGACCACAGCACAAGGCTGGCAGAGGGGTTTGGGGGGCACAGACCTTAAACCCTCCATGCTTAAAAAAGGGGAGTCACTTTATGCTTTGAAATAGCCCCACGTAAAGATGGACGCAGCCTTCGGTCTGTAAGAGGGTGTTTCTGCCCCCATCTTGAGGCACTTTGCGTCAAAAGTTAAAGGGATTTTTCCAGTTCCACCCTGATGGCAACACTGAACTGAAAGTCCCCTCTGCGACCTGCCAGGTGCTGCGTCCAGGCAGGGGGGCCTTTGTTCTTTCAGCCCCTGCTGCTGTCCTCTGGTGCCCATGTCTTGAAACGTATTAAGAGGCCAGTGATTAATCATAGCTTGTAATCTGGGGTCTAAAAATTTTACACCCCACATTGACAGCCACTGGAATTTTTGAGGTGTGCTATTGGTTTATTAAATAAAAAATCCAGCCTTATATCTTATTCCGCAGACACACAGTGTATGTTGGTTGTTTTTTGGTTTTTTGTTTTTTTTTTTGGCCAGTGCCAATATATGTTACCGCTGGGACTCCTTTTTTCCCATGGAAGGCATTGTAAAATGTGTTGGAGGTGGCTCTCGCACACCAGCAAATGTGCGATGGGATGTTAATTTAGGTTTGCTTACCTTTTTCTGACAACCACGTATGATGCTATTTCTCTTAATTTATCCAAAAGGAAGACACCTGAGTCTGACTCTGTAGAAAATGACTGTTAATACCATTTTTTCTTACTGTGCTGTTTCTCACCTGCCTCCTTTTTTTTTCCCCCAAACATTATTGTTTCATAGACGTACCTCTTAAAGATTTTTATTTTTTTAAGTTTCTTTTTTCTTCTGAAGGGAGTGTGTTCATGCTTAGGACACCCCAGGATTTCTGTCCTGCTTTAAATGTTCATCTCTTTTGTAGCTAGCTGCTGCTAAGCAGGTTACTTACAAGTTCTTTCAATCAGTCTTGCTTTGCCGTCTATATACTGTGCCATTTAAGCTTTTTTAAACAAACATGGAGACATTTTCCCATTACAGGAAGGTCTCTGATTTCCTTAGTATAGGGGGCTAGGGACTTGCAGGAAACTCACACTGAATCCTCTTCCTGCCTTCCTGTGGGCTGTGTAGGTGTGTGTGTCTGATGGGAAACGTGCTATAGTATGATTCTGTCATTAGGTGGGAAATGTCTCATTGATGCATGGGCCTCGGAATTTCCTGGGATCCCCTGTCTGTAGCTGGCAGAATGCCTGGCATTGTAGAGACCAGTTCCCAGAACGTAAATTCCCCGTCAGCCTAGATCTGAAATGGTCACATCATTTTTGCAAGGTTGACCGTTCTGTAATTTGTCACCCAAGTTACTGTTTACCCAGTTCCTCTGCCTTGGTTTCTCTGAAGGGGCTTCCGTGTTACCATGTGTGAGTGGACTCGGCTCTCCTGCTAGGCTAGGGGAGATGGAGCAGAAACAGGGCCCTGGGATACCTGGGATGTGGGCTTCATGCTGAGGTGGAGAGGCCATGGGTCCCTTCAAGGGAGTCAGACTGAATGCCTTCAAGTCCCGATTCTACAGTCATGTCCCTAACCCAGCAGGGAGAGGTCACGTGTGACGGACGTGGCGGCCTCTCAGGGGAGCCGAGGCAGTGAACTGAACTCTCCGTCCTGCTTCCCCCATCTGGAAGTGGCTGGTGGATGTCCTTTGGGCCAGGTCTGACTTGGGTGGGGCTCCCCAGGAGAGATGAGGCAGTTGGGCCCTGGACACCGAGACGAGTCAGCACAGTTCCGTCCACGGCCACAGAGCTGGGTGTGTTTAAGGGATATCTTGCAGACGTGACACAGCCCTTGGGCTGTCTTCATTACCTTGCCTCTCCACTGAGGGTGGGGGAAAAGCATCTTAACAGTTCACACCCTTCTCCCAAGGTTATTGCACAGTTTATTTTTATTTTGTATTTCTTTTTTTTTTTTTGAAGGGGGAGGGGAGGTGATTAGGTTTATTAATTTATATATTTTTAATGGAGGTGAATCCGGGACCTTGAGCATGCCAAGCATGCACTCTTACCACAGAGCTATACCCTCCCCTCATTGCACAGTTTAATGTTGGAGATGGGTCATGTCTGTTTTTTCAGTTGAGATGTAATAACCTATTTGTTCTCAGTGCTTTTGGTAAAATAAATACGAGTTAGCCATATTGCAGTATTTTGCAATACTTTGTAATTGTGAACCTTATTTGGCATCTCTTTAAAAACAAAAATGAACCAATGCAAAAATGCATTCACTAATCATATAAAGGACTCCAGCTCTCTAGGAAGGCTGGAAATCCGGGGGAGGAGCAGAGATAGACTCTTCTGTTTGACAACTTGATTTTTCTAAAATGAAACAAACATGTTCTCTAGGTCTTACTCCTAGCCAGTTCAAAACCTCAGACCCTGAAATTCAGGATAGTGACCCACTGACCCCCAAAGCCGCTGACGCCTGTCCCGAGGGTTGTCAGATTCAGAACCGCCTGGTGTCTGCGGCCACACTGATGGAGCGCTGTGGAGTATCGGGGTGGGAGTCTGGGGAGGAAACGGGAGGCGATTCACTTTCGGGTTCCGCGCTGTCCCCCTACCGAGTGGTTACCTCTTGGCAGGCGGAATCCGTCCCGCACTGCTTTCTGGCGAACTGCAGCCTTTTACGTATCTGGTGTCTCTGTTTGCTTCATACTGTACCTTTTGTAAAGTGTTGGTCTTCTGTTGCCACGAGCCTCACGGAGCCTGACAGGATATTTTCCCGTTTTTTCAGTTAGAGCAATAGAGGAAGTTGTCGTGTAGTTGTCATGTGTTCAGTGCACTTGTGGGCAGTGGGGAAGCGTTTGAGACGGAGCTGTGGAGTCTGAACCCCTTGGAGCAGGAGGTGAGAGAGGCCCAGGTGAGCGCAAAGCCCCAGTGCATGTTCCCTTGTCCTTCTGTGGCTCGGTGTCGTTGCCCCAACCACCCCGGCCCCCTCTGCCTGAGGGCAGTTTTACTGCTCCCAAGTCTGCTGTGTGTTTTGTAACGTTCTGTTTGGAAATAATTGCAGACTTAACACCAAAGTTGCAAGACTGGAACGAGACCCCCCTCCTGTCGGCCACCCCAGTTCCCTGCTGTTAACATTCTGCCCCGTTTGCCGTAACGTTTTCCCTCCTCATCCCTCCCCGTGTGCAGACTGTTTTCTGAAATATTCGAGAATAAGTTGCAGGCATGGTGCTCCTTTCGTCTTAAATTCATCAGCGTGTACTTCCTACGAATAAGCGTGTTCACTGATAGAACCGCAGCATTAATTATCAAGCTCAGGAAATTAACAGTGTCACAGTACTGTTGTGTCACCTGCGGGCCTTATTCAGACTTTGCCAGCTGTCCCAACGGTGTGACATT
The DNA here is from genome assembly GCF_048564905.1 of Vicugna pacos. NCBI lineage: Eukaryota > Metazoa > Chordata > Mammalia > Artiodactyla > Camelidae > Vicugna > Vicugna pacos. The sequence goes on from NC_133014.1 coordinate 10,041,918, forward strand.
GTGTCCTCCTCTGTGCATTGTGTCAGGAGGCACCGGGTGTCCGTTTGTCCCGTTCCCAGGACTCTGATCAGAGGTGGTGTCCTCCGGTACGAAGTCAGTGCTTCTCCACTTTTGATGGAAGGAAAGTGTGTGTAAAGGAGGAAGAACTTTCCTTTCTCCCCTACGTGTTTATTTCATTCATCAACTAAAGTTCGTAGGTCCCTCTTTAGTTCAAAAGGAGATGATGTGTTGCTCTCAGAACTTAATTTGTTGCTCAGATTGTTGCAGATTTGGCCAGGGGCAGCCATCCGGTGCGTCTCCACCATGTCCTTAGGCATTAAAGTGCCCAAGCAGCCCAGGCACCCACAGAGCGTGTTGTGGGACAGATCTCAAGGGGACAGAGAGGCGATGGAGCTGTGTGGCTTGTTGCTGGATGACCTGCGGTCACATAGCGTCCTGACTGCCGCAGCTCCCCATGTCCAGCTCTTTGAGACCCCAGGGAGGGAGGGCGGGGACCCAGGGACGTCGTGGGCCTGCGGGGAAGCTGTGTCCTCTCTGGGGCCTTGTGAAGAAGGCAGGCGAGCAGCTAGCAGGGAGACTCAGCGCAGCGTGGTCATGTTTGTTTCAGCAGCCCGCTCCTGGCAGCCTCCTCTTCCCTGCAGGTGGGAGCATCCACACCGACAGCCAGCTTCCCTTTGGTTCTTGAGAGCCTCTGGTAGTTCCCTTCACAAGTCAGAAGTCACGTGAGTGCCAGCCCAAGTCCCCGGTCCATCTGCTGCAGGGACTGCCGGCACGGATGGGGCCTGGTCCCCTGCAGGCCGGGGCTGCTCTGTGCTCGCAGCCAGTTCTTGGGGGTGGTGTCCGCGTGGATGGGATTCTTGACCTGGGTGGGGGTTGCAGTCTGAGGTGTGGAGGGGGTGCTGGGCCCTCCAAAACGTAAAAACACGTGCTCTTCCCCAATGTGCCCCGACCCCTAACACCGAGACTGGGATTGTTCACCTTCTTTGCTTTGCCCTCAGGTTGCCTGGCCTGAGTCGCTGCACAGGCTGCTGATGGGTACCTGTGGCCTGGGGGCGTCTTGGTGGTGGGCTGCAGTGGGAACAGCACACGGTGCTGACAGGCTCTAGATGGGCCGAGAAGTGGATGTAAAACCCTTTCATTGTCTGATCATGAGGAACACTGTATCTTTTGTTCACACTGCCTGTTTCCTACCTCTGCCCTGGGCGGGCGTGTGCAGACATGAATTGACCAAACTACACATGGTGGAGCGAAGTGCAGCATTCAGCCAGGCAAAATAGGAAAAGGTGGCTCGCTTGCAGGCCGGTTTTGAGGGAAACAACAGTTTAGTTGGAGTGTCAGCACGTTAGCATTTGAATATACTGTTGACCTTTGAACATCAAAGGGGCTGCAGTCAAAAATCTGAGTACTGCTCTCTCTGCTTCAAAACCAAGGGATTGATAAATGACTCACCCAAGAGCAGGAAGCTGAAACAGTGCGGGGACTGTGGGCTCAGACCTTGAACCCTGACTCGGTCCATTCACCTTCCGGAGCCCCATTTTCAGTCAGATGGTTAAACCAAAGTATATAGAGATGAAAATGCCATGCTGGCTCCTCGCTGTCACTCTCTCTTCTCTCACTTTGAGCTGTTAATTGAAGTATTTCTCAGCTGGTCTTCAGTGTTTAGAAAGAGAGGTGCCAGAAACTGTGTTCACCCGTCTGCTCGGTGCCCACTGTTTAGAGGAAGTGTGCGTCGGACCCCTGACGCTCTGCGTCTGTCTGGGTTACGCAGATGTGCGATGAGGCTGAGGCACTGGTGTGTGTGTGAACGGCTGGGTGGGCACCGAGCTGGATGTGGTTGTGTGTTCCCGCTGCCCGCGAGGGCGCCGTCGGGCCGTGGCAGGTGGGCGCACCTGCACGGCTGCCTGGCTCTTGGGGGACCGTCAGCCACTAACACACAACCATTTGGAGACGCAGGTGCCTGGAGGGGGACTTCAGAGAGGTCTAACCAGGGTTTTTTTTTAATCTCTTGAGGAGGAAATGAAGATGCACATGAAGCTTGCCCTCCTGCAGACGCACAGAAATAATACGCCTGTCACGCCGTCCTCCGCTGGAGCTGTCCCAGCTGAGCCCAGGCGGAGAGGTTTGAGTTGTGGTTAAAGTGTTTACGTCTCATTAGCATTTTTCTGAGGCTGGGGCATTTCAGAACAGTGTGTTCTTGCTCTGAGTCTAACGTTGTGGCCAGTGATGCCTCGTGCAAGAGATGGAAGGGCCATTTCTGGCTTCTCCGTGCTTGGCCCTAGCACAGCATCACATCTTGCAGGTCATGGACTTGGGGGCCGGTGACTTAGAGAGCCCCTCGGGAGGCGGGTATGTTGTACCGAGAAAATCCAGCGCGTGCCAGGCCTGACCCAAGGTCAGTGGGAGAGAGATTACTTGTCCTACCAAAAGCCTTAATCGTTTCTTTGAAATGATGCGTCGAAAATAGAGTGGGATTCGTGCGCATGGAGTCCCTGTGCCGTTTGAGGAGCGGTCACCAGAGCAGCGGGAGTCCGGTGAGGGCCCTGGGAGTGAGGGGAGCGCTCAGTCCTGGCGCTTGGGGCAGGGGGAGGGAGACACCACATCTGGCCTGCAGCTGAGGGGCTCCCCTGGTGCCCTTTCTACAGCTGTGTTGACATCAAAGCGTGTTAGGCACCAGCTATGCAAATGCCCGTGTTGCCTTGGTGATAAATAGAAAGTGAACTTGGTCTTTGGGCAGCACTGTGGCTGCTTGGTGTGACACCTGAGCGCAGCCGTGGAGACGGACCTGCATCAGAATCTGAGCCGACATGCTGCTTGACTGCGGTTCCTGGTCTCCAGGTGGAGAGAGACCAGGACTCCTCAGAGCCCTCCACGTGGGGTCATCGCACCCTGGCCTGTGCCTCTCTGACCTGTGTCTCACCTGCTTGTCATGTAAAATAACGTCTAGATTGATGGGTTAGGAGTGGCTCGAGGTGGTCTTCCATTCATCAGATCATTGGGACCCTCTGTCCCCTGTGATGATGGCAGTGCTCAGCCCTGTTCTGGAAGATGATGTGACAGCCCCTCGAGGGCGGGGGGGACCCCCTGTCCAGACAGATGGTGTGTCCTCACTTGCCCAAACTAGAACAGAGGTTCTCTCTTTGTCAGCATCCTTCCTGGTCTCAGGAGTCCAGAATGCAGTCTCCTGTAACAGGTTCCCACTTAAAGATAAGTCTACATTAAAAAAAAAAAAATTGAGGACATCTTAGGCATCCTATGTTGAAATTCTCTAAGAAACAAGTTTTTGAATGAGTTTAAAAAGTTGCTCCGAGTCTCAGAGTTCTGTAGGCATATTTGCTTTTTGGTTTGTCTCCTAGAATTTGGTACTGAGCTCTTTTTGATAAGACGATGGAAATAGTGTCGCTTGTTGCCTTGACCACCAGGGAACTCTATACCTAAAGTGCGGCTGTGTTGCAGCAAATCTGAGCCCTAGTTCCCAGGGTAAGTCTTGTCTTTATTAATGTTACCTGTGATCTCTCTTTCTCGTCCTTCATTTTTATTGCACTGCGCACACCTGTGTGGTTTTTCTGGTAAGCCCCCTTGAGTAATGCTGAGTGAATGTGTGTGTTGTCCTTCAGCCCAGCGAGGTTTGGCCCTGCCTTTGGAGCATGCATGGGCGAGCTTATGTTCTGTGCTGCCCTGAAGTCTGAGCTGAGCTGTTAGAATCGCTCGGTGGTTCCTGATCCTCACTCCGCAGACTCGGTCTATGAAACTGCAGGAAAGCTACACTGGCCAGGGGTTGTGAAGACTGAAAGGCACGTGCCGAGTTGTCTCAGTTAGCGTTGGCAGTGGGTGGGTCTTCTCGTCCCCACGCTTGGGCGCACGGAGTCTGAAGGCCTCGTGTATCTTGTGCACTTTCCAGAGGCTGGGCTCATCTCCGTCTGCAGGAGAGTGAAGCCAGATCAAAGGTGCCCTCTGCAGGTGTGCCAGGGTCAACCTGACCCATTCCCTAGGGCAGCCTGGGGTCGAGGCCTTTTCTGTATCACACACCTGCTTCCCTGGATGGGGCAAGAGAGTGTGTTTTGCTGTGATTATTTTGGCATAAAAATGTAGTCAAGTTCTCTGATACCTGGTTTGGTGGTCTCAGGTGTAGCTTGAAGATGGTCCCAGCACTAAAACCGTGGTGGTGGCTGGTGCCGAGTCTGGTCACCTGCCCTCCTTTCCTGTCCCATCGCACGGCATGTGCCGAGGCCCCGGGTCTTCCCTGCACTCCGTCTTCCTCCCCACATGGGCTGCTCCCCAGCCCTGCTCCCCAGTCTAGGGTGGTCCCTTGGCACAGCTCCCCGCCAGCTGCCGCCCAGGTGAGCCCGTGACCTCTGGTGTGGACAGACAGGGAGCGATTTGGGATTCCCTGCTGAATGCTCTTGACACTGTCTCCAAGGACGTATGTCACATCTTCAAAGAGTACCTAAGTCTGTCCAGGGAAGCTTGGAGCACCTCAATTCCCCACCACTTACCTTTGCGGGACTCTTGTTGGACGGAACAGTCCTGGAACTTGGCATTGCTTTTCGTTCTGGTTTATTATGAAAAATCAAACACTTGTTCACCACTGAATACGATTTTCCCCCAAGCTTGTTGGCTGCTGCCCCAGTGCAGTGCCCCGGGTCTCCGCCTGCAGCACTCCCCCTGCCCGTCCCAGTACCTCTGGCCCTGTGCCTTCCTGCCCTGGCCCCGCTGGCACATGCTTCTTCCTCTGTCATTTTCTCTACCTCTGTGTCATCCTTGTCATATGATTACATTTATTCACACGGCCCTGCCCCTCGCCAGAGCGTAAGCTCCACAAAGGAGGTGCTGTCATGTGACTCTGGACAGGAAGGACCTTCCCCATCTTGACTGTGTCTTGGCACAGGCCTCAGACTTCGCTGGAACGTGCGCATGTTTTCCCGCCTGTGAGGTGGGAACTTGCACTTGCCCCCCTCCTGATCCAGAGGCGAGTCGGCGGCTTTCCCCCTGGGCAGTCCTCACTGCGGGCAGCACCGTGGGCGCCCCACGGGCTGGGCTGGCGCTGTGCCCTTCTGTACGAGGTCCTGGCAATTCTAGGATGCCCGTGAGACCTCCTGGGTGCAGACCCAGGCCTCCGAGTCGGGTGTTCCCTGTGATGCAGGCTGGCGTGGGGGCTGCAGGGGTCCCTCACCCAGAGAGCAGCATAGACGGTCAGGGTGGCCATAAAAGGCAGTTGCCCCAAGTAGTATATAGTTCCTGATCTAGACCATGGAGAGGAAAATTCTTGACAGGATGGGATCCTCCAGTTGGTGTGTGTGTGTGTATCCACACGTGCGCACAGAAAGGTAACTGCGATTCCTAAACTGTCTGTATCCAGTAGCATTTTTAGCTTTTTAATAATCTCTTTACCCAAGTGAAACATCGTAATGTATCTTTGCAAAGTGTTCTTACGACTTACACTAAAAGCGTTATGCAACTCTGATCCAAGAAGTGTTGTTTTTCACATAAAGCGCGAAGGACCGGGGTTGATGGTTAAGCAGAGAGGATGTATTAATGTGCTAGGGTGTCTGTAACCAGGTACCACAGTCGGTGGGTGGGGCTCCAACAGCAGAAACGTGTTTCTGCACAGTCAGTCCTGGGGGCCAGAAGCCCAGATATCACGCTGGCTGGGCCAACATAGTCACCCCCATTTCCCCCCGTTAGTCTGCCCAGAGCAGGTGCTGCCTGTCCCCCAGTGGCGTGTGAGGTGACGGCCGTCCGTCCACGCCAAGCCATCAGCCACTGCGGCCGGCGGTGCCAGCTGTCACTGGCTTTCTGGGCTGGCACGGCTCTTGGAATCGGTGGTGATGGCTTCCTCTGTTGAATATCATCCAAAAGCAGTTGTTCGCTGGCTTAGCGGCTTGTGCCCCGTGTCACGCGTGCTGCCTGAAAGGACAGGTGTCCCCGTGTCCTCGCCAGCCCAGTGGTTCCAGCATCTCATTTGTCAGGGAGTAGGTGTTCCTTTTGCCACATTTTTCCTGCATCCCCTGCCACTGCGGCATGTCTTTGAGATGAAAAGCAAAGCTCTAAAAAGCTCTGACTTCTTCCTCGTATCACACCTGCCGTCCTCCGATGGTGTGCGAAAGGTTTCTCCTCTCAGCCTCTGCCAGTTCTGGAATGTAAAATTGGCTGAGTGTCAGCAGTAGGAGTCTGTCCGTAATGTGTGACCTGATCCCCTCGTGGTGTCGTTTTGACCCCAGTCTCTGGTCCTCCCGAGGCCAGCAGTGACAACCGGCTGGCTTGAGATTTCCCACCTCGAAGCGATGGTTCAGCCCAGCCCTGCATATACTTTCTTCATTTCAGTAAGTCGTGGTTTTATTTTGAATCAGCCTCTTTCAACCTGTTAATATTAGTCTCTCATCTAAAATTAACCTTCCCCTATATTATTCTCACCCAGAAGAAGCAAAGTAATTTTGAAAGTTAAATCAAAACAAAGCAATCTCGTGTGTCAGGCTGATAAAAATCGCAGACTGTGGTTGCAGAGCGCCTCTGCGCCTCTGCAGGAATCGCTTACAGAAAACTGATTTCCTCCAGTCTGGTTCTGGAAGGAGCCGGGGAAGTGCTCCGGCCTTATCGCAGCTCCATCCTGTCCACGGAGCCCGGGAGGGCTGTGTAAACAAGCAGTGAGCCCCGTGCACAGCTGGTGTCTGTGGGCGGTGTTTGGGTCTGAGCAGGGGCCGCCTGTCCTGAGCCTGACTCAGGGCCAGTGGTTCGGTGGGTGGTGTGCGTTGGAAGCCACCCCCATCCTAGGGCCTGCCGGAGTGAGAAGGGGGTGGCCTGGGGATCTCAGGCCCGAATGGTGAACCAGGTTGTAACTCCTGACGTGGAGGGAGGCGTGTTCTGCTCCCAGCTTTGGCTGCTCAGAACTTACACCTTGCACTTACCAGCAAGATGGATTAGAACTTGAAGGTGGGCACACGCTGGAAGTCCCCACCCCTGAGACCTTAAAATAACCTGGCCTTTTCCTCTGGAACAGGTTCCCAGCTTGTCCTAAACCTCTGGTGGTCACTGATACACAGGCCTTTGTTACTTCTCATCGCTCTTTGCTCCCCACTCCGGGCTGGTGGGGGGCCCGGGGGTTGACTCCGCCCGCGTCTCTGACCGTGGGCGCAGCGCTGGGCCAGCAGTGTCTACCCAGTGGGGCTGGCAGGGCTGACATCAGAGGCACGGCGGCGCATCAGTGCACCACTTTATTTAGCTTCTTAGGGCAAATTACCCCAAATCACTGGTCTCTCAAGTAAATAACAGCCACCCTTAAATTTACCCTTGAGAGAGTCTGGAACATATTTGAATGTCAGTAACTTGGACGGTAAGATAGTTACTTTGCATCCTTCGGCGTGTCCTCCTTTCTGTCGGCTCTACCCTTGCCTCTCCGCACCGGACCCCAACTCCCGGACTTGGGGTGGCTTTCCTCCAGCACCTGCGGGGAGGTGGCGGAGATCCCTTTTCCAGTGGTTGATGCGTCTGCTGGTCAAGGCGGCTCTGGCTGGGGACAGCACTACTTGCAGACAGAACATGTGGTTTTTAGAGGGGTAAACAGACTCGGGGGTTCTCTTTGAGTTTTATACAGTCTTTTGGTCACTTTCCTTTTTCTTTTTAGAAGAAAATCACCTGATGTGCCTGCTTTCTGCACGGGGTGTCTTCCTGTTTGGGGAACGTGAGAAGGACTCCCCTTCAGGTCTTGGGTTAGAGCTGGCCCTTGGGTGCCCTTTAAGGGGTGCCTTCATAGCAGTTAAGATGGGATGGGTGGGTTCCCTTAAATAGGGGCGTCCGTCCCCCTGCCTCCCTCTCCTCTGAAAGAAGTCAGGGCTGGAAGGTAAGCAGCTTTCCTTTTGTTGTTTCAGGTCTTCCTGAATAATTACGAGGCAGCCGGAGCGCACCCGCAAATGGTTCTCTTACGCCTGTTACGATACATCGTCCGTCTGGTGTGGAGGATGCAGTGACGACGGGCTCCTCGTGGACCCGGGACGTGTGCAGACATTTCGCTTGCTCAGACCGACAGGCCAGCGCCAGGGTCTCTCGGGACCAGTGCTGTGCAGCCCGTGGCTCTTTGCTGGAGGGGTGGGCAGGGAGCCACCGGCGAGTCCCCCGCACCTGCACGTGGACCTGACCTTGTCTGTTCACCACCACGCGGCAGGCAGCATTTCTGATGAAACCTTGTTGTGAATGTAAATGAGGGAAGGTTCTCTTTTTAAACAATGTACAAATCATGGTTCTCTGGAGCAGGATTTTATGCAAGAATGGTGTTTACATGTGGTGTGTCGTCCCCCCCTCCACCTTCTTTGATAAGAACAGGTTTTTCAAAAAGGAAATGGAAACTTTTTAACCAACTTGTGAGTGATTTTTGTACTAAAGTTTTAAGAACCTTTTGCCTACTCTCAGAGGATTGTGTAAACTCTGCAGTGGAAACTGAGCCAGCTAATTTATGAAGCTGCCTTAGTTTATTTTTAGACGTCACTGTACAGCATTTTTAACCGGGAGAGGTGTGAGGTGGCCCCTCCCTTCCCTGCCATTGCCCCTTGGACCTTTTTTTTTCCTTTAAATCATTATTAATACCAAAAAAAGTTCTTACGAAATGGAACTGGTTAAAGGGGCAGAGGGGTCTCTCGTCAGCCTGTATTGACGCGCCACTCCCGTTTTGTAAATATTTACTTACCTCCTCAAATTCATTTGCCTCTGTGGCAAAATTCCAGACTCTTGTGTTTTTCCTTACGTCCTTTCGTGATGCTCCTTCAGCCTGTCGGGACGGTGACACATACGTTTGGCCCAGTGTATTTTCGTGAGAAGAAGTCATTGGGTCAGAACGCGAGTTAGCATCCGCCTGTATCAGCCGCAGCTCGGTTTGGCCGTTGGTAGCTTACTCACTGGGAAGGGCTTGGTGACGGTTTTGGTTTGGTTTTGATGGGCTTGTCATTGAGCGGGGTTCTGAAGAGGTCGTCGCAGTCATAACACAAAGCATTACGCCCCCTCTCTCTTGGCTTTTCTGGACACCCGCTTTCCCGTCGTCCCTGGAGGTACGTACGCTCAGCATAAGGTCCCAGGGCCTTGACATGCCCACCTGCAGCCGAGTTCAGCCGCAGGTGTCTTAAGCCCCAGCCTTCGTGGGAACTGGCTGCAGGCGGGGCTTCAGACAGCTGTTTCCTGGCTCTTCGTCCAGCTCAGAGTTCATCTGGCCTTCGCTGGCACGCTCTTGGTTCCCACCCTCCTAAACCCACTTTGAAATGCAGACTCATTCTGCTCTCAGCAAGTCCATGAGAAAACCCCCATCGGGCTCAAGTCCGAAATGGCCCCTCGGCCTTCTTTCTGCCTGATGTGTGGGTCACCTGTGCCGTTTCTCCTGAGAGAGCTGGATTTTATCAGGCCCCCTTCGTGCCTCCATTTCTGCTGTGTGTGCCCTTTCCCCAGGCCTGCGGTGACGATGGCAGTGAATGGAAGCCCACGAGCTGGCCGGTCTTTTCAAAGGCAGTTAAACAACTGGGGAGACCCAAGAAAGACAGGTTAGGGAGCACTGCAAAAGGAGAGGTGGGGACGACTCTGTGAACCCTTACAGTTTTTGAAATCTCTGATCATTACATAGCTTTTTTAAAAAAACGTGACTTTTCAAATGAGTCAGCAGTGCCAACAACGATTGTATGTGCTCGTGGCCCACTGAGGACCAGTGTTTTCCCGTCATAGGTTGGAAAATTCCATTCGTTTTTCTATTTTCATAATTTTGTACAAATATATATATATATATATATATTGCATATACACTCTTTCCTTAGATAGAGATATTTGCCTCCAAATAGTCTTCCTTTTTAAAAAAAATTTCTTTTCCCTCCATATCTTCTTGGGGTCTTGAATAGTTTTACAGCTGTGTTGAGTCTCAGCTTGTGCCCTTGACGTGTCTGGAACCCCCTCTAGGGTCCTGGAGTCCACGCGGCTGTAAGCCGTGGACCTGCTGGACACACACACCAAAGACGTTTTTGGTTCTGGGCCCCACCCCTCCCAGGATCTCCGGACTCACGTGCCAGTCTCTGGGACTGGAGCACTTTACTCTTGTTTCTTCAGTCCTGGTGCCCCGGGGGCTGAGCCCTCGCTCACCCACGGGCAGGTTTACCTCGGGCCGGGCGGCCTCCAGGCCCCCGTGGAAGCAGCTCGTGAGGAAATAAGAGATTCTATGAATTGTACAAGTATTAAGAGATGTTGCCCCAGGACTTAAGAGAGATGACTGGATGTCTCTGTACTGTATGTGTCTGTCTATTAAGATGCCTCCCTGCAGAAAGTATACCCACTGTGGGTATATCTTTAACTTCTTATTTTTTATTTCTTTTACTTTTTGTAGGGAAAAAAAAAAGATCCCTTTTTGAAAACTTAATGCAGGTTTTGTGCCTTGACCACCTCGTCTCGTGGGAGGTTTGTAGAAAGTGTCCTGTGATGTATCACAGAAATGCAATAAACACACACAAAATTAACTTCATTAGTGCATCTTCAAATTACCTGGACTCCCACCTAGAAATAAGTTTATGAATTTTGGCGGGGGGGTGGGGGCAGATTGTGGAGAAGCCAGGTAAAAAATTTCTTCTGATTAAGAAAAGAAAAGAAAAAAAAAAGTACACAGTAGACTACACTTTCTCCTGTTTCCCCATCTTAATATTGTATATATTTTGACTATTTATTAGATTAGGAAGTCATATTTTACTTATCAACTGAGCCAAATGTCTGTGTGCAATTAATTGTGTTTCCTTTTACCTTTCTTGTAAAATTTTGTACAGCATAAATGAGTAAAAAACAAAAAAATCACTGTTTCTACTAAACTTTTTCAGAATTGAGGATTGTAAATATTGTAGATTCTTCTTCTGTGTAATGTGTCCTACTGTTTCATCATGCTGTAACTTGTAGAAATGTTGTATATTTATTTCCGGCTAATTTAATGTCTTAAGTTCTTTAAAGTGTTGACCTCCCTTCCCCCTGCCCCCTGCTGTCCCATTAATGGCTTGAACTCTGAGGTGGTGACTGGTCAGCTCCCAACAGGCCACGTGGTCGTCTCGGGGTCGCCCTCCAGCTTTGGTTCCTGGTATTCCTGGTCAGATGGGTTTAAATTCTCGGGGTCCTAATGATGCAGTTTGTGTTAAGACGCCAGGCTATAAAATTCTACTCTAGAACTCTCCAGTGGCTTTCTTTTGTTCCAAAACAGCTAACTTCTTATGGAAGCAAATGCTATTAGCTCCAGGCCGTATCTTAAAACAACAACAAAAAAAGTCGGCTGTTGGAGAAGATTTTCCCATTGAAAACTTATCCCTGACAAGGCAGCGTTCAGAGGAAAGGAAATGTCCTCTTCTAGAGGTGATGCCGTGAGGTTGTCGAGGGCAAGCATCAGGCAGGACGGAGGGACAGGTGGGACAGTTGCCCCTGCTTCCAGAGCAACTTCAGGACCACCTCCCACCACTAACCTTGTCAGCAACTGGTGAGTAGCTGAGTCCCCCCACCCCTGGCCCGCTCTGTGGCTTCCTGTGCTTTGAGATGTGGAGTGAACTGTGTGTCTTCAGGAACTAATTGTACAGCGCGCCCCCCCCCCCAGCCCTGAACCATTGGTCCCTGCATTTTGATCCACCTGCTTCTTCAGGGTGATGCCTTGTTTCTGCTTCTCCAAAGCCTTTGAGAGAGGTTGGGGGCCCCACTGGACTGGGTGTTAAAATGTGAAAGCTCGTGGAAGCTTTAAAGAGACTTCCTAGTGGTTCTGTGTCGATGGCTTTGTCACCCCTGCTGATTTAGCCTGGTGCCTGTGTGTGTCCACCTTGCGCACACGTGTGTGCAGGGATGTGTCCACGCGTGTCGCTAAACCAGCTGGGGTAACGCCTGTCCTGCTCCAAACGGTATTGTGTGTAAGAAGCTCCCAGCTAAGTAACTTGACTACTTTGATTTGGGAATTTCAGACTTTAGAAGCTCTCTTAAGTTCTACATCCAGGTTCTTGACCACTAGTTACTGTATCAGAACTCATCAGGTACACATTTATAAATAGCACTGATCTGTCTGTATACTGACTCATCACTAACTTGTTCCCTAGGACCCAGCGTATGTAGCATTTGTATTGCAATTTCCCTGGCTTCCTTGTGTTTTGCACTGATGAATTTTGACAGGGTAAATTGCCACTTTACTTGTGCAATACTGCTGTAAATAACTGCAAATTGTTTTTTTAAGAAACGCAATCTTTTATGTTCTTAATGAATTTTATATGAATAAAACTTTCAACTAGTGTTGGTGAGCTGTTTGATTTGTTTCACAGAATGTTGGAGAAACAGCCAAAGGCATATGGATGCATTACACACCCACACTCTGCCCTTATCGGTCATGGACTGTCTTAACCTACATGCAGGTTTCGTGAATTCTCGCTTGAAGGCAGTTCTGTGTAGTAGACTTAAAAGCAAACCACTCTTTAAAGTTTTGAAGTGGCTGGCGAGAGCGACTGCAGAGTCTTCTGCCCACGTAGTCAGGTATGACTCAGCCCCTGGTTGGGGGGGGGTGTGGATATTGGGTGACAGATCTGAACTGTATTGATTAGTGATTATAGCAGACACACTGTCATCTCACCTCGTTTCATAGGTGGAAGAAAATCCAAAAGATGGAAGCCTGGTTAGACTGGTAGAAAGGGCTTATCTCTAGTGCCTGCTCAAAGCCAGGAGTCGCCAACAGGTGCCTGGACCCATGTGCGAACTGGTCACAGCCGCCCTCTGAAGGGGCCCCGTGCTGTGTGGTGGGTGTGAACTGGCTTAGGGGATGGTGGGGAGAAATTAAAGCCCGATTTGGGGATATAGGTTCTAAAATCCTAAATAAATGACCTAATTTGCCACTTTCACTCTGAAATAAGTGCTGGGAAAGTTAAAGACTGGCTGAGTTTTGTTTTAAACTGGTAATAGGATAATGCTTTTCATTTTATTCCGATGAGTAACCCATGTGTGTGTATATATACATTTCTTCATTTCAACTCAAGTGGCTGTGCTGGCTTCTATCTGCAATCCTGTTTCCTCAGCAAGGCAGGAGTTTGAATTTTTCCAGCCTATTTTCTCTGCAGTGTGTGTGTGTGTCTGTGTGTCTTCTGTGTGTCTGTGTCTGTGTGTGATTGCTGCATCCTCCATGCCGCCCAGCGCTGCCTGGCTCGCTCCTCGCTAGCAGTTGGAGAGCTGCTGGTGGTGGTTCCAGGAGGTGGGACAAACTGGCCGATGCTGCCAAACCGGCTGCTTGCTCGTTTCACACAATCCCCCGCTATCCTCCTGCCAAGCGTTTGCACGATGATACCAGCCGGGCGGGTGCGAGCGGTGGTGTTGGCTTGAATTCAGATCTTCCATTTCCGAGTAGGATGATCCTTTCAGACATTGTTGGCATCTGCCTCTTTTTCTAGAGGACTTTGCTTATTTTCAGTTGGGTTTTTTATTTTTCCTGTTGGTAATTAACTCTGTTCTCGGCAAAAATCTCTTGTGTGTTGGAAATACGCTTCCTTCAGGCTGTTACCTCTTTTCCCCAACTTTGTATTATGAAGATTTTCAGAGGGGAGGGTATAGCTCAAGTGGTAGAGCGCTTGCTTAGCATGCATGGGGTCCTGGGCTCAATCCCGAGTCCCTTCTCTAAAGATAAACCTAATTACCTCCCCCTCCTGCCAAAGTAAAAATAAAAACAATAATTAATGCAATAATAAAGTATTCTAAAAAAAAGATTTTCAAACGAGATGCCCACCGCTCGGATTCTGCCTTCCACATTTCACTGTACTTCCTTGATCACGCATCTGCCTGTTCATTAATCTATCTTCCTTTTTGATGCCTTTCAAAGAAAATCGTAGTCATCAGCCACAATACTCCTACATACTTCAGTATGCATATCATTAGAGTTAATTAATTTTTTATAAATATTGTCTTTTGAGGTAAAGTGCATATATAACAACTCTAAAGCGTGCATTTGCCAAGTTGACCAAGGATGATGCACCTGTCACCCAAACCCCTATCAAGATACAGAGCATGGCTGTCACTCCAGAAAGTTCCCTCATGCTCCTCAGCCGATCCCTCCCCTCCTGCCTCCAGGGGTGACCTCTGTTCTGATTCGGGGTTTTTCCCCACCGTAAATTAGTTCTTAGTTTCCAGTCTGAATGGGACCATGCAATATGCGGTTCTTTGTGTCTGATTTCTTTTTTGCTCAGCATAATGCTACCATGATCAGTAATTCCCTTTTTCTTGCCGAGTAGTATTCTGTTGTATGAACACGCCACAGTTTCTTCATTGTCTTATTAGTGAGTACCCAAGCTCTACAGTTTGAGCTAGGATGAATCAAGCTTCTGTGAATATTCTTGAACACATTTTTTGTTTTTTTGTGAATGTGTGTTTTATTCCACTGCATGTCTCTTTGAACTGCTGTGGTGTCCTTGGTGTATCTGTCACCATTTTAGAAGCCAGATTTATCAATCTTACTAAGGTTTTTGTATTCTAAGAGCCCTCCCCTATGGCAAAGCCTTAATATATTTTCTAATATATTATATAACGCTACAGTTTGTTTTCGTCTTTAATACAACTGAATTTTTTTAATGGTATAGTATGAATCTAACTTAATTCCCCCCCTCCCCCGTAGACAGCCAACACTGTCTTCCTGTGTCCACCTGAGATGGCTCTTTGACATCCACCAAATTCTCATGTATGTGGTTCTGTCTCTCAACTCTTCCCTTTTCCAATGGTATTTTTGCTGCTTCACGTACTTTATGCTGATTACCATAGCTTTATAGTATGTTTTGAATTCTTCGTCCTTTTTAAGGTTGTCAGCGCCATTCCCTATTTTGTCTTTCATGCGCATTTTGGAATCAGTTAAAGCATCTCGAGAAGTCCTGTGGGAGTCTTGTTGGGGATGGCAGTGACTCCATTCACTTAGGGAGTGTTGCCGTTTTCCCAAGATGCTCTCCACGGTGGGTCCTATTTTTGTCTGTTAGGCTTGTTTTTGATGCTGTTAGTGAGCGTGAGTTTTTTTCCCCACACACCCTGCATGTTTCTTGTTGGCCTTTCTCAAGGGGAGGGGGCGAGGGGGAGCATCCAGGATCCAGCCCACCTACCGCCCGCCTCTCTTATTTCCACCACAATTTCTCTTTGGGTGCCTGCCTCCCCCTGCTGCCTTCTGCCTTTGAAACTTCCCCTGCGCCCTGTACGGCCGAGGGCAGGCCATGGGCTAGGCTCGGCCAGTCCGACACTCCTTCCCGGCACTTTGAATCTGGAGCAAGCAAGGCAAGGAGGGCAGCATCCTTGTGGCTGGTGGGGCAGGTCAGCGTTCCTTGCTCCCGGTGTCCGCCGCCCAGCCGCCAGCACGCAGGTGCCTGGTCTCCCAGCTTCCTGTTTGTTCCTTGAGCTCCGCGCCCGCCCTCCTGTGAGCGCTCTCCATGCTGGGTTAGCCTGAGTCAGATTCCGCTGCTGGCAGCCTTAAGTGCTGACTCATTCCTCCCTGTCAGGAAGGACTGAATCAAACGGTTGTCAGGAGTTCTCTTTCAACAGTATGAATTCCAAAGGTGTGAAGTGATAGGCAGGTGGTTAAAACTCCCCTTTGGGCGAGACCAGAATGGGGCTGTGTGGAGGTGGAAAAGGCCAAAGCCAAGGCCAAGGGGTGTTCTCTTATCTTCTCTAACTTCCATCACGGAGTCTCCTTTTCCTGAAAACTATCTTTCCTGAGGCAAGACCAAGTCCTTAGGATAATGTATTCCAAGGAGAAGATATACTAGAATGCTGAAGGCCCTTGTTTCTGGGCACGCTGTCCCGTGCACTGCAAGCATTTCCGAAAGGGTCCCGAGACGGCAAAATTGTAACTGCTCTGCCTTGTCTCCTTAAAAGATTTGGGGAGACTTAGCTCTGTAGTAACCCCTTACCTACTGATGAAACAAGGTCAAACTTGGGCAACCATTCTCCTCCCCGCCAGCAGGATCCGCTCACCTCCGCTCACATGTGGCGCTGGAACCTTTCTCCCCAGACCTAGAGCAGGAGGAGGTTCTGTCCCCAGCGCCTCCCTCTCCCTCAGCATCCCGCCACCTCTGCCAGGCAGCCCTGGGGCTCCACACTGCGCCTGAGCCTGGAGCCCCAGCGGGGTACAAATGTCCCCTTTGCTGGTCTTTTCCTGGTGCGCACCCCTGGGGCACCAGGCAAGGGTAGGACTTGGGGTTCCTCTCCACCCCTTTCTCCAGTGAAAGCTGTCGAACGGCAGTCAGGACAGGGCTCCCCGGGGCTCAGGCAGGCCGTCTCCAGAAGCTGCTGTTCTTTTGGAGAGTTGAAGCTGCCCCAATTTTCTTTTCTCTTTAAAAAAAAAAAATCTGTATAGAGGGTACAAGTACCTCCAGTGATGTGTCCACTTTACTTGACAAACTTTGACACGTCTGCATCTGAGGATTCATCTTTCTGGTGAAGATGCAGAATCTGTCCAAATTCAACAGCAGTCAGTCCTGCTGCCCAAGGCCCCAGCTGACCCCTGACCTGTCCTCTTGCTCCGGGCGCCCTGGGCCCAGAGTCCTCTCTGTGAAGGCCTGGGAAGAGGCCGGGAATCTGGCTGGGGTCCCCGAAGGGCATTCAGCGACCTCTCAAGGCCCTTCTAGCAGGAAAGGAGTGGCCTGTGGCTCTGCCAGAAACCCTTCCTCGTGGTACTCAACCGTGGCCTTCATGTCACTGTGTCTCCCTTATCTCTGCCAAGAAGGCACAAAAAGCCCTGAATGTGGACAATCTGGCTTATTTTCATAGAAAGTAAATCACTTCAATTACCTTGATTTCGGGACGGTTGGAAGCAGAGAGCCAGGTGCCAAGTGTTCTCGGTCATCGAATGACATTTTGAAAAGCGACGTAGGGGCTGGAGGGAGGGTGTAGCTCGGTGGTAGAGTATGCTTAGCATGCACGCGGTCCTGGGTTCAATCCCCAGTGCCTCCTCCAAAAAAATAAATAAACCTAGCTACGACAAAAAAAAAGATAAAGAAAATAATTTTTTAAATAGTATCACTTGTATTAAAAAAGGGAAAAAAGAATATGTATACATACATATATACACACTCACACACATAGACACACACATATATACACAAAGCTACGTGGAGAACAAACATTTTTTCTTCAGTTAGTTCCTATGAAATTTCTATCCCATTTAAGTGTAGGGGAAAGGATTTTACTGTCTGAAAAAAACTTGCATTCATTCATTCATTCATGTATTTACTCATTCAGCAAGTGTTTGCTGAACATCTATTATATACCAGGTACAGTTGATTCCAAGTGCTCAGGACTCAGCAGGAACCAGGCTCCTGGGACCCCGGCCCATTCAGTGGGGGTGCAGGGCGTAAGACAAACAGGAGAACAAACGAGCTGACAATGAAAGGCGAAGGAAATAAGGCTAAGTGTGGTGTAACGGGTTTGGGAGTGAAGCTAAAGCCGGGAAGACCTCTGCTCTGAGCACTCAGGATGGGCCAGGAGCTGGGAGAGGAGACCAGACAGAGGGACCAGAGCTGTGGAAATGTCTGGTGAAGCTGTGGTGGGGAGGAAATGCCACAGGGAGCGACTGGGGGCTGGGCTGCTGGGCCAAAGGGGCTCCCTTCACATTCCCCGGGCATGCGAGGCCTTTTGTTACAGAACCAACACAATCTGATATAAACTATTGGAGAAATCTTCCTCCGAATCCAGGCTTAGGAGGACTAAAGGGACATGAGGACTGACTGGGATGCGTGATCAGGGATATGGCTGGGACACATGGTCAAATCCGAATCAAATGTGTAAGTTAAACAATAGCATTGCATCAAGGTGAATTTCCTGGCTGTGACCGCCGGACCGGTTGTTTACAAGAATGTCCTTATCCGTAGGAGAAACACGCTGAAGAATTTCGGGGTGAGGGGCATTGCATGTCTGCGATTTACTCTCGGACATTCAGAGAAACATATGCACACGTTGTGTATGTGTGGATTACATCCTGGGGGCGTGGGAGGATAAAGAAACATGGCAAATGTTAGCATGTGGGGAATCTCGGGGGGGGGACAGTAAGCAAATTGTTGACGCTATTTTGCAAACTTTTTTGTGAGTCTGCATTTATGTCAAAATAAAAAGTTAAAAACGCAAGGCCCCTCTGGCTGTGCCTGGATGGTGCTAGTGAGCAGAAGTGTAGGTACAGGGGAAGGTCAGGGGTCCTCCCAGGAGGCCTGGGACCTGGTCCTGGTCCCCATGGAGGGAGAGATGCTCTGGAGGAGAGGAGACGGGACCTCCCAAAGAGGAGGGAGACAGAACAGGCTCCTGACCGGAGACTTCGGCCAGAGCCACTGGTGGAGGCGGTGTTTCCTGAGCAGGGAGGCAGGCAGTGGGGGAGGAGTGGGTGGGGGAGGGGAGCGGGGGGGAGGGCTCTTCGAGAACTCTGTTCTGTTGAGCTGCCAACTCAACTCTGGGCTGATCCAGAAACAGTGTTATCAGCTCATTTTAAAGGGAAAATGTTGGGGTTTTGGAAAGAAACCCCAGCCAGTTGGACTGTAAACCGCTGGCTGCCTGCAGTAAGGCTGCAGCATGAATATGTAGGCATTGACTTTAATGAAACAGTTTTTGTAAAACACAACCAGAGAAAATGGGGTCTTTAATCACGAGCGAGTGGGGATGGTCCTTGCCACCGCAAAGACCTGTATGGAGCATTTACTGGACACGGGCCGGATGCTGCGCAGGATGGGGTTGTCGGGGGGAGTTCCTCACCCCGGAGGACGTTAGACTCTCCCAGGGGGCTTCTACAAAATACCCACATCCAGGGCCCACCTCTCCAAATCTCCAGTGGGATTCCAGTGGAGCATTTTTAAAGCTCCCTATACGGGTGGTGCAGAGTGGCAGGGTTTGGGAGCATCTCAGGACCCCCACGGATGGCTTCAGAAACCCTGCCGTGGGGCCAGTGGCAGCCTCAGTGGGCGTGTGCCTCACCCGAGGGGAGGATGCTCTGGACACCACTCAATACGGTGCTGTCTGTTTGCTTAAATTTCTGTTGTAGTTGCAGAACGTTCGATCCTTGTTTCTGTTTCCCTCTGCCAGTTTGCCCTGGCACAGGCATCCACGCCTCCTGCCAAATTCAGGGTGAGTGGGAGGACAGAGTGGGCTGCAGGGCCCAGGGCCAAGGCCAGGGCCCGGGGTAGGCGAGGCTGCCCCAGGCCGTGTGCTGAGAGAGTCCAGTTATCACCAGGTAGGACGGAGCCACCTCCTTACAAAGCCAAAGGGCCCGGCGAGGTCAGAGGTGCGAGAAGGAGCAGCTGGCTGGGCTCCACAGGGGTAGGGGTGGAACAGAATTGCTGTGTGGAGCAGGTTATGAAAGCAGGTGTGAGTGGCAGGGTGCTGGGTCCTGCTTTCCCCAGCTCGGTGGGTGTGGCCTGTGAGGGCATCTCAGGACCGGGGGAAAGTATAGTGGTCCCCCGAGAAGCCAGGGCGGGAAGACACAGAGCATGCCTGAGAGCCTGCACTGAGGTGTGGGGTTTGAATACTTAGAGCGGGAACATGGTCATCTGTGCTGGGAAGACATCACAGCGCACGTTTTCCCCAGTTGGAGCAGGGGCTCTTTAAGGAGATGTCAGCGTGGACTTGCTCAGGGCTGTGCAAGGATGCTGTGTCTGCCGTCCCAGAAACCACCCTGCGGGACCCTCCCTGGGCTCAGCCTTGGCTCCTCCAAGTCCCTCCCTGGGCTCCATCCCTGCCCCGCACACGGCCCCAGGGGGCTGCAGGCCTGACTCAGGCTCCCGGTCACCCAGCTCTGAGGCCGGCCTTCTGTCGGTTTGCTTGTAAATGCTTTTGATCCTGTCAGGGAATTTTAATAATTACATTGAAATTGTGTTTCTCTGGCCTCTGAACCGGGAGGGTCAAGGCAGTACCCCTGGTTCAGCAAGGTCCCCGGGTCCGAGTGCAGACTCAACACGCGACCCTGGGATGGGCGGGTGGCAGTTAAATGTCTGACTAGGATTCCGTGGCAAATCCTCTCATGTTCTTGGCTGCTGACCATAATTTGCCACTTAAAAAAGAATTGTGAGAGCACTGGGCTGATTAAAATCACAGACTTCTTATGAGGCAGGTACAGCCTTGGTAAAACGGTTTTTCTCTAGGACCTCTCCTTTGCTTCATGGTGGCCCCCTTCCTTCTCAGATCCCGGGGCTACTAGATTGCTGCAAACCCCTTCCTTTAAAAGCTGCTGCCCAGAGCCGTGGTGCTGGCAGGGTTCTGATAAATACATTCCCCTGGAAGACAGATGACTGATAATGGCTTGAGGAAAGCAGCCTTTTGCAGTTCTGGTGACACGTGCATTTTGGACAATTAAGTTGCTGTCTAAACTTGGTGGCTGGTATGAAACAGAAAGGGGATACGGGCCCTAATCGCTGGGGGGCCAGTGATCGGCAAGGCCTAGGTCACCTGCTCTGTGAGAACTAGGGGTCTGTGAGCCCCGTTCCTGCCTCCCCAGCATCACACGTAGTAGGCGTGGAGTGACGTAGTTCTTGCTTTAGCAAAAGGGCATGCACGGCTGCCCTAGCACCCTGACAGGTAAAGAGAACACTGAATTGGGTGGGGATAGGAGAGCTTCCCCATCTCCCTCCAGACCCCTGAGAGCCCCCCTCTGTGGGACCGGGTGGTCTGTGGCCTTTTATTTCACACAGATGGGGAGCAGCAAGGCAAAAGTTTCTTAAAACTTCCTTCCAGAAGAAACTGGGCTTAAAATCCTTGCCCACCAGACGGCCAGGCAGCCCCAGGACGCCCCAGGACAGTGCATCTCTTATCTGACGGCCGTCTGCAAAGAGGCTCTGGGAGCTGTTCTCCCAGCATCAAAGGGACTGGGCTTTTGGCCATCCCCATGGGTCATGGCCCTGGTGCTGCCTCCACCTGGGCCTAAGCCATGGGACTGACCTGCCTACTGGGGCTCCGAATGTCTAGACAGGCAGACAGGCTGGGATGGGAGAGGACACATTTGCTCTCACGGCTGAAACCTGGTGTGTGGCCAGCGTGGACCTGGGGAGGAGGGAGGGGGAAGGGCTGGGCCCACAGGTCAAGTCTACACCTGGGGTCTGAAACAGTGGGAAGGAGCCCTGTGTGGATTAACATACACATTCCCGGGCCACAAATCCCTTTTTCTAAAAGCATAAACACCCAGGAAGGCAGATGTAAAATCAGAAGGACTTGGGCCTCAGTGAGTTGTGTACGTCTGCTTGTGTAAATAATGCCACACTGACTTAAAAATAACCCACGGGCTGGGACAAAACACTTTCATTGTTGTACGACTGGACTAAGATGATATGTTTTCCCTGAAATTACTTGTCAGACTTCACAAATGTGCCTACCTTATGAGGAGCAAGGAAACAGCATTCATAAGGTAGAGTCCAAAATTGGGGGGTATTATTTGTGGTCCTTTTTTCTTGTCTGATTCTGAACCCTTTGAAGAACTGAAGGACTATATAAAGTAAGTTGAATGGCGTCTTTCCAAGGAACATCAAATAAAACTCCAGCTTCAGAGAGACAGAATTCTTTACCAATGTTCCCAAATGCCAAGAGCCTTCTTTCTCATGTTTTCTGTGGCTGGACATTATTTTCCGTAAGCCAGCCATGATTTTCAGTTGAAAATATCCACAGCGGCAAGCAGACCTTACCCAGAGAGTGGATTTCACGGAGGAATCTTTGTTCCCCAGGACTGAGACGGATGAAATGCTGATCAAGGGCACAGTTGTGAGTGTGACTCAGCACAGAAGTTGAGTTCTCAGGGGTCCAGCTTTGAAGCTGACAAGACATTGACCTGAGTTGATCAGTCAAACAGCGTGGGCCCCTGCTCTTCCTCTGCTGGGCTGTGCCTCGTCCCCACCCCAGCTCCTCCGTGACTGCAGTTCTCATTCAAGCGAACAGACGACACGGAGTTTCAAATAGGGTTGGCCTCTCTGCAGCCTGGGGCCGGCGGAGGAAGGGAAGCCTCCTCAGCCACACTGTGCTCTCAGCAGACCACAGTCTGCGGACACGCCGCCCTCTCCTTCTCTGATGTTATCCTGTATGATGCTGGGGGCTGCTCTGGAGAGTTGTCCCTGTCATGCCTCATGTGTATGTGTGCATCTTTGCCATCTGCACATCTGTGACCACTGGGGCACTGTCTCGTGGTGAGTGTCCAATACACTGAGCAAAGCTTGTGCCTAAGAAAATAATAACAGTGCAGAGCAACACAGATGCCAAAAGAGAGAGAGAGAGAGAGTGTGTGTGTGTGTGTGTGCCCAGTGCAGCGGAGGTTGGAAGGGACACCCTGATATTTACTGGTCACCTTCATTGTACCCGAAATGTTCATGTTCTTTCTTCTTTAATGCCCACGTCAGTCTCCAAAGGCAACGATCATCGAGGCCCAGAAACATGAGTATATCCGTCTTCCAGGGTTGCAACAAACTACCACAAACCTGGTGGCTTGAAGCAACAGAAGTTTACTCATTCATACTTCTAAAGGCCAGAAATCCAAAATCAAGGCTGCGCTCCCTCCAAAGGCTGTAGGGTAGGGTTCCCTTCTTGCCTCTTCTGGCTTCTGGTGCCACAGGCCCCACGTGGCTTGTGGCCACGTCATGCCACTCTCCGCCTCCATCGTCACTTGCCCTTGTCCTCTGTGTGTCCATCTCTGGTTTCTTACAGGGACACCTGTCATTAGGCGTGGGTCCCTCCCAGCTAATCCAGGATGATCTCATCTCAAGATCTTTGACTTAATTACACCTGCAAAAACCCTTTTCCCGAATAAAGTCACATTTATAGGTGCCGGGGGTTAGGACATGGACTTCTCTCTTGGAGGAGGGGTACAATTCAGCCCACGCCTCGGGGTGACATTGAACAGTTACTGGCACTTAAGTTGCCCCAGGCACTGTTTGGTGCTTTATCTGAATTATCTCCGTTAGTCTTCACGATCACTTTAAGAGGCAGGTACAAGTTATTGTCTTCATTCTTACAAGAGAAAATACCAAAGCGCCAAGAGGAGAAATAAATCTCCGGGGGTCATGCGTCTAGAAGGTGGCAGCATCTGAGCAGTGGTGCGCAGAGCCTGCTGGGAACCCCCGGCCTCGGCCCGGCGCCCTGAGCTCATGCGTGGCAAAGCCATCGGCTGCACCTCCTTCCCGGTCAGTGCCTTCTGTCCTCATCCTTGGTGACACTCACATCCCATCAGATGGACTGTGCATCACCTGATCCTCACTCCTCTGGCAGCCTCTCCCATGATTCCTCCGGGGCCCCTTCCTTCAGTCACACCTGGACCACCTCATTCCTCTCATCCTCAAATCTGGATTCCAAACACAGGTCCTCATCCTCCCATCCCTGCCACTCAGGTTCCCCCACTGCCCCAGTCCTTCCGTTTCAATGCACTGAGCCCCCCCCCCGACCCCGGGCCTCCCTCCTGGCCTCTCTTCCCTTCGGGCCCAGTGTCCAGCCTGTGCTCCGGGCTTGCCGTAGGTGCTCCAGTGTGAGTTCCCTCAGTCACTCAGCCTTTCCCACGCAGGTTGCAGCCCCTTGGCAAAATCCCAACCCTAAATGAACCCTCCCATCCGCCTTCTCCTTGCCTGCACCAGAGCTGTTGACTGTTTTTGGAGATAATGACACAATAGAGTTGGCTGTTTCGCTGTAAATTCACACTTTCGGTCTGCACACGGCCGTCAGTACCCCAGGCAACCCCGCCGTTCTCTCCCCAGTCCCTGTCCCGCTCCCACAGGACGACGTGACTTTCTCCTCTTGGCTCTCACACCTCCTCCTCCGCCCCTGCACTTTCCCTCCAGCTCCAAACTCATCTTCTCAGCACCTAACTCACCAACCCACCCAGACCAGCCCCTCTGCTGCCTCTTCCTTCCTAGATGGATGGAGAAAAGCCTCTCCGTCTGTGCTCTGGAGTCACCCCTCCAGCTACGTGAGAACCTTGCTTCCTCGGCTGTGCCCTCGCCCTCTTTCACACCCATCTCCTCCTTTCTCCAGGCAACTTCATCAGTGCACAGACACACCCCTCTGGTCCTCCCATAGCCAGCTCCTCCCCTCGAGAGCCGCCTCCTAATTCCTCAATTCTCTTTCCAAGTCCAGCTTCTCCACAGTCGGATGTACACACATGGTCCTCACTCTCTCAACCCCATGCACTCCTTGCCGCCCTGAACCTGACTCTGCTGCCAACGCTCTCCTGACGCCGCTCGGTCAAGGTCACCCATGACCCCCACCTTGCCAGGTCCAGCCCCACTCTGGGACTTCATCTTAGTCCTTTGTCACCCCTGACCGCTCTGTCCTCGTGGAAACACTCTCCTCTGTCGTTCCTACCACAGAACACTCTCCCAGTTTTCCTCCTGCTTCACCGGCCAGCCCTTCATGGGGTCCTCCTTTTTCTGGCCTCTGAATGTCAGTCCCCTTTGGACCCTGTTGGGCTCTCTGTCTTCAATTTCCACACTCATTCTCAGGTGTCGCCAGGCAGTCCCAAGGATTTAAACAGCATTTGTAGACCAATGATCCCAAGTCTACATCCCCAACCCGGACTTCTCCTTTGAGCTTCCTTCAGATTTGCAGACCCCAAGTGCCCACTGACATCTCCATGAGGAGACCTCAGACATGGCAAAGTTAGCCCATCCAGACCTGTCCCATCCTTTCCTTAGACTTTCCCATCTCAGTCGATGGCATCCCCTTCCCAGGTTAAGTCCCCCTCTCTTTCTTCTTCTCCCATTATTCAACCCATTGCTAAGCCATGTTGATTTACTCTCTAAAACAGATCTTGAAGCCCCTCCAATTAACCCAGCCTGGAAGACACAGCTCTACCTCCCTGGCCTCAGCTCAGGACGCTCTCCAGAGACACTGTTCTTTCTGTTCCTGCTTCCTTCCCCACCCAAGGTCTTGCATGCACCATTTTTCTTACCTGGAATGTTTTTCATGTATGTGTCCATTTTCAATGCCCATTTGAGATGACTCTTGCTAACTATCCCATGTGAGGTAAGTCCCTCTGGAATTCATCTCTGTCCCTCAGCTATTTTCTTCATCAGTATCACAACTTCCAATTGTTTTCTTGCTTGTGTCGTTACTGTTGTGGCCGACCTTCTCTCTCACTTGAACAGAAGATCCAGGAGGGCCAGGAGGTGGCTCACAATACATCTTCAGAACATGGAACAGTGCCTGACACCCTACAGATGTTGAATGAAGGATTGGATGATCGAAGGAAGAAAACTGGGATTCAAACCACGTCTGTCTGATTTCAGGGCTTTGCTTTCTTCCCACACCCCATGTGCTAGTCAGAGAGGGCTTCCTGGAGGAAGGGAGATGGATCTAGAAAGATGAGACCCCCACGCCTTGTCCCCTGCCTTCTGATCACACCAGGTTCTGTACCACTTAGCCCTGATCATGATGAAAGGGCATTGAGTCTAAGCTGAATGTGTCTCTCCCGTACATCTAGCCTATGGAAGAGAGAAATTGGATACCAGCTCTTACAAGACTGCTGCCAGCACCTTCTTTCCCAGCATTCACAAGTGTTTTCAAGCACTTCTGTCCTCCAACCTTCTCCCATCTCCTGTCACCTCCAGGGATCCTGTGGCATGTACAGCCCATTCCTTAGCATCCTTCAGATCCTGCTTAGCCTTCAAGGTCTAGCCCCATCCTCCTCCAGGAGCTCTTACCCGCCCTTTCTGAGGACCTTTCCTTCGTTCCTCAAGCATATCCCTACTGCCTTGTGTCTCAGGACTTTGTGTTTTCCCTGTGGACTGGCTCTGTCTCTCTGGGTTCTCAGTACCGCAGTAACAACCAGACCCCAGCACTCGGCGACTTAACACTGGGCATCAACAGGCGAAGGGGTGAGGTTTCGTCCTGCAGGTCCACCGTGGCTGGGCAGGAGCCTCTGCTCCCCTTTGTCCTCATTCGAGGACACGGGCGGCTCGAGCCTGTACCATCTGGAGTGTTGCCAGACAGCACGGTGGGAGGAAGGCAAGATGGTGTCAGTTCTTCCAAGCATCCATCCAGAAGGGCTGGGCATCATTTCTGCTCCCATGTCACAGGCTGAAGTCATCACACAACCTGGGAGGTGAGGAGAGATGGAGGGAAGAGAGTGTGATGCTATAATGTGCACAGAAACAGAAGCAGTGGAAACATTCGTGACTAACCCCGAATCAGCAGGGTGTTCCAGAAGGCCAGGGGCTGTGTCTCATCTTATGCTGTCCCTTCTTCGCTGCGCCCAGCCTGTAACTTGGGCCAAGCTCTGAATGAGCAAGTGCCCTGTCACTAGACCCAGCAAACTCTCCCTTTCCCCCAAGAGGGCTTCTGGTGCGAGAGGTATTCTGGCCGAAGCTGTCAAGACAGCTTCCAGCAGAGTTTTGGGTAAAACTAATAGACGCTTACCTCTGTCTGAGCGTGTTTTTAAGCCACAGACCCCATGTCTTTCCCTGTTCGTGTCCACCGTGCTCACCTCCACTCTGACCCCCACCATGAACTCCAACCTGGTCTCTCTAGAGTCCGGGCCAGTTCCAGCCAGTGTCACCTCAGATGCACGGGGTGTGTCTGCCCCTGAGAACACAGGACAGGTCCTTTCAGTTGGCTACAGTATGTTCAGTGCTTCTCAGAGGCCAGGCACTGGGTTAAGGGCTTTAATCGTATCAGTCGATTCTCTCTCACCACAGCTGGTGAGGAGGCTCACACCGTTAAGTCCATTTTACAGATGAGGATACTAAGGTTCTGAGAGGTTTGAAAGGTTACTCCAGGTGTCCAGCTGGCGGACTGGATTTCCGGGCTCTCACCCCTACCCCACCTGCCTCGTGACTGGCCCACAGCCGAAGGGGTCAGTGATGCCGGAGGTCAGCCCTTCGAGCGCGTGGCCAGCTCCGTGGGGAACCAAGTGTCCTTTGCGCGGGCTGAAGAGCAGAGATAATGGTGGATTTTACCGTGCAAGTCAGCAGGACTATGTGTGACTTTTGTTTGATAAGCTTGGATTTTATGTCTTCAGGAGCAAACAAATCAACCATAAAGTAGCCGTGTGTTTTAATGGACACTTTGGAGCCCATCCCAGCTCCCGGGGCTCCGCCCAAGGGGAGGAGTGAAAGAGGCGGGCTCAGTGGGCGGGGCCTGCCTGGTGCTTCCCACCCCCCCGCCCAGGCTCCTGGCTGAGCCGCTTGGATAAAAGTCCTGGCTCTTAGAGCTCGCCTTTCCTCATCTGAAAAGTGGGACGGAGGCAGCCTCATTTCCACTCTGTAAATCAGGTGCTCTGGTAATGACCCAAAGCATCTCCACTTAGAAGGCTCTATAGCTAAAAAAAAAAAAAAAAAAATAATGATGACAATAACTCACTTATCGTGACTCCATGTGCTAGACAAGCTGCTAAGAACTTTATTATCTTTTTAAGTGATCCCATTTTATAGAAGAGGAAACTGAGGCTTGGGCAAGTTAAAAAATATATATATATGCCCAAGCTCATAGAGTTAGTGAGAGGTGGCGCTGGGCTGAAGAACCAGCAGGACTCCCCAGGCCTCACTCTTGGCCACTAAGCTTTGCTGTGGAGTGCTGGTGACGAATGTTGATGACGCAAGAGATGACGGCAGTGATAAAGATGGTGATGATGAGGATGGTGGGGGTGGGGGATAATTCTGATGACTGATGGCCCCAAGCTCTTGGCTAATTAGTTCCCCCATTCTTAGCCTCTTCCAGAGGCCCAAGCCTCCCTTGGCTGCCTAGCCATCGGGGACAGGTGTAGGGAGAGGTACCAGCTGAGCTTGAGCAATGCCTCCCTGTCCGGTCCCGTTTCCTCTTCAGGGAGCACTGCGAGGCACCAGCAGGACCCCTCCCAGGACCCCACTGAGGCAAACTCTGCAGGGGGCAGCTGCTGCTGGCCTGAGGCATCTTCCCAGTATGCTGCACTGGCCAGCTCTTCTTCCTCCAGCCTGGAATGGTTCCACATGCCTCATCTCACCTGCCCAGCCTGGAATGCGTTTTCTCATCCTCCCTGCCCACTGGGAGTCTAGGCATCCCTCAGGATGCAGCTCAAGAGCAGGTGGTTGGTCAGTCTGTTCGTCTGTCCGTCTATCCATCCAAACATCCATTTATTCATTCATGTTTCAACCCTGTGTACTTGTGTATTAAGTGCCAAGTGTGCGTAGTGTAGAGGAAGGGGCACAGGTTGGGTCAGACCGGTTCAACTGTCCTTTCTCACCTGAGTAACTGGGCAAGTCACCTCCCTGACCTTGTTTTCTCATCTGTAGACTGTGGATTATCATGACATTGTGTGAACTGAATGAAATAATGGCTCATCACAGCCCCGCTGTGAACACTGACTCCCTCCCTCCAGTACCTTTCCACTGATGCACTTCCTCCCTCTCTTGCCCTCTCTCCCACCTCTACACCCACGGCTTTCCCTGGCCCTGGGCTGGAAGGGGAGGGTGCTAATTCAGCTGGTGAGTCATGGCCGCAAGAGAGCCTGGGCTTCTGATGAATCTGTGAATTAGCACTGAAGCCCCGGCTAAGCTCCAGGCAAAGGCTCAGCGAAGCTGGCTTGCTCCCTAGACCACTGAGCCATCCCACATCATATGGGCTTTCCGGAGTCGGGGGAAAAAATGAGCTGGGCTCGAGGTCCTTCCTTCAGGCCTTTCAAGGGCTGGTCTGGAGAGGAGACTTCTGAGAATAGAGCACAGGTGCCTTTACCCCGTTACTTGGTGATGGTGACGCTCCCAGCCAGGCTGAGTCAGGATGCCCTCCTTCTGGGGTGCCTCGTGCAGAGGTGTGTGTGTGTGTAAATGACGGAAGCCTGGGTGGTGCCGGGACACTGGGGCTCCATCACAGTCAGCAGAACCTCCTTGCTTATCTTCCCTCATTTGCCCACTGTTCGTGGACAGAGAACCCACCTTGAAGATTCTGCCCTTGGCCTGGTGGAGCCCAGTCCCCTTGGGGGCTGCCCTTGCACTTGGCAGGGCTGACTGCCCTCGTCAGGATGTCAGGGAGAGACCAGCGCTGAGGGCCTGTGCGGTTTTGGGGGGATTTTTCTGATGGAGGTACTGGGGATTGAACCCAGGACCTTGCACGTGACTGAGCTATCCCACCCCACTGTGTGTGGGGGATGGAGGGGGGTGGGGTGGGGGCTAAGAGGGTGGGAACAAGGCCTAGAACAAGCCATCAGGGCCCTTTCACCATGACACCCTGGAGCCGACCACTGGGAGGAGGTTACATGGCCTCAGGCTCTTGGGGGTGAGAAAGGATAAACCAGTCTGGTACTTTTTGTCCAAACCTTCAGATAAAGCCAGAGGAAAAGTTCAGTGGCTCTGGCTCCCCCTAAGACACAGACCCAAAATATGCCGCAAACCTCCAGCTGAAGAGCCTCTCGAGTGGAAATGACTGGGCAGGAAAACTGGGTCTTGGCCTTGCCCGGCAGCCAGGGCAGCTGTCAGCCTGGGATCCCCTCCCCTCCCCACACAGCCAGGCGTCCCCTGCATGTCTCTCAGGGCCAGGGACCCCCGGACACCCCACACCGTGCCCTCCTCAGTCAGAGCAGAGCCTGGGGTCAGCTCAGCCTCTTGACCCCACTGTCAAACCCGCCGCACAAATCACACACTGACAGAAGTATGCACGTGCGTGGGAGGGGCGGGGGTCCTTTTAAAATGTTCCTCTCTCTTCCTCATTCATTGAAAGTGCTGATCGCTAAAGTAAGGAATGCGTACACTCCACGTGGACGTCCCCCCTCCGCCTGAGCCCGTGGGCCTGGGTCCTCCTGCTGTCACACTGTGGTCCTCATCACTCCTCTTCTGCTCGGAATAGCACAGTGAAAAGGTCTGCAGCCCGCGGACTCGGGTGAGCTCTCGGCTCCTGGAGAGCGTCCAATCGCGATGGCAACCTCCCTACCGCTTTGCAAAGTGGAGGCATTATTATCATCCTCACCATCCTGTGCATCTTGTGTGGAAGGAAGCCGCGCTCGGCTGGGTCACTGACTTGGCCTGGGTGTCTCTCGCCCTGCCAGCAGCCTGGCTGCTCTGCCCGGGTCCCCTGTGCAGGGCCTTGTGCGCGGGCTCCACGCACAGCCAAGGAGCCGCCTTCTCCGAGTGTCCAGCGGGGACCAGGCTGATTTGCCTGGCCTGTAGTTAAAACTCAGTGCCAGGGCACTAAGTCCTTCGAAGGCAGAGATGTCTGGTTGGGGGCC
This sequence comes from Vicugna pacos, assembly GCF_048564905.1. NCBI lineage: Eukaryota > Metazoa > Chordata > Mammalia > Artiodactyla > Camelidae > Vicugna > Vicugna pacos. The sequence goes on from NC_133014.1 coordinate 10,072,024, forward strand.
CTTTGGCTCTATTCGTAGCTGCTGGAGGGCTTCCTTCCAGAACCAGCTCCTCAGAAGGAGTGAAGATACTAATCTTCAGGCTCTGCTTCTCAGGCACTCGCTTTATACCCAGGGCTTTTCAGAAACGCACGTGTGTCCAGAAGTGAGACCAGGCAGGTCCCTGCAGAACCCATCACCTGATTTCAGCCCTAGGGATGCCAGAAGCCCTTCTGTGGTCCTACGGTATTGAACCACCTAGATTTCCGGGCCTCTAATTCCCCGAACTGGATTCAACAGGTGTGTGTGGGTGTCGGGGGACAGGGCACAGGCATGTACAGGTCCAGTCTCCCAGGGGAAGCGGGGCCAGCCAGGCTTGGGAACCCTTGGGGTCCACCCTGTCTGGGGGCACAGCTGCCCGGCCGGGTGATTGCCACTCCGATGGGCTCCGATGTCCGCTGCCTGGGTTACACCCTGGTTCCGGCAACTTCAGTAGCTGCGGAGCTTTAAGTTCTGTTGCTTAGCCACTCTGTGCCTTGGTTTCCTCATCTGTAAACTGGAAATACTGATGGGTGGTGATCAGAGTGTTGTGACAGTGATGCAATGAGGTGCTAAGCCAGAAGCTCAGCTTACAGAGGCCAGCCTCCGAGTTGGGCATGTCCTTGTTTTGTCCACCCTCTGTGGGCTCCTTAGGATAATGAAGCCTGAGCCTTGGCCCCACCTCCACGTGGGGAAGGTAGCAGCCTCTCTCAGACTCCCCGTCCAAGACAGATACCTTCCCCTGGGAGCCCACAATTCAGTGCATACGACACAAACCAGACAGACACGCGGGAGTTTTTTTTTATCAAAACATGAGTGAATGCAGAAGAGGGTTTGTATGGTGACTACACACATAATTTTTAAAAAACAATTTTTTGGATCTGTTTTAAAACGTAAGTCAGAATCCAGCGCAACCTCCAGACTGCTCGCAGCGGACTGGCCGCAGGGAGGGAGGAGGGGGCGGGCCGCTCTCCTGGGGCGGGCTGCCCCCCGCAGTCCCCTGGGCATGGCCTGGACCTGCAGCCGCTTCCATGGCCGAAGCAGGCAGCCTCATCCGGTGGTTGTCAGCCACACTCATGACACCAGAGGCCAAATCCCTGCACCGCCAAGCCAGAGAGAGGGATGTGATCAACCGGTTAATTTTATTCAGCTATGAAACCTCAGCCCAGCTCCAGGGAGAACAGGGGAAGAAATTAGCATCTGTGCGGCCAGTGACCATCACCCATTTCCTAAAATGTAACGTGTTTACTTCTTCGCTCTTCAGTTTAAATGGCCTAAAGAGAGGAGGTTCCTTTTCCCAGGAATGGCTCCCTGGACAGGTGACTGCCAGGGCCCCAGCAACAGCCAGAAGCTCCCGGAAGTGCTGGCTCGGTCCTCCACACAGAGTGTCAGGCCTTGGTCTGTTTTGTTCTTTCTCCCAATGTCTGGCAGATTTAAGAACTTTGATCTCATCATTAAGAAACAGGCAGATTCAGGAACATCCCTGAGGCCAGCCTCCCGGTTCCCCGGCAGTTCCCCTGCATCTTGTGGAGTCAGGGGCTCTCTCCTTGAATGGGTCCCAGAAATCAAGTCAATTTGGGATTTTTTGCTCTCTAAAGAGAGATCTGTCTGCCCTTAAACTGGTCAAGTTCTCTTCTGAGGGTGGGCTCACTGAATATATTTGAATTAATATATTTGAAGGTGGCAATCTTGGGAGAGTTTCACATCAACGTCGGCCCTCTTTCCATTTTCCTTAGTTCCTATAAATTACAGACCCAGTATTCACCGGGCCTCTGAGTTACTGAAATAAATACATATGCTGCAGGAGTGCAGCTCTCCGTGGATCCCTGAAGGCCCTCAGAACGGAGGTACGGCTCTGCGCATTCAGATGGTAGTGGCATCTTCCCACATGGTCTGGGGGAACAGCCACACACGTGTGTCCTGAGGGGCCCACATCCCCCCTGCCTAGACACACCACATTCTAAAGGTTGGCATGGCGACCAGCATCCCGTTTTCAGATGGAGACATGGAGGCTCAGAGCAGGTGAGCGCCCTACCCACGGTTGCAGTGCTAGTAAGTGATGAAGTCACACTCTGCTCGGTCTCTGTAAGCCTTAACCCCCCTGGACCTCCTGACCCTGTGCTCTGCTTCCTGTGATGGCAAGCCTTAGCGAAATGTGGCACGGACTCTTGCTGGTCTTTGCATGGGCATCATGCCCATTTGTGGACTCCATCTGAATGTTTTCAGTATATATCTCAGCCGGTGAGACCATGAGACAGGGGATCTCAGCCTGGGATCCTCATCTCAACCACCTGGGAGTTTTCAAACTTCCCAGTGCTCTGGACTGTTTGCCAAACCAATTCAGTCAGAATGTGGGCAAGAGGGAGCCAGGGAATCCGTGATGTTTAAAGCGCCCCAGGTGATTCCTGCTCGCAGAGAGATTAAGAACCACCAGTTAATGCTGACTCAGCAAGAACGAGAGGCTCTCGGTAGGGTGTTAACTCCTCTCAGTTTTATAACCTGATCTCTCCTACTGGTGAACTGGATACCGGCCTCCTGCAGTAGGAAAGGAAGTGTGTCTTGACGCATGCGTGGTTTTACCATCAGAAAGCAGCCGGAATGTGCATTTAACCACCATCAGAAAGTGCAACCCAATACCTGCTTCGCCAAAGCCCGGAGGGTTATTTCTGGCAAATGTTCTCCAATCTGCGATCAGATGGTGCTCAATAATGTTCCCACAGCAGCACTTACCTGTTATTTAGACATGGCAAACTGCCAGGAAAGTCCCCTGGCCCTGCTGTCCAGCGGCTTGAAACCCAGGGAGCTGAGGGGCGACCTCTCTCGCGGGAGCTGTGTGAACGGTGAGCGCCCTGAGCGCGCTGCCGGACACGTGCTTGCTGGTGCGCGCTGTACGGCAGGAAGGTCTCGTGTGGTTCAGCTCTTTTTGATTAAAAATATCTTGATGACAAAAATTAGACGGAGAAAAAAGTTCCGTAAACTCTTCATCCTCCAGGGCTTTTCCCCCAAACATATTTTATGGTTACACTTATTTCATACGGACAGTTTTGCATCCTTGCTTTTTTTTTTCACTTACCGCTTTGCTGTACTGTTCCGCAGGCCTCAGTAACCATAAGCTATCTGATCGTTCACTGTTCTAGCTGCTCAGACTGCCGCCATCTCTTTACAGTTGTGAATAGCAATTCAAGGAATATTTTATATATGCAGCTTTGTCCTTCTTCTGAATTATTTGTTTCACATACATGTCTAGAACTGGGATGACTGAGTAGCAACTTTTAAATAACTCTATTCCCAAACTGCTTTCCAAAAGAGTTACATGAATACCTACTGTCATTAAGACGAGATGCATGCTGGATCCCATCAAATGTCACCAGGACTGAGTGTTTTTCATTACGTTATTTTGGGGCAGCTTAATATTCAAAAAAATGCCCATGACTGTTGTAATGTGCATTTCTTCGATTATTAAGGCAAGTTGTATTTATTCATTCATGCACGCATCCATTGATGGATTTATTCATTGGGCACCCAGTCTGTGCCGGGCACTGTTGTAGGCACTGGATAGACAGCAGTGAGCAAAACAGACCGATATCCCCACCCTTGAGGAAGTTACATTCTCGTGAGCATTTTCCTGTTGTGTCTGTACTCTGGCAACCGTGTGACTCAGTCACAGTCTGGGCCGGGCATTTGGGCAGGTTCCAGACGCATCTTTAATTCATGCAGCCTAGCACAGCAAGGGGTTTCTCCAAAACCCCTTTTGCAGGTGATAAAGTGAAAGCTTGCTTGCCTGTACTTCCCTCCACCCCCTTGCACCCCACTGGCAATCTGGACCTCGAGTCCCTGCTCATGCTGGCACTGGCTGCCCTCCCTGTGTAGATGGCAGGCAGACAGAGCTGGGGATAAAGGTGGGCTGGCCACTGCCCAAGGGTTCTGGTCCCAGGGGCGCCGATCGGTCCCACCAGGCAGCCAGTGCCCCCATCTGTGCTGCCTCAGGAACGCAGCAAGTTGCAATGTCCCCTCCAGATAAAAGCTGGATGGTGATGGGGAAAATGTCCATTGGAGGCCCACCCCAGGGTTAGCCTGCCCAGGGTGGCCGCGCATCTGTTCTATCTGGATGCAGGCTGGAAGATGCTCAATCTCTTCGCCTAAGGAGGTAGCCCGCTTCCATGTCCAGTTCTGAATCTGCCAGTCCTAGAGCTGTGCGTTCTTTCCAGAAAATGAATGGCGACAGCATGGATGTGACGCATCAAGAGTATTCTCAGTAACTGAGGTTGCTCATTAGAGATGGGTCTCGCCTCACGCTCTCGAGTCTGTGCTTGGGGAGGTCAGGGGAGCCAGCGGTCCCCCATGCAGGACACCTGCCTGAGAAGCCGAGTCTTCATAGCGTAGGACCACCAGCAGGTTCACTTCCCAGTGGTTCTTGGCTCCTTCTGTGACTTGGTGTTTGTTTGTTTTTTTAAAAATAAGAGTTTACATATGTCTTATACAAAACCTGGAAAATAAATATATACAAATAGAAGGAAATAAGACACTATCAGAGAAGCCACTGTTGGCATTTTGGTATATGTCCTTTACAGGTATGTGTGTGTGCATGTATATAAAGATGGACAGAGAGCGAGCTTTGCAGAATGTGATCACTGCAATGTATGCATAAGGAAATACACTTCTTTCCTACCCAGCATTCTATTGAGTGGAAATAACGTTCCATGCCCCTGACGTCCTTCGTCAATACTTTTCACAGCTGCGTGGTACTCCACAAAAATGGAAAACCACAGCATAGTCAATAGTCCCCTTCACAGGTGAAGATTCATGGCAGCTTTATACACAAAAGAGAGGCTGAATTTTTGTCATCACAGACAAAAGATGTTCTTTCCTTCCTAAATCTTTCTGAGTGAACCAGTGTCTTGGTCTGATGCCCTCTCTCCTTCAGGAAGCAGCATCTCTTGACCAGTACAGATCCTTTTTTGCCTTTAACAAAGAACCTGACACTCCAGCGTGAACAAAGCAGTCTGTGTTTTGTTTTCAGTCTTGCCCCAAATGCAAGCAGGAAAAGGGCACAAGAATTTAGAATGAGTGAGAAGTAAAATTTGGGCTTGTTTGGAAAATACTTTTAAAAAATAAAATATGAGGTTTCGAACAATAAAGGTATTGATAAAATCACACATCTGAAGTCAAACACTCTCATCTTCCTCACCGATGTTTCCTGTTTTGGTTAACACGTTTTAATTGTCTTCTTCGGAATTTCCACTGTGGTCCCTCCACCTACCGTTTTGTCCAGATGGAGTGCCACCTGCACTGTCTGGTAACTCAGAGCCCCAAGGATTCCAGCTGAGTCTGGAGTCATTGCCTGATGTGGTGTCAGAGAGCAACCACCACAGCCAGTTACTACCAGGAGCTGGACGGCAGAGAATTCAGCACAGACCCAGGCTACTTCTTTCTTTGGGCCACAGGTTCTTAAGCCTGGGTGCTCACCAGTCATCAGGGGACTATTCGAGAAGTCTGGGAACCAGCCCATGTTCAGAGATTGGGCTCTAAAGGGTCTTCAGGAGTCAGGGGCGGTGCGGGGGTGGGGTGGGGTGGGGTGGGGGGCACTGCTTAGCTTCCTAGTCGTTTAACTTTGCTCATCAGGGCTCTTGCTCTGTAATGTGATGCCTTTTCTGGGAAAAGAACGCCCTGTATCTGTGGTTAATCAGCATTTAAGAGATTGCTTGCTTTGCTGCTCAGTTGCGATTTTTTTTTTTATTGAATATAGTTGATTTACAATGTTTCAGGGGTACAGCAAAGTGATTCAGTCATATATATATATACACACACATATACACATATATACATATAGATAAATATATACATATACATATATACATACACACATATATACATATATACACATATACATATAGATACATCTATACATATACACATATACATATATACACATACATATGTACATATATACATATACACATATACATATATACACATACATATGTACATATATACATATACACATATACATATAGATATATCTATACATATACACATATATACACATATACATATATATATAAAAATCTATTCTTTTTAAGAGTGTTTTCCATTATAGGTTATTACAAGGTATTGAATATAGTTCCCTATGCTATATAGTAGGTCCTTGTTGTTTATCTTATTCAGATTCTCCACTGGCAGGCCCTGGCCCCCTTCAGTCAAGAGGTAACATTCTGGTAAGGGCTGGCTTCCCCTTTCCAGCACATGCAGGAACCCGGTGAATGGAAGCCCCATTGCACTAAGAATTTTAGTCAGACTTCCATGTAGCGTGTCTTTCTCTTGTCCCTACATGGCTTTTTATCATCTTTTATTTTGATGCCAACAGTACAGTGACTGGATTACATTCACTAAAAGCGACTACACATCCTCTTTTGAAGTGGGCAGAGGCAACTCGCAGATAAACAGACATCTTTGAGTATTCCCAAATAGACCGAAATAACACAGTCTGCTTATGTATCGTTGGGTTTTTCAGGGCAAAATAGGGGAAATAGATTTGGTGTGGTTCATACTTTCCAGTCATAGCCACCATCAATTCATTCTCTCCCTCTACACACGTGCCTCTCACCTGCTGAGCTGGAGGATCTATTCCCCACCCCGGGACCAAGGGACTCCTGGAGAAGTGTGTTCTGGAACTTCCAAGTCCACGCCTCAAGGGGACTGGAGGCGAGAGCCCTTTTGGAGCTTGGCTCAGGTTGTGGCAATTGTATTAATCAGTTTTCCGGAGAAACAGACCCAATAGGATGTATGTGTATTTAGATAGATAGATAGATGATAGATAGATAGATAAATAGATAGATAGATAGATAGATAGATAGATAGATAGATAGATAATCTGGAATGTGCAGGGCAGGCTGGTAAGCTGGAAATTCCAGAAGTCAGTGTGCCAGTTTTGAGTCCAAAGGGTAAAAACTCAGGCAGAATTTCTGTGTTGCACTCTGAAAGCAAAATTCCTTCCTCCTCAGGGAGAAACTCGGTCTTTTCTCTTACGGCCCTCAACTGATTGGACGAGGCCCACCCATTAGGGAAGGTAGTCTGCTCTATCTTATTCAAAATCTACTGATTTAAATGTTACTCACACCTAAAAAATACTTTCAATCTAGACTGGTTTTGACCAGACAAGAGGGGAGAATGGCCTCACTGAGTTGACACATAAAATTCGCCATCATAGCAGTGGAACTTTTCGTGAGATGCCCTAGCTTTCAGTTTCACACACAAGACCATTGCTTTTCTGTTACTGCTACAAACGATGAACACGGGACCAGCCATGGGACCAGCCATGGGCCAGGGGCTGTGGAAGAGACTGGCATCAGTCCCACAGTCCCATGAGTGGGGAGAGGATGGAAGACACACCTTCAGATAAACTCCTTGGTCCTCCTCAGTCAATGACTTTATACTCCACAGTCAGCAATCTCCAGTTCCCTCTCTGCGTGATTTCACCCCTGAAAAGAGAGGAGAGATTTTTGCTCACTTCTACATCCAAAGATCTTTGGAGAGCCCAGATTCTGAACTCAACCTTCCAAGGAAGACCAGGTGGGAGTTGGGCTGGCCATTTTCAACTCCCAGTTGCTGGTAAGAGTGAGCTTGTAGAAAAGGATGCCCAGTTTGGATTGAAGGACAAACAGATAAAAATCTTGGCTCTCTTCTTAGGGACATCTGTACAGAGTTTGTAAAAATAGACAATTGATAAATTGCTCTCTCCTCTGGCCTGGCCCTCTGCTTGTTCCCCGCCCTCTCATCAGACTGGTCTTTTTAAAGCTCAAATCTAATCATGCGATTCCCTTGCTGAAAATCCTTCCCTGGCTCCCTGTTGCTCATGGCAATGTTTCAAAACGTGGTATAGAACATACCAGATGGCTTTAAAAGGTGGCATAAGGGTGAATGCTTTCATTTTAATAGCTGTATTTCCATTTTTATGGTTATCTTCTATTTAGGACAGTAAGATGATTTTCCATTTTGGGTAGTAGAATAAAATTTATTTATTTCTTGGTTTGAAGAAAAATACTAGGTTCATAGTGACCCAGGTGGTGGCAAATGGCAGTAGTCACACAGAGGGAGTCAAACTAGACTTGGGGACTGGCATGACCCGGGGCCCCCAGGGGTCGGCCTCCCCCCTCCCCTCTTCCTGTCCTTCCTGCTGGAGGCCCCACCTTTATCTCCCACAACAGGAAGGAGCCAGCCACTCCCAGGACGCTACCTGCTCTTCCTGATGCTCATCCAGTTGCTTCAGAAACATTTATCAGAAATAATTTCCTTTTGAATTCCATTTGTTGAATTATTTTGGCACCTTTGTCAAAAATGGGCTGGCTGTAAGCGTAGCCGTTTTTATCTCGGAGACTCGGGTGGGTGGCGGTGAGTGGCCTGGGTCTGCACTGCCTCACAAGGAGGCGTCGGGCTCCCATCTGTATTTCAGACGAACGGTCTTCCTAACGCTGACGTGCCTGGTCATACGTCATTTCCCGGTCACCTTCGTGAATTACTATTTGGATGTTTTATGTTATAGTTAAGCCTGGGCTTTGTCAGTGAATAACTCGACCTCTCTCTGCCTCAGTGTGCTTACTGGCAAACTGACATACGGGGCTGGTGCAGGATCAATGGGACAACAACGCAGTGTACTCAGTGCCCCTTTCTTCCTCATCACTGGGAACTCCTTGAGAGCAGAGACCATGTCTTAGGCAGCCCTGTATCCCAGGGCCTGAAAGCACATCTTGCACACAGTGCGTATTAAATGTGTGGCAAATGAACGATATTCTTTTAGATACTTTAGATGTAACCATTTCAATGGCAGCCTGCCATGATTCATTGCTACCCAGTTCAGTGGACAAGTCTGTCTTCATCTCATTGGGCAACACTGACCACACCCCCTTCCTGATTTCCTTTCTTCTCTTTGCTTCCAGAACACCACACACTCTTTGCTTTCCTCCTATTGCACTGACTGTTAGTCTTCTTGGCCACATCTGTTGCCTCTGCTCTAAGTGCAGCCCCATTTGGGGTTCATTTCTCACCCCTCTTTCTTCTCTATGCACAATGCCCCCCTTGGTGATCTCATCCACTCTCACGGCTTTAAGTACCTTCCATATATATTCACAACCCCTGAACGTCTATATCCATCCAGCGTCCATCCTCGTGTGAACTGTGGTTACTCCACTTTGATTTTAATGAGCATTGCAAATTCAGATTTGTCCCAAACAAAGCATGAGGTTTCCCCAAGTCTGACTTGACCTCATTCTTTCTTGTCTTGTCTTTTCAAGTTTCTCAAGACAAAGTCCTACAAGTCAGCCTTGGTCCTCACTCCCTGCATCCATTTCTTCATCAGACTGAGTTTGACTCTACCTCTAAGACAGTTTCTGAGTGTATCCACTTTTCTCTTTCTTCCTAGCACCACTCACATCCAAGTCACCATCCTCTCTTGCCTGGGCTACTGCAGTGGAATCTGGGCTGGTCTCTGAGCTTCCTTCCTTGAAGGATCTGATCACATCACTCCTTCTGTGCAAAACCTTCTCTTAAAGTCCAAACTCCTCATTCTAGACTGAAACATTCTATGTGAAGGGACCCCACTTGCCTCCTTGATTTCACGGACAAATGGGTTTATCTACAGGGAAACTTGAAGCGTAAGAACACTGCATTCTCAACATCCAGGAAGCCCAGCCTTCTGTATAGTTATGCAACATCTCGGAAGTCTCCAGTTGAGGCATCCAGTTGAGACTAGGATTGTCAGCTCCTCCAGAAATTATCAGTGGAAATTGCATACATCTTGCAACTGAACATCTAAAGTATCAGTTGCCTAGGAAATACTGGTGATCAAAAGCCACCAGTGGCTCTGGAGGAGATTATGAAGTAGCAGTGACCAATAGCAGTGGGGAACAGTGACCCGGCAGTTGTGGGGAGTGATGACCAGGCAGTCATGGTAAGTGGTGGTGACCCTGTAGCCATGGTGAGGCAGCCCTGCTGAGTTGAGGAAAGCATGTGGTCCTCTGGTCTGGGTTCAGATCCTTGCTCTGCCCCATCCCACTGAGACCTGGGGCATGTGAGCTGCCGAGGCTCTCTGTGCTCCATCTGTAACATGGGGTGATGCCAACCTTAGAAGTCTGCTGCACTGGTTCCCTGACACAGCATCCTTTTCAGCACAGGGACAGAGATGCAGTTGGTGCTCCCTTCCCCTTCTCCTACAGGAGCAAAGTCCACTGGTTCCCTGAGCATGTTATAAAAAAGCAGAGGTGAGGTTCAGAGCTGATGAGGGGTTCTGTTAACCCAGGCTCACTGGTGCTCGGCCCCTCCTCCCTGCCCTCACCATGGTGTAGTTAATCCTGGAAAAGACTTCACTGAGGCACAACATTTTCTGGCAAGAAGTGGACTGTTGCTTTAGATGGCTGTGCCCCGATGGGGCCACCTTAGTGGCAAGACCTGGCCCATTTGGGGCACCAAGAACAGCCCTTAAATCTGGGCCCGCTCACAGCAGCTGGGTTGGGAGTTCTGCTCAGGGAAGCGCAAAAGGGAAGGAGAGACCGAGCAGGGTGTCAGAATCCTTCTCTAATGAGAAGAATATCTCCCCCAGAGTGAAATAAAGAAAAATCTACAAAGTTAGGAAATTATTAGAACAGAAAAGAAGCCTACTTGATAGGTATTTAAGAGTAATTCAGATGAAGACTATGGGATTTTTTTTTCCAAAACAAACAGCCTAGGAGACAATAGTTAGTTTTGACACTACTGTACTTGTAGGGAACTCTAGCCTTTGTGGTCAGCCATAGGTACTTTCCGCGCCCGTGAACCACCACATGGACTTGACTCCAGCAGAGCTCAATTTTCAGATTCTCTAGCCCGAAGAGAAAAGCCCCGAGATGGGTTAACTGGCAGCCACATGCTAAAGACAACCCAGATCTGAAAACAAACAGAAAGAAGTGTGTGGAAACAACCATGGGCTGGTGGTTCCTAACATAATTATTGTCCCTTTCTCATGGTGATGTGCATAATGTTGCAGAAGTGTTGTCAGGCAGGCTCGAGTTAAATGGGTAGATTTTGTGTGCACCTGTTTGTAGGCCAGAGAGAGAACAATCTTATGAGAGTGAAATCTTGATACCTTCCATCGTTGTCTCTGTGTTTTTGAAGCAGCTTTACTGCAGTGTAATTGACATACAAAAAACTGCACACGTTTAAGGTGCACAACATATGTCCATGAACCATCACAGCGATCAATATAGTGAACACCTCCATCATCTGCCAAAAGCTTCCCCATGCACCTCTGAAATCTCTCCCAGACCTCCCCTGTCTGTCCCCTCCCCTCCATCCCTCCTTGTTTGTTTCATGTCACTATAGATTTTCATTTTCTATGGTTTTATATAAATGGAATATACGGTGTGCAGTCTTTTTTTTGGTCTGACTTCTTTCACTGAACATAGTTATTTCTGAGATTTATCCATATTGGGGTTTATCAAGAAATCATTTCTTTTTTTCTTTTTCTTTTCTTTTTTCCTGAGAAGGAGCCATTGCACAGAGGTACCAACCACCATTGGTTTTTCCATTCACCTGTGGATGAACGTGGGTTGCTGCCAGTTTGGGGCTATTACAAATAAAGCTGCTGTGAACATTTGCGTAACAGTTTTTGTGTAGACATCTGCTTCCTTTTTTCTTGGAATTGAATGTCTGAGACAGGTGGTAAATGTTTAACTTTTTGAGAAGCTTTCAACTTCTGAAGTGGTTGTATCATTTCACATTCCCACCAGCAGCAGGGGTTCAAGCTCTTTTGCATCCTCTCCGACACTTGATATGGTCAGTGTTTTTAATTTTAACCATTATAAAATACTGTGATTTTAATTTGCATTTCCCTAATAACTAATGATCTTACTCATGGTTTCATGAGTTCATTGCCATCCGTGTAACTTCTTTGGGAAAAATGCCTGTTCAAATCTTCTGTCCATTTTATTTTTAATTGGGCTGTCTATTTTCTTATTACTGAGTTTTGAGAGTTCATTATACCTTCAAGACCTAAGTGCATTATAAGACTGATGCTTGGCAAAAATAGTCTCCAAATCTGTGATTTGTCTTTTCTTTCTCTTAATAATGTCTCTCAAAAGAGCAGAAGTTTTTAATTTTGATAAAATTCAATTTATCAATTTATTTTTTATGGATTGTGTTTGGTGTTGTATCTAAAAACTCTGCCTAACCCATGATCACAAAGATTTTCTCCTCTGGTTTTCCTCTAGAGGTTTATAGTTTCAGATTTTACATTGAGATCTATAATTCATCTTGAATTCTTTTTTATATGATGCAAGTTATGGACTCAAGTTGAGTTTTTTGTACATGGGCATCCACTTGTTCCAGTGTTGAAAAGTCCATCCATTTTGTTGAAAAGTCTGTCCTTTATCCATTGAACTGCTTTTGCACCTTTGTCAAAAAACAGCTATCCAAATGTGTGTGTGCGTGTGTATATTTCAGGTATATGGCATATAGAAATACAATAGTATTTTATAGTCTCCTGTGTCTTGCAAACTTGCTAAATTCACTTTTTTAGTATTTTGTTTGTAGATGCTTGACAATTTGGTATACACATAATTAGGCCGACTGTAACTCTTTACCGTCTGTGCCATTTCTTTCTTTTTCTTGCCTTTTTGTGGTGTCTAGCACTCCCAGGGCTGTGTTGAATAGGAGTGGTGAGAGCAGACATCCTTGCCTTGTTGATGATCTTAAGGTTAGAGAAGATTTCATCCTTCATCATGAAATATGATATTAGCTGCAAGTTTCTCATAGCTGATCTTAAATAGGTTGAAAAATACTCTTTTAGTCCTAGTTTTATAAGAGTTTTTATTAATAGTATTGTTTAAGTTTTCTACATCCTTGTTGGTTTTCCGTTTGCTTGTCTGTTGATTATTGAAAGATGTTGAAATTTCTAACATCAAGAATGAGTATTAAAATTGGCCACGTTTTTCCTGCATCCTATCGAGATGATCAGATGGTTTTTCTCTTGTACTTAATATAGTGAGTTACACTGATTGGGTTTTGCATATCAAACCAACCTTTCATTCCTGGGATAAACCTCATTTGGCCGTGGTATTTTATCTTTTTATGTATTATTGGATTAAATTTGCAAAATTTTCTTTAGAAATGTTGCCTTTTTGTTCATGAAAGTTACTAGTCTATGGTTTTCTTTGTCTGGCTTTGGAATCAGGGCAAAGCTGGGCTCATAAAATAAGTTGGAAGTATTCTCTTGAATTTTCTGAAAGAGTTTATGAGGATTGTTATTCCTTCTTTCCTAATTGTTCAGTAGGGTTCACTGGTGAGGCCAACTCAGCCTGTAGTTTTCTTAGTGAGTACCTTTTAATTACAATTCAATTTATTCCAGAGATAGAGGGCAATTCAGGTTATTATTTTTTGAGTGAGCTCTAATAGTTTTAAATAAATCTGTCCACTTCATCTATGTTTTCTAATTTATAGACTTAAGTTTGTTCATTATATTTTCTTATTATCCTCATAATACCAGTAGACTCTGAATACCATCTCTGTCATTCCTGATATGAATTCATTTGTGTCTTAATTTTTTCCTAATCAGTCTGACTAGAAGTTTTTAAATTTTATTTATCTATTTAAAGAACTAGCTTTTGGTTTATTGATTTTTCTTTATTGTTTTTCTATGTCATTGATTTTTCACTTTGATCTTTATTACCCCTCTTTTAATGCTTACTTTGGTTTGATTTGCTCTTCTTTTTCTACTTTTTTCAAGTGTGAGTTGAGGTCATCGACTCAAGACCTTTCCTTTTTTCTAAAATAGCCATTTAGTGCTGTAAATTTCCCTCTAAGATTAGTATAGTGACTTTTTGCAAATGTTGATATAGAGTGTTCTCATTTCCATTATGTTCAAAATACCTTTTTTTTTAACCTTTTGATTTGTTTGACCAATGAGTTATTGAAAAGTGAATTATTTAGTTTCCAAATATCTGGGGATTTCCCAGATACATTTCTGTTAATGATTTCTATTTTAATTGCTTTTTTTTTCAGAAGACATACTTTGTATAACTTAAATCTTTTTAAATTTAGGCATTGTTTTATGGCTCAGAATATATTTCATCTTGGAAAATGCTCCAAGTGCCCTTGTAAAAAATGTGTGTTCTGCTATTTCTGGGTGAGGTGTTCTATAAATGCCAAGTACATAACTTTTATTAATAGTATTGTTTAAGTTTTCTACATCCTTGTTGGTTTTCTGTTTGCTTGTTCTGTCGATTATTGAAAGATGCTGAAATTTCTAACTCTAAACGTGTATTTGTTGGTTTCTCCTTATAGTTTTATCAATTTCTGCTTCAGTATTTTGAAACTCTGTTACTAGTTATGTATACCTTTAGGGTTATTATTCTCTTAATAAATTGACTCCTTTATCATTTTGAAATGGCCTTTATCCCTAATGACAATCTTTGCTTGAAATCTGCTTTTAAATTCATAATGCCACTCCAGATTCTTTTTATTAATGTTCACATTGTACCCCCATCCTTTTCTTTTAACTATTTATGTTTCTATATTAAAGTACATTTCTTATAAGTAGCATATAGTTGGAATTGCTTTTTTAAAATATCCAATTTGACAAATTCTGCCTTTTATTAGAGGTGTTTAGAGCATTTACAATTAATGTAATTATTGATATGATTAGGTTTAATCCTGTCGTCTTGCTATTTTAAAAAAAAAATTATCCCATCTTTTCTTTGTTCCCCCTTTCCTTTTCTCTGCCTTATTTTGGATTCATTGGGTATTTTTATGACTAAATTTGATCTCTTTTGTTGTTTTATTTGCTACAACTCTCTGTTGTGTTGTATTAGTGTTCCTTAGTGTATATAGAATGCATCTTTAGTTTATCATGGTCTACTTTCAAGTGATATTATACCACTTGACATACAGTATAAGAAGCTTACAACAGGATGCTCCCCCTCCTCCCCTCCTGACCTTGAAATTATTGTTGTCATTCATTTTACTCGTACACATAAACATCCCTCTAATCATTATTATTTTTGTTTAAATAGTCAATTAGGTTTTAGAGTTATGCTTGCTTTTCCTTATTTCCTCCTGAGGTCCTGAAGTCTTCTGTTATCATTTCCTTTCTGTTTAGAGCACTTTCTTTAGTCATTCTTTAAAGACAGGTCTTCTGTGACATAGTCTCTTAGTTTCCCTTCATCTGAGAATGTCTTTGTTTCACCTTTACTCCTAAAAAATACTTTGACTCCCTGTTCCCAGTTCATCATATAAGGAGCTTGGAAGTCACCACTAGCAACAAGCAAAGAGATGGGCAAACTGAAAAAGCAACAACACTTCTTAGATTTGACTGAGAAATGAGATCACAAGGCACACTGCTTCTCCCCAGATTGGAAAGACAGACAAGCAAATAGAGAGAATCACATCTCATGGGAACAAAAATTCCTG
The DNA here is from genome assembly GCF_048564905.1 of Vicugna pacos. Taxonomy (NCBI): domain Eukaryota; kingdom Metazoa; phylum Chordata; class Mammalia; order Artiodactyla; family Camelidae; genus Vicugna; species Vicugna pacos. Next base: position 10,087,471 of record NC_133014.1, read on the forward strand.
AGGGGGCACCAACCTCTGCAGGAACCAGAGGCAGGGTGAGAAAACCAGAACTGTAATTGACAAATTGCTGGAGGCTCAGTGCCGACAAGTCTTAGGGTCAAAAACTCCAGGGAGACCCAGTCACGGGGAGTCCCCGCACTTATGTAAATTTTATCTCCAGGAGTTCAATTAGGTTTTTACAGTGAATATCAGAGAAAAATTCCCTTGTTATTTTGTCAAGGGGAAGGGAAAAGGAACTATTTTGAAATAAGGCAGAACATTCTGTTCTTCTTAACAAAGCCTGCCCTCAAGAGAAACTATTTTACCAGGACCCAAACTATTTGGGTTTTATCAGAGCCTAACCAGCCTGGGGGAAGGGAAATGCCCAACTCCAGTCTACTCTAGCCACCCTGTCCCACGGGAGGGGAGGGGTGGGGAGGGGAAGAGAGACTGAGAAACCCTCGTGAAGTTCCCAGGTCAGAAGCACACTCACTAGAAGGCTGAGACCTCATCACAGGACTATAGGATGCTCCCCCAACGCCTTACCCCTTACCACCGCATGACCGAAAGCCTGTTTATCTCAACTTGTTTTCTCTAGTAAAGCTTGCCTGGCCATCCAGAAAAAAATTACAAGACCTATTAAGAGCTGGGGAAAAAAACCCACCCCAAAACCCACATTGAAGAAACTGAGCAAGCATCCAAATTAGATCCAGATATGGCAAGAATAGTTTTGCTGGATGTCGAATTCTGAGTTGACAATTTTTTCCTATCAGTACTTGTAAAATGCTGTGCTTTCTCGTTTCCATGGTTTCAGATGAGAAATGGCTGCCATCTGAGTAGTTTTGTGAGCAATCCATTGCTTCCCTTTAGCCTCGAAAGACTTTCTTCCTTTGCCTTTAATTTGCAGAAATTTAACTATCATTTGTCTTAGTGAGGATTTCTTTGGCTTTATCCTGTTTGGGATTTGTTCCACTTTTTAAAACAGTAGGTTTTGCCTTTTGCCAAATTTGGGACATTGTTAGCCATTATTTATTTGAGTTTTTTTTTCAGATGCCCACTTTTTCTCCTCTTTTCTGGGACTCTCATAATACCAATGCTAGATCCTCTGTTACCAACCCACAGATCGCTCAGACTCTGCTCATTTTTCTTTTCGGTCAATTTGCTTTCTGTTGCTAAGATTGGGTAGTTTCCAAAGATCTGTCTTCAACTACACTAATTTATTTCTCGTCACCAAACTACTACTGAGCCCATCCTTTGGGTTTTTATTTCAGTTACTGTATCTTTCAGTTTTGTAATTTCCAACTGGTTATTTCTTTAATCTCTTCCTTTGCTTAGATTTTCTATTCTTTTGTTTCAGGAATGTTTTAAATTGTTTATTGAGTAATTTTTATAATTGCTGCTTGAAAACGCTCTTCAGAATATTCCAACATCTGAGTCATCTTGCTGTAAGCATTTGTTGATTGTCTTTTCTCATTCAAGTGTGATTTTCCTGGTTCTCGGTGTGACAAGTGATTTTTTATTATGTCCTGGACATTTTGGCTACTATGCTGTGTGACTCTGGGTGCTAGTTATCCTTCTTTTTGAGCAGGCAGACCCCCTATTTAGGTGGAGTGGTAGATTGTGGTGGTGGGTGGCGGATGTTTTATTCTGCCCTCAGCTCAGCTGGCACCTTCCTGACGAACATGCAGCATCAGCTCGCATCCTCTTGTTGGCACTGAGTGGGGTGTGGGCTCAGCCCCCTCTATGCACTGTTGACGCTGTGTTCCTCACATCACCTCATTCCACCTCATTGCTGCCGGGTGGGGATGGAAGCTCAGCGTCTCTCTGGGCTCTGCTGACACCAGGGGTGGAAAAGCCGAGTGCCAACTAGCCCAGCCTGCACTGCATCAGTCACTCTTGTTGGTGCCAGGTGAGGGGAGGAGGCTCAGTGGGGGAGCTGGAGAGCCACCTGCTTCTGCCGTAAAGGCTTGAGCTCCCACCCAACCCGGCTGTATCCTTTGAGCAGGAGTAGGGATGAGGGTGGAGGGGACATGAGTATTCCTTTGGTGTTTGGCTGGAGTAGGACGCATATGATAAAACAAGGGTGTGTGTTGCTGTCACCTTTTACTGGTTCTTTGGCTAGGGGAGCAGGCTGTTCTTGGAGTTTTTCCTCTGTGCTTATTGACAATTTTAGGGTTACAGGTACCCCATCCAGGATGGATAGGAGACAAAACAAACACAAACTTTAAAGAAAAAACCAAACAGGGAACCCACTGCTGTGTTATTCCTCAAGTCCTGTGTCCCTTAGGTAGTTCAATTTATTCTTTACCCCTTTCAGAATTGTCCTATGTTCGCTGTGTTATGTTATATCCAGGGATTTTTCCCTGTAAGAGGGTAGGACTGGGGAGGAATGGGGCTACTCCGCCTTGACTGGGACTGGACATCCTCAAGCATCTTCTAAAGACATTAAATAATAAGATAAAATTCCTGTGCATTTGCTCATATGTCTCCCATTTCTAGTACTGCTTATTCCTTTGTGAAGGTGTGTATTTCCATCTGATGTCATTTTCTTTCTGCCTGAAAGACTTCCTTTAAATTTTCTTGTAGTGTGAATCTGCTTCTGAAGAATTCTTTCAGCTTTTGTGTATCTGCAAAAGTCTTGATTTCATCTGCATTCTTGAAAGATATTTTTTGTTGGGTATTAAATTCTAGGTTGACAGGGTTTTTTTCCCTTTGAGAATACTGTAGGACAGATGACTAGCATATGAAATGATTATGGGAGAAATGAGAAATTATGACGGGACGTAAGGTGAAGTAAGCAATCACAGATACATAAAACAAGAAAAATTGATATCTAGAAACTAGAAGAAAACAAAACTTTATTTTTCCTTTTGTGTGGTGAGACTATTAATTATCAATTTTATTTCTATTTTTCTAGGCTTTTTTTTTTTCATCCTCAACATTTTCTCTAACATGTACAGCTTTTATAATGGAAATAATTTTATAACATTAAAAAGCAATGAACAGAAGTTCTAGGACAGGCTCCTAAATTAACTTTGGTGAAAAGTCAAAACAGTGATTGGTCGCCTTGGGGGAAGGGAGAGGGGACTGACCATGGAGGGCACCAGGGCACTTTCTGGGGTGATAGGAATGTTTTATTATCTCGGTAGGGGTGTGAGGTACACAGACATATCTATTTTTCAAATTTTTAATGTGAAGATTCATGCATTTCGGAGTATATAAATTTTACCTTGAAACCAAAAAGAACTGTACGCGTCTAAATTAATTTGTTTGAGGCGGGGGGTGGAAGACAGATAAAGGCAGAAATAAATCCCACGTGGCAGAAAGTGGCTAATCATGGAAGCTGGTGACAGGAACCTGGGGGTCCATTAGACTCTTCTGCTTACTTTGTGTTACGTCTGAAATTTTCACGATAAAAAGTAAAAACAAATGCATAGTGCCTCTGATCTAGAGGGCATGCCGACCACTTTCTTCATTTCTAGGAAAAACAGAAACAAGGGGGAGACGAGAATAAACTTGTTATAAGAGAGAAAGTGTCATTTCATCACCAGGAGAACCTCCCAGGCAAAGAGCATCTTAGTGCCTGGTCGTCTGTAAGAGCCGATCTCTGTTGGTTTTAGTTACAAAAGTAATATAAACTCAAAGTAAAATAATCACATGTTAGAGGAATCAAAATTTGGAAAATGAGGTTTTTCTAGCCTCATAGCCCTAGAGAGCATGACCCTCAATGACTTAGTAAGCCAGTCAGATTTTTTGTGTATTTGTGTACGTGTGTGCGCGCGTGTGCGTGTTGACAGATCTGGCATTAGACCATACCTACTATTCTGCTTGCTTCCTCTTTTTCGCTTAAGCGCTCTGCTTGGAGATCTTTATAAAACAGAATCAACAGCTGTTTAGAGGCAGAAGGTAAAAACCAGATGAAAAGGGAGGTCCTTTCTCTTTGGATTCCAAGGATGGGCCAGTTTTACCCACAGCTTAAGATCTGATATGATCTTAAATATGGATTTTTACCTAAATACATCATTTTACATAAATAGTATGTTTTTTATCTAAGATATCCACCCTCCCCCCCCAAAAAAGTGACAGCAGCGAAAACAACCCCAAGAGCAAGATCCTAACGCTCCGTGGTGGCAGTCCGCTGTGCCTGGTGGCTCTGGGGCGCAGATGGCAGCTGGGCTCTGTGGCTGAAGAGCCCGGCTCAGGGCAGTGACTCAGCAAAGCTCTGGCCTGGGAGCCGAGAGCGGGCTGGCCAAGATTAATTGAACATTCTTTTCAGCTGGCTAATCGCTCTCTTCAGATAATGAAAGTGTCTTAGGTTCCTCTTTGTCCATATGCAAATAAACTGGTGAGTTAAAGTCAGTCCCAGTGCCAAAGAGAGTGTAGAACACACAGCCTGAAGATGAAATGGTTTCCCCCTAATTTTGCATGTTTTCTTGTCTGCACTTAAGATTATTTGCCTCGGCCTGATTTACATTCAGATGTGTTTCTCACTTTGTAGCTCAGCCCTACTCCGGGGCCCCACAGATGGTCACTTTCAAATGCGATGCCCTGGCCCTAAAGACGGTCAGATAAGACCTGAGGATGAGCACCGATGTGCGGGGAAAGGGGCGCAGATGGGGCGCCCCTCGTGGGCTGGAACTCTGACTTGGGCTCCTTCTGCATCCTACAAGGTTTAGCTCTGAGCAGCTCAGGGTCGCCGCACATGCTTTCTGGTTGATTGCTACATTTTCTCGGTAGGGATTATTCACGACCGTGTCCTGGCACTTCTCAGTGCTCGCTGCTGTGACACATGGTGAGCTGAGCTGGGACAACGTTGGGGCCGGTGGAGGCCGCGTCATCGCGCCCCAGTGCTTTGCATAAAGCCTCATGCGTTCACTCATTCATCCATCCGTTTATATCAGCTGCCTCTTTTGACGCAGAGTGCTGACACCAGGCTTTGGGCTGCGTGTGTGCCCTAAGCACCTGGCCCAGTGACTCCTTCAGCTTGAACCTGCTCTCTTAAGACACAAACACAAATATATTTCAAAGCCAGGCTTCACCTCCCACCCACTGGAGGACCAGGGTGCCTCCTCCAAGCGCAGGCGCTGTGACTGTCACTGCCCATGAGAACCTCAAATCCGCCGCCCGCTGCCCCTCACCCATCCCTTGACCTTGGCTTTCTCCTTGGCCTCCATCCTCACCGGTTCCCTGGAGCCTCTCCAGAGTTGATGCCATGGCTTCCTCCAGCTCCCCTTGGGGTCCCCATGGGCCCGGGCCAGACACGCTGAGAAACTGCTCGTGTTAGAGCCAGAAAGCTTCCCGCAGGGACCTTATGTGAGGTCTCCAACCTTTCCCCAATTAAGATCAGCTTGTCACTTCCCCAGACTTCTTAAGATCCCAAGAAAAAGCTTGCAGCAAAGGCCTGCCCGTGCTTCTGCACCCAGCCCGAACCCTGCCCTGTCCACACCAAGGCAAAACCCAGGCCCTAGGAGGTCAGGCCGCCCTGTATTTCCTGAAAGGCTCCTAGGAGGAAGAGTCTCAGTTGGTTTTTTATCTCCACTTGGCAACCCTCAAGTCCCAAAAACTGTTTTCTTTTTATTGTTCTATTCAATTTGAAAAAAGAAAAAATAACCCCCACCCCTCCCCCCACTCAGGCACAACCACAGTCAACATTTTGGTGGCGGGACCCAGATCCCACTTTCCCGTGAAGGTTGTCTCACTCCCTTGTCATCCTTGGATGCACACGGAGCTGTGTCGTGCTGTCATCGCAGGTTGCTCCGTGTTGTGTTGTTCCGTTGTTCTCACGGTCATCCTTTCAGTACCTCGCACCATCGTAAAACATTTGTCACGCACTATAATTTGAACACTGGATACGTCTGTCAAAATGACAATTAACACTCTAATGAAACTCTCCTCTGCATCTCGGATTATTTTCTTTGGAGAGAGGGTCACGAACTCTCGCAGTTCTTGACAGATAATGATAAATTGCCCTCCCTGGGAGATTGCACAAATATATACTGTCAAGGGCAATGTGTGAAGATAACAGTTTTACCAGATCCTTCCCAACATTGTGAGTCGTCATTAAAATGTTAATTTTTGTTAGTGGATTAGACGAAAGCGGAGTCCTTTATTGCTATTTCAATTTAATTACGAATGTGAATGTTGACTGATTTTCCCTAGACCCGTTGAGTCACCATGGCTCCAAGCCAGTTAAATGCCTGCAGACGTTCCCTTTGGTTTCTATACCTTTGAAAGCTATTTTTCATAGGCTTTTTGCAAGCTCATTGCCTCGAGCCATTGATGCCAAGCACGCCACGCATCACAGAGTTTTGGCAGGCTCGACACTTCTAACCACTGATGCCAGGAACGCCATGTTTATAGACACAGCTTTGTTTTCATTTTGAAGTGGCTCTCCCCTTCTCCCAAGAAGGACTTGGCAAGAGTTCTATCCTGTCATGGTGAATTAGGTACTTGTCACTCTTGGCTTGAGGAGTTGGCCTGTTGGGCTGGGCTTGGGCACCAGGCGCCGCCTCCTTTTTGGCTGCCCTCATGGTGACACCTACACCTGGGACGAGTGCCCAGTGGCCACCAGTTTGGGAAAGTATTTGACCCGCCTGGGCTGTGTCTGGTCACAAGTCAGTGGCATCTAAGGAGTGGCCTAGCAGTGAAGCCCCACAGGGGCTGGTGGCCTCACCACAGAAGGCTCTAGGTCACATGTCCCCTCCAACCGCCACCCCCGCACCGGGCTTGTCCTCTCGGTGCTTGGAAGGCAAGCCAAGAGGGGGCCAGCATCTCTCTGATGCAAGCATAATGGGGCAGAACGGGAGGTCTTGGCACACAAAATGTACCCCAAGCCAAAGTGCATTGTGTGTGCCATCAACAAATGTTGGTGGCACCTTTATGCCGTCCAAGCACCACTGACCACCTTCACAGCAGAACAGACCCTTCCAGCAGGACCACCTTCACTTGCCAGCGCCACAGCCTCCTCGAGCTGAGTCCTGGGGGGACAGAATAATGGAAATGACATCTTCCTGATTAGGAGGAAAAGCTCCGCTGCCCTTAGCTGCCTTTGCCCTCAGAAGACTCGCAGCCCCGCCGTGGCTCCGTGGGACCGTGGGACTCCCTGCAAGGCTCTGCCTCCCGCACGGTGTTGAGGTCTGTCCTGGGGCATCATGAGCTGAGACGCCTACGATTTTCCTGATGGCTTTCTTGCACACTTCTGGATACCTATCGTGTGTTAGACTGGAGAGGTGAAGTCGAGTCCCACCGGGCCTGCCCTCGAGAAACACACAGGCAACAACGTCCCTCATCAGAGTAACGTGGGCTGGGAGCTGGGCTGGCCAGGCACGGGACTCCCAGCAGGGGCGGGGCCAGGCAAGTCTCCCAGAAGACCTGGAGCCCGAGCTGAACTGTGGAGCTGGAGCGAGAAGATGTTGAAATGTTTTCTGGAAAGCTCTGAGCCTCATGAAAAATTTCAGATGCGCCAGGGGAGAGAGGGAATGGCTAACTTTGCATTAAGGGAAGATCCCTTTGGCAGCCGTGTTGGGTGTAGGTTAGAAGATCGGAAGGCTGAGGGCAGTGGTCTCACCCCAAGGAGGGCGTGGCGAGTGCCTGTGGCCAAGCAGGAGCAGTGGCATGGGGCGGACGACGTGGTTCTCAGAGGCGTTCGGGAGGAGATGCTGCCCAACTTGGACTTGGTGGCAGTGGCGAAGGGAGCTTCCTGGCTTAGGCAATGGCCGCATATTTGGGGGGAAAGAGGATGAATTCAATTTGCACGTATTGAATTCTAGACACCAAGGAGACATCCAGTGTTGTCTTGAGTTGCCCAGAACATTGCCCAGGACAATGACCCGAGGCTCCACAGCAGCACAGCAGAGGGGGTTAAGTCCATGGGTGGGTGGAACCAACCAGGGTCTGCTTGTGGAAGAGAGGTCCTAAGGCCAGAGCTGGGGCCACTGACCTCTGAGAAGGTGGCCAGAGAAAAGGACAGTGCAAAAGAGACTAAGAAGCCTTGGCCAGAGCAGTTACACAAGGAAAAGACGGGAAAGTGTCTGCTGGTTGGGACAAAGGAGAAACAGTGAGTACCGGAGCTGGTCCAGGAAGCGTGGCTCTGAAAAGTCAGGATGGAGAGGGGAGTATGACGTCCTGAGAGACATTGCGTCAAGATGGGAGACGTCAGTGCATGTCAATGAAGGGAAGATTACATTGCAATTTATAGACGCCCAGCCACCTTTTCTATCTTGAAGGGGCGAGGCCAGGTTTCCTTCGCTGGGCACCACATCTTCTGAAGCCTGCTCGGCTCTGGAAGGTGAGTTTCTCCTGTGTGTGGAAATAGCAGGATAGTGAGCCGTGTTTTACAAGAAAACTCAACTGGAGTAGCTGAAGAAGGACAAGGTAAAGGAAGGAAGCGTGAACGGCAAGAAGGAGGGGCTGAAAAGGGGAGGACCAGCAGCATGCCTGGAGGGAAAGGGGTGATGTGGAGACCTGCCTGGGGGCAGCCCGTCCAGAGCTGGGCAGAAGTGGGACGCCATTGGAAGTTACCTGCTTGGCTGGGTAACCTCAAACATCAGTAAAAGTCAGTTGCGCCCAGGTACTTTTTGAGAATTGAGTTCAGAGGTCTTAATTAGGGATGGGGGTCTTAGATCAAGGTGGGAAGAAGGGAAGACAACAGCCCTAACAATTAGAGTGTGGATGAGGGGGGAAATCCAGCAGGAGAGGTTACAGAGTACCAGGTTAAAGACTAGTGTGGCCTCGTCCCACCGACTGGAAGGCGGGTCCAGCCCATTTCATTGACTGTAACAGGAAGGAAGCTAGCCGGCATGGGAGCCCCAGGTAGCTGGTGCGTGGCTTACAGAGAGAAGGACCCAGGAGAGATGGAGAGGTTGAAGAAATGGGTCAGTCTGCCAAACAACCAATCACCATTTCCCCAAAGCCAAGTCACTGAAAACGGATTTGTTGAAAATCAATTTGCTGAAGAACTAATTTCCCTGATGAGAGATCCCTGGAATTCATCCCAAAGTTGTTTTGGTTAATTACTTGAAAAAGTCTAGAAATTTGCGCGCTATAGTTTGTAAAACACTGAAGATTTTCCTGTATGTTTGGTTTCCTTTTTCACTTACGTTTAGTAGCTTAGCTTGGTTTACAAGTTGTCAGGTACGTTTTCAGCAGGTACTTTGCTGTGAATTTCTCACTCCATCTCTGGTATATGTCAGTCTTATATGGGTTTCCATATTTCAGGAGCAGTGTGTGTGTGTGTGTGTGTGTGTGTGTGTGTGTGAATCACAGACCCATAACTCCAATATAAAATGGTGATAGAGAAACTCAAAATAAAACTTCTAAGCTAGATAAAAACCACCAGCCCAAATGTTGAATGGCATCTTTAACAGCTTTTGAACACCCGTTATTACACATTTTGTAAGGAATTAACAGAAATAAGTTTTTGGTTATTTGGCAGTCTGTGGAATTGGTCCCTTGGCAAACTGATTTTTAATACACTGGCTTTTTGGTCACTGTGAGATTTGGCATCTGGTCAATTGTCTTCCAGCAAATGGCTCTGTTTCTGAAGAAGAGGGTGAGAGTGAGGCTGATGAGACTAGCTGGTTCTGGAAAGGGGGAGGGATGTGACCCAAAGATTTAGATTCTGCTGGAAAGGACAGTCAGGTTATGCACGGAGATGGGCGTGAGCTAGTTCCAGAGGCACAGAGAGCAGGGCATTTTGCTAGAAGGGGTGAGAACGTCTGAGCACAGAGAATCTGGGGGACGGAGTGCCTGGGACTATGGAGGAAGGAAGCCTGGGCCCTGGGAAGCTGGCCCAGCTGCGATCGAGCCATTGAACCTCAACCCTACATGTACCAGTGTGATTTCTTCAGCAGTCCTCCACATCCGGGGGGTGACCAGCTGGATTGCTCTTGGGGTTTGGGGTTTTTCTGGGCAGGTGCAAATGGGAAGATAAGGGAGAAAGAGATTCAAGGATGTTGGAGGAAGCACTAGAAATGAGAAGCCCTGGGAGCCAGGATGCTTATGAACACAGAAGAGGGAGAACATGGTGTGGCCAGAACCGAGGTCTGTGGGGAGTGAACCTTCTGGGCAAAAAGAGAGTGGGTGGGAAAACTGGAACTGCAGCTAAGACTTCTGAGATGAAGCAACGCTGGGGGCACAAGGGTCTCCTGTGGCCTTGGAGGGACTGGAGCTCAAATCCAGGGACATGAGAGGCCATGGGTTGGGCTCATTGAGCCATAGACTCTGAAGTTGCCAAGATTGAGGACACGAAACAATATTTAGTATTATTCTCAGACCCCACTCCAAGCTCTCTTCCCCATGTCTACACACACACACACACACACAGACACATACACACACACACACATCCCCCACCCTACTGCCTCGGCTGCCGCCACCACCACCACCACCAGTAACTTCTCCCACAGAGAAAAGAGGGCTTTTAAGCACTCCCGTAGTCTCCCCCTCCCAACTGATGTCCTTCCTCCTTGCTCCTGCCTGGATGGCAATTAACACAATCACAGCTCTGGAACCCGCCTCTGTTTCTGGGCAAACACAGCCATTCATCCGTGAGAGAATAAAATTAATCTATTTCTGTCTTGGTGCTGCCCCGTCTCTCGTTCCTCCCGCTCCCCGGGGACAGCCCTCCCACTCCGCACGCACCTCAACTCCTTTCCAGCTTTCACTCTACCTGTCGGCCCTGGAGGCGGCAGCAGCCTTCTGCAGGTGACGGGGTGCCCTTGGGGAGCCTCTGACCCACAGCAGCTCCTCATCCTCTCTCCTCTGAGCTCAGCCACAGCCTGGGGCGCATCAGTGACTCCTGGAGTTGTGGACTGGAAAGCCCTATTAAAATGCTAATATGGCATCTGGAAGGGGTAAAGCCTTAAACAGAGCAGAACATTAAATTCTGAGGCTCCCTCCTGCTCTGAGCAGTCTGGGGGATGCCACTCTCCCAGGGCCTGGCATCACGTGCTGAATGACGTTTCTAACCCGTCCTTCACCTGCTGTGATCCATATGTGGGTTCTCCTGCTCTCACACTGAAGGCCAGGCACCACCCAAGGCCCCCCAGGCCTCGGGGATCTGGCACTGCTGCCCAGTGTCAGGACCATAGTCCTGAGTGGTGCCAGCTCTAGGTCTGCAGGAAACTGAGTGGTTTTCAACTTCTGCTTTCATTAGAAAAGAGGGACACCTTCAAATCAATAATCTAAACTCTCACCTCAGGAAACTAGAGAAAGAAGAGCAAAAATAATCCTAAAGAAGCAGAAAGAAGAAAACAAACAGATATGAACAGAAAACAACGAAAATGAGAAGGAAAAAAGAGAGAGAGAGAGAACGTTCATGAAATAAAGCCAGTTCTTGAAAAGATCAATAAAATTGACAAACCTCTAGCAAGACTGAACAAAAAAGGGGAGAGAAGACACAAATTACCAGTATCAGGAACGAAGCAGGAGAAATCACTACAGACCCTGCAGACATCAAAAGATTAATAAGAAAATAATGTGAATAACTCTATGTATATGAATTTGGCAACTTATGTGAAATAAATTAATAGCTTAAAAAAATGCAAACTGCCACAACTCATCAACATGAAACAGATCATTTGAACAGCTTTGTAACTATTAAGGAAATTCAATTCATGATTTTAAAACTCCACAGAAAGAAATTTCCAGGCTCAGAGGGTTTTACTGGAGAATTCTACCAAACAATATCAAGTTAAAGAATAATTAACATCACTTTTATTGTGTCATTCAGAAAGTGGAAGAGAAAGAAAAGGACACTTCCTAATTAATTTTATGAGTCCAGTAGTAGCCTGATACTAAAGCCAGACAAAGTGTAAAAAATTATAATTTTTTATAATTATATATTATATAAATTTTTATAATTCTGTAAAGAAGAAATATCACATGATCATTTCAACTGATGCAGAAAAGACGCACAAAATTCAGTAACTGTTCATTATAAAAACTCTCAAAAAATAGAAATAAAGGGAAATTTCCTTGACTTGATAAAAACACTTATGGCCAACAACATACTTAACAATGAAAAACTAAATGCTTTCCCCCGAGACCATGAACGAGGCAAGTCTAAATAACCTAGTACTGGAAGTTCTAGCCAGTGCAATAAGGCAAGAAAGAGAAATAGAAGACATGCAGATCAGAAATAAGAAATTAAACTGTCTCTATTAGCAGATTATATAAAGATATGTGTAGAAAATCACAAAGAATTTACCAAAAAACTCTTAGAACTAACAAATGAGTTCAGCAAGGGCACAGGATTAGCGTAATAAAAGTGAATTGTATGTCTATATACTAGCAACGAACACATGGAAACCAAAATGTAAAATACAGTTCATAATCTCACACACAACCACTTGCACATGCAAAGAAAGAAAAGAAAAAAAGAAATACTTAGATGCAAATTTAAGAAAACATGTATAGAATTTGTATACGGAAAACTACACAATACCGATCAAAGAAATCGAAGACAATCTAAATAAATGAAAAGACATACCACATTCATGGATTAGAACACTCAGCATCGTAAAGATGTCAGTTCTCCCTAAATTGATACATAGTTTTATCAAAATTCTTGTAAAATTACCAGCCACATTTTCTGTAGCTAGAGATATCATTATTCTAAGATTCATACGGAAAGTCAAAGGAACTGAAACAATGAAAGCAATTCTGAAAAAGAAGAATAAAACACGGAGACTCAGTCTACCCAAAGTTAAGGCACACTGTGTAGTAACAGTGATCAAGTCAGGGTGGTGTCAGCAAAAGAACACACACAGAGATCAATGGGACAGAATAGAAAATCCAAAAATAGAGCAACAAAAAACATGGCCAACTGATTTTTGACAAAGGTGCAAAGGGAATTCAATGGATCGAAAAGAGTCATTTCAACAAACAGTGCTGGAGTAACTGGGTACACACAGGCAAAAGAAATAAACTTAAATCTAAACCATGGCCATTATTAAAAATTAAAATAGATCGCAGACCTAGATGTCAATGTAAAACTACAAAACTTTTAGGGAAAAAAACTTCAGAGAAAAACGTCAGGACTTAGGGCGAGGATGGACTTGACACTAAAGGCATGCTCCATAAAATAAAAATTGATAAAAAATTAGACCTTACAAAAATTAAAAACATTTGTTGATGAAGTACCCTGTTAAAAAGAGGAAAATATAAGCTATAGATTAGAAGAAAATATTTTCAAATAATTCCAATATTCAATAAAGGACTAATAGCTAGAATTAATAAAGAACTATAGAATCTCAGCAATAAAAAATAAACAGTTCTATTAGATATTGGGTTAAAGAATTGGAGTGACATTTCACCAAAGGGGACATATGGGTGACAAATAAGCACATGAAAAGATGTTCAGCATCACTAGTGATTAGACAAATGCAAATTAAGACCACCCTTAGACATCACTGCATGCATACCTATCAGAACAGCTAAAATAAAATTTAAAATAGTGACAATATCAAGTCCTGGCCCAGATGCTAAGAAACCAGTTCTCCTACATTGCTGGTAAGAACAGAAAACGGTACAGCCACTCTGGAAAACAGTTGAGAAGTTTCTTTAAAAAAAAAAAATCGTATTTATTTATTTTGGGGGGGAGGTAATTAGGTTTATCTATTTACTTATTTATTTTAATAGCAGTACTGGGGATTGAACCCAGGACCTCATGCATGCTAAGCACACACTCTACCACTGAGCTATACCCTCCCCTGAGAAGTTTCTTAACAAACTAAGCATATACTTTTCATATGACTTAGCAATTATATTCTTGGACATTTATTCCAGAAAAATAGAAACTTCTGTGCACAGAAAAACTTGTACATGATAGCTTATAGCAGCTTACATGTAATAACCCAAACCTGTAAACAACCTAAATGTCTTAGAGTAAAGGAGTGGTTAAACAAACGGATACATCCATACCATGGACTGCTACTCAGTCATAGAAAGGAACAAACTGTTGATACATGGCACAACTTGAATAGATCTCAAGGGTAAAAAAAAAAAATCTCAAAAGGTCACATATTGCATGATTCCATTTATATAAAATTATAGAGATGGAGACCAGACTAACAATTGCCAGGGATTAATGACTCTGGTGATAGCGGGGGAGGAGTGGGTGTCACTTCTAAGGGTAGCAGGAGGGACTACTTTGTGGTGATGGGATGGTTCTGCATCTTGACTGCAGTGGTGGTTATAGGAATCTACATCTGTGTTCAAAGGCATAGAACTCCACACACACACACACACACACACACACACACACACACACACACACACACACACACATTTTACCAATATCAATTTCCTGGTTTTCATATTACACTGTAGTTAGGTAAGATGTTAACCACTAGAGGAAACTATGGAGAAGGGCCCATCAAACCTTATCTTTACAACTTCATATGAATCTATAATTATTTCAAAATAAAAAAGATTTTTTTTTAATGTTATTCCATGGCATTCTGGCCTACATGGTTTCCAATGAGAAATTTTCGGTCCTTTAAATAATGGCTCCTCTATAAATAACATGTCATTTTCCTTTGCTGGCTGATTCAAGATATTTCCTTGGTTCCTAGTTATCAGCGGTTTAATTACAATGTGTCTAAGTGTGGATTTGTTTGAGTTTATCCTGTTCGGGATTCTCTGAGCTTCTTGAATCAACAAGCTTATCTTTTGCCAAATTTGGAAAGTGTCCCACCATTATTTCTTCAAATATTTTTTCGTTTCCTCACTATGTATCTTCTCTTTCTCAGACTTTTGATAATACAAACATGAAGTCATCATTTTCTGCCATCATGAGCCATCCTTCTGAGAGACGTCTTCACTTTCCTAGAATCCTCATCTTTTGGGCAAGGCTGCACTGTTACTCTCCAAGATGGATTAAGTCCCCTACACCTGCCTTCTCTGCAGCCACTCTTGGGTCCCCAAGCCTAGCTAGCAAGTGGTCAGAATGAGGTTTCCTGGGAGTCCAGACACTTCGTGTTCTGGATCTCTGTCACTTTTAGTATAAATCTCTTGTCGGAAAATTTTTACATTCCCAACAGCAATCATTTATCATTTACTTGGCTTTTTCAAGGTTCCCCACCCTCCCGCACGAAGTCCTCACCTGTGCTGTCAGCACCCCCAGGGAACAGCCTCTCCACACAGACTGGCTCTGCACATCACCACCACCTTTTTCTCATCCTGCCCCCAAATGAGTCTCCTCTTCCCAACTCAGCTGTGGATTGCTTCCTCTAGGATCTTGTTCCAAACTTTATTCATTCTGTCTCTCTTTGTCTCTGTCTCTCACTCCCTCTCCTTCCTCTCTTCTGTTCCACTGGCTGCTTTTCTTTTGCGTGCAGACGTCCCCAGTCACTTTCAAAACCTAACAAGAACATCACCATCCATGAATTTCTTTAACTGCTCTTTTTTTTTTTTTCCCCAAGCTGAAGCTAACCTATTGCATTTTTTTTTGTCAGGACAAATAATTTCTCAGCCACCACATCCAAGAGTCTGTCTACATTGGTCAACCCTGTTGTCCTTTTATTGAAGTGCGCTCCCTGGGTTTCTCTGGCCTCTTAGACGCCTCTGCCTGGGCCTTCCATTCTCCTTCCCTCTGTTGGCTCCTCATTCATGTTGTCTTTAATTTGTTAACGTTTTTATTGAGGTATAACATGCGTACAGTAAAGTGTGTAATTCTTAAAGGTGGAGCTGGATGAATTTTTACACACACGTCTGGATTCATGACCACCACCCTGAATGAGAGCCAGGACGTTTCCAGAAGCTCCTTGCATTCCTTGTCAATCAGCCCATCACCCTGCCCCTCTCCGCAGTCATCACTGCTCTGACGTCTATCAGCGCGGATTGTTCAGCCTGTTCTAGAACTTGATATAAAATGAAGCCATCTAGTATATGCTCTTTAGTCTGGTTTCTGTCAGACATGATGCCTAGTGGAATCATCCATGTTTTCGTGTCCATCTGTAGGTCACTCGTTTTTGTTGGGACGTAGTATTTCATTGGGTGAATGTGCCGCAATGTGTGGATCCTTTTCGCTCCTTTATGGGCACTGGGGCTTTTTCCTCTAAAGTGTTGTAAACTCAGCACGCTTCAGTGTTTTGTCTTTGTCTCAAAACATCTCACTTCTCTTTAAAATGACCCAGGACAGGAGGCATTCAGCCTTCCGTGGGACTTGCCCTTTCTTGAGGCCAGAGCCGCAGCTGACATCAAGTTATCTGAAGTCAGGTTATCAGTCAAAACACATAGGGAGGGGAAGTGGAAGTCCGTTTGAAGCAGTGTGTGATCAAGCAATTGCAGGCTTTTGGAGGCGTGAGGGGGAGTCTTGGGGCCCGTCTCAGAGCCGGAAGGTTCTGTGGGCCTGAGTCCTTGGCAAAGGGGGGGGGCAGGCAGCAGCACACAGCCATTGCTGGTGCTCCCTGGAGCTCAGCAAGTCTCTAAGATGAGGCTGGGCTCCCTGGCCTTCTGCCCGGTGCCTTGAGGCAACCAAAATGAGAGCCCGGGAGAGCCAGGAGCCACAGGGTTGTTTGTCTAAGACTTACAAGGATTATGTCATCCATCCAACCCCATTTGCCTGAGGGAAGAGCCTCAGGTCTCCTCCCTCCGGATCCTCAGATCTTCCCAGGAGAGGAGCGGGCGAAAGGGAAGAGAAGGTGGAGCCACAGGACAGGCTGGAGCAGCTGGGAGTGGACCTCGGGCATGGTTGTCAGGCAGCTGCCCAGGGAAATGTACATGAGTAATCAGAGTTATGTTTGCAAATGCATTAGGGCTACAATACTGAATGTTTATGTGACTATAATCAAAGAAAAGGGGAAAGATTTGGGAGAGAGACACCCGAGAAAACCCCAAGAAAGCCACAAGACCTACATGAGAACCGCCCATCTGATAATGACTGGGTGTGCTGTGGGGTTAGTGTTTAATTCCAGACAAAGCCAGTGCTTTCTTGAGATCTGGTGACAACTTGGGGCGCATGTATTTAGGGGGAAGGGCAAGCCCTGAGAAGAGGCTTTGAATCAAGAGACCTGGGTTGAGCCTCAGCCTAGTGGTCCTCTGCTCTCCAGCCTCGGGCAGCCCTCTGTCCCCGGGGCCTACAGATTCTCTGCCTGTGAATGACAACTGGGCCATCCACCACTGTTGGCCCTTCTGCACTTAAGAGGTCCAGCTCTCGGGTCCAGACTTGCTAAAGCCCTGTTGCCTTCACAGTGACCTTGTCAGCACACACTGAGCCACACCCCATCACTTGTGAGATATACCTTAACCCAGGGCAAGGTTTGCTTTGGTTTCTAAGCTCTGAGTGCAGAATAGAGGAAGTCACTTTAGAGTCAAGTCCTCATAAAACTTCTCATATTAGAAGATATTGATTGGCTTGAAGATTTTAAAGAGTTTATTTTGAAGCACAAAGTCATATCTGGGGAAGAACCATT
Source organism: Vicugna pacos (assembly GCF_048564905.1). NCBI lineage: Eukaryota > Metazoa > Chordata > Mammalia > Artiodactyla > Camelidae > Vicugna > Vicugna pacos. The sequence goes on from NC_133014.1 coordinate 10,104,867, forward strand.
GGCTCCAGCATCCTCAAGGAAGATTTGTTTTAGAAGCTGATAAGGACACTAATAGCAGGCAAAGAAAGTTCACACCCAGCTTGGCGATGCCCAGGGTGGAGCTCCAGCCTTTAGAGGACCCTTTTAAAAGCCATGCTGTCAGGAGTGGTCACAGCGTGAACAACCGCCACCCACCTCAGCGATGCAGGCAAAACTCAAGCCATCTTCCTGCTCCGTCAATGGCGGGGCAACTTCATCTTCTTGGGGTGCATCCCTCCCACTTTGAGTCGCTGCATTTAAATGATGCAGTATTTGTAAACTTGCCGTGACATAAATCAAAAAGGGGTCTGGTGATGACAGGGATACTGGTGCTGTGAAGAATGTATGGGAAAAAGCAACATTTGCAAACTCACGTATTATTCTAAATACGAACATGTCGTGATATCACCAGTTAGATATTTAACTACTCTCTCTACATTCCTAAATGTTGGTCAAAACGTTGCTTATAAAACTTCGGATTGAGGAAGTCATACACAGAGTTAATTTTTTGAAACTAAAAGAAAAAAGCTTTAATTGAAGTATGTAGTAAGTTCATAGTGTGTGTCAGTTTCTGGTGTGCAGCATAATGTTACAGCCATACATGCACATGTATATGTTCGTTTTCATGTTCTTTTTCATTATAGGTCACTACAAGATGTTGAATGTATTTCCCTGTGCTCTACAGCAGAAACTTGTTGTTTATCTATTTTATAGATAGTAATTAGTATCTGCAAATCTCGACTCCCATTTTATCCCTTCCCGCCTCAGAGCTGATCTTAAAATCAGCACACGCTATCCATCTCATCTCGAAGAACAGGAACAGAGATCTGATTAGACCCAACCTGTAAATCCCCTGAATGAGCTGCTCCCAGGAAGAAGATCACCACACAGAAGGGAGACTGAGCCCAGCCCGCCCCTTGACCCAGACCTTGGTGCCCCAGGCTGCAGTGAAGACCCCCGCCCTGTCGTCAGCTGCCTTGACGTGGTCTTATAGTCATGTTCCTAAAGTTCCTGTGTGAGATGTCCGGATGACCTGACCGGTTCATGACCACCTGGATGCAACGTGGGCTTTCGGACAGATTCCAAACAGGGACTACAGGACCAGAGTGCAGGGGTGTGTGTGTGTGTAAAGTGGAGGGGGTGGAAGGAAGACAGACTGGCTCTCCCCAAAAGGTCTGACAGCAAAGAATGGCAAACCCACAATGGCAACCCTTCCTTTCCTCTTGTCCCTCCTTCCTCACTGGCTACCTCCATCCATCAGCATCTTCAAGCCCTTATGCATAGAGGGTGTTCAAGGCGCAAGGGGAAGGCTTGGTCTTTGCCTTGGGGAACAACTGCCTCCAATGTTCAGAAACCCACGGCTCACAGACAAAGCCTGCCCTGCAGCCATTTCTTCATCATCTCCCAGTCCTCCCTCAAGTCTGACCGCGTCTTCATGTTTGGGGGAGGGGCTGGTATTCGGATTGAAAGGCAGGAAGAGGGGACAGGACGGTGAAGAGGGTTGTTCTCTATTTTCAAAATAAAGAACTTTAGCTTCTTCACTTCCCCAAATGAGACTTTCCCTGCAGGCACATGTTCTGGTTCAGCGGCTGCCCAGGAAGAGCTGGGAGGGTCATCTCAAATCACACCTCTCTGTCCTCTGAGCTCTGGAATGGCCACCTGGAAAGGAGCCTGCTGGAAAATTCATTCCAAGGAATTTTTGTGATTCTTTGCTTCTCTGAGCAACTTGTGGAAATAAGTAGGTTGTCCACGGCCAGAAGCCTGGTGTGTAGTGGAAGGTATCCAGGGGTGGACCATTGATGAGGTGCAGAGATCAACTCAGGAGTCCAACAGGGCAACAGCGGGGGCCTGATAGGATCTGAGCGGGGGCCTCCAAGCGCTCCTGGCGGCTGGAGCCCCCTCATCGGTTTGGGTGTTATGTGCTCAGAGCTGAGACAGTCCAGCTCAAGACTTAGACTCTTGGTCCATCAGAGAGGCGTGGCAACCCCAGCTGCAGAAATCGGGGCTGGGGGTGGGGGTGGGGGTGGCAGCTGCATGACAAGTCCTGACAGGTTCTCTGCAACACCTCCCACGTGCTTGCTGCGGAAGAAAAAAAAAATGCTCCTCTCTCAAATCAGGGCTCTTGTGACTGCTCCCCAAGACTGGCCTGGGAGGACCCTCAGTGTCTTTGTGTCTATGTCAGGGTCTGGATGTCTGTACCGACTGTGAGGCATGCCCCTTCCCACCGCGGAGAGGCTGTTTGCAGCAGGCCAGGTGGAGTTCCACTGTAACACATTCCAAGGCTTGCTTCGAAAAAAGCCATCCTTTCTGAGGCTAAAACTGAAACAGCAACAGCAACAACACAAAACCCCCTTTCTGAACCACAAACCTGGCTCGGGGTGTAATTTTTGAGAATACACTTCTCCATTCCTTGAATGGTTACCTTTGTCTTTACGGCCTGGCTGTTTGTGTGCTCTGAGAACTCTCTGGAAATCCCTTTTCCAAGAAATGAGCTAGCTCTTCAGTAACCACATTTGTCAAATTTCTTGTTTCAGGCATGTCCGGAGGGGACTGCAGGTCATATGCTCCCAGCCCGATCAGGGCTTCCGATGAGCCTTGAGGGCCCAGGTGTCCTTACCATACCCCAGCCACGTAGGCTAGCTAGCGCCCACATCCAAACCTCAAAACTTAGCTCAGCCTTTTACTCCGTGATATCTTCTCCCCTTTCACCCAGGGCCGTAGCTGTGTTCTCAGGATGGAGTTTCCACCCAGCAGCTGAGATGTGGAGATGGGGGGAAGGGCGCTGGATCCGGCCCTCTGCCCAAGTTGCCTTCAGGTGCGGACCCTTTTCTTTCAGTCCTTCCCCTGGAGTGACAACCCAGGACCCCTGAGTCACAAAACAAGCACAAAAAAACACACAGCTATATCCTCGGGCCCACTGGAGGAAATGGCAGTCATCTTGTGGTTGTGGTCTGAGGTGACCTTCCAGCTCAGGGCAAGAATTGTGGTACACTGTGAAAGAAACAGGGCCCTGGGGTCTCAGACTCAATCCTGGTTCCACTGTTCATGAGCAGAGGTCATATACTCACTGACTCTGTTTCTTCATCTGTAAAATGGGCTGTTGTCAGGATGGAGATCACCTATGATCACCTATGATGGGATCAGTAGCTTGTGGCAGCTCTTGGCCATGATGGTGTCATTGTGATGACCATTATTACTATCACTGTCATTTCTGGTAGGCCTTAAAGATCTTTGGGAAATAGCTTCCAGGCTATAAACTGTCATTTCCAACTAAAAACTTTACTGGGCCAAAGTAATGATTGGTCTAAATTTTTCAAGCACTGGGTCTGACTGTAGAGATTTTAAATGCTGCACATCATTGTCAGCAGAGTATAGGTTATTACCTGGGCGGGGGGGTGAATGCATGTATGTATGCTGATGTAGCCTCCTGTGGACCCCAGGACCAACCTGCCCCTGCAGCTCCTGCTGACTTCCCATCAGAAACGACAGAGACCAGGAGATAGTGAGAAATATCCTTAAAATGCTGCAAGAAGTAACTAGTCAACCCAGAGTTCTGTACATGATGAAAATATTCTTCAAGAGTGAAGACAAAGGAAAGGTAATTCAGAAATCTAAGAGAAATCACCTGCACAATAAGAAAAACAAATGGAAGTTCTTTAGACTGAAAAGAAATGATGCCACTGGAAATAGTGAATTTCAGGATAAGTATAAAAGACTATTTTTTCCTCTTAATTTATTTAAAATACATATGATTTTAAAATATATGTATGTAAACTTTGCTGTACACCAAAAACTAACACATCATTGTAAATCAACTATACTTCAATTAAAAAAACAGAGCTTCCTCAATACTAGACATTATTATTACTGAAAAACAACAACAACAAAACAAGGCCTGAAATCAGTAGAGAGATGATCTGAACAAAGCCATCACCACCTTCACCTTTTAATAATCATAGAACTCTATACCAAGTGACTGAAGAATGTATCTTCTTTTCAGATACATGTAGCATTTTTGTCAAGATAAACCATATGTTAGGCCATAAAAAAAGTGTTGATAAGTTAAAAAGGACTGAAATTCTAGAGTATTTTCTTTGCCCACAATGGATTTAAATTAGCAATCAGTAACAATAAGGAATCTAGGCTGACCCTCGATATTCAGAAATCAAATGACATACTTTTAAATAACACATGGCCCAAAGAAGAAATTACAAAGAAAATTAGAAAAACTTTTGAACAGAATGATAATGAAAATACAACAAGGAAATATTCATGAGCTGTAGTTAAAACAACATTTAGAGGGAAATTTGTAGTTTTACATTTTTATATCAGAAAAGAGCAAAGATCTAAAATCAGTGACTTGAGGTTCTAATCGAAGAGTCTTAAAAAATGCGTAAAGAAAGAAGGAAAAAGTAAACCCGAACTAAACAGGAGTAAAGAAATAATAAACACAAGAGCAGAAATAGATGACACAAAAACAAAGAATATGGAAAATTAACAAAGCCTAAAGTTGATTCTCTGAAAAGATCAGCTCTCGGTAGACAGATCAAGAAAAGGAGACAACACACAAATCACCAATATTAGAATAAAAGAGGGGTCAACACTGAAAATACTACAGATATTGAAAGAATAATAAGAAAATATTACTTAAGAAACCTTTACACCAACAAACTTGACAACTTACATGAAATGGACAAATTTCTTGATAAGTGCAACTTACCATGACTCACATATGATAAAACAGAAATCCAAGTAACCCTATGTCTATTTAGGAAGTTGAACTTATTATTTTAAAAAATGCTCCACAAAGAAAACTTTGCTCAGATCGTTTCATTAATTCTAACATTTAAGAGAGAAAGAACGCAAATCTTTTATAAACTCTCAGAAAACAAAGTAGGCAAGAATATTTCCCAACTTATTTTGCAAACACAGGTGCAAAAATGTTTTAAATATTAGCAAGTTGAACTAGCCATATACAAAAAGGATAATATATCATTCTTAAGTAGAATTCATACTAGAAATACAAGGTTGGAATTAATATTAGAAAAATTAATCAATTGATTAACCATATTAACAGAATGATGAAGAAAAATTTATATGATCATTTCAATAGATACAGAAAAAGCATTCAACCTCATTCATAATAAAAAAAAACCTCTTAGAAAATAAGGAATAGAAAAGAACTTCCTCAATCTGATAAGAGGCATTTATGAAAAACCTACAGATAATATCATACTTAATGGTGAAATGTTAGGTGCTTTCCCCCATTATCAGGAACGAGACAAGGATATCTACTCCCACTAATTCCATTAAACATTGAACTAAAGGTCTTAACCATTGCAGTAATGCAATCACTAGAAATAAAGGCATTAAGATTGGAGAAGAATGATAACTAACCCTACACATGACATGATTGTTTAGGCAGAGATTCCTAAGAAATCTACAAAAGAGTTATTAGAACTAATCAATCAATTGAACAAGGTTGTAGGATGCAAAGTTAATATTAAGGTATCAATGGTATTTTTAAATACTAGCAGCAAAAATTTGGGAGTATACTTGGAAAACAACTCAATTAATGTTATCAAAAAGAATAAAAGACTCAGGAATAAATTTAACAAAAGATGGTCAGGATCTCCATATTGAAGGCTACAGAATACTATTGAGAGAAATTGAGGAAGACCCAAATAAATGGAGAGATATATCCATGTTCTTAGACTGGAAGGATCAGGTTGTGAAGATGTCAGTTCTCTGCAAGTTGATCTATAGGATCACTGCCATCCTAACCAATTTACAAACTGATCCCAAAGTTTGTATAGACAAGCAAACAATACCTAACACAATCCTGAAATAGAAGAACTCATGTGGAGTGCTCAAACTCTGACTTGAAAACATTATAAAATCTTTTCAAAAAATGGTGATGTTCATATGGAAATTAAATAAACAAAACTTCAACCCCTTTCTCACACTACATACAAAGATTGATTTGAAATGAATCACAGACCTGAAAGTAGAGCCATAAACCTTTTTTTTTTTTAGAGCCATAAAGCTTTTAAAGAAAATCATACTAGAATATCTTCACAACCCGGGGACAAGCAATATTTGATAAACAGGTCACAGAAAGCAAAAAACACAAAAGAAAAATCAATAAATTTGTCTCTGTCCAAACTAAGAGTTTCAGCCAATAGGAGATTCCATTATGAAAAATGAAGGCAAGCGTATATTGGGAGAAAATGTTTGCAAAACATTTGAAAAAGGAATGATACCCTGGATATACAATGACATTTTCAACTCAGGGATGAAAAGACAATGCAATTTAAATGGGCAAAAGAGTTAAATGAAGGCTTCACAAAAGAAGACATACAAATGGCCAATAGGGACTGGAGAGACAGCCATTACTCATCAGGGAAATGAAAATTAAAACCACAAAGAGATACTACCACAGACCTACCTAAAATTTAAAAAGACTGACATCACCAAATGTTAGTGAGGATGTGGTTACTTCTTATAAAACTATACAAACACCTACTCCGTGACCCAGCAATTCCACTCTTAGGTATTTTCCCAAGAGAAATGGAAACATGCTCACAAAATGACGCATACAGGAATGTTCACAGCAGCTCTAAAAATTGGAGCCATATTAGCTGTTCATGGGTAGGAAGATGGATAAGCAAATGGTGATATCTTAATAAAATGGAATAGTACACAGCAATAAAAAAGAACAGGCTATTGATCTACACAACAACAACAGTGGATGCCAAGACATTACACTGAGCAAAAGAAGGCTTACACACAAGTGCACACTCCATGTGTTGACATGATGCTCAAGAACAGACAAAACTCAGCTATGGTGGAAGAAATCAGAACTGTGGTTGCTCCTTGGAGTGGGTGTATTGACTGGAAAGGGCATGGGAGAACTTTCTGAGGTGATGGCAGCCTTCCTTATCTCAATATGAGTCAAAAGTCCCCTCAGGTACACGTAAGATGTACCTGCTTCGGTGTATGTAAATTTCACATTAAAAAACAAAACAAAACAAAAAAAACCTCCTGTAAACTCAACTCAATAAATAGTTTGAGGACTAGAAAACATGGTAAAGAGAACACAAAAGTAGACATGGAGGAAATTTAAATTTGGGAGAGAAAAAAATGAAGTTATAAAAAAAGAATAGCTGTTGATTTCACCAAGTTAATTACAAATTCTTCTTTATTAAGGACGTAAAGAGTTAACAGTAGCGCCCTCTGGGGAGTGAAGTGGGAGAAAGGGGGAGCTTCGACTGTCCCCCTTCTCTGCTTTTTCCTTCTTGACCAGACATTCACTGGTTTCTAATAACAGTTGATTTTAAATTTAAAATGTTGTGGTTCCCAGATGCATAGAATCTGGAGCATATGCATACTCTTCCCAAACCAACCTGCCTGAAAATAGTAAGATATTTTCAGAGTATCCAGCGTTCTTTGATTTATGTATTATTTACTGATCGTCTAAGATGGATAAGGCAGAGTGAAGTTCGCACAGATGCACAGCTCTCCTTGCCTTCAAAGAACTCAACCCGGGATGGAAAAAGGACCACAGGAAGCTGAAACCAGTGAAGGAGCTTTAAATGATGGGCTCGTGAGTGTGTACGCGTATATTACAGGCAGAGAAACCAGACAGCCTTCTCTCCTGCTCGCACTCTCTCTCCCCTTTCTATCCCTTTCCCATCCAGCTATCTCTCCATCACCACCCGAACTTTCACTGCGCTAATCCCGTCCCTTGCGACCCAGGGGAGTCAGGGGTGGTGTGCGTGGCCAGGTGGATGCCTCCTTGGTGGAAACGTGCTAGGGCCTTTGAGGAACCTTCTGGGTCTGGGTCCTTGTGCAAGGTTACAAACTCCAGAACAGTATGGCTTCCCCAGCCCCGCCTGCAGCCTGCTTCGGGGGAGAGGGCCCCGGCATCGATGTTTTCCTTTGCTCCAAATGTTTTCGCCGCAGCTGGCTTTCTTCTGGCATCCAGGTTGGAAGGCATCTCGGCGGTCGTCTCTCTCCCCAGGCGCCCTGGTGCAGGGCGCTGCTGGTACCTGACCCATCAGGCTGCTGTCCCCCGGGGCTCCAGGGCCTTCCCTGGGAGAAGGGTCAGGGAGGGCGCAGGAGCGGCTGAGGGAGGCTCCGGAGGGCCTGGGGTGGGAGGCAGGATGCTGCATACGCACCCCTCACCGTGACGTGGGCGGGCCCCAGCTCAGGGGCACCCCCGGGGAGGGCGACAGCTCTGATACACCTAGACTGAGCTTCCGCTGCAGGGAAACAAAGCTCCGAAGCACAGACTATGCTCTGGTACCGGCACCCCCCAGAATGAAGGCGGTTCTGGTTCCGACTCGGATTTCTACATCCTGTGCTTGCGCGGAGGAAACCTTATTTTAAAACAAACAAAAACTCAACAAACAGACAAAAAACTTCACACAAGTGAAAATAAAAGGACAAAATGGAACCAGCAGAACAAAACAAACAAAAGAACAATCATAAAAACAAAAAATCCCCTCGGGTTTCCTTTTGGCTGTGTTTCCGTGTCCAACAGAAGAAAGAGCACTGGGCAAGGAGTCCAGAGAGCTCACTCCAGTTTCCTGACACGTGGCCCAGAGCAGATCACAGCTTTTCTTGGGATGTCTATGTCCTCACCTGCGAAAGGGTCACACCAGGTGAGTCCCTGAGGGCGCCTGGCTCTCCTGAGATGCCACGATTTACAGAGCTGCCTTTGCAGTCACAAGGGACCCATCTGTGGGATTCAAGAAGGTGCCTCACAGGAAGGATGACTTGTGATAGAGGCTGGGCACTTGCTGTATACGAGGCCCCAGGCTAACTGCCGGTATGGGATAAGGATGCCATTTTACAGATGAGGAAACTGAGGCTTAGAAGGTTAAGTAACATGCCTGAGTGAGTCAAGATTCAAACCCAAGCCAAAGGATTTTCACATACCGTGGCCCAGGTATGTGACAATCCATGACATCTTACGAAATTAAGAAGTTGTCTTTCCCATGATTTTTGCTGGTTTGGTGGCTGCAGCTGCTGTTTCTCTGCTGTAACGCTATTCCTGCGGGACCCACACTGCGTGTGGAAGGTATTAAACACGCACGCCGCAGCCTGTGATGGACGTGAGAGGCGGGATGCTTTCACAAAGGAAAACACTTGAGGAAAAGAACATGTGTTGCTTACCGTGTTAAAGGTTCTTCATTCCATTTTGGTAAAATTGTAAACCTTTTCAGGGTTGTCATTTTTAAAAAGATGCGCTTGTGGTTTATTCTCTTTGAGAGTCAGGTGTTGTCCTGCACTTCTGGGCCTTCTTTTTTGTTGTTGTTTGCAAACACAATACGGTGAATGGAAACACAGTGCAGGCAGGGCTGGTGTCCTCCCCGGGGCAGCCAGCGGACACCAGACTGTCCTCTCTAGCATCTCTTTTCGGATCTACCTCTGGAGGATGGAACAGAGGCCACCATGGGGCTGAGAGCCAGGGCCCGGCCGTGGGGAGGGATGGACCCTGGATCTGGAAGGAAACAGGCAGAATTAGAAAGAGCCGGTTCTCCCTTGGAGGGTGCTCCTGGTGAGAACATGGCCTTTACCTGACGATTCAGAACATTGGCTTGAGCCTCGAATGAATTACATCCTTCATGTTTGTCCTAGGGTGACCCACTCAACCTGGCTTCCTTTCCTGGCTTTAAATCCAAAGTCCTGCGAAACCTCTGTGTCCCGGGCAAACTAGGATGTTTGGCCACGTTACCTGTGACTCACCCTTGGCCACCGAGTCTCCAGCCACACCTAAGTCACAGGAGGACAATTAAGAGCCTTGTGCTGACCTTCTGCTGACCTTGTGCTGAACTTAGCATTGTACACGTTGTGACTCAAGCTGCAAAAATCCCTGGGGCTGTTTTCAGTCACGGGACTTTAACACCCCGTGGACCCCATCCTTCCCGCCTGTGCTGTCGGCCCTGCCGTAGGCCTGGCATGTCTTTTCTGGTTCGATAATGCAGACAAACAGGACTCAGACTGTTCCTCCTGCTCCCGGTGGCCAGTCTGCAGGGACTGTCCTGAACCTCTCAAGGTTCTTCCTTTCTGACCCCAGGCCTGTGACCACCTACCAGAGAGGAGCCGAAAGCCCCAGTCGGAACAGGGCTGGGTACCGTACCTCCCTTCCTGGGTTCTAGAAAAATCAGCCTGAGAATTAGGCATATTTCTTAGCACGAGATTCCCATGGGACCAGGTAAGTGTTCTTAGGATGAGATCGTCTCTCCGCTCTGTCCCACGAAGGCCAGACTGCCTCCAAGCTCCTGAGGGCGGAAGAGACCCCTGTGAGGAGAATGGGCTTCGATGGTGCCCTTTCTGAAGGAGCCGCTGTAGGCAGCGGGGTTCTCCAGAGAAACAGAACCGATAGGGTGTGTATACAGATATACATGTAAGAGGGCGCTGTTACTAAGAATGGGTTCACGTGGTTCTGGAGGCCAAGAAGGTCCGCCATGTGCCATCTACAAGCCAGGGAACCAGGAAAGCCGGGGGTGTATCTCAGTCCGAGTCCAAAGGCCTGAGAACGGGGGAGGCGGGATGATGCTCTGAGCCCTGGTCTGAGTCTGAAAGCCCGAGGACTAGGAGCAGTGACGTCCAAGGGCAGGAGAAGGCGGACGTCTCAGCTCAAGCAGAGAGCATGAATTCACCCGTCCTCAGCCTTTCTATTTCATTTATTTATTTCATTCAGGCCCTTAACAGATTGGAAGAAGCCCTCAGTCTGCCCCCCTCAAGTGCTGATCTCTTCCAGAGATGCCTTCACAGACATACCCAGAGGTATCGCTTTTCTGGCGATCTTGGCCTCCTTCAGGCCAGTCAACATGACACATAAAATTCACCATCACAGCCATTTTGTATCCCCGGAAGCAAGAAACACCAACTGGAGAACAAAAAACTGGGTCTGTCTAAATACAAGATAGCCATACATAAAAGCACAACATTTATCTTTAACAACAAAGTAAAAGCATGTGTAGGTTTAGTCCTCAATTTAACTCTTAAAAAGTATAAAGATATTCTGTGCAGTAAGGCACAGAGAGAGAGGTCCTGCCATTTTCGTAAGCTCACATGTGGACATTTCATCTGTGGCTCCAGGCATCATTTAAGGCCTTTTACAAAGAGCCCAACTTTCTCTTTCCATATGAAAAGTCAAGACCAGGGTCAGAGATTTCATAACCTCCTCGATAAAACAACATCAAAGACGATATAATTTAGAATCATCCTATCAGTGTTACTGGGTACAGTTCAGGTTGTGAAGTCAGGGGACCGCTGAGAAGAAACAGCTACCAAGCAGGTTCTCTTCGTCACGGGCCAGTGGGGCGAGGATGGGGAGACACAATGATCATAACCAAAGGTCATGTTTTGATTTTCCACTCTCAGACTGACCGAAGTACATGCAGTTTGATGTTGTTTTTGGCTAAACCAAATGCCTCTTCAGTAAAATTAATGTTGAGGGAATTATAAACAGGCTCTAATATTAAGGACAGTGGCAGGGAGGTAAGGAGAAGGAGGAAAGTTCTATCCCAGGCATCTTAGACAGTTTTCAGTGTGTGGAACCTGAAACTATATGCAGTAGGCACTTATAGCGTGTTTGTGGATTGGATGGAAGGAATCCTGTGTTTCCAATATGGAAACCAGGGTCTAGTGCTAAGTACACAGTAGGCACTCAATAAATACTTCCTGTCCTGGACCATAAGACTGAATAATCAGGCCTCGCCAGCTTCTCTTCCCCCTGTTCTCCTTTTCTTAAATTGTTTATGTTCCTCTAATTGATTCTTCAGACATGAGAGTCAGCTCACCTTATGTCGTTGGAGCACAAGGAATATGTCAGCTACTAGGACTTAAGAAATGTGGCCCCTTTGCAAGACCAGCACAAGAACCAGAAGTGAAACTGCAGACCTGTGGTGCCTCCTGACCCAAGTCTAAGGTTGTCCACTCCCGACCCAAGACCAAGGTTCTCAGCCACATCACCTCCGCCCAGGATGGGAGTGGCTGTCTGCTGCTGTCTGGCTCAAGACCCCCTCCACTGGCTTAACCTGGACCTCCATGATCCTCTTGCTTCCTCTAGGGTTTTAACCATCTTTCTTCCTCCTGATAGGATTCCCTTTGGGATTTGTTCAAGGAATGTACAGTCACTGGGTATCTCCCTCCCTCACCTCCCTAACCATGGCGGATCGCAGATCCACGTGATCACAGCATTAACAGTGTGTCCCAGATGTCAGCAGTTCCCTGTCTGCCGGATCCTGCATCCACAGGGTCAGTCTGTTTTTCATTCCATGCCTAACTCAACACAGAACTCAAACTGTCTTCGAGATAACCCAAAGGACTCCACTTTTCCTAAAGTCTTAGTAAGAAGCATAGACTTGACTGATGATGTTGAGGGGTCGAAGGAAGAGATTAAGCTCATATAATTCAAAGCACCCCCCTCAAATTCCCCATTGAATACATTTCTTCTTTCCCAAAGTTCTTCCTCTTTTGAGATCTCATCCTTGACTCTCCTCTTTCTTGAATCGTCATCCTCACCCAGGAAAACTGAGTCCCTACTCTCTTACACAGAGCAGCTTCTCTGTCCCTCTGGAGCCTACATGCCCAGCCCTAACCTTTACTCAAGTGAGCTCATCAAAACACCTGTCCAACGAATGTGAGTCTGCCCTACAGGGAGTCTCATAGAATCTTCCGCCACCACCACCATTGACCGCGTGCTCATTTTGTGTCAGGCAAAGGGCTGGGAACTTACAGGTATTACTGCAATGATCTTATGAGTTGGGTCATATAATTATGGGTGAGAACACTAGAGTTCTGAGAATTATTTGCCAATAAGTCATGTTCACGCCACTGTGATTCTCTAACCTCAAGTGGGCCCTTCTTGCCACTGCCGAGTTGTTGGTTTCTTCCCAGTGAATTCTTTGTCTCATCCCCAACAGTCGTTGCCCCAGGCCCTCATCAAGCCATTAATCCAAGGCCAGATGGCCTCTGTGGTTTCTGCAGCAGAGTTTCCTCGATGGGTCTTCTCTTTGGCAAACAGCTGTTTGGCTCCACCCTCTCCTTGGTAAGGCCAACATTTCTTGAGCAGCAACTGTTCTAAGCACGTTGGGTGCATGGCTGCATTCTTTCAATTAATCCTCTCCACCAAGCTGTGGGGTGGGTTCTATTAGTATTCAGTGCCTCCTTCTGGATTCAGCCTCTCCAGCATTAAAATCCCCCAGCATCTTTGACCTGCCCCCTCCCACGGCCCCTGGTCCAGCCCCGGGAGGAGCTCCTGCATTGCTCTCTGTGGGGCTTAATCCACTCTGCTTGGAAGACAACCTGCATGCGTGCCTGCTACCAGTGGTATCACGGCTTAGGGGGACCATGCCTGCGAAATGACCAGGGAGTTCGATGAGAAAACTACTCAGGGTACATGTCTTACTAATGTCAAAACCAAAGAACGAGACATTTGGGGACCCTCCCTGTAGAAGCACCTACAGGACCAACAGCAGCACAACTTGAGAGAGGACAGGTGAACCCCCTGGAGCTCACTTGTCAGTGTGTGTTTGGTTTTTTCTACAGAAATTCCTATAGTACCAATGAACAAATGAACAAAAAGACTGGAGTCCTCAATTCTTAAAGATGTTAAGGGGTCCAGTACAATATTAGCAGCAGTCTGATCCCAGTGAAAGCAGCAGGGAACTTCGTGCTGGTACTTGCTGCTCTGACTCTCATAAGCTGGGAGGTCTGGGGGCACCTGTGCAGGGCCAGCTAACGACACTCCCCAGGAGGATGCTGCTGAGGGTGGGTTTTGGCCGCCTGTTTCGACTTTGATTACTACGGCCCGAGGCAGGTGGATCAGTCTCTTTACCTGTCAAACTCAGTGAAGCAGTTCGCTCCTCAGTCTCCAACACCAAAATTTCACATTTTCACCAAAAGTTCTATAACCTCAAACTCTGCTGAAAAACAAAATCCCAAACACTGGGGTGTCCTGGCCAAGACTCAGATCCCCTGAGCCTGCGTGAGACCCAGTTTAATTCAAGCTTCCTGATCTGGATTGGGCTTGATAAAGACCTTTTACTGATGACGAGATACAGCACAATCAAATGTCACCACTCCGTATTTCTCATCGATGGCTATCCCAGATTAATCTGAAGGTCACAGCCATCTGCCGTGGGTTGTCCCTGAATGTCTAACATAAATGTAATTATAATTATATTATTATAGTAAATATGGTATAAATGTAGATGGTAACCAAAGATAGATGCCTAAGAGAAAAGCAAAATGCCAAGCAGTGCGTAAGCAGTGTGTATAGTATAAAAAAGGGGAAAATATGTGCCTGGAGCAACATCATGAACAATAGAAAACTGATTCCCCAATGAACCTGTATCCTCAGTGCTGTGGGCGCGATGGGGAGCCGCTCTCAGAGAAGAAAGACTTTTCATCGCTGATGCTTGTGTCTTTTGAATTTTGAACCATTAGACTGCAATACCTTCTTTAGAAAATTGAGATATAATTTATATACCGTAACATTCACCCCTTTGAAATGTACAGTTCTGTGGCTTTTAGTATATTCACCAGGTTGTGCAACCATCGCCACTATCTAATTCTGGAGCATTTGCATAACCCCCCCAAAGAAACCCAGTCCCCATTAGGAGTCACTCCCACTTCCTCCTCCTTCAGCTCCTGACAGCCGTAGTCTGCATTCTGTCTTTAGGCATTTCGCATAAATGGAGCCATAAATTATGTAGACTTTGGAGACCGGATTCTTTCACGGAGCACGGCGTTTTCAAGGTTCACCCATGTTTTAGCATGCGTTGGGACTTCATTGCCTCCGATAGCTGAATAATACTGTGCTGTCATGTCTGCTCGTTTATCAGCTGGGACATTACCATCCATGATGCTGCTGTGAGCATCCACGTGCAAGTGTCTGCGTGGACCTGTTGTCCGTTCTCTTACACACATAAGAGGAATCGCTGGGTCACACGGTTAATCCCTGCTTAACATTTTGAAGCCCTGCCAAACTCTTTTCCACAGTGGCCACGCTGATTTTACATTCTCACCAGCAGTGTGTTGAGGGATTAAATTTCTTCACATTCTCAACAACACTTGGGTTTATCTGCCTTTTTTAATTTAATCATCCTGGTGGGTGTGAAGTGACATTTCATTGTGGTTTTGACTTGTGCTTATCTCATGACTAAGGATGTTGAACATCTTTTCATTTGCTTATGAACTTTATGTATCTTCTTTAAAGAAGTGTCTATTCAGATCCCTTATCCAGTTGTTTTTTTTTTAAACTGAGGTATTTATCTTTTTACTGTTGAGTTGTAATCATTTTTTATGTATTCTGAACACTAGGCTTGTCAGATACATGCTTTGCAAGCATTTTTCCAGTTCTGTGAGTGTTATTTCACTTTCCTGTTCATGTTTTTAGTTTTTATGATCTAAAATGTGTCTATTTTTTCTTTCGATGCTTGTGCTTCTGACACCATGAAATCATTGCATAACCCAAGGTCGCAAAGACTTAGGTTTTCTTCTAAAAGCTTTATAGTTTTAGCTGTGACATTAGGTCTTTGATTCATTTGAAGCTAGTTTTTGTGTGGCTGGAGGATGAAGTCTAATTATATTCTTTCTCTGCGTGTGGATGTCCAGTTGTCTCAGCTCCATTTGTTGAAAAGACCATCCTTTTCCCATTGAATTGTCTTGGAACTCTTCTTGAAGTTCAATGGACTGTAAATATATGGGTTTTTCTCTGAACTATCAGCTCTATTCCACTGATCTTTGTGTCTATCCTTACGCCAAAACCACGCAGTCCTGACTACAGTAGCTTTGTAGAAGCTTTCCAGTCAGTTCAGTGTGACTCACTTAACTCTGTTCTTCTTTTAAGACTATTTGGGTATCTTGGGTTGCTTACATTTCCACATGAATTTTAGAGATAGTTTATTGATTTCTCCTAAAAGGAGGTTGCATTCTGGTAGGCACTGTGTTGAATCTATAGATCAATTTGGAGAGCATGGCCATCTTAACAATGCTAAGTTTTACAATCCACAAACAGGAAATGTCTTTCCATGTATTTAGATTTTGTTAACTTTTTTCAACAGCATTTTGCAGTTTAGAGTATAAACTTTTGTACTTCTTTGATTAAACTAATTCCTAAGTATTTTATTCTTTATGATGCTATTATAAATGGAATTTTTTCTTAATTTGACGTTTGGATTGTTTCTTACCAGTGTATAGAAATTCAATTGATTTTTTAATACTGATTTTGTGTCTGGCAACCTTGTTAAACTCCTTTATTCATTTGAATAGTTTTTTTTAGTGTGTTCCTTGGGATTTTCTATATACAGGATCAGAAGATAGTTTTACTTCTTTGTTTCCAGCCTGGATGACTTCTATTTCTTTTTCTTGCCTAAAAGCCCCTGTTAGAACCTTCAGTACAAAGTTGAATAGAAAAAGTGGGAGTGAATGTTTTTCTCTTATTCCTGATCTTAGGCAGAAAGCTTTTACTCCTTCATCATTAAGTATGATGTCAGTTACTATTTTTTTTGTGATTCCTTTGGGGATTACCATTACCACCTTAATTTATGACTAGATTACTCTCCACACACACATAATATAATATATATAATATAATCTAGTTTGTATTAATAACAATTTAGCAACGCTTAATGATTCATTAGTATGCAAACCTTTGCTCCTACATTGCTTCACTTCCCTCCCCCCTCTTTTGTGCTGTATCATTGTACAAAATACATCTTTATATTTTGTATGCCCTTCCCTGAAGGTTTATAAAGATGGCTTTATGCAGTTGTCTGAAATCTAATAGGAGAAGAAAAAAGAATTACAAAGATAAAGCACATTTGTATTTTACAGTATCTGTGTAGTTACCTTTACTGGTAGTCTTTATTTGTGTGAATTCAAGTTGCTGTCAGGTTTTTTGGGGTTTTTTTACATTTCAGCCTGAAAGTCTTTTCATTATTTCCTATAGGACGGGTCAGTTAGTGACACTTTCTTTCAGTTTTCATTTGGGAATGCCTTACTTTCTTCTTCATTTTTTAATGACTGATTTGCTGGATGTAGACTTTTTGGTGGATCGTCTTTTTCTTGCAGCATTTTTAATATATCATTCCACCACCTCCTGGTTTCCATGATTCCTGAAAAGAAACCAGCTCTTAATCTTATCAAGGACCCTTGTATGTGCTAAGTCACTTCTCTCTCGCTTCTGTTAAGATTCTTTCTCCCTTTGTCGTTGACTTTTGAGACTTTAATAATGACGTGTCCAGGTGTGGGTGTTTTTTAGTGTGTCCTCCTTAGAATCCCTGGAGCTTCCTGCATACGTATAGTTTAATGTTTTTCATAAAATTTGAGGTGTTGACAGACACTATTTCTTCAACTGCTTTTCCTGCCGCTTTCTCTCTCTCTGCTCCTTCTGGAACTCCCCGTTACGCGGACGTTGGTGTACTTGATGGTGTCCCACAGGTCTCTGAGGCTCCGCTCATACTTCTTCATTGTTTTTGCTTTCCATTTCCCAGTCTGGGTAATTTCAGTTGACCTCTCTGCAGTTTGCTGAATCTTTCTTCCATCTGATCAAATTCGTTGTTAAACTCTTTTAGTGAATTTCCAGTTACTATACTTTTCAATTCCATAATTTCTATTAGATACTTTTTTTTTTTTGGTGATTTCTATTTCATTATTGATATTTTCTCTTAAGTGAGCCACTTTCCTCCTACTTTCCTTTAGGTCTTTGTCCCATGTAGCTACTGAAGTCTCTGCTTGCTTAGGTTAATGGTCAGCTAATGATAGGATAGAAATTTCCTCAAAGGTCTGATGGCTCTCTTGGATTCTCCAGAATATGCCAGAGCTTTTCATCCTGTTTCTATCCCCGAGTTTTTACTTTAAGCATTTTGGTTGGCCTATTGTTTGCCCCAACTGTTATCCATTGTCTCAAGGGTCCATAAAGTTGAACAATTACCTCTAAATGTTTTTAACAAATGCACTAGAGGAAATGGCTTTTTTCCCATTGGGCAAATTCAAAATTAGATTAACCAAGAGAAGTCTTCCAGAGAACCACCAGACTGGCTTTCTTCATGATGGAAGCTGTTGGTTTTCATGGCTACCAGGAAGCTGGAGACAGAGTGATGGTCATGGGACAAGTTAAAATGCCACAAAACTCACCGTTCTTAGTGAAATTCAACTGTGTCACTTGTGTAAATATTCCCTGAATGGGGCTACCGGCATGTGGTTAATTTCCGGAGTTCTAAAAAAGTTGACGCTGTAACTGATAAAAATTTAATCATTGCTGTTAAAGAGGATAGATTTTCAAAGGTCCTTCCTCCACAATTTTTGCGGGCATATCAAATTGCATTATCTTTTCAAATATCGTATAAAATAAAATTTAAATTTAAAATTATAACGGCACGTATCAAATCACCTCAAGAATGTGCCTGGTCCACATAAACAAACTTCTGTGGGTTTAAGTAGAGTCAAGTGACCCAAGTACCTTTTCTGACCAGCTTTCTTCAGCTGCTTTCACAGAATCTGACGCCTCTGCAGTAACGTGCCTGTGTCTCCACTCACCCCTCTGAACACCCACCAAGCAGCACAAAGTCCTGCAAGATGCCTCTACTCAGCTGTAAGTTCTCAAACCCTCACAGACAGTAAAATCCTCTGAGGGTTTAATGTGGGAGAATTCACCAGGCATTCAAGAAAATTTCATGGACAGGCCCTTTCATTAGAGGGGCACTCTCCTAATTGTTAGCAGGTTTGGAATTTTCCATCTACCATGGGCTGCATACCGATCCTGCAGGGATGTGGGGGCAGGGAGAATGATGCTTCTCTCGGGGAGCTGGGTACCAAGGAGGACTTCAGGGCTCGAACTTCTAACTCCTTGTCCATATTTCTCAATTATTTCACTACTTGGAGGCACATGCACTGTATCCACTTATAAACTGTTACCCAAGGGCCGCCCTGAGGCAATCTCAAGCCCTCCCAGTGAAAGATCCCCTCCCCAACCCCTGCCACGTGTCTCTTCTTGGACAAAATCCAGTCTGCCAAAAGACCTGCATTGATTAATTCTTAATTGTTTCACATCAGTTTTAACCAATTCGTTTGGACTATGTCACCCATACACATTTTTATTGAACTAAATAAAACCTAATGAGGTTTTTAACCAAAGAAAGAAATGTGGCAATACGTTGTGCCACATTCTTAGGGTTAAAGTCCCATTTTCTAGTGGGCATTTTTTTTAACGTAGTATTTCAATCATAGTCTCCCATTTGTCCATTGGTGGCTCATCTTCCACGTCACCCCTGTATTTATGTCACCACCCACTTCACACCCCATTCCCATATTATCTTGAAGCGAATTTCAGTACTTAGATAACTTTGTTTGTAAAACACTCAGTGTCTATCTCCAGAAGATAAGAGCTCTTTTTATGAATGTATAATTGCTACTTAATAAGCTGTATATAATTAAAGTGTATATTTGAGGAGTTTTGACGTATTTATACATCTCTAAAACTGTCATCACGATTAAGACAATGAGCATACCCAATCCCTTCCACCCCTCTGTCGTCCCTCCAGGTTTCCCACCCTTTGCCCCAAGAGACAACGACCAGTCTGCTTTCTGTTACTGTAGGTTAGATGCATTTCTATAATGTTATACAATTGGAATCATAGTACTCTTTTTTGCCTTTCTTCTCTTATTCAGCATAATTATTTTGAGATTTAATCATGCTTTTATGTGCATTAATAGTTCTTTTTAATTAATTGCAAATTTCAGCCTACAAGATACAAATTTCAAATACAGCTATTATGAACATTTGGGTACAAATCTTTGTGTGAATATATACTTTCTTGGGTGTGTGTGTGTGTGTGTGTGTGTGTGTGTGTGTGTGTGTAATGTAAAGAAGCAGGGGTGGGATAGCTGAGTCATAGGGTAGATATATTTTTAACTTCTGAAAAAAACTGACAAATGCTCTTCAAAGTGGTCATACTATTTTCCATTCCCACCAGCAGCGAATGAGTGTTCCAGCTTCTTCACACCCTTGCAAACATTTGGTATGGTCAGTCTTTTTCATTTTATCCACTTAAGTGGGTTAGTGGTATCTCATTGTGGTTGTAATTTGCATTTCCCTAATGACTAACAAAGTTGAACCTCTTTTCATGTGCTTATTTTCCAGCCCTCTACATTCTTTGGTGAAGTGTCTGTTCAGATCTTTCGCCCATTAAAAAAAAAAAGTTACATTGTTTGTTTTCTTATAAATAACTTACGAATTTTAGTACAAATCCTTTGTCGTCTATAGGTTCTACAAATATTTTCTCTCAGTCTGTGGCTTTCTTTTCTATTTTCATAAGGTGTCCTTTGAGGAGCAAAAGTTTATTTTTTATTTTGCTAAGATCCAGTCAATAGATTATTTCTTTTATGATTTGTGCTTTATCTGTTGAATTTTAACAAATCAGCACCAATCTGAAGGTCACTGAGGTTTTCTTGTATGTTGTCTTCTAGGAGACTTATAGTTTTAGCTCTTACAATTATGTCTATGATCTTCTTCTCTAATTCTTTTTCTTCTTTTTGCATATGGCTGCTTAATTTTTCTAGCACCATTTGTTGAACATTTTATTTTCTACACTGAATTTCCTTGGTGTGCCTTTGTCAGAGAAGAATCCACCACGTAAGTGTGGGTCTGTTTCTGTCCCAGTTCTGTCCCGTTGATCTATGTGTCTATCTTGACACCCGTCCCACTGATTACTGTCGCTTTATGATAAGCGACAGCAATTATGCAGTATAAAGCTTTATAATAAGCTTTATGAGAGAATACAGGGCCTCAGAGGTTACTGGCCTGCTCCAAGGTGCCTATCCCCATAACCTGGAGTGCCTTGTGCCCCTTAAGGCAGTGAGGCTGGACTGAGAGGAAGTTTTGAGGTCCTCTCCTTCTGACACAGATGAGAAGCAGGTGGGGGGTGTGGACTCTGACTCAGGAGAATGAGTCAGGGAGGGCAGCCTGGATCACCCAGCATGACCAGTTATGCTAATTCTTTAGAGGGAGTCATGAAAAGTGACTGATAAAAAGCACCAAGGAAACAGGTGTCATCGCCTTCACACACAGGATGACAGCAACACAGTGGCTCATGAAAACCAGTCACCTGTAGATGCAGCCAAGGGGGGGCTATAAAATTCAGGAGACCCAAACGTCCGCCTTTTTATCCCTGTCTCTCTACTAAAAAAAAAAAAAAATCATCATCATCCCCAATCATGGTTGTGGGTGTTGAAGGCAGGGACACATTGGAATTATATTGAGGAAAAAACTTCAGCCTCTGGCAAAGGACTTCTCATGGGGCTCAGATGAGAGGCCAAGACTGGCTTGTGGGGCAGGTAAACGGGGGGAAAGGAGGGTTGGTAGGTCTGGAGGCCATGCTGGGCTTCAGGAAGGCCCCTGGAGGAGACCCAAAGCCTGTAATCACAGGATGATTGGCAGGACTGGATGGGGTCATGGTTATCTCCAGGGAGGATGGGCTCAATCTCCTGTTGGAAAAAAATCACTCCTAAGAAGACACCAGAATGATGAATGGACTAGCAGATGGGCACTGCTTAGCCAACACGTGGGAAATTCTGGCCTATGGCCTATTTGGCTTATAAAGCCTAGGGCACCCAGGAACTCATTATTGCTCGTGTGGGGACAGAGCTGGGACCAGAGGGCCTCATTACCATTGTGCAGCCACCTCTGCGAACCTGGAGTCCCCAGTCAAACTGAGACAACTCAGCGTGAACCAGATGCCCAACACCACGTCTCCAGCGGGTCCTGAACCATTTCAGAGGCGAAAGCATTTGGACAATCCTGCAGAGCCGGCCACCGCCAACCACAAGGAGGACACCCTGGGGCCAACGTCCTCAACTCTCCCCGTCAAGCAGCAACATTTTTACAATTTTTCAGGGGAAGAGATTTTCATCTCCATTTCCCTTTTGGTTTTAGTCAAAGTTATCCCTGATAAAGTTCCATATGAAACAGCAGAGAGCCGCAGAGAGTTAAGATTTCTTTACTTTGAGATAAACTTGTAAACGTAATGACCTAAAGGTATTCACCAAACTCACATTGCCGGGCACAGCAGCTTTGGACGCATGCGTCTCAGCTTTGGAGCGAGGGCTCGTACAGGAGCCGCCCCCTGCAAAGATGGTCCATGGTCCAGTGCGTTAGGAACTGTGTCCCCTTTGGAAGAGTCACAAAGGAATCCACGTATCAATGATTCCAAAGTCTAGAAAAGGATGCTCCACATCATTAGTTCTTAGGGAAATGCAAATCAAACCCCACTTGACACCCACTAGGATTGCTAGAGTAAGAAAGATGGACAACCACATGCATTGGTAAAGATGTGGGGAAATTGGAACCCACCTCCATTGCTGGTGGGAATGTAGAATGATTTGGAGAATAGTTGGGTGGTTCCTCAAAATTAAATATAAAGTTACCAAATGACCCAGTAATTCCACTCAAGGTATATACCCAAGAGAATTGAAAACTGGTTCACATAAAACTTGCTCATGAAATGGCTACCAACTGATGACTGGGTAAACAAAATGTAACATAGCCATACAAAGGAATACCATTCCTCAGTAAAAAGGAATGATGGACTGATACATGGATGAAACTTGAAAACACTATCTTGAAAGGCAGTCATATAAGGCCACATGTAGTATGATTCCATCTATATGAAATGGTAAAAGCAGGCAAATCTATAGAGACAGAAAGTAGACTGGTGGTTGCCTAGGTGGGAGGGAAGGGGATGGGAAGTGATTACAAATGGTCACAAGGTTTCATTTCGGGGTGATGAAAATGTTCTGCAGTTACCATGGTGATGGCTGCACAGCTGTAACTATACTAAAAGCTGTTGAATTGGACACTTAAAATGGGTCAATTTTATTATATATAAATTCTATCTCAAACAAAGCTTAGAAAAAAAAATTTTCAAGAAATCCTATGCTAAAGAAGTCTGCCTAATGTGGTCCTGAATTCATCTGACCATCACGTTCTTTTTCTCACATTAACTCCCTTAAGAAACTGACATCCCAAAGAATGTACTTTAAGAAATATGCTTCAGAAAACAGGAGTTTGGTGACAGAACATGTCCTTTGCTTCTGGGAACACATCTTTGGTGTGGTGGGAGTACACCATTTTATATTTTATTTGCATTTGAGCTGTCTATGGCTTGTCTTCCTGGTGGCTTTATAAATATTTGGGGGGAAAAATGTGTGACTTTGCCTCTTTGAATCCCTGTCCCCTACCAGCCATAGTGCAGAGTACACAGTAGGCATTCCACAAACATCCAAGTGGGCCGTTGCACCCCTAATCAGTTAATTCGACTATTCAACCAATCCAGAAAACACTTAGGGGCCTGCAGGTGCCAGGCGGAGTCCTGGGTGCTGGGGATACAAGAGTGAGGAGGGTGGTGTGGAACTGCCTGTACTTCAGGTCCCGCAGCTGGAACCCAACCATGGGGCTGGCCGCGCAGTGGAGGCACCTCGATCTGGGGGAGAGTTCTCAAGTCACCCAGAGGCATATTTTTCATGTAGTCGAAACTTCTGAGAACCTTAACAGAGGCATCTCATTGGAGATTGGCTCCCTTGCTGTTAAAAAGTCCAGCGTGCTCCTCCAGCCTGGGAAAGGTGCTTTCTCGAGTTGAGCCCCGATTGAAGACTTCTACTTAGAGGCCAGACTGCAAAGGCTCCAGCCAGAGCAGCAAGCAGGAAGGACGGCACAGACAGACAGAAGGATGCAAGTTACCCTCCACCCAGGATCCACTCCTGGGTATAATGACAAAGGCAACTGTCCACATAACTTTGTGTTTACTTTAAAAATGTGTTGAATTTGCTTAAGTGGTGGCATGAGCTTGTAACGTGACTCCCTTATCCTGAACACTGCGGCGGAAGAGGTCCTGGAGACCAAAAGGACAACCGGCTCATGGCAGGGCTGCCCCTGGCCAGCAAAACCGAAGGACAGAACACAGTAACCAAGGGTCTCCCAAGACCCCACAGTGAATACCTGGTAAAAGAAATCACCAGGGGAAGGCATTTGAATGTGATCAGAGGACCGCCACTCAGCACAGGCAAACGCTCTCCGATTTAGAATCAGCAGGAAGCCTGGGGAGAGCAGGCTGGGTAAGGTTACCAGCTCCACCAAGACTACTGGGGAAACCGGTCTTGCCGGCTTCTGCCGGGTCAGAGGGCAGCCTTCTCAGCAGGCTGCCTGGCTCTCCACAGGTTCTTGGGGGCCCATCCCACCCCCAGGGGACCCGAGGTAGGAAGTTTCAGCAAACTAGGCTCCCAGGTCACTCCCCCATGTACCTATTCACTGGCCCCAGTGCATCTGAACACGGAAGAAATGGGGACCTCAGCCAGGCGCTAACTCAGAGACCTGTAGCCAAACACTCGGTTGTGTGTGTGTCGGGGGTTCAGGGGGGTGTGGAGGAGGTGATGACCAGCACCTGGTGTCACACTGGCTCAGACACTTGAAGCTACTGAATGTACGTGTAATTAAAGACCGGAGCGCAGACCAAATTTCAGAAGGCAAAGTCTGGGTTGGAGAGGGGAGGCCTTTCCCATCAGATGGTTTTGCTGTGCTTTGCTTTTTCTCTGCATATGGGCCTTGAAACTTGCCAAGAAAGGTTACAGGGGCCGAGATTGTTTAGTTTGGAGATGAGAAAACTCAAGAGTGACTTAACTACTGTCTTCAAATACACAGAGGCGTTTATTACCAGGAGGGACCGGCTGGCTCTTTCCTTCTTAAATTGCAGGAACAGAAAAATGTTGGAGTCCTAAAAGAAGGCCTGCAGGCTGGGTCCTCCTTCAGTGCGCCCTCTCCTTGGCTGCCCTGTAGAAGGTTAACATCAGTGGAACCACCCAGGTGGCCGCTGTGCACCCACCAGGGCAGCCTAGACATCTAAGCTCAGTCAGAGGAGAGCCCAGGGTCTCCAACAGCCAAACGAAGTGCAAAGATGCTGTTGGTCTCTGCGGGGAGCCCTGCAATCAGCAGAGTGCCAGGCCTGCAGTAGGTAAGAGACCCATGAGGCTGATCAGAGACTAGCTCTCTCTGATGTTGGGGTGGGTTGAAGGTGGCAGGGAGGAAAGCCTGGTGAAGGAGTAGGTGGGCCCCTTGGGAGGCCAGAGCAGGGGGCTGGCTGATCAGGTACTGCCCCAGCCGAGCTCCAGAAGGAAGGTTCTGGATGGAGCGAGTCTCCTCCATTCCTTACCTGCTCTTTACCTGTAATTGCCAACTGGGTACCTGCGACCAGGGCTGAGTCCTCAAACGCTGTGATACTGTGATATAATAAGAAATATATATATCGGGTCCCCATCCCTTGTTCCTAGCACAAAGAGTTCCATAAACTGTTGGAATTCCCTGGGTGATAGCGGTAAGACCAGCATCTTTTGTGATTCACAATACACCCCATACCTGAATTTACGCTAATGAAGTGACTCCTGGCAGGGCGGCTGCCTGGCTTCAGCACTGGGGCTGGTTGCTCGAGGAAGGAACCTTGTGATTAGAGGGTTGGAACTTTAAGCCCATCCCCAACCTCCAGGGAGGGCAGAGTGACAGGGGACAGAATTAATCACCAAGGGTCAAGGATTTGATCACCTATGTCTATGTAATGGAACCTCCTTAAAAACCCTGAACAAAGAAGTTTGAAGAGCTTCCAGGTGGGTGAGCGCATCCGCGTGCCGGGACAAACGCGCCTGCGTTCAGGACTCTTGCAGACCTCTGCCTGTGCACCTCCTCACCCAGCTGTTCCTTCAGATCCTTTATAATATCCTTCATAATAAACCAGTAATAGGATGTGAAACTGTTTCACTGGGTTCTAGGAACTGTTACAGCAAATTATCAAGTCTGGGGAGAGGGTCGTGGGAGCCCCCAACTGGTAGCCGCATCAGACAGAAGCTCGGGTGACCTGGGGACCGCCCACCTGTGATTGGCATCTGAGTGGGCGGGAGTTTTACGGAACGGAGCCCTTAACCTGCGTGGTCTGTGCTTACTCCCGACCCTTTAGCTTTTCGATTTTTTGTGCCGGGAACATCTCTCATTCCTGCTTCCTAGCCTTCACTTAAGTCCAAAGGCAAACGCCCCAGCCCGGTTCCCTCTCCTTCCATCTGACACTTTCCGGGTGGTGAGGTCAGTTCTTAGCCCAGACACACGCGCCAGCTCGCTCAGCCGTGCGCAGAAGAGAAGAACGAGCAGAATGTTCCGAATCGGCCTCACCTCCGTTCAGGACCAGCTCTTCCCTTTTTTTCTCCTTCCTCCAGCGCCTCCGTTGCTGCAGTGCCAACACCCCCACGGGCTCGCCCTGTGAATGGGCGAAAGCCCTTCTGTGTTCTCAGAGGTGTGGAGGGAGACGTGAGGAGCAAACACTGAGTCATAACACAGCCCGCGGCAGCAGGAGAGCAGAGAGGTGGTTTCTTGGTAAAGCTTCACATCCTAGACAGTACTTCGTCAGCCTCTTCTGTCCTAACATTTTTCTGGAAAGCTCTTACATGTGCATTCCTTGAGGCTGTTTTAGAGGGGAGATTTTGTTTTTTCCCATCCCAGATCCTACCGATCGATCGGCAGTGTCTTTGATGGTCTCTACTCCTTGTCTTTGAGAATGACCCTCGCAGGCCCCCCTCTCCAGCGTGGCCAGGGACTGTGGCTGAATTCCAAGGTCTTTTTGCTCTGAGCTTGTCTGAAACCTCGGACTATCATAATAAGTCCCAGGCAAGGGTCTTGTCTGGCATTATCATTCTTCCTTTGGCTCCCCCTGACTCAGCATATTTAGAGTGGAGCCACTGTAGTGCAGGGTCTTACTGGGGAGCCCGGAAATGAGGTCTCTGTTCTCAAGAAATGTTCAGTTTCATGTTCTTTAGCAAGTCGAGGGAAGGAAGAGAGGGAGAGAGAGTGGAAACGGATTGATGGCCACCGTGTGCCAGGTGCCCATCAGCCTCTCAAACCCCAACACACTGCCCAGCCCAGGTGGGCACCCCTGTCCCCAGGGTCATGGGCTGGGCCCATGTGGATTTCTAGACAGTGGGAGTTCAATATTCTAATTATGTTTTTCTTTTTTCCTAGTTTTTAAATATATAGAAATTTAATTAGATTTAAAAAATTTTTTGATTTTTATTTACTTATTTTTTTACCCCTGGATTTCTTGATTTGCAATGAGACTCCTCTAGCAAGTCAATTTGTTCAGTCAAGTCCTGGGTGATGGCTCCTCCAGGGCTTTCCATTCTGCAGACTGCTACGTGAATCAGCTCTTCCACAAAACTCTGTGCTCTCCTGTGCCACCTTTTTCCCGCCATCTGGTAGCCTTGCTCTGCTGGACGGTGTCCCGGTTGAAGGCAGGGGACAGAGGCCAGGTTGGAGGCCTGGGTGCCCTCGCTCCTGACCAGCACACACAACCTGGCCCTGCTCCTGATCCCCAGTTCTTTCTCCTGGTTGCTGGACACAGGCCATGGCATTACTCTGCACTCTGTTATCTGGAACTCTCCATTCCTTGGCTTACCCCATCTTCGGCCCTCTGGCACTCTGTGTGGGCCCAGGCCCAGCCCCCTGCTGCCTAGGAAGCCCACCTGAATGGAGGGGTTCAATACCCATAACACTCTTGGTTGGAGAGTGGGGGGGGTCACAAGAGTGTATGTCAGCAGTAACACAGACATTCAGACGGAAATGGTGCATATTCATAATTTATTGGTAAGTGGAAAAGAAAACTCACAAACAAGTGTGCAATAGGATTATATATGTGTGTATATACGTATATGCACGTGTCTGTATGTATATGTGTATATGTGCATGTGTGTAGAGACCATATATACATATATGTATACATCAGCACCCATATGCGTAGACATACAGGATAAATGTATTACTCTGCAGTTACACACCACTCAGACGTACAAGCAGAGAGAAAAATGCCTGGAAATCTATCAGGAAGACATTCAACAAAGTGTAAATGTCACAGCAGTGGTTAGATGATAGGTAACTTGAGTTTTTTCTTTTTCTTAGTTGTGTGTTCTAGTTTTTCTGAAAAGAATGTATTATATAACAAAAAATGGGAAGAGAAGGAAAAATGAATTGTTTTCTATAGCAGTTCATAAAATCCAAATGCTGCTCTTGGGAGTGTAATTTTATATGTGGGTCCAAGGCCAGGAGTGAAATAGAGGTTGCGGTGGGTGATTGATGACCCCTTACCAGGAGGGTCTCCGTGAGCTGCTCAAGCTCCTGTCTCAGCTGATCTGGGGTCTAGATCACACCCTGCCGCTGAACTCTCTGGCTTTCACTTCCCTCTGGAAAATGGGCAGATTCTGCTAGGATCCCAGGGATGGCCAGTCAGTGACAAAATATGAGCTTCTCAGCTAGGCTGACAAAGCTGCGGAACTTGATCCAGCTTCCTTGGGAAAGAATGCTGTAATTGATTAGTGATGTGTGCTCAGGGAAGCAAGGGGGAAGGGTGCCAAGGAACCCTCCCAGCTCAGCACACAGCGGCAGTCCGGCCCTCCTTCAGCTCCCCTGACCTGCCTTCAGTGCCTTGCTTAAACTGTCATTGTGTTTAGCAATTACACAGTGGGAGTTCTGTCTTATTTATTTTTTGAGCTGCCGATACCAGAGTCTGACTCACATAGGCATTCGAGAATGAACGGATAATGGATGGATTGCTCTGAAAGCGATTACCAGATGTGAATTCAGTTGCTAAACATAGCTGGGCAGCTTTTCAAGGTACTTGAGGTGGTTGTTCGGGTGTGTAAATCCTGCTTTATTAGCATATCATTTAAAGCACACCAGGTTGTAAAATTAGGATCTGTTAGAGACCAGAGACCAGCAGACGCCATCGTCCTAGTGGGTTTCAGCGAGTACAGGAAGCTGTGGGCAGAGACCACTGACTGCCGGTCCACCATCTACATACACCTTTTTTAATTATTGAGGTATAATTGACACACAACATTACATTAGTTTTAGGTATATTTGATGTATCTCTATCATATTTTTGAACTGTCTTATTATAGCGTAATGGTTTGAACTCAGGGCTTGAATTCAGGCTGGGCTATTTGAGGCAGATCACTTTAATGACACGATAATGGCCCCAGGCCTCAGCTTTCTCATTCAAGAGAGGTGCCTCCTGACTTTGAAAGCTCCACGACCCTGTCTGGGTTCTCAGTCTCCATGGAGACGTCTTCCCTCCTGAGACCTCCCTGGCCCATTCCCCAGATGGAGAGGTTGGTGGCAGCTTCTCTGTCGTGGTTGTTTTGATGAGAGATCATTTGCACCTGAAAATTAGAGCCAAACCTCGGAGAGCTCCCACCCTTCCCTTCCTCCTTTATTTGCGCACTTTTCCCTCCAGCTGACTTTACCAGTGCAGCCCTGGAGGTGGGGTCCTCCCCTCCCCTCCCCCTTCTTTCTCCCTCACTCCCCCTGCACATCTGTCCTGTTCTTTTTCTTTTTTGTGTAGCCCCTTGCTGCCTTCCTCTCTTCAGCTCCCAGGGGAGGGGATGCTACTGCCCTCTACCCCTTACATCAGAGCCTCCCAGGGTCCTCTCCCCGTCCCAGGTCCAGCTCCTCAGGCTCCCCCCATCCAGAGTGCTCTGACCTGGCTCCTCCCCTGCCGGGGGGGATGGGTGCCTGGACACTGTCTGGTTAGGGAAAAACACCAGGCTGACAGCTCCAACTACTGTCATTGCTTTCAAGTGTTTGAACACATGATGGATGGGAACTGGGCTATCGGCAGGGGCTGGAGAGCTCTGCAGACTCACGGGAGGTACTTGGAAAAGACGATCCCCGGCTGCAGAGGCCTTCTGGATGCTGGTGCTCGGCCCCCACCCCAGCTCATCTGGCCCCATGCGAGTCACAGCTGCTTCAGTGTGTTTTATCTTTCG
Source organism: Vicugna pacos (assembly GCF_048564905.1). Lineage (NCBI taxonomy): Eukaryota > Metazoa > Chordata > Mammalia > Artiodactyla > Camelidae > Vicugna > Vicugna pacos. The sequence goes on from NC_133014.1 coordinate 10,134,753, forward strand.
TCTCTTTTTAGTATCAGATTTTTAGTATCTTCAAGGATGCTGGAGCAAGATTCAGCAGCCTGGGGATCAATGGTCCCCTCCACGGACCCCTGAAGACCTAAGGCCCCAGGCCTCTGGGGCCTTGCCTGTAAACAGCAGCTGGGAGCTGGGCATGGGGCTCCCATTCTCCCCAGGTCCCGAGCAGGAGGGCTCCTGGGATTTTGTCATAAGCCCAGCAGCAATCCCAGGGACAGAGTGAAAATAACTGAGTGGCCACCTGGCCTGGGACCCAAAAGCTTCTGGAAGAGCAGGTGGCTCGATGCCTGGCATTTCTAGGAGCCCATGAGGAGGCTGGTTAAGTGCCACCTGCTGCCTGGGACTATTCTGAAATACAGGCCTGGGGACTGAGTGGTTAAAGGCCAGGTGTCTGAGTGACGAGGTGGCCAGGGCAGGGGAGGGTGCAGATCCTGGGGCAGGTCTTTTCCTAGGTGGCTGGACCCTTCTCAAGGGCAGTGCTCCTCTGCCAGAAGCCCCAGAATCTACCTTCCCACTCTGCACGGATGTGTGCTTGTGTGAGACAAGATGAAGGAGCTGTCCCTTCCTCCGTCCTGTCCCCAGAGCTTGACTGTGTTCACGAGTCCATCTGCCAGCTTTGCTCTGAAATGTCTCAAAGCCCTCGCCTGCCTTGCTGGTCGATGGCACTCACCCACCTGCCTGCGATGAGAAACGTCACCTTTCTCCTCATCCCCATCGTCAGCCAGTCACCAAGCGCCAGATCTGAGCCCCGCCCGCGTGTGACGTCACCAGACCCCACAGCCCAGGACACAGGGATCGAGGCCGTGCTCCTGTCCCAGGAAACACAGGTGAGGCCTTGACGGGTAAGCGGCTGGCCAAGGTCACACAGTCAGATGGTCGCAGGGGTGGGCTGGAACCCAGGTCTTGCTGAGTCAGGCCCAAGCTCACTGACCTGCATCCCACATGCACAGCTGGCCCGTCTCATAGGAAAGGCAGGGATTCCCGGTTGTTAGAAATACTCTGGCTAACGCTTAGATTTTGGAGTTTCCTAACTATGTCACCTGCACGAATTGTCTCAGCCCAGGGTACCAGGAGATGAACAAGAAAAATGAAATAGGAGGAGCAGTAATGGTGCAGGACAGATTCTGGACAGAAGACGGAGGCTTTAGCCCCATGATTGAGGTTCCTAATTAGCCTGTAGGCCTGGGGCTGTTGGTCTTGTTCACGGAGGTGGGCTGTGGGCTTTAGAACTCACCCAGACCCTTCGAGGCCTCAGTCTCCCTTTTCAGACAGGATGAGTAGCACCAGCTCTCAAATGGGGTGAGGATTCAACGAGCCCACGTGTGCGAAACGCTCAGCCCAGCCCCGGACGGGACGATGGCTGGAAATATTAGTATTAGCTCTAAGGGCAGTCGCCTGGGGCCAATCACTTAACCTCTGTGAGCTTCCATTTCCTCATCAGCGAAACAGAAAAATGAAAATAACCCCTGCACATGGTGCTGTGAAGGTCAGGAGAAAAATCCTGGTAGGCAGGCCACGATCATATCCGCAGTAGCAACAGTTCAAATCTCCACCAAAACACGGCTGCCACGCTGAGTCCTTGGCCTGCATCCCTCTCCTTGCCCCAGATGTCCTCAGCCCCAACCCAGCATTCAACGGCTCCCTCCTGACCGCCGGCTTCTTGAAGCCAAGGGACCCCGCCCAGCATGGCACTGGTACCAACGAGATTTCTCTATGAACACGTCCAAACTCCTTGACCTGCCGTCTGCGCCCCACCTCCCACCAGTGTCCCCGGACCCCATGCACCAGCTCGCCCCTGGAAGAACAGACCCCGCCTGTTCTATTTCTGTGCCTTTGCTTGGCTGTGCTCACTGCCTGTGACTCCCTCCTCCCTGAGACCAAGCCTTCAGAACTTAGCACGAGTCTCAGTGCTTCCCGTGAGCCTTCTGGAAAGACGCAGCTGCGCTTCCCTGATCCGCACCGTCTCGAGGAGGGTCTGACACCGGCGGTTTCTTGTCCTGGTTGTCCGAACCTCTCCAGGGCTGCCTCTTTCTCCGCATTGCAGCTTGCTGGGCACCAGACCCATGTGCAACCTAAAGCACTTTGTGGTTCTGTTTGTCCTGCACGCAGTAGGCGATCACCAAGCGCTTAAGGAGAAATTGGGAAACTCAGGCCTTGTTTATCAGCTAGTGTTTTCCACCATTTTTCCTTTCAAATCATCGGAGACCCACCAGCAACATCTGTGTTTCTGTAATTCAGTGAGCTGGAGTCCTCTTCATCCAGCTCTGCATCCCGTGCCCTGCAGTGCCTGGTTTCCACGAGGTCTGTCCTGGATATGCACGGGGAACCACGGACCCACCCTTGTGGCTGAGCACGGCCTTGTGTTTTGCTGTTGTTTTTGTGTCTGCAAGTTCCTGTTCAAAGGAAGATTCTTCCCAATGGAACTCATGTGTCAAGCCTGTGCTGGGCACTCCCACCTAGCTCACATACCTGCCAGACCAGTGCTGGCAGCGCACTGCCCCCAGGATGCCCCTGACAACCAAAACCAACTTCCTGGAGGAGGCCAGCAGGCCAGTGGGGCGCCCCCTGCATTTTATAGATTGGGGTCCCAGAAAGAATCTCGTCCGTAGTCTTGCCCCCTTGACTAATCAACTTTCTCCTTTCAATGATCAACTGGAAAGCACTGAAAGTGCCTTTCAGTTCTCAATGTTTCTGCCCAGACAGAACTGTCGCCCAGACACACCAGTTCCGCAGAACACTCGTTATCTTCAGATTTCGTAAGGTGTGACTTGCATAAAAGGGTTCTGTGATCAAATACGTTTGGAGGACGTTCAGCAAACATTCATCCTATTCCCTGACTGCAGGACTTCTTGGTGCCTTGAATGTGTGTGACTCCACAAGAGGGTGACAGTCCGCACGGCACTTCTAAGCTTCGTGAGACGGAAAGATGCGTTTGCTCAAGGAGAATATTGAGGAAGTGCTTGGCGACGGATGGACTCTGGGAGACGCGGTTCTGTGGGACCCACAGCCGGCACCGGACCTGGGTCTGCTCACGGTGCTGGTTCCTCCTGCAACCGGGCCTTCTTCCCCCGCCAGCCACGCTGGCTTCACTGTAATTGTATTCCCATCTGCGTCCTGTCTGGCTCCATACAACTCTAGCCACCGACTTCCGGAATTCTAAGGCCTGACAGGCCTGTGTGTCCTGAGATTACCTCTTGTCGCTGGCAGCCGTCTCGACGAATTCCAGAATGAAAAGTACAAAAGCCGGTGGCCAGACTGGCACAGCTGACCACGTGTGGGCAGGCCCCAGGCTACACTCTTCTTTGTCTGCCCCATGCTCCTGGCGTGGCCAGGGGACCCCGGGAATCTAGGAACCTGGCTGCCCTGTGCTCACACCAACAGACAGAACAAAACACGATTTTCACAGTGGCTCCTTGGAGTCTGACATGGGTGGACCTTAAGCGGCCGCCTCGTGATTTTAACTACCATTCTCTCTGATTCTAAGATGTCATCAATTGTAAGACACACCATTGTTGTAGGAACAGCTTTTTTTTTTCTGGGAGAGAGAAAAAAAAAGAGAACACCACATGTAGCATACCAACTAATTGTAAGACATATCCTGAACCCAGAATAATTAAAATCTGAACAATTGTGTGCCTCGGAATTGAGGAAATAGACTATTTCTGCAGGTCGGGGTTAGCTTCCTTTTTCATCACTCCTGAGGAAGCTGAGAGGCTGGCTCCAAGGGAGAAGGCAGGAGGCTGGGTGCTGGGCAGGTGTTTGATCTCAGTAAATAGTCACTGAGCCTCCACGCTGCCAGGCTCTGTGCTCAGTGAGAGGAGGCTGGGGTAAAACATGGCCCGTCTTCACCCTCCAGCGTATGACCACTGGGTGCTATTGGGAGGTGATGCGCCTTTTGCGACGTCCCAGAAGGGAAGGCAGTGTTGTGTGTCCGTGTTGTGTGACTCCCAGAAGCATAGTGGGACTGTCTGGGTGTGTGTGATGCCAGCTCTGTAGACAGTGCAACGGAGCATCACTCTTTCTTCTGCAATGACATAAAAATCACTAATAAGAAAGATAAAATCAAAACAGAAATTCACTACGAGGATGTTGGAGTGACTCTGAACTGACCGTGACCCTCCAGTGGTCCCACATCACAGGTGACGCATCTCTGCTCCATCCAGGGAATGCGACCCCTGCCCACTTGCCTCAATTCTCACCAACACTCTATCACGCTACCGATGGGGGGCAGGTCCTCGGGCACCTCCCAGTGGCCCCAGGCAATAAGGATCACAATGGAAGAATGTCCTCTGAGGACAGGAGAAGTCCTGGGTGGAGTGGCCAGTGGCCTGGGTGAACCCTGGGAGGGTGGGAGTCTTCGTGGAGGTGGTGAACTTTAAGGTGGCTCTTACAAAACAGGCCTGGTGGTGGGGCTGGAGATTTTGGACAGAAGAACAGAGGCTGGAGGCAGGCTGGGGCAGAGGCAGAATGTGGGGTCTCGGGGTTGAGACACTGGCTGGGCTGTCCCTCTCGGGTTTATGTGCTGTCCACCTTTTAATCAACAATGGCAGGGCCATCATTGGGGATGACCGAGGCCAAGTGTCTGTGCTGATCTGAAGGTGCCTGTTCCCTGAACTGTCCCACTCTCCCCCAGTCCCAGGGCTGATCTGAGTGCAACGCCGGCTTTGTCAGGGAGACCCACTGCTCACAAAACAGACCCAATTCACTGCTCATGTGTGCCTTACAATGAAAAATATTAACATGTTGGTGCTCGGTACCCTTCATCTTATGGATTGGGTCAGCAGATGTCTTCCCAGCCCATCCCAGCCCCGATGGAGGGGAGGCCATCCCGGCCAGAAGGTGAGAACCCTGTAGACCACTGGGAGGGGAGAGCCAGCTGGCTCTGCTTGGCTTCATATCACAACTGAGAGAAAACAACACCCTTAAAGAAAACGCCTCTGCTGGGAGGTGGGGCGTACAGCTCCGTGACAGAGCACATACTTAGCATGCACGAGGTCCTGAGTTCAATCCCCACCACCTCCATTAAAAGAAAAAATGAAAACACATCTGAATATTTAACAATATCTCCTCCTCCACACGCAGAGGTTGGAGATGAGTATAGCAGTGATTTTTTCCTTCCAAGTGACTCACCTGCATGAAACCCCCTGCAGCGCCAGCTGCCAGAGCCCTCGGGTCCTCAGAATAGTCGCAGGGACGTGTAACCCCAGTGGAAAATCTCAGTCTTGTTTCCTGCTACCCCATGGCCCTTTTCTCATTTCTCAGCCCCATTTAAGAAACACATTGAAAACCTTAGGGTTTTCAGTGCTGAGGTCATGAGGGTCAACACACATGAGTGACTCAAATCTTTTCCTGTCAATAGGTCTCTTGGGGGAGGGCATGAACCCAATGGAACGGAGTGAGCCAGCCCCTCTCTGGAGGAAGCACTGCACACTGTATTGTAGTAATTCTCACAGCCCCAAAGCCTCGGGAGTGGTGCCCTGCACTGGCCATGTTGAGCTGGACAGAGCCCCTCTTTTACACTTTAATCTATGTGGGGTCACCAGCCTCCGGGTTTCCACCACACTTGGTGCCCGGACTCAATGTACCACAGACGGCTTATTGCATCTGTGAGCCTTCCTGTTGCGCTCACCCTTGCCATCCTCGGGCTCCTGCAGTGCTGCTGGCTTGTGAGGACTGTCAGCAGCATGCAGGTACACCCCAGGGTCACAGCCTGGCATTGGGCGCACTAACTCTTCCAATATCCTCCACTCCGGCTTTAGACTTTTCGTTACTAGACACAGAGAACTCTCCGTACATGTCTTTTGGGGAAATATTTCAAACACGTGAACAAGTGGAGAGAAGAATATAACAAATGTCCACACACTTCCGTGGCTTCATTAAGTCTGAATATTTTACCACATTTGTTTCCAGCCTCAAAAGAAATAGTACATACACATGGCAGACACAGCCGATGGCTTCCTTGATCTCATTGCCCATCCTACTTCTCAGACATAGCACGACCTTGAATTTAGTGTGTATTAATCTCAAGCACGGTTTAAAAACTTCCCTAGAGTGTCCATCCATAAATAATACATAGTGATGTTTTGTATGTTTTTAAACTTTATGGAAATCTACCCTACTGTGTTAGAGTAGTGTACGTGAAACTCGGTTTTCTCACTCACCATTGTTTTTAGAATTATCCATGCAGATACATGTTGCTCTAACTCATTTACTTAAACTGCTGTGTAATATTCTATTGCATGAAAGTATCACTATTCATTTATCTATTTCCTATTGATGGTTTTCCAGTTCCTTGTTAATTTTTCACAGCCATAGACAAGGCTGAAGTGAATATTTATGCATATGTGTGAGTTTTCCAGTGTGGATCCCCACCCTCCAAAGAAATGACCTCACTCTACATCATCAGCGCAGTGTAAATCCCCAGTGCTCCCTGTTCATGTCAACATTTGGTACAGGCAGACAAACGCTTTGGCCAATCTGATGCCTAAGGGGTTGTTATCGTTGATTTTATGTGTCAGCTTGGCTGGGCCTATTCTGGATGTTTCTGGGTGGGTAATTCTGGATGAGATTTACATTTTAAGTGGTGGACTTCAAGTAGAAGAGACTGCTTTCCATAATGTGGGTGGGCCTCATCCAATCAGTTGAAGGTCTGAATAGACCAAAAGGCTGATTTCCCCAAGCAAGGAGGAATTCTTCAGCAATCTGCTCTTCAGACTTCATCTGCAACATCAGCTCTTCAGACTTGAATTGCAGCATCAGCAGTTCCCTGGGTCTCCAGCCTGCTGGTCCACCCCCTGATTTTGGACTTGCCAGCCTTCATAATCGTGTGAGCCAACGCCTTAAAAGAGGTCTCTTCCATGTATATGCACATCCTTTTGGCTCTGTTTCTGGAGCATCCTGACTAATACAGAGATTGAATCTGTTTGCTGTTTGAGTTTGCACTTCTCTGGTTACTAATGACGTTGGCCATCTAATCAAATATTCACTTGACATTTGGATTGCCTCATCCAGGACTTGTCCACGTCTTTTGTCCATTGTTTTCATTGGCCCGTTTGTTTTTTTCTCAGTGATTTGTAGGTGATCCTACGGTCTGGATTCTCACTCTTTGTCAGTTATATGACTGCATTGCAAAATCTGTGTCTGACTTGACATTTAACCTTTTTTATGAACAATATTTTAAAAAAGTTAATGTAGTTCTGTTTATTCTACTAAGTAGTCATTGCTTTTTGCATTAAGGTTTGTCTTTTTGTATCTAGTTTGAGAAAATAATTTCTTACTCTGAGTTTATAAAGAGAGTCCTGTATTTTCTTCTGAATTGTTTAAAATAGTTGCTTTTTACACTTAAGTATTTAATAAACATAGAATTTATTTTGGCACATGATGTGATGTCTAACATTCCTGTATGGATAATTTATTATTCTCAGGTTATTTATTGAATGAAACCACCTCCCCCCCTTTTTTAAACTAATCTATAATGATCTTTCTGTCACATTTCAGGTTTTTATATGCGTAGTTTAGTTTCTGATTCCTCTATTTTTCTATTGATCTATTTGCTCTCTCCGTACCTATATTTTACTATTGGAATTATTTCAACTTTGTAATTAGGCTTGAAGGTTATCAGTTTGTTGAATTTTACAAAAAAAAAAAACCCTTTGATACTTTGGATGAAATTACAGAGAATTTAGAGAATAATTAGCAGATTGTTGACATCTTTGTTAAATAAAGTCTAGTTTTCCATTCAGGAACATGGCAAATCACTCCACTTACTCATATTCTTTTCATATTCCTTAGCAATACTTCAAAATTTTCTCCCCACCAAACCCCCCAAACCACTACCCGCAAACCAAAATCAAAACCCAAAGCAACTTGCACATGTTTTGTTAAATGTATGCAGGGATATCCTATAGCTTTAGTTGCTAGTATAAATGAGATTTTTTTTTCCTATTATATTTTCTAAGTAGTTTAACTAATACATAGAATGGTACAAAGTGTGTGTGGATGTTACATCTAGCACATTTACTGGATTCTCTTTACATTTGACTACTTCATTTGAAAACCCTCTTGAATTTTCTATGTAGATTATTAGATTTTCTGCAAATAAGAACATTTTTGCCTCTTTTTTGGTCAACTCTTAACTCTTCTTACTTCTTTCACTTGTATTATTGCCTTCAGCATGGCTTCCAGGATACTGATGCATTGGTAAAGGACGTCCTTGTCTACTCCCAATGTTTATGGGAGTAAGTATTATGCTTCCAAAGTGTTACCATTAATTGTTAACATTTACTGAGCATTTTTGGTAGGTATCTTCGATTATGTTAAGGAAACTCCCTGCCATTCCTATTTGAACACTCACTTCATTTACTTAAAATCTCTCATGTTTTAAAAATAAATTTATTTATCTAACTCTACATATTCTTTTAGCTGCCATCCATAATTTTGATAATTAATACTTTATCAGCCTATCACAAAGAAATTTTATTTGTAATTTCTTCTTTAACCTATGAATGATTTGAGTTTCCAAACATACAAGTTTGAGACTACGTTTTTCTTACTGATTTCTAATTTAATTGGGTTGTACTTGGAAAATATAATCTGTGTGATTTTGGTGAATTCTAGGCATTTGTTGAGTTATTCTCTGTGACCTGGTGCATGGTCGAATTTTTAAATGATCTATGTATCTCCAAAGAAAATGATGACAATTTATCTTTGGTTGCAGACTTTTGTACATACACACATGTGTGTACAAACACACACACACACACTCATTAGATTATGCCTGCTACTTTTACTTGCTAAATCCTTTCTATCATTCTTTCAGTTGCATGTTTTATTAATTTCTGGTAAAGTCAGATGAGTCAAAATCTTTGACTTGCAGTCCTTTCAATTTGCTTCCTGTATGTTGAGATGTGCATGTGCTAGGTGTGCACAAACTTAGAACTGTGATGGCTTCTGAGTGGATGGATGTCTTGATCATCATGTGGTTTCTCTTCTCATAATTGGTTACTGTGAGCATTTACCTATTGTGTATTTTTCTATCCTTCTATTTTAAATAGCTTTTCTGTGTGGTTTTGTCTTAGATGGTTTCTTGGAAGCAGGATATAATGGGACTTTTTAGAGAAATCCAATCTGATAATTTCTCTCTGGAAGTAGATGAGTTTTAGCCTATTTATAGCTACTGTAATTACTGATGTATTCCACTGTGTCATTATTTTGCTGTTATGTGTTGTGTGCTTCTTTCTTGCCTTCCTATGACTCTGTTACCCAATGAGTACCAGAGTGACACTCCATGAAGAAGAGTTTGCCTCGGTCCTGTATCATCAGGGAACTCCACCTGGGACACCAGGATAACCCTAACTTACTGTCTCTTGAGGCAGCCAGTGCTCCCTGGGCTGAGAGCAGCTAAGCTGCTGGCTCTTAATAATTACTCCTTGAATAAAGAATGATGATAATTCAAAACTCATTCTGGCTCCAAAACTCTATTTCTTAAGTCTATTTTGCCACTTGACATCACTGAGCACCTACTCTGCGCCTGCCGGCAGCAGTGGGATCACAGAGTTGCATTCTGGCAACAACTGGCCAAAGCCAATTAGCAGCCATCCATTCGGGTGGACCCACATTCCAACTCACCACTGTCCCCACCTGGGCCAAACTAGGGTGAGGCAAGTGAGGCCCAAGGAGCAAAATTTAAGGGGGCCAACTCTGTACTTGTAAGGCCCCAAGAGTGAATGCCTCCTTAAAATTTGCTCACTGGTCACTTTGCTGGCCTTGTCTAGCCCTAGCCCTAGTCCCCACCACTCCCTACTGTCTCCCCAGCAGTGAGGGCCACGTGTAAATGGTCACACCTGGCTTGCTGTGTTGTTCTACTGCGAGAGTGAAGAGGAAAGGAGACTACATCTGATATTTTGTCTTCATCAAAACTGAGTAAACAAAATATAGATCAAAAGAGCCCTGGGTTTCACTTGCCTGATTCACCTATGGCATTCCTCATGGTCTTGAATTTGAGAACCCAAGGTTCTCAGCCGGGCCACGAAGGGCCTTGAGTGCCAGGCTCCAGTGTCTCTATAGTAGGGACTTCAGGCAGAGGAACAACAGGAACAAATACGTCTTTTAGAAAAACAACCCTAGCATTTTTGGTCTGAGACCTGATGTGGGCTGAGAAATTAAGTCTCCTGCAAAGGTGAGGGCACAGGGCGGAGAGGCTGGATGGAAGGCCTTCCGAGGTATATCTCTGCTCCTTGAGGGACTCCATAAATGGTTGCAGGAGGCAGGACTCAAAAATGACTCGATGGTTCAATCTTCGCGGTTAAATAAGGAGAAAGGTCAGGAGAAAGCGGCCTGTCTGCTTTGGGTAAGCGGAGCTTGAAGTCAGGGCCAGGACTGGGAGGATGTCCCTGTTGCACACGCCCCTCCCCCCACCGCCCCACCCCCTACCCCTGCTGTCCCCTGTCGCCCCCCCTCACTCCGAGCTCACCCTCAGTTTAGAGCTGCCCCGTGATCGGGAGACAGCCCCCTCCAGGCAGTCCGTTTTACTTATTGTTAGCAGACTGAAAACGAGGCTGGTATTTCACAGCAGAGATAGAAAGTTAATCGCAGATTAGCGTTGCCCTGAAAATATTGATGACTTCATTCACATGAGCCCTGGCCCCAGGGAAGTATTCACCACTGCTGAGCCGCCAGACCAGTTCAGCCAGTTCTCAGAGCTTCAGAATGTAGCCCAGCTTCAGACAAAAGCCTAGACTCATGAATAGAGGGCATTCATGGGCGGTAGGAGCCGCTCTGCAGACCTACTGAGTGCCCCGCAGTCTAGACCTTGGATTGGAGAAGGTCTGTTTACTCTCCACCCCACCTTTTCACCGGACCGCTCCCTCCCTCTCTCATTACAACCTTTATCTGGCGGCACCATCACCCCGGAGACTCCCAAACAGAAAACCAGACATTAAGGAGCAGAGACAGTGGTTGCAAAATAAAAGTTCCTGTGTTCGAGTGATTTCTCAATTCTGACCATCAGGTTTAGGATTAGGGGGATTTATCCCCTTGGGTAAACCTGAAAATGGGATCAAATTCAAGCTGTGTTTGAAATAAAAAATGAACAAGTTCTTATTGCTTGCTCTGAAGGGTTCAGCAAATCTGTAGTGGCTCATCGGGACCCAGTAGAGGGGACAGCAGAAAACTCTCCTGGTCCTGGGTCCCCCGACCTCCCAGGATCCAGCACCAACACTGCCCTCCTGAGCTGGAACATTCTGATCACACATGAGAGTCCTGGGCTCAGCCCGGTAAAATGCACTCAATGGAGACATTCTCCGACCCGACCCCAGCTGTGGCTGGGACAGGACTGGGTGCCCTGGATACCAACACTGGTGGGGTTGAGAAACTAAGCTTTCACAGAAAGGCCAGAGGATCATCAAGGCCAAGGAAAGAAGGGTGGTTCAGATGTTTCAAGGACATGATGAAAGGGAGAGGGTATAGCTCAGTGGTAGAGCACTTGCTTAGCATGCACGAGGTCAAGGGTTCGATCCCCAGTACCACTATTTAAAAATGAGTAAATAAATACACCTAATTACTTCCCCACGCCCCCCAAAGTAATAATAAATTTAAAATAAATAAATAAACAAGCCTAATTACCCCTCCCCCCAAACAAACACAGCCAAAAAAAGAATATGACGAGGTTTGTTATAGAAGAGTTGACTGTGCAATTTTTATTCCCAAAGATGAAGGAAAAACTAAACACAAATCACAGAGAAAGGGGTTCCTGCTGGAGCCCTTCCGGGCACCCACTGCCCCTAGAGGTTGTGCAGCCCACCCCAGCTCAGCGCTCACAGCCCCCCACAGCCTGCAGCTCCCTCTCCTGGTTTTTTTTTTTCAAGGTTTTTCTTGCTACTGTCGTGCCCAGAGCCCACACTTGCCAACTGCTTCAAGCATCGCATCCCCATCGTCCTTGGGGCTGGCCCTCTGCCCTGCTCGGAATACACTCCCTCAGCCTTTTTGCGTGTTCACTTTTCCCTTTCTGCCGGGCCCCCGTGTAACCCAGCTCTTCTGAGAAGCCTTCCTGGGGCCTCTGGAGTCCTCTCCCCTAGCCTCGCCCCCTGACCCGTCATTCAGCACGGAACAGTAGCCTGGGTAATAATCCGGAATTAATGTTTCTGTGTAAATGTTTCTGCGTATCTGTAGACATCTCTGCGTATCTGTAGACATCTCTGCATGTGCAGCCCCACAGACACACGCATAAATACACAGACACACCGATACTTACACCTAATAGATTACAAATATCCTCTCCCGCTCTGTCGCTTGTCTTTCATCTCAGCCTCTAGTGATGTCTGATTCTGAATCAGAAGTTTCACTTTGTGAGAAGGGCTGACATCACACTTTCTCTGTTTGCCTTTGTAATTTGTGCTTGCTTGAGGCTGTGCCCACTCCAGCTCCAAGGTCATAAACATGGTGTCCCATCTTCCCTTTTACGACTGCATTCCTTCTTCCATGATGGCCAATTGTCTTGGGACATTTGCCAGTGATGAGAAAACTGCCTTGATGCCCCTCCCTCCGCTGGCCTTTGAATAGTCTCAGCAGAAACACTTTGGGGACTCTGGGGGGGTTTGGATATGAGCCATGGGTTCGCCTTGCTCAGCCCAGCAATAAACCTTTCTCTGCTCCAAACAAAAACTAAAAACAAACAAAAAAAACCATGTAAACTTTCCAAGTGTCTTGCCTCTGGGAGCTGCAGTTTTCTCATCTGCATAATAGAGAGGGTCCCATCCAGAATGTCCCTATGTTGAGGAAATTACACAAGGTCATGCGAAAAACTCCACCAACATAAATATATGGAATTGTTGGTGTGCCTCCTGAAGGTCCTTGAAGGTCTTCGTCACAGGGTCTAATATGGACCAAGTCTACCACATTTTGCTTTTTAAAATAGAAGTTGGGGGGGTGCTTTAAAATGATAAAACTTTTATAAGTTGGATGAAGGTGGTCAAAAGGTATGAACTCCCAGTTATAAGAGAAGTAAGTGCAACGTGATTAACATTATGAAATCCTGAGTTCCTCTCATAAGGAAAATAAATTTCCTTTCTCTTCTGTTTCATGCCTGCATGAGATGCTGGAGGTTCACGAAACTTACTGTGGCTGTCATTTCACAACATCTGTGAGTCTAATTGTGACGCTGCACACAGTCAATGTACACAGTGCTGTGCGTTGGTTGTGTCTCAATAAAACCAGAGGAAGAAAAAAAAGGAGGGAAAAAAGTTCTGTAAATTTTATAAAGTGAAACCCAACCTTCAGACCGTGGGTGGAAATGTCTCTTTGGGGATTTTCTGAGTCTGGGGAAAGTTATACCTCAGGGCTGGCACGCGGGCCTAGAGGTTGCACAGGCAGGGCTGAGAGGGGGTCGGCGAGTTCACTGCCCCCCAACACACGTCCGCAGGAAGGAGGCCTGTCCCAAGGAAGCCCCCACCCACGTGGATTCTCTGTCTCCACACAGGCCTAATTACCTCAGAGAACCGAGCCCGATGTGTGTGTGGTCTGCCCAAATTCTCAAAACTGCCCCTGCCTGGGCCCACGTGTCCTGGAGCTCGTGGTGAGCAGGCCCGCGGATGGTGTGCAGCCTCATTTTTAAAGGCACTTCTGAGGGCATCTGGAACACAGGGGTTGGAAACTGGAAAGAAGCAATTTCCAGAACCGTGTGTACAGGTTCTAGACCCAAGAGGGACCCGAGGTGCGGAGGACCTGTGACAGGAAGAGTCTTACCACACAGGGAGTCAGGAGGGTAGGGCTGGAGGAGGGACAAGGAGGAAGTTTCGGGAAGTCCCCAGGTCTGTGGACTGTGCAGGCTTCTTTTGTTAAGTCAGCATGAACAGGGGTTTCCGTCCTGACGGAGCCCCACCCCCGCCAGGTCTCCTGTCTCCTGTTCGGGCCCAGCTTCTCCTGGACTTCAGGGCCTTGGCAGGGACTTCCTTCAATTTCCATCTCAGCTTCCTCTCCCTCAGTTTCCCCTCTTCCGTTTCTGTTAACCCTTTTCAGTGCAATGTGTCATTTTCATCCCTACCTTCCCCCACCCCAATGATGCTAATCAAAGAAATGCATCCGGAATGGGGATCAACCCACAGTGGCATCTGCAGACGGCCTGGCCTAGGGGACCGGCCTGGCCTGGGGGACCAGGCCCCGGTGAAGAATTCCACTCGGCCAGGCCAGGAGGTTCCTCACCTCTCTCAGTTGCCTCACCTGCAAAGGGTTCATAATCTGGGCTTCGCAGGTCACACTGAGTAAGAAAACTCAGGTTTAAAATACTCCCTAAAGTGGTCTCCAAATGAATCCGAGGGATTGTGAATGAAATGTTAAAGTAACCTTTCCCCCTTCCCCGTCCCTGCCTGTGATGGCGCATTTATTCTTGAGAGTAAGGAGCTCCCGGGAGGCCGACTTCCAGGTAAGTCAAACATCAGGGGGTACCTTGAAGTACTCCAATAATGCATGTTATTCTTCTAGCATTTTTTTTTTTTACTGTATTTCTAAAGCTACACGTTTCTGGCCTTTAGGGCCCGCGCCCAAGGACCGTACGCAAGTGTTTTCTTCAGGGCTCAGGTCCAGTGACGAGGGTGGCAGCGGAGGCACCTCTACCTGCCGTTAAACTTATGCAAATAAGCCCCGCCCACCTGGTGTGGCCTCAAGCCCCGCCCACCTGGTGTGGCCTCAAGCCCCGCCTACAGGCCTGGGGCTATCACGCTCAGAGCTGTCAGAATTCTCCCATCTGCCTTTAAATTCTTTTCTTTCTTTCTTTGGCCCATTGCCTCTTGCTGCCGGCTGGCGTCTCTTGCCTCTCTCCTGGCCTCTAACCCCCGCCCTGGTGGCTGAGCCCTGGATTCTCAGCTCTGAGTGCAGAGACTGGCTGGAGAGAAAGACCCTGGTTGTGTTTGTATAAAACGCCTCTCACTCTGTGGCTGGGTGTGTCCTCCGGATTTATTGTAGAATAGTCATTTTCCATTTCCTTAGGGACTTGCGCTACCAGCATGACCAGTTTACTGGAAAGATCCAATAAAGAAAGCAGTGGGTGGTCTTTTAAATTTGGGTTATAATATAATCGTATTATAATCGGAGGCAGCACCGTTGAGCGGTTCAAAGCTCGGTCTGCGTGGTTTGAATCTCAGCTTTGCCATTATGAGCTCTGTGTGGTTTTGACCTTTTAAAATGACTTTATGTGAGGAAGGGGGTGGAGCAGAGGCATGTGTGTCTGCTAAAGCCTGTCCAGCACTGTCCCCTGAAAAGTGGGGGGGAGATGGTGCCTTTGTCCCACCATATGTGCAGCCCAAGGTGGGGCTGTTTTGGAGGTAATGCAGCCCCTGAGAGTGTTTTATAACACTCAGACCACTCTGAGCTAAGAATGATCCTTACCCATAAAACAGAAATCATCCCCATAGCTACCTGATAGGTTAGCGTGGAGATTAAAGGAAATCATACACAGAAAGTGCTGAGAACAGGGCCAAGGACAGGATGAGGACTCAACAAACATGCGGGGTCTCTTCGCCATCTAGGAGACAATTTCCAAAATCATTTTCAAAATGATGTTCCCATTTCTTTCTTCTTTTTTTTTTAATTTATTTTATTTTATTTTATTTTATTTTTTTGGTAGAGGGAGGTAATTAGGTTTATTTATTTATTTCTGGAGGAGGTACTGGGGATTGATGCATGCTATGCATGTACTCTACCACTTGAGCTATACCTTCCCCTGCCCCCATTCCTTTTTTAATCAAAGCATGTCCCAATGACCACCAGGCACCATGCCATGGGGTAAGGGTCTCAGGGCTCTGAGTTTTACAGTGCAGTCTTCTTAGCTGGCTCTTCCTGGCTGTCTGTAGAGGGGCCTCAGGACGACACTGTGTTGCATCCAAAGGATGGATGTCAGAGAAGCCTTCTGTATCCGTGGGTACCCGTGGGGCTCGGGGCGGTGGAGAGAGCGCTCTCTGCTCCCTGTTGGGGAGTGGACTGAGGGCTGTGGGTGGAGGTTATGTTTCCCCAGAGTCCACCGTCACATCCTGAAAACCTAGAGCTCATTCTTCAGAAAGGACTTTACACCGTAAGGAAAAGAGGCAAACTCTTGTCAGACCCTGAAAGAAGTATTCAGCAGTGTTTCCTGTGCATTTGACAGTTTCAAGTCAACATGAGAATTACCTTTAATTTAAGGGGGACCCTGAGTTGAATAGAGCCCTGCCTCCCCCGCTGGACATGGCTGCTGGGGTCAGAGTCAAGCTGTCACATGTGGGAGTGGCGCCAGCCCACAGAATATGCCCACAAGCTCGCTCTTCCTACTGAAATCCCAAGAGACGCCCTGGTACAGTATGAAGGTGACGGTCTTATACACTGAAGCACAGAAGGCACCTTGACTTTGGGGTCTTTTTATTGAGATGTGTCATTATTATGTCACTGTTAGGCCTCAAATTCGAGGACAGAAGCATTCTTCTGCCCCTCGGGGCTAACCTGTTCAGAAGGTCTCCTTGGAAGTGAGCGGCGGGACAGGGTGTCCGACCAGGGAGCCAGCTGTGAAGTGAGGGGACCGTGTGGTGCTTGGAATCATGAGGTTTGGGGCATTCTCTGAAGTTAGCTGTGACTTGTGACTTACTGGGGCCAATGAAATGGGAGTGGAGGTCACACGGGCCTGTTCTGGAAAGAGGCCTGTAAGCGCAGAGCATGATACACCACGTCCCCTCCTCCCTGTCGCAGAGACCGATGGCAAACCCACAAGGGAGTTTCCGGCACCCAGCACCCCTGAGTGAGGGTGGCACCGAGCACAGCCTTGCTGATCCAAGACAGTTAAGCAGCATGCGTGACAGATAAACCTGGGCTGGTGCAGACACTGAGTTTGGGATTTATTTGTTACCACAGCATAACCAGCCTATCCTGATGGATACGGTTGACAACCAGCCACATTCCCTACTGGCCACCTTGTATGCGTGCCCGGTGAAGCCTTCTGAACATGGGAGCTAGGATTCCTCTCCCATTTGACAGATGAGGAAACTGAGGCTCTGAGAGGTCAAGTTATATAGCTGACTCTGAAACGGATGCCTTAACTGTTCACCACCCCATAGACTGGGTAGCATATAAACAACAGATATTTATTTCTCACAGTTCTGGAAGCTGGAAGTCCAAGACCAGGGTGCCAGCCAGGTCAGATCCTAGTGAGGGTCCTCTTCCAAGTTGCAGACTGCTATGTTTTTAGTGTATCCTCCCAATGCATAAAAGAGGGCAAGAGACCTCTCTGGGCACTCATCCCATTCATGTGGGGTCTGCCCTTAGGACCAAGTTACTTCCCAGAGGCCTCATCCCCTAATAGCATCACACTGGGGTTAAGATTTCACTATATGATTTGGGACGGGAGGCACAGACATCTAGTCCATAACAGTGACAAACAGGGACACATTGCCGGCCAAACAGAGACTGTGATGGAGAAGAAAATAAGGTAACTGCTCTTCCACTGAGCATCCTCAGGGGGGACGAGGACTCCACATTGCCAGATCATCCCATTTCCTAAGAGAACTTGGCAAATACAGATTTTGAAATGTAAAAGACCAGCCCCTGATTTTTAAACCTTGACAAGTCATTAAATAATTTAAAGCACCCGTGTGCCAAGCAAAACACATCTCCAGACTGAATGTGGCCCCCAGGCCTCCAGTCTATGACCTCTGGAAAGATCTAGGATCATTTTGAGGCTTGAAGGCATCTTACTGGGGGCAGAAACTCCTTGTCTAAACAAGGAGTACGTCTGGAAACACTGTCGCCCGCCTGCCGTGTGGGTGGAGTTGGCTGCCATCTGGACGACGGCATTTCAGAACCACCGTCTGCTACAAGGTCTGTGACATTCCAGAACCAGGGATGGAGTTCTTGTCTTTGAGTTTTGTCTCTTGGTTAAAAATAGATCAGCCTTGATTGCTTTCTCAATAACTCTTCCCTTGGTAAAAGTCTGAAGATAAGACATTGAACTAGGATCCATGGTGGGTTTGGTGGAGAGCCGGCTCCCTGGAGTGGGATGGAGTGGGGAGGGGGTGGGCCTATCTGGAAGCTACCTTGGCCTACTTCATGGTTTCCATTCTGGCCCACTTGGGGGACCCAAATGTGGCCTCTAATGTATGATCCCCAATTCCCAGCAGTGCCTGCAAAAAGCTGCTGACCATGAGGGAGACTTCAGCTGGGCCAAAGGAGCAGTGATGTAGAACCCTCAAACCCAATTCTCTCAAAATCACACTGAATTTCCACCTACCCAGAAAGATGACCATTTGCCCAGAAAGATGATTTTCCTTCCCTTACCCCCACCTGATCAACTTCTTGTTAATTTCAAGCAGATTCTGGAAGAAGACAGTCTGGTGTACACTCTGAGACCTGAACTGATCTGATGTGTATCATGGCCAGACTACGTCTAAGATAAGAACTTGGACCCAACCAGCCCAAGAATTCAAACAACTCCATAGCAATTGGCCCCACACTGCCAGGACTTGATTAATAACTGGCAGTTTTCCTAATGGTTGTCCTCACTTCCAACTTAGGACCAACAAGAGAAAGCCGAGTGTGCATCACTGACCAATCCCAGAGGATGCCCTGCCAGCAGCCAGTCACCGCCCCCAGACTCCTCCACCTACAGCCTCCAAGCAGGGCACACCTGGAGCCTCCCTCTGCTCGCTCTGACACTTGTCCACAGCCCTGCCTGCCTCAGCGATGCCACACTCGAGCAGTGGTGGCCAACTCCCTTGCTAGGGCAAGCTCTTACTCAATAGCCTTTGCTTGTTCTCATTTGGGCGGGTTTTGTGCATTTCCACACCATACACACACACTCACACTCAGTTTGGTTGGCCTTTGGGGTCACTCCAGGGTGATTAAAACACACTACCGGGCTCCCACTAACTCCGGAGAACCGACTCGGAGGAGGCCGTTCTGAGGGAACTGATGGACCAGCCCGCCCCAGATGTGAAGGGCAAATGGGGCCCAAGAGATGTTTGAAATCATTGTGTTGTGACCGGAAACCTTATTAACCTGGAGACAATGGGGCAATTGTTCCGGGGCAGACACGGCAAAGCGCTTGTGTCTGGGCCAAGCGGAGAGGCCCATCGGCCTGGGCGCAGATTTCCACAGGTCAGTGGAAAGGACAGCCGCTGGCCATGAACCGACCAGGCCCCATGGGGCTGTCCTCTTGGAGCACGACACAGACATTTTAAGCAGGCAAGAGGCATCTCATTCTTTAAATCTATGAAAAGGAACCCACTTTCCACCCTCATCAAGTCACCAAGACCTACATGAAACCGACTGAAAGAGACACCTCTCGGGAAGGAGACAACATTTTCTTATATAAGAACAAAATGTTTCCCGGATGGAGACAGGTACACATCATACCTGTACTTTGCAGGGAGAAGCAGTTGGAAAATGAGGAAGGAGAAATTTCTAATTCTAATTAGAAAGAGGAGTTGGGATCATCTGGAGATGTATTCCTGGCTCCCTGGGTCACCAGTTTCTGACATTTTAAAAGCTTCAAGAGAAGAATCAACCGTTTTTCTCCAGCCGTGATGCAATAAAGAGCCACATTTGAAAGTGCTGCTCGAAGCCTGGAAGATGGGGAGGTGGGGAGGGGGGTGCTAACTGTTGCTTTCTGAACCTCATGAAACCCCAGCAAACCTGTAGTGACTTCTCGCCCTGACACATCCATCAGCTTTCCAAAGAGAAACAGCGCTACGGTGCGCTAGGCAATCATTTAAGCCTCGTCAACCCTGTGATGCAGATTGTCACTCCCATCTGATGCTTGAGGAAATTAAGGCTCAGACAGGCTCATTGACTTGCCCAAGAGCACAGAGCCAGGAAGTGGCAGAGGCAGGGTGTCCGCAGGCATCCACACTGTGGGGCATCCCATGCAGGGCGGGATAAGATGGCCTAGGGAGCAAGTCCGAGCCGAGGGCCCCTGCCCTGTCCTAACTGAGCTGGGAGCCTCATTAGGATGCGCAGACCCAGAGGAGAGCTGTTCCACTTAGAAGGTCCTCAAACAAAGCACTGGCTGCAACCAACAGACGTTCACGTGCCCCGCTCCCACTCGTCCCCACGTTAGTTTGGTTCCATACCCAGACACCCTGCAGACACACGCTTCAAAGGGAAAGTGTGTGCCTGGTCAGGGTCCAAAGCCCCATGGCTGGCCCTGTGAAGCTGGAGGCGGAAGTTTGGACGTTCATTCCCCAGGACTCTTCCTCGGCATCGATCTGTTCGCAGAAAGACTCCGCGACCATCCAGGAAAGTTCACAGAGTTCGCAGACAGGGCAAAGGCGGGGCCCTGAGCCAGAAGCAGGGCGCAGGGCCCCCTGAATGGGAAGAGAAGGTGCTAAACTATCTCCCGTCTTTAAGAGTGTCTGCCGATGACCTAAACCAAGGTCTCGCCCGCACCTGTTAATGAGGCTGACTTGGTGGAATCTGCCAGAAGTCTAGAGAGCGGCTCTCCCCTGCCTCCATGGCTTCCATGTGGTCACGTGGCCCAGCAGTTACTATGGAGATTATCAGTTGTGGGTGGGTTGTCCACGAGTTGAACTTACATCTGACAAGTCAGATTTGTCAGGCTGGGGACAGAGTAAAGAGCGCTGATTTTTTTTTCTTTCTTTCTGGAAGGGAGTTCCTTGGCTCCTGCCTCGTGCGCCCTCCCCCCTTCCCCTTTCCAGCTAGGACAGGCTTTTCCCACATTGTGGTCCTGAGTTGAAGACAGGTTATTTTCTTTTCCCATGCGTTTTGTCGCTGCTGCAAGAAAGCCAGCGAGTGGGCAGCAGTGGCCCTCTGTGATGATTACGGGATAAACTCAAAGGAATCCTGTGATTCAGTTACAGACCTAATAGTGGGGCTCCAGCCGCAAGCTTGGTCTCTCCTGTGATGGGAATGGAGTGCCAAGGGCTGGGTTTTCTCTCCAAAAAGTGCATTTAATTTCCTTCATTGGCGTGAACTCCCCCACCTCCCCGCCCCACACACCGATGTGCGTGCGTGTACACGTGTGTACGTGCCTGCTGTGTGTGTATTTGCCCTGCTGCTCTTTGACCCTCGGCAGGTAATGACTTCCATGGACCGGCTGTACCAGGTTAAAGGTGAAACAGCCATTTAATAAAAGCCGCCCCACCACGTCCACTGACGGCGGGAGACCGGGGTGGAGCCGTGCCAGAAGGCAGAGACAGGCTGCGTGTTTGGCCTGCGGAAGGCCACCACCAGCTTTGATGGGAGGGTGGGAAAGGAGGTTCCTTGCCTGCCTCTCCTGGTCCCAAACAAACCTTTGTGTCACCTTTGACTCAGCTCCTCACCAGGGCCTAAGGTTGTAGGTGCCTTTAGCCAGTCCCTCATCTGTCGCGTATTTGACCCTCCCTTCAGGGCCTCCAAGTTTGAGCGCCATGACCTGGTAGGTAGCCCAGCTGGCCTGGACCAGAAAGATGCCCCCTCCTCTTAGAAGCCTTCCTAACCCCTCAGACCAGCCCAGGGCTGAACTGGGAAGGTGGGGCCTGGGGTCTCATCCAGTCAGGGCTGGGCCTGGTCCCAGGAGTGTTCCCCCTTCTCCGACCATGACAGGAACAAGACCCCTCTTGCATCAGAAAAGGTTCAACAAATCCAGACATTTTCCCCCAGACAATGCCTTAAAACCCAAACCAGAAGCAATTCCTCCAGAAGGAGTAGGAGGGGACCCGAGCACTGTGACTTGTTTCTGTAACTCTTGAGACAGACTCACTTCATTTGCACTCAGCCAGCCAGGTGGCCACACCCGAGGCCTTCATTCTGTTACCCGTGTGACTTAGCTTTTTATTCTCAACCTCGTGTCAACACCAGTTACCACTCATTCAAATGTTTGAAAATCACCCTTGGGATTTTCAAGGACAGGAGTCTTGCCTCAGACTTTG
Organism: Vicugna pacos; assembly: GCF_048564905.1. Lineage (NCBI taxonomy): Eukaryota > Metazoa > Chordata > Mammalia > Artiodactyla > Camelidae > Vicugna > Vicugna pacos. Next base: position 10,156,643 of record NC_133014.1, read on the forward strand.
ACCTGGGAAAAAGGAAACAAAAATAAAGCAAAATGATATGGAAAGCCATTCAGTTACAAGAATCTGTCTCTCTGTTTTTTTAATAGCTAAAGTGAATTCTTTGATTCAGCAAAGCATCTTAATGCATTTGGGGATATGAACAAGGAAGGCCTGGAGCCCAGAGGGACCTGGGAATGAAGGTCATCAGCTCTGTGTGGAAAAGGATCAGAACTGAGCACTGGGGGGCAGGAGTGGTGGGAGAGAAGGAGGGAGGGAGGGAGGTGGGCCACAGCGCAGCTGCAGGGTGGCACCTGAGGAAGGCCCACCAGGGATGGAGTGGAGGTCACTGCTTTTTTTTAACCTCTTCTGGTAACTTGCTCGGCACCTCTGGCCACAGGCGAGGCCCCGACTCAGGCTGGGCTCTGCTGTGGTTTGTTCTCCGGGCTGTGGAATCTGGCGTGAGAGGGGAGGACAGAGTCCGGGGCCCGGGGGGGGGGGTGGTCAGCTGGAATCTGCCTTGCACAGCAGCCTGCAGGACCAGGGCGGGCACTGATCACCCACCTGCCGCAGCCTCCCGGAGCAGCGGTCCCCCGGCTCCCACTGCTGGGTCCTGGGGCTGGTGGCTCAGGAGGTGGCCACCCATGACAAGGTCCATGCTAGGACAAGTTCCAATATTTCATTATCCTTTTCTGTGGGCCACAGAGTCCACCTCACACAGAGGAATGTGCAAGGCCAGAGGACAAGGGCCCGATGCCACCAAGCGCAGCTGGGAGGTTGCCTGTCACTGAGCCCTACCTGGAAATCCCCTGCCTGGGGACACTGCTGCTGTAAGGCTGCCCTCAGCTACGCCCCTTGGTGCCCGAGGGAACCAGAGGGGATGATGGACAAAGGTCTGGGTTTTTTTAAGGTCAGGCCAACTCTGTGTATCAGCCAGGCCCTGTTGATGGTGTGAATGTGAGTGTCTGTGTGTCTGTACGTGTATGTGAGTGGGTGTCTGTAAGTGCCTGTACTTGCGTGTATACGTCTGAGTGTGTGTATAGTATAGATATGCTTATGTGTGAATATGAGTGAACTGTGAGTGTGTGAATTTGTGTGTCTGTACATGTGTATCTCTATGTGAATACGTGTCAACGTCTATGTGAATGGGTGTGTCTGTTCGCACACCTGTGGGCATATGCGTGTGTATAGGTGTGTCTGTGTACGTGTGTGAATGTGCAGGTCTGTGTGTGAATACAGAATGTACACGTGTGTGTGGATGGATGTATCTCGGAGTGCACACACACGTGAATGTGCGTGAACGCACGTGTCTGTGTCTGTGTACACGTACGTGTGTGGCAGTGGTGAGAGGTGGGAGGCGCTGGGTCAGTTCTGGAAACCCTGGGCTTAGCTGGCCCAGGGCGCCCATATCCCCGTGTTGTGAGCTGGGGCCCAACCTGCTTCTGCACTGAAATCACAGGATGTCCTGGCTGCTCTGGGCTCTCAGGGGCCCTGGGGTTGGTAGGATAAGTACCATGTTTCAGACTAGAAATGCGGGTCCAGCCCAGGTTCACAGACCTTATGAGCATGGCTGCAGCTCCCCGTGGTGCACCCTTGCTGAGAGAGAGCAGGGGTGCATACACCATCCCCTCTGTCTGTGCGGAGCCCCTTCACAGTTGTTTTCTCTCTTCCTTTCTCAACCATCCTGCCAGGATCACCATGATTAGCTGGTATTTAAGTCTAGAAATAGGGACCCAGAGATATGAAATAAAGTTCCCCAGGGCAGGCAGCCCTGTTGTGATCTGAGGCAGACACCCCCATGCCTGTCCGAGCCGGCCTGCAAGCACCCAACAGGCACACGATGCTTCCGGAGATGTGTCCAGTGTCGAGGGCAGGGGTCGCTCATCCTCTGTAGCCTGGGGGCAGAGAGCCTGCTCTGCCTCCTTATGACATGAGAGTTGATGAGATGAGGGTCTTCAGGCCCCTCTCTCTGCTCTGTGAGCGGAGCCTGACTCTGGGGGAAGCAGAGAAGGGCCCCTCCCGGCCCCGTCTTCACGCCCATCTCCTCCCCTCTCAGCCTCGTAGCAGTGCGGGGCATCTTCAAGGCCGAGGGCTTTGCTGGATATGAACTAAGGATGGCTCGTGCACTGGGGAAGAAAAAGCAGGGAGGTGGGAGGCACAGCTCAGAGTGCGTGCTCAGCCTGCACCAGGTCCTGGGTTCAATCCCCAGGGCCTCTGTTAGAGTGGGAGAAATGAAAAAATAAAAATAAATCATATGGATTAAAAAAAAAAAGAAAAAGAAAAGGTAAAATCTCCATTCCTCCTGTATCTTGTCCTGTATTGTAGGGAACAACGAAAAATGTCTCCCATGACAGTCCTCTTAGAAGTTCCAGTTAAAATAGCAGGTTTTGTAAAAGCAGCACAAACCCCCCTAAATGACTGCGGCATTGCACTCAGGGGGGAGAGGCAGGCAGTACTCGGGACCGTCCCCCAGTGCCAGCTGTTCCCGCCGCAGGAGCGACCTGCGTGCTGCCAAGGACACGTCTGCAGAAGCCCAGCGCTCTAGCTCCTCTTGTGAACAGAGATGCAGGCCAGGAGCCAGAACCAGAAAATAAACACACAAACTACAAACCTCATGTGCGGATGCAGCTGAAAGGGGACAGATATGAGCCCTTCGGAGAAGCAGGCTCGCCTTAAAGCAGCCAGAACCGATCCTCACCTCGCCCCACCCAAGTTGCGTGGCTCACGAGTGACCACCAGCTCGCGGCGACACAGGGCTGGTGCAGTGACTGCTGCAGGCAAGCGGGCTGGCACTTCTGGGAATGTGTGCCCACACCCGGCCAAGTCCTGCTCATTCCAGGGGCTGTGGGAGGATGGAGAACCCTCTCGAAGCACCCGAGGACAGTCGATGGTCCCCCATCCCCACCCAGGCCACTCACAGACACACTCTCTCCAAGGGTTTCAGCTGGTTCTTTTTTTTTTTTCTCTCCTGTTTTTTATTTTTTAATTAATTAAACTGATCTGGGGTTTCTAGGCGGCCCACTGGGGCACACCCACGGCTGGCGGAGGCCACCCCGGGGTTTGGCTGGTGTCACCCATCCTGCAGGTCAGTCTTGCGTGAAAGAGAACATTGCAGCCCTGGCGAGGCCCCTCTGGTTTCTACAAGTCTTAAAAACGTTTGAAAATAGCAACCATGTGCCGAGATGCTGGGCTTGGAAAAGCCTGCCCCGGAGTCTTGCACTGTCCCTTGTCCCTTCGGGTAGCTCCTGCCTGACCCGGCAGGACCTGCCTGGAAGCCCTGGGGACCCCGAAGCGCTTTAATGCAAAGCAGAGCCAGGTGGTTCGGTGTCAGAGGGAGGGAAGTATCTGGAGTGCAGGCCTTTTCTGTCACCACCGGTCAGGGTGGCGTGGGGTCCTCCAGCTCTGTGTCCTGATGGCCACCTTTGTCCCCATTAATGCAAAGGCCACACTGGAGCATCGTCCACGTGCCAGCCTTGGACTAGGCCTCGACACACAAAGGCTAATGGACTGTCCCAGAGCTGACCGCTGGCCTTGTGGAGTGAAGACTGGACACACACACGCACGCTTACATGGATGTACAGGCAACTTGCTCCCAGAAAAGAGCAGGGGATCTCCTGCTGCTCCTGGTGTGGAATGGCCACTGTAGAACCCTCTGGGTATCAGCCCAGCTCACAATGTCCCCTGGTCTAGGAGCTGCTTCCCCATCACAGAGATGGGCCTCAGGTAACACCTGTGCTCCACAGAACCTTGCATTTGTCAACACACACACACACACACACACACACACACACACACACACACTGATTTATTATAAGAAATCAGCTCATGTGACTATGGAAGCTGAGAAGTCCCAAGAACTGCAGTCAGTAAACTGGAGGCCCAGGAGAACCAAAGGTGTGGTTCCAGCCCAAGTCCAAATGCCTGAGACCTGGGGGTGTCGATGGTGCGAGTTCCAGCGAGAAAGCTGACTGGCCCAATTCCCAGGAAGGGCCTGGGCATTAGTCTGAGTGTGAAGGCAGGAAAAGAACAAAGCCCCAGCTTGGAGGCAGTCAAGCAAGGAGTTGTTCCCTCCTTCTCGTGGGAGGCTCAGCCTTTGTGTGCTAGTCTGGCTTTCAACTGATTGGGTGAGGCCCACCCACACAAAGAAGGCCAACCTGCTTTCCTCAGGCTACTAATCTACACATTGAACTTAGTCAGAAACACCCTCTCAGAAACACCTGATTTAGAATAAAGCCCAGCATCTAGGCATACCATGGCCCAGTCCTGTTGGGCCAATTAGGAGGAACTTAAGCCAATCGGATTCCCTCTCCAGGGGAATTTCCCACTGGATGAAGGAGACCAGCTGGTCTCTGACTCAGCAGGATTTGGGGCCCAAGGGGCAGAAGGCTTTCTGTCTGGACTCCCTCCCAGTCTCCTTCTCAACCCTCGAGCCCCTTAGGGCCCCACCCCTCCCTGCTGCTGTATCGTGATCACATGAGCACTGTTTTCCTGAAATGAGCTTGGGCGGAGTTTCCTTACCTGCGCCACCCCCGGGACCCCTGTGAACAGCAGCTCCTCTCCATCAGGCCCTCCATCCACTGGGGGGGTCTTCGTGGACCCTTCCACCGCCCCAAGCTGTTACCACTGGACTGGTTCAGCCCCAGCAAACCAACCTGACACAGAGTCTTCATTTTGTTACGACCATCAGGGTGAAAACCGGAAACTGGCTTTTCATGTGTGTATGTGTGTGTGTGTGTGTGTGTGTGTGTGTGTTTTAATCACCAGCCACTCACTTCCAGGGACAGTTTTCCACCCAGGTGGTCACTGACCTGCAAAGCGCTGGCCCCTCCTGGAGCCTCCTTCAGTGAGGTTGGAAAGATTTTAAAAGACCTACTTAGAAGTCCTGCAAATTCGAGTTTCCAGTATCATTGGATATATGGTTTTCATAATAATTCTAAGTCACAAAGATTTCTCCTCCCATCCTTGGTCTGGTCCATGCACTAGAGTTAAAACCAAAATGTCAAAGAGGAATGATTTACAGGGAAGTTCTGGCCAGAAAGTGGGCCTTGGGAAACCTGCCTTGAAGGTCTTCATTTTATTTGTAGAAGGAAAAAAAAAGGCAGAGAGGTAGGGGGGCAGCCAGCCCCGTGTGAACACGGCTGTGTCAGTGCAGGGCACGTGGAAATCAGTGGGATGACTGTGTCTCATGCTGGCTGGAGCATCACTCTGGTCACAGGGTGAAGCGAAGGGGACCAAGTGCTCACAATGGCAGGTTAGGAAGGAGTCTCAGAGATGACCTCACCCCACCTCTCATCTGTCAGGTGGGTTACTGAGAGGCTCAAGGTCACACAGCCAAGCAGTGGGGAAGCTGGGCTTCCCACAGTCAGACCCAAATTCCAGATGGATTCAAGACTGAAAGTAAAAACGAAACTTTCCAACCATAAAAGAGATGCCGTCATGACCGTGTGGTGGGGAGGAAAGGACTTATAAGCAAGGCCCAAGAAGCACAAACCATGGGATCAAAGACTATTGCCCTTGACTGTGTTAAAATGAAGAATTTCTCTCCATCTTAAAACAGAAAGGAAAAGCAAGATCTAAAGTCTGAGTTTTCGGGGTCCTGAATAATTCCTACTAACAGCAAGAGGGAGTGTCTGGTGGAAAAGAACCGCAGGGTCCCTGAGGCAGGCAGGGTGCTAGGCTCCTCGCAAACATTCGACCATCACAGCAGTCCTGTGATGTGTGAGTGTCCCTGTTACACGGAGGAGAGGGAGGCTGGTGAAGCCTGTTGCTTGTCACAGTCACATATGCGGTGAGTGACAGGGAGCACCTGTCACCAGCCTCTGTAAGCATCTCCTACAGATCCATCAGCCCCCTTATCTCTCCCTCCAACCAGCACAGGAGCCGGTGTGCCCTTTACAAAACGCGAGTCAGACTGTGTTACCTCATCAATCAGACCATTCAGGGTTGTCCTGATACCTGTCACGTAAAACCCAACCTCCAACCCGTTCTGGGGCCCTTGGCAACATGGTCCCTAACTTTCCTGCCTTTCTCCCCAGCTTCAGCTATGCAGGCCTCCTCAGGGCCTTTGCACAAGCCGTTCCCTCACCAGAGACCCTCCTCTCGCTTCCCCACTTGGCCAACTTGACTCACCCTTCAACACCGCCCCCTAGGAGAGCCTTCCCCTGAACTGGGCACCCGCTTTCCCAGCACTCACTGTCCATAATTTATTTGTTGAAACTCTTTTTTGCCATAATAGGCTGCTCCAGAAGAACAAAAAAACAGGCAGTTTTATTCTTGACTCTACCTTTAGCTTCATCACAGTGCCTGGCACAGAGTACACGCGTGATAAAAATGCATTGGCTGGGTGCCGGATCCATCCTGAAGTCCAAGCATGGTTCCTAACCAGCTGTGTGACCCCAGCAACTAACTTGCTTTCTGAGCCTCATGAAACCCCAGCAAACCTGTAGTGCCTTCCTGCTCTGACACACCCACCAGCTTCCCAAAGAGAAACAGCGCTACGCTGCGCCAGGCAATCATTTCAGCCTCGTCAACCCTGTGAAGCAGATTATCACTCCCATCTGATGCTTGAGGAAATTAAGGCTCAGACAGGCTCATTGACTTGCCCAAGAGCACAGAGCCAGGAAGTGGCAGGGGCAGGGTGTCCGCAGGCGTCCACACTGTGGGGCATCCCATGCAGGGTGGGATAAGATGGCCTAGGGAGCAAGTCCGAGCCGAGGGCCCCTGCCCTGTCCTAACTGAGCTGGGAGCCTCATTAGGATGCGCAGACCCAGAGGAGAGCTGTTCCACTTAGAAGGTCCTCAAACAAAGCACTGGCTGCAACCAACAGACGTTCACGTGCCCCGCTCCCACTCGTCCCCACGTTAGTTTGGTTCCATACCCAGACACCCTGCAGACACACGCTTCAAAGGGAAAGTGTGTGCCTGGTCAGGGTCCACGTGGTGTGGCTGGCCCTGTGAAGCTGGAGGCGGAAGTCTGGGCGTTCATTCAGCAAGACTCTTCCTCGGCATCGATCTGTTTGCAGAAAGACTCCACGACCGTCCAGAAAGTTCATGAAGTTCACAGGAGCAGGGCGCAGTAGGTAATCCAGGGAAGGTGAGGCAGAACAGAGGTGGAGGGATGGCCTGGGAGGTCGGATGCAGGAACAGCCAGGGTCTAGGTCCTGGGGGAGAGTCAAGCCGACCAGGGACGGCGCGGAGGAAGAATCACATGTGCGCACGTTAGGGGTGGGGCCGAGGGGCCGGCTCCGGCTTCCTGACTCCAAACCTCAGGCTCTTACCTGGGCCCCTGGCATGTTCTAGAAGGTGTCCGTGCCTCCCTATACAGACTCACCAGCCTGGGAGACAACTTAGATGGATTCCTATTAGAAGCAGAATTCTCTGCAACACATTCTTTTTTAATCGTTTCTACGTTGTGCTGAACTGGAGGGGAGGGGACAGCGGGGCGTCCAGAACACGCCCATGTGACACTGCCATGTGACAGGCCAGGATGGGATGCGGCTTGGGTCAGTGCGGAAGGCAGGGAAGGGGCACAGTGGCCCACGTGGGTCCTCCCAGGCTCCCAGGCTTGCCTGACCTGGGGGAAATGGCAGAGGGGGTAGTCACGGCAGAAGGGCTCCTTAAAAACGGGTTTTCTTGTGAAACAGATCACACAGGCACATTAGGTACCATGTCTCACATACAGAAAAGCACAGGAAACGGAGCCGAGCAGTACAAAGAATAACCATAAAATCAACCCTTGAGCATCCACATCCAAGGTTAGAAGAAATACAGCACTTCCTCCTTCCCTCCGCCAGAGGCAGCGACCCTCCTGGCTCTCACGTCAGCCCTCTCTTGCTTTTCTTTGTAAGTTGTACGACTTACGCGTGGTCTCTAAGCAGCAGAGTGTTCAGGTTTGAGAAAGTTTTGAGAAAGGGAGCAGCAAGCATGAGCCCAGCTGTGTGAAGAAAGGGCACTCATGGCCCTTGCAGCCAGAAGCCCCAGGGGGAGGTCAGGTGAGGCAGAGCGTCGGCCTCAGCCTCCCTGATGACAACCCGATTACCTAGTGTCCCGGGAACGGGGCCAAGAGGCAGCCCGTTCTGCCAGAGCACCAACTCCGGCAGAGAAACCCGGGCGACGAGGCCCCGGGGGCACAGGGAGGCAGCTCATGGCCGGAGAAGCCCTCCTGCTTCCCCTCTGGCCTCCTTTCCGCCCTCCTCGTCTCCTGGCGACGGGGGTCCCGGGCAGAGGTGATCCCACACGCAGACACACCCCCAGAGCACCTTGGTGGAGAAGTGAGATGACTGAGCACATCAGTCCCGCCAGGCTGGTCTAGGAGAGCAGAGAGAGGAAATGAGGGCCACGAGGAGGAAAGCCGCGTCTCCCTGTATCCATCCACCCTGGCCTCCCTGTATCCATCCACCCTGGCCTCCCTGTATCCATCCACCCTGGCCTCCCTGTATCCATCCATCCTGGCCAGGGTGGGAGGGATGAACTGAGGGCCACAAGGAGGAAAGCCGGGTATCCCTGTACCCATCCACCCTGGCCAGGGTGGGAGGGCTGTGATGCAGGGTGAAGCAGCCAGAGTAAGATCCCCAGGGGTGGGAAACTAGACATGTAAGAACAAAGGTGGCTGCTCCAATGTTGAACTGGGAGTCCCTGGATGAATCCCTCCTGCCAGTGTTTACCCAGCTCCTTCTACGGGCCCAGCCACTCCCACCCACCACTCGGTCAAGTCGGCTACATACACAAATGCCTTTTGAGACGAGATTTTGTGCGACATCGGGGAGGGGCTGGGGCTCGTCTCTGAGTTTGAGGACTTGGGCAATCGGGGGCCATCACACGTGGATCTACCCATCGGAAGCAGTAGCTTGGAGCCGGGCTGTAGAAAGCTCTGAGAGCCGGCAGCCATCAGGGGCAAACTTATCTAATCCACGCCCCGACACTTGGCTCCTCGCTGGCTCTGCCACCACCATCCCTCCGTTCTTGTCTCGTGTGTCTCTGCACGAGTTATTTTCCTAAGTGATCATTGCCAACTCGAGCGCAGGGACCGAGCTCTGTTTCTCTGTCGCCGCCCTATGCCTGGTACAAGTTTTGATCCCAGTCTGTAGGTTGAAAGATCGTTTTGAAGAGACAGCCGTGATCTATCTCATTATGAGGCAGCTTTGCTTCAAGTGGGATATTAGCAAAGGGCCAGCCTCAGTTCTTTAGAGGAAGCGGGATGTTCTAAGAGCAAGAAGGCAGACAGCAGGCAGTCAACATCCTTCTCAGGGACAAGAAATGTTGGAGTGTGTATTGTTCCAGCTGTGCAGCCAATTAATCTCATCAGATGATCTCTATGCAAATATTTTAAAAGGAAGAAGACACATTTAATGAGTACCTACTGCATGTGTTATATCTTTGAATAAATGCATGGATTTTTTTTTTTATTTAAATGCATCACTCAAGTCCTACAAGGTGCCCAGCCCTGGGAAATTTTCTGGTTGTAACTAAGCCCCGGGGAAGAGCTCCGAGTAACACAAAATTCACCTTCTGCTCGTGTCCAGGCCCCTCCCTGTTGGGAGAGAAGGCTGGAGCCACTGTGGGCCACTGTGGGCCAGTGCTAGCCGGTCTGGGCCACATAGCCTCCCTGCTAACACTGAGGACTGAGCAGGGCCAGGCTCAGAGGGAAGGCCCTCTGGGCCCTTGCTGGGGTGGCTCCTCTTGGGGAACTGAAGCAGGGCATGAAGATTCAGTGAAGGATGACCCTTTAGCACATGCAGAAAATGAAATTCCCCCAGCACACCCAAGGAGCAAACAAACTAACCCTCAAACAGAAGATAAACGATAAAAGCCACACGCCACGTGGAACACTGGCCTTTGCTTTCTCAGAAGGCCCGAGTCCAAACTGTGTCATACTAGGATGAGTGACTCCCACGTCTCCCTCAAACGACAGAACTCACCAAACAGCAATGACAATGCACCCCCAGATTCATAAATGTCACGCAGTCGCCTGATCAATATTAAAGAAGCTGGAAATCCACTTATGAGTTTGGAATCCTCCGCCTTGAATCAACAGGGGCAAGTGACGAATGTGGCGAGGGTCCTGTGGGCGAGAAGGGTTCTGACAGCCAGATGTGGCTTTTTGCAGGGACCCAGATGTCACCTTCAGGACTTGGGCACCCCTCTCAGGAGAAGCACCAGATAATGATATTAATAACTCCAACACATCGTGACGTTATTTAGATAATTAGGTGAAGTAAAAAATTCACCTATAATTCCTTCTTCAAATTCTTTTTGGACCCTGGACTCAAAAGGAAAAAAAAAAGGAGACAGTTGACAGTTGTACCAATTGGGGTTTAGCCACTAAGGGAATTTGCATTTCCCGAGGTGGAGGGGAGAAAAAAAAAACCAACAGATAAAAAAATTGCACTAAAAAGTGAAATTGGATTTTTTTAAAAAATCGATGAAGTAACCAGGCTATTAAAATGGAAAATAAGTCTGATGTCACTCTGAAAAATGAAAGGGTTGAGTCACCTGCAGAGCCACTTAATTAAGCACAGGAAGTAACAAGAGAGCTTGAGTGATTTTCCCCCCCAGTTAATGTCAGTATTTCAAAATGAGCCAGGCTGAGGCCAAGAGCATTCCTTCTAATCAGAGAGTAAAATCGGTTCTTTCGCCCTCAGGACATCTTGATACATTTGAAGTTGATGAAGAGCAAAAAGGGATGTATTGAAAATTATCCGAACTGCACCCAAACAGGGGAAGAAGTGAGCTTTCTACATCAGGTCCCCCAGACAGGGAGGTGGAGGCCACAGAGTAGGCACTGGGGCCCTTGGGGCAGGAAGGCACTCTGGGCAGGGGCTAGGGAGGCTGCACCCACCTTCACAAGGTCAGAGGAAGGTGACTGAAGGTCTCCCCAGGGCCGCTCAGATGGTAGTGGAGTGTTCACTTCTACCTGGAGCAGCTGAGGGGCTCCTGAGACCCCGGGTCCCAAACTTGAACCAGGGTCTGTCTTCTGAGACCCCACCGGCCCCCTCACCGGTTGTCAAAGGCTTGTTTCCTTTTGGCTGCTGGGATGAGTACAGGTCACCCCTAGAACTCTGGATGCTGTTCGGTTGTTTTGCATTCATTGTTATTATTACTGAACTTTGCTGGTAGCATGAGAATGTGGAAATTCTGATCCCTAAATCTGACTGGTTTGGGTATGATTAGAGCCTAGGCTTGTTTGGAAGAGCTCAGCACCAAAGCGGAACGTGGCTGCCAGCTGAGTGCAAAGATGAGGGTCCTGGACATGCGAGAAACGACGTCATTAACCAGAAGAGGGGAGTCAGCTGCCTTCGGTCAGTCACACGGTCTGTGCTTAGTGCCAACAACTTAAAACTGGCCAACGCTTTCCCGATGTGAACCAGGGAGTTAAAAATGGAGAACGTTCCCTTTGTCACCTCAGCCGACATCAGAAGTGATCGTCCCCACCTGCCGGTTCTTTATTACCTCATCCTGAAATTGACAGCGCAGCACCGGGTTTCCACTTTAACTTTCTAAATGTTTCTCCATCTCCCCATCCCGCTCCAAGTAGGACTGCTCCACGAAAACACAGCGAATAAATATTTGGTGTTCATCCTTTTTAATCAATTAGCCAGTTGAGAACCAGGGAAACTGAATCCTAATCTTTTGAGGATTGTCCTGAAGGCAACACATTTATCTGATGCCAGCCAGGCATTAGGTTGTAATACCAGGAGCTTTGGGAAGAATAGGATATAATTAAGTTATTGTGGGCAGGGCGGAGTGTGAGTGAAGTATATCCCCAGTAATATTGATTATTCGCGCTTTAAAGATATTTCCTTTTTTTCTTTTCCATTATGGTTTATTACAAGATATTGAATATAGTTCCCTGTGTTATACAGTAGGACCTTGCTGTTTATCTATTACATATATAGTAGTTTCTGTTTGCTAATTCTAAACTCCTAATTTATTCTTCTCTCTCTTCCCCTTTGGTAACCATAAGTTTGTTTTCTATGTCTATGTGTCTGTTTCTGTTTTGTAAATAAGTTCACTTGTGTCATTTTTTTAGATTCCACATATGAGTTATATCATATGATATTTGTGTTTCTCTATCTGACTTAGTATGACAATCTCCAGGTCCATCTATGTCGCTGTAAACGGCATTATTTTACCTTTTTCCAGCCGAGTAATATTCCTTTGTATATATATATACACCACATCTTCTTTATCCAGTCATCTGTTGGTGGACAGTTAGATTGCTTCCACATTTTGGCTGATGTAAGTAGTGCTTCTATGAACATTGGGGGTGCATGTGTCTTTTCAAATTATAGTTGGAAAATCTTTTCTAATTCAAACACCTGGGTTGGGCATGGGTGGTGGAAGGAGGTGGTATTGTTGCATCCAAGGGAAATAGAGCATGGCCTGGGGAGGTCCAGCATTGCAAATTCATTTCCCTCTTTTGCTGTTTTTAGCTGTGTGACCCTGGCCTCCCCTTTCTGAGCCTCAGTTTCCTTATTTGTTGATGAGACCAGTAACTGAAGCTTCTTTGTGAGTCTGATGAGATTCCTAGGATAGTCCTGGGAAGAATCCAGCATGGTCTCCAGGACAGGCTCCGTGCAGAACTCCTACTGAGATAGGCTGGGACCTGGGACCCTTTGCTGGACTGCTTGCACCTGAACAAATGTCTCCTCCAGCAATAGAATACAAAGAAACTATAAGGAGCTAAAAACAATTGCATGCATGAGAAGTTAGAGCAAATTATGGACAGTAAGATACAAAAAGGCCAAAAAAAAAAAAAGATACAAAAAGGCCAAACCCCAGCTGCCAATTCTGAGGCTCGGGGAGCAAAAGCAGGGCACTGCACATGATCCCTGCACACAGCACCACCAAGGGGTGGGCAAACGACCTAAGCCGCCCCTCCCACCCAACCCACAGATCCACCCCTACTGTGGGCAGATGTGCTCCCCTACCCTAACCCCCCCCACAGCTGGCGCTGAGTGCCCCTCTCTGCCAGCGGGGCCCTGACCCCTCTCTTGGCTTCCCGCCCCGCCTCTGACCTGGCACTAACACAGCAGTGCAGATTGCTGGGAACAGGAACAAGCTGCACTTGTCATTCATGCCAGGAGAGTCATTTCTATGTCCCAGGGGTCAGCTGCACGAGCGAGGAGAAGGGAGTGACAGCACCAACGTCCACAGTCTCTGCCCAGGGGGTCCCTCCAAGCCTCTGCCCTGGGGAAGCATCGCCCGGCCATTGACATGCCGGGAGCAGTCTCCTCGGCCTCGGCCTTGGCCTTGGCGGGGAGGACCGGGGGCCGCTGCCACCAAGACTTTGAGAGTAAGGCAGCTGGGGCATCATCTTTTGCTGGGAAAACACAGGGAGCTTAGACTGTTCTGCCAAAGTTAAAAACCCACAGATTTTCCACCAGGCACCAGTTACTCCAGATGCACAAACACACCCTGAGATTCCTAGAGAGGAAATATTTATAAAGCCTCGTATGTGTCCTGACCCTTGATTCTCAGTCCAGTGGGATTTGGATGTTTATCTAGGAGGGGCGTGGTTTAATGTATGTGTTGGGTTTTTGGCTGTCTCATGTTCAGTCTGGGTGCCTGTGGGCCCCCCAGTCTCCCGTGGGGGAAGACTTCTGCCCCTCTGGGTTTGGTACAGTAGGAGAATAACCGTAGGAGCTGCCCTCCGCCCTGCACGTACAGGAGGCAGAATCCTTTCTCTCCCTGCCCTTGGCCCCTCCCAGAGGAGCGTGTGACGTCACCTGGTCCTCACCCAGGGTCGAGCATCTGCTGAGTGAAGCAGGGACTGAGGATCACTGGGTCCAGCTGGGACCTGGGATAACAGCCTCTTCTATGAGGCAAGGGTCGTACTTCCCTCTTTCCAAGCCTTCTGGAGCAGCCTGGGACCCCCCTCCCAAATTCCCCGAGCCCCTTGTCACCTTCTCTTGCATTCTTTTGTCTGAGCTGGCTGGAGTCTCTTTCTAGCAATGACAGAATCCTAACAGACACCACCGGGGACAACGCCTAGCCCACAGTGAGCAACCTGAAAACTCCGTGGGGTACCTGACAGCAGCCTGGGTGTGCACGCCGTCAGGGAATGAGGTAGGACGTTCTGGGCTGCAAACAGGCCAAGTGCATATCTTTCTGGAGACGGTAGTCATTGCTACTATCGAAATTGATGTCTCTCTTTTGGGAAAGCCTCATGTGTGTGTGTTTCTTTCTTTTTTGCCAGTAAATTAGTAAAATGTAGTTTCCTTTATTGTTGTGGTTATTCCTCTAAAAGACTGAAAATGTTATCACAGGAGGACGTTCGCTACCTGGGAGACAGCTGATGCTCCAGGGCACACCAGTGGCCAGCAGCTCGACAGGTGCCTGAGATGCACTTCCCTATTCCATTTTGACCTTGGGACGTCTGCAGTCATATGGACCCCAGGGAGGCCTCCATGGCTGTGACAAGAGCCACTCTCTGCTGAGAAAGGAAACTCTGGGACAAAGGGCACTGCAAAGGCCAGTGGTTCATCCCTCCTTGCTCTTGATGACCTGTGATAAGACATTTCTCGAAACACTTCTTTATAAAAAAGTATACAACTCAGTGACGTTAAGTACATCCACAGTGTTACGGAACCGTCACCACTATCTATTTGCAAAACTTTTTCATCCACCCAAACAGAAATTCTGTGCCCATTAACCCATAACTCCCCAGTCTCCCTTCCCCAAGCCCCTGGTAACCACCAATGCACTTTCTCTCACTATGAATTTTCCTGTTCTAGGTAGCTCTTCTAAGTGGAATCATATAATATTTGTCCCTTTGTGTCTGGCTCTCTTTAATTAACACAGTGTTTTAAAGGTTCATTCGCGTTGCAGTATGTATCAGCACTTCATCTTTTTTAAGGCTGAATAATACTCCATTGTAAGTATACAGCATATATGATTTATCTGGTCATTCGTTGATGGACATTTGGATTGTTTCTGCCTTTTAGCTATTGTCAATAATGCCGCAATGACCGTGGACCTACAAGTACCTGTGTAAGCCCCTGTTTTTAATTCTCTGGGTTATATACCTAGGAGTGGAAATGCTGAGTCATATGGTAATTCTATCTTTAGATTTGTGAGGAAACACCAGTTTCCCGGAGCAGCTGTATCATTTTACATTCCCATCAGCAACACACAAGAGTTTTAATTACACCACATCTTCCCCATTTTTAGTAGTATTTTATTGTTATTACCATCCTAGTGGGTCTGAAGTAGTGTGTCATTGTGGTTTTGATTTGCATTGTTTTTGATTGCATTCTTCTGATAACTAATGATGTTAATGTCTTTTCATATGCTTATTGGCCAGCTGTGTACCTTCTTTGGAGAAATGTCTATTCAAGTCCTTTCCACATTTTTAAATTGTCTTTTGTTGTCGAGCTGTAGGAGTAGTTTATATACTCTGGCTATCAAGTCTTTACCAGTTATATGATTTTCAAATATTTTCTCCCGTTCTGTAAATTGTCTTTTTACTTTCCTTATAATGTCCTTTGGTGCATAAAAGTCTTTACTTTTAATGAAGTCTCGTTGAACTATTTTTTTCTTTTGTTACTTATGCCTTTGGTGTCAAATCTAAGAATCTACTGCCAAGTATGGCATCATGAAGATTCAATTCTATGTTTACTTCTAAGAGTTTTATGGTTTTAGTTTGTATATTAAAGTCATTGATTGAATTTGAGCTAATTTTTGTATGTGATATGAGATAAAGGTTCAACTTCTTTCCTGTACTTGTGGAAATCCAGTTGTCCTGGCACCATTTGTTAAAGAGATTGTTCTTTCCCACTGAATGGACTTGACACTCTGGTCAAACATTCAGTTGGCCATGGATGTGTGGGTTTATTTCTGAACTCCCTATTCTGTTCCTCTGATCTGTGTATCTGTTCTTATGCTAGTGTCACACTCTTTGGATTACTATAGCTTTGTAGTAAGTTTTAAAATCAGGAAGTGTACATTCTCTGACTGTTTTTTTCTTTTTCAAGATTGTTTTGGACATTTCGGACCCCTTGAGATTCCATGTGAATTTGAAAATAGGCTTTTTCCTTTCTGTGAAAAAGGCTGTTGAAACTTGGATAAGGATTGCATTGAATCTGTAGCTTGCTTTGGGTCACACTGACATCTTGACAATATTAAGTCTGGCTACCTGTGAACACGGGATGTCTTCCCATTTATTTGGGTCTTCTTTCATTTCTTTCAGCAATCTCTAAACCTTTCTTTGTCTATATTTGTGTCTATAACCTCTCAGATTAATGAGAGCCGTATGTTTCCCTTACCCACTACACGAATTAGTGCTGGAGCCAATAGACGATGCTGTCTCTTTCTATTTTTGCAGGTCCCCTTAATTTGAGGAGTTTCAATTTTGGTAAGTACATCCCAGGATGTGTTAGTGAGAGTCTTTATGATTTCCTTGATATTACATACATGCTCTCTTGGCCACCATCTTCATGGATTAAAAATTCTCACTCTTTTTGACGTCTCCTCATCCAGACTTTGATCAGTTGCCCTTCTCCTGGTTCTGTTATATTTCTGATCCAATAAGCAAACTTAGATCCAACCAAGTTGTCTCTTCTGCTCAATATGCTTTAACATTTGGGCGGGAGAGACTCACATGTCCAGTGCATTGAAGAAGACAGCCACGGTCCCTTATTCCATGAGCCCTCTTCAAAAATTGAATAAATTAAAAAATGACATGTTGACCATAAGTCCATGGCAAGAGATACAGGGACCCCCACAGCCTTGACCCCTGGGGTGTCACAGGGCGGAGAGCCAGAGCATGAGTGTGGAAACCCAAGGAAGGGAAGAGGATTTCCAGTTGGGGGTTCAGGGGAGACCCCCATGGAGGAGGAATCATCCTAATTGGGGCATCAGGGGAGAGGGTGTGCTTGGACTCAGAATTAATTGAATGTCATCAGAAAGCAGAGTTGGATTTTCATGAACTGACTTCAGGAAGAGTGTGAAACTTCCCAAAACAAACGCTAAATTGCAGCCATATTAGGATTACGTGCATTTCATGGGGGGAAAAATCCATGGCTTTCATTAGATTCTCAAAAGAGGAGGTCAAGCTCAAGAAAGATCCTTTCCAATGAGAGCCTGGTCAGAGGGCTCGCTTTGTACTTGTTACCAGAGAGCGCAGTGTGGGCATGGGGAGTTATTTGATGTCTATGGGCCAGAGTTTCATGCATCCAGAGGCACCTAATCTAGATTCGAGGAAACTTCAACATCCTAAAATTGTGTATTTGTTGTTTTTATTTGTGTGCGTTTTGGGGGAAATGGTCAGAGGTTATGACCCTAATAACCCAGCACTGGGGCACTGGGGGCTTTTGGACGTCAGATCCTCATGGCGAGGAGACACGAGGCTGGTGCCTGGGGCGTGAGAGGCGGAGATGGTGAAGGGCGAGCAGACCCGGGCAGGCCCGGGAGCCGGGCTTCAGCTGTCAGGGGGCCTGCTGAGGCTGTACGCTGTGGAAGGACCAGGTGGAGAAGCCCAGAATTGGAGAAAAGAAAAAGAATTCGAATTGGAGAGCTCTGGGGTCAGCTTTCAAAGCACAGTACCAAGGCTTTCTTCTGACGGGCCTCGCCTGAACTCCAGCCTTGATGACAATTACCTGTCCCTGAGCCCTGGAGCCTCTTCCAGGGGTTCCTGAGAGCATCAGCCTCCCCCTTTCTGGGCTCTCCCTCCAGACCAGCGCCTCCTGGGAAAAGCTTTTGGGCCCATAGCAGATGCTCTGAGTGGGGGACCCGGCTCCCAAAGGTGAAGGCTCTCTCGTTCTCAGGGGACTCTGCAGAACCGGGCTGTTCTGTTGGTCACAAGGCTATCATGCTGACACCTTCCTCCATGTGTGTATTTGAAAGCTAAACGGTGCCAAATGTTCTCCCCTAACTACAATCTTGACGACACGCGGACAGAGTTCTCCGGAACCGGGGTCGCCCTGATCTCCCAAACGCAAAAGCTCAAACCCTTGCTCCTCTCAGCTCTGCTTTCCGAAGGGCCTGGGGTGATGGAGGCCCAGCCCACAGGCACCGTGTGCTGTTTCCAGAGCTGGTGGCAGGGCTGTCGGCAGAGCAGGGTCACGGGAAGACCTGACAGTGGGCACAAAACCCTCAGTTTGTTTCCTGGCTGAGACTTCCCTTTTTGCTGGGTCACAAGGGACCCTGCGCACGTGGCAGGAGGAACTGCAGGGGCCAGAGAAGACCCAAGTGTGGTGCAACCGAGGACCGGCCTGGAAGGCAGAGGAGGTGCCCGGACGGTGCAGGTGCCTGGCCCAGGGCTCAAGCACATGCAGCCTTTCTGGCCCAGCCTTGACCTCTGCCTGCCCAAAGAAACAACTGTTACTATTTTGACCAACTTGGTTGGCGAGGATGACAAGTCACGCTCCTGATCAGCAGCATACCACCGAAACCCCCAAACCACCGTGGCCTGGTGCCTTCTCAAGGACGAGCCGCTCTCTTGTTTTTTCTGCTCCTTTTGGAGGGCGTCTGTTGGCTGCTGACTCACACTGCAGGTGACGTGCAGCCCACCCCGCCGTGTGTGAGCAGCTTGGCCATTTGCAGCCTGTGGTTCCCCCGTGAGTCAGGACAATTGCGACATCCCTGAGCAGATGTTACGGAGGTGACGCAGTGGTCACAGGGCGTGTGCCAAGGATGTATGCTCCATCTCCGGAGAGAAGAATTCACACTCAAGTTTATTTTGAATCAGCTGAGTCACGGCTGCTTCAAGGACAAGGCTCAGCTTGTTGACACCCATGGCGAACCCCAAACCTGAGGCCTTTTGTCTGGGGAAAACTCGGAAGTTTCTATAAAACGTGATTTCTAGTAGATCGTGAGCATTATCTTTTTCTGATGAAAACTTGCAATTTTCTATACAACTTTAAAAATTAAAATGGAGAAGAATTCATGTCTCACGCCTGCTAAAGTAATAAATAGTGGTTCATATATTTAGACAATCAAATCTACTTCCAAATTTGTTTGCTCTAAATTCGGTTACAGATGGGCTGGGTGGGGGCTGGGTCCAGGAGGACAGGGAAGGCCCAAGGTGAGAGATTTCATAGCTCACTCACAATGTGGTCAAGGTATCTATTTTCTCCCTGTCTACAAGGATGCTGGCATCTGCAGTTTGGTGGATGGTTTTGGTTGTTTGGTTTTTGGATGGAACCTCTTCCTGAAATCTCAAAGGGGTCAAATTGAGCATCTCTTAAGATGTTTCTCTGTCCCCAGAAGCACTTTGCTGTTTTCAAGGGGTGGGGACTCTGCAGCCATGCTGAGTCTTCTTGAGTCCTTGGGGAGCTGAGATGTGCCAGTGGGTGGAGAAGTTGGACCACAGAGAGTCCAGGCAGACCCGTCTCCATCCCTCTGTCCTCAGCCCTCCCAGCCAGGTGGCCTGGGAGTCTCACTGCAGCCCTCAGGCAAGGCCAGGCCATGGCCCCCTCCTCTCTGATTCTGCAGACAGATAAACTCTCACACCTTCTGTCACCCAGTCACTTATTTAACCCTTCAGTCTGCTAGTATTTCTCTTCCCTTCTCCCCGAAAACTAGTGTGACTTTATCCCATGTGTGTGTGTGTGTGTGGGGGGGGGTTGTTTAAGGGATGAGGAGACCGTGGGCCAGATCATCCATGGCTTCTACAGTCGCCCTCCACCCAGGTCTACCTCCCCAGGAAAACCCTGCCTGGACCCCTAAATTCAGCACTGCCCCCGATGCTCTGGTCTCCCCTCACTCTGCCAACACAGCATCTTAACCTCCAACCTCCCTAGCAGCCAACGGCCCAGGCCTCCCATTTGGACAACTTCCCACGCCCCCCACCCTGCCCTTGCTGGTAAGGTTGTTTTCCCTGAGGCCCTGATACAATCATGGTAAGCCAGACAGCAGAGGCAGCAGAACAGCCCATCACAGCCTCGGCCTGGCCTCTGCTGCTGACCAGTGTCCCGTGGGCCCTCTGTCCTGCCCTCCATCCTCCCAGCTTCCTGTTTCTTTCTGCCTCTCCTTCCATAGCCTCTCCTCTCCCTCTTTCTTTCCTTCCTGCGTGCATGACTTATTCAGCCTCGACCTGCCCTGAACCCAGAGCCTGAAAAGGCCCAGGAGCTGCATCCTCATAACTCAGGAGCTCCCCGGGGCTCCTTTCTCCCAGAGGCCCAGGGCTGCTTTCCTGGCTTTGGTGAATCGCTGACCACTGATTCTGACCTTTGCAATTGGCCTGCTTCAGCCAGCCCCGGCCAGGGAGCAAGCTCCCGCCCTCCTGGCTCCCCCCGAACTGTTGTCCCAAAGGATAGACAGGATGTAACTGAGGTACTCGGTCTCTGTCATAGCCCTTGGCCTTCACCTCTAGTCCCCGGGTTGGGGGAACCTCAGCTCCTTGCCTTATTCTGAGGGACATCCTCTGATCCCTCCCGGAGCCCACAGCACCTCCTTCGCGGGAGCCCACTGGACCATAATGGTGGCCTGGCTGACCCTCCTCCCGTGTGCAAGACTGGAATTTCCAAAGCCCCTCAGACTTGAGTTAGAAGGTGGCCTCCTTCTTGACCACAGGATATTCCCCTGGGGTGTTTTGTCACATAAATTCTTCCAAGAATTTGTTGCCAGGGGGAAAAAAAAGTTCCCTTAAGAGTTGGTGTGTTTTCTTCTGTTAGACAATGAGGCTGCATACCATTCTGTTTTCCTTTCTTTTTCCCTTTCCTTACCGGGAAGTTCCGAGCCGCTCTGGTGCCAATTACGGATGCAGTCAGCAGCCCCTCGCCGGTCCCTTCCTGCTGCCATTTGTCCAGTTTATTCTTGGGCCCCAACGCGTGCTCACCACGAGTCAGGTGCAAGCTCGGGGCTGTGGTAAGAAGGTCCCGGCCTCCCTGTGGTCTGGACACACGGCCCCGCCCTCACCCCTCGTCCGGTCCTGGAGGCCCTCCCAGCGTTCACACCCACTTCAGATCCCCTCTTCTGATTGGACTAGGGGTCCTGCACTCCCCAGACTCTGGCCTTGAGGTCATGGCAGCATCCAGAGCAATCTCGGGCCCTCCACTCCATGAAATGGGAGCTTTCCAAAGAAAGAGAAGGCAGGATGCTTCGTAGCCTGCAGAGAGAGGCTCCTGGTCTGTGGACCATGCTTCTCCCATCCTTCTCCGTCAGCTCCCACTTGGCTCCCCATCTGGGGCAGCACGAGGGAGAAGGTGATTGAGAGGGAATTTTGGTCTTATAGGCGGGGGAAGGGGACCTTGGCAAGGGGAGAGGTCAGCAGCTCTTGGATCAAAGCCAGTGAGCACAGCCCCCCCGGAGGTGGGTCTTAACCCATCCTTGGGCAGGTCTTCCTCCCAGCAGGACCAGGTGGGGTTTGCAGTCAATGCTGACAGAGTCCCCTCAGCAGACCCTGGAACCAACAATCTGGGGGAATTTCTGCAACTTTCGTCTGTCTTCCCAGACTTCCAAACAGAACAATCAACAGGACAGAAACTTGCAGTCAGCAGGGAACTGTTTCTTTGGGTGGGGAAGCTCCGCCTTTCCCCAAGCCCCACGGCAAACCAAAGTCTCTGTTTCCCTTGGAGAGAAAGGCTGTTTCCTGTCAGCTCTGATTATTTCCTTCAGCAGGACTTCGTGCAGTTACAGTGGAAGCTTCACCTCAAATGATAACTTGTGTCTGGACATTAAAACCACTCTATCTTGGCTGATTCATAAGCACCTCCCCCACCCCACCCCCAGGAAAAGAGAGATATAAAAGTCATTTTAACATAAGTGTAAATATGGCCTTGGAGCTGCTAATGGAACCAGGAAAGTGTCACGAATAACATGTGAAGTTTACAACCTAAGCCTGTGGCCTCCACCAGCTCCATCACACCTGAGATGGACAGACGAGGAAGCGTTCGAGGTCTCCAGACATCACGCCATCTCACTGGTTGGTTGGGTAAGAGTGTGAGTTGAGTAAAGAATTGTCCTTTAATTCCCGGCTTGGCTTCGAACCCTCTCACGGGATGAAATCCTCCATTGTCTGCAGCCCTGAGCCTCCGCGTAGATCTGCCAGTCTGCCCGCTGTCAGCTCCACAGAGGGACGGGCGCGGGGTCTGGTCACCAAATGGGCCAGCGTCTGGAATGGCCTTATAAATAAACACAGGGGGCGAGGTTGGTACACACACGTTTGCTGAGCATGGGGTCTCTCCACTGGGAGCTGATGGTGCGCCCCCCTGAGCTCCCCCACCCCCAGCAAGGGCTGGAGAGATCTGAAAGGTGCAAGAAGCGATCCAGCAGGAGGGTCCTGTGTGACATCACCCCACCCTAGGGAGCGCGCCAAGCGCAGGGGACGGGCTGAGAACTGGCTCTTGATCTGTCTTTGCTTGTCTGCCTTTCCAGGGATGCATCTGCCCCAGATCGGGAACAGAATTTCTCTTCTGGGACTGCCCTGCCACCCTTATTCCTTTGGCCCCTGCCTGGAATTCCTCTCAGAGTCTTGCAGAGGCCAGGCTCTGGCCCTTGCTCAGGCTGGGGTTCATTTCCTCTGCCTTGGTCTGTATATTAGCCAGGGGTCTCCTGAGAAGCAGAACCAAAAGGATATATAGAGACACAGACAAGAGATTTATTACAGGAAGTGGCTCACACAGTTACAGAGGTTGAAAAGCCTCACCATCTGTTGCCTACAAGCTGAAGGACCAGGACAGCGAGTGGCGGAATTCAGCCCAGGTCCAAAGGTCTGAGATTCCGGGGTGGGGGCTGATGGTGACAGTCCTGATCTGAGTCTGAAAGGCCAAGGATCAGAAGCAGCGATGTCTGAGGGCAGGAGAAGGCGAGGGTCTCAACTCATGCGGAGAGAGTGAATTCCCCCTTCCTCTGCTTTTTTGTTCTCTTTGGGTGCCCTGGGTGGGGGTGATGCCCACCCACACTGGGGAGGGTCTGTGCTTTACCCAGTCTACTGATTCAAATGCTAATCTCCTCCAGAAACACCCCTTGGAGATGTTTCACCAGCTATCTGGGCATCCCTTTGCCCTATCAAGTTGATGCATAAAATTAACCATCCCAGCTTGTGAGTCCTATCCTGTCCCTCCAGGACCAGGTTAGAGCTCCCTCAATGCTCCCATGGTCCCTGTCCTGCCCACCCCCATCACTACGGTATGGTTCTCCCTTGTGGGTCTTCCCCAGGCAGGGCCAAGTCAGTCTGAGTCACTGATACACCCTTGGTGCCCCTTATAGGGTCTGGCAATAGTGAACTCTCAAAAGTAATGCATGAAAAAAACCTCTGGTTTATGGAACTGGAGCCTCCAACTGAACCGAATCAACAGTTCACTTTGGAGCAGCTGGCAGGCAGGATCCAGGGCTTCGGGGGCATGTGGGTCCTTCAAATCTAGGGAGCTGGTCACTAACACTTGGGACATTTAGGGTAGAGGGATCGATTTTGGTGGAACAGCTGGGGTTTTAGGAAAACTATGAACAGATAGACAAAATGTGATGGGTGCATTCATTTTCCAGGTTGGAGTTGCCAAGGCAACTGGTTGGATATTTTGCTGTCTACACAAAGGCAGAACCTCCAGGCATCCTGACTCTGCAGTCTCTACAGACCTCTAAGATTTGGTCCCACTGTTTCCCAGCACCTGACCCATAGTAGGTGCTCAATGATTGTTGGCTAAATGGGGGAAGGAAGAAAAGAACGGGTTTCCGGACAAAGAAATTCTTTCTTGGGAAACTGATAATGTAGCCCCAGCTGTGTCTTTGGCTTAAACACATCCATCCTTGAATCAGGAAAAGAATCCCAGGTGAATAAGGTCAGGTGGGCGTGGAGGAGGTGGGCGGGGTGGAGGTGGGGCTTGGGCCCTCACAGAGGTCAGTGCTGGGAGAGGAGGGAGGAGCTATCCATTCCAGGATTCCCAACCCTCTCAAGTGCATGGGAATCACTGGGCCCCCTCCCGCAGATTCTCAAGTACAGTCCACCTGCCCCCCATATTCACGGATGCGGAACCCGCGAATACGGAGGGCCGGCTATACCACGCCAGCCTATATAAGGAACTTGAGCATCGAGGATTCTTGTATCCACTGGGGGTGGGGGGGGTGTCCTGGAAATAATCTCCCAAGGATACCAAGGGAGGGCTGCGACTGGCCTGGAGTGGAGTCTGGTCCGGTGGAGAAGAGAGAAAACAAAGCAAATGAGCTTCTTAAATACACACGTTCACCTCATCTCAACTCAGAAAAGGAGGCAGAAACCTGCTGCCTCAAGCAGGAAATATCTGGAAACACCAGCTGAGAAACTGCCCGCTTGGTGCCCGTGAGCCCCAGCTGGCCCTCTGACCCTGCTTCTATTTTAAGTCCATGACGTACAGTCAAGCTTTCCTTTTCTGCACCTGAAAGAATGACTTCAGTACAGACCTGGTCCTTGTTAGAAGTGATGGAGTTATTTTGAGACGTGGGCACCGCAGTTTGCCTCAGCCTAACCGTGGATCCTTTAAGGAAGTGGAGGGATGACTCTCTGAGTAACACCCTACCCAGCGTCCTAACAAAGTGAATCTTATTTCTCAGTTTGTTGGTTCAAAGCCAGTTGCCACTGTCAAGGACTCTTGGCTCCCCCACTGCCTGTCACAGACCACGCTCTGAGCCTCCCACACCAAACGACACCCACCTTGCCGGTGGAAGTGAGCCCCCACGCCAAGCTGTTCCCTCCCTCACGAGTTTACTTCTTCTGGGAAGCATGAGAACACAGCCAGATCCTCAGGGTCCAAATTTGGACTCTATTGCTCACAGGCTGTGTCTTCGGGCAGATTACTTCTTGGAGCCTAGCTTCCCAATCCACTTACATGAGACTAATAAACCATGGTTATAAAGATTCAGTGGAAAGTTGTAGGTAAAAAGCAATCCATGGTGCTGCCAGTAGGGAGTGCTCTATAAATTCTAGCTGTTACTGTTATTATTATTATTGTTATTATCATCATCATCATCGTTATCAAAGCACTTAAAGTACTTTTATGTGTTGTTTCATCTGGTCTTAATAAGAATCTTACGCGAGAGGGGTTATTGTCCATGTCATAAATAAACGCAGTGATGCTCAGAGTGGTTGGGTGAGCTGACAAGTCCCCGGACCACCGAGCAGGAGAGCTGAGGTCTCCTGGCCCCGGGGACAGTCCCGGGGGCAGCACATCAGACAGCGCGCTGTCACGGGCAGCAGCTGCAGCACCTGCAGCACCTGCATTGCCCGGCTGTGCACGCACTGCTCTCATTTCATAGTCACAACAGCTACAGGCTCTGGGTTCTACCATAAACCCCAGTTCAGGTGAGAGAACCAAAGTTCAGAGAGATCAAGGGAGGTGCCCAGGGGTGCACAGCAGGGAATGGTGGCGTTGGGGTGTCCATCTGGTCTACCATGCCCAGGCTGTGCTCTCAGCCCCTGTGCTATGTCTACTGCCGCAACCTGCCCCCCGCCTCAGCCAGAACAAGTGGAAGCACTTGCCTGATCGATGCAGCCAGTGAAAGGAGGACAACTTATTTTTCTATGTGGACAATCGTGTTGCCTGCAACAAAAGATTGTTTTATTTCTCTTTTTTTCCCCCCAGTTTGTATGCCTTTTATTACTTTTTCCTGCCTTACTGCAATGGCTAGAACTTCCAGGACATGTTGGGTAAGAGTGGTGAGAGCAAACATCCTTGCTTTGTTCCGGAACTTAGAGTGAACGTACTCAGTCATTCACCATTAAATACAAAGTTTGATGTAGTGTTTATGTGGTTGAAGAAGTTCCCTTCTATTCCTGGTGTACTGGGAGGGTTATTATTTTTTTCCATCATTACTGGGTATTTAACTTTGTCAAATGATTCTTCTGCATCAACTGATATGATCATAGAATTTTTCTTCTTTGACCTGTTGATATGGTGGACGATACTGACTGATTTTCAAATATATTGAATCTGTCTTGCCTGCCTGGCATTAGTCTTAGGTCATGGTGTCTTATTCTTTTATAAATTGCATTCAATTAGTTAAATTTGGTTGATAATTTTTGCTTCTAACTGCTTGAGAGATAATGGTCTTCAGCTTTTTTTTTTTTTTAATTGCTTTTGGTTGGTTTCGGTATCAGAAATGATGACCACATAAAAAGAATCTCCTCTCCTATTTTCTGGAAGAGATTCTGTAAAATTGGCATTAGTTATTCTTTAAGAGTTTGGTAAAAATTTCCAGTGAAAACATCTGGGCCTGAAGATAATTTTGTATCTTGATTACAAATTTAATTTCTTTAATAGTTGTAGAACTGAATAGATTATCTGTTTAGGCTTGGCTGAGTTTTGGTAGTTTGTGGTTTTTGAGGAATTGGCCCAGTTCTTCTAAACTGCTGAATTTATGAGCATAAAGCTGTATGTAGTATTTCCTATTATCTTTTAATGGCTACAGCATTTGTTGTGGTATCTCATTCCTGACATTGGTGACTTGTGTTTTCTCTCCTTTTTATCTTTGCCAGTCTTGCTAGAGGTTATTAATTTTGCTGATTTTTTTCTGAAGACCACGGTTTTGTTCCAATTATTTTTTCTATTATTTTCCAGCTTTCAATTTTATTAATGTTTACTTGTTAGAATTTCCTTTCTTCTGTTTGCTTTGAGGTTTTTGTTGTGTCTTTGCTGTTGTTCTTTTTAAATTTTTTGAATTGGGAACTTAGGTTAGTTATTTGAGATAACTCTTTCTTTTCCAGTGTAAGCATTTAGTGCCATAAATTTCCCTTTCAGTTGCATCTCACAAATTTTAATATGCTTATTTTCATTTTCTTCAGTTCTGTGTATTTTAAAAATTTCCTTGGAGATCTCCTCTTTGACCCATGAATTATTTAGAAGTTTATTGTTTAGCTTTCAGGTGTTCGGAGTGTCCTGTTTTTGATTTCTAGTTTAATTCCACTATGGTCAGACAAGATACGATTTCAGTTCTTTCAAATCTGTTAAAGTTTGGATATGGCCTATCCTGGCAAATGTTCCATGGAACCTTTAAAAGAATGTATATTCTGCTGTTGTTGGACAGAGCGTTCTATAAATGTCAATTAGAGCCTTTCAGCTGATGGCATTATTGAGTTCTTCTATATTTTTGCTGATTTTCTCTTTAGAGTGTTAGAAGTCCCGAGTGGGAGAAAAGGGGGAATTTAAGCTCCTAATCACAATTGTAGATTTACCTAATTCTTCTTTCAGCTATTTGCTTTACATATTGTGAAACTTTGTTGTTTGGTTCTCAGGACAGCTATAATCTTCTCAGTGGATAAACCCAGTACGTTTTCAAGTAATTTCCCTCTTGGCCCCTGGTAACTTTCTTGGCTCTGACGTCTACTTTGATATTAACATGGCCACTTCCTTTTGATCAATGCTTGCAGGATATATCTTTTTCCTCTCTTTTGCTTTACCTGTCATTGAATTTGAAGTGAGTTTCTTGTAAATAACATAACACTGGGTCATGTTTTTAAATCCATTCTGCCACTCTCTACCTTTTAATTCATGTACTTAGACCATTTACATTTAAGGTAATTATTGGGGGAAGGGTGTGGCTCAAGTGTTAGAGCACATGCTCAGCACCCAAGAGGTCCTGAGTTTAATCCCCAGTACCTCCTCCGAGCGGAAATCAATAAAAAAAACCTAATTACTTCCCCCTCATAAAAGAGAAAAAAAAAAGAACAATACATTTAAGGTAATTATTGATCTTTCAGGACTAAGTCTGACATTTTATTATTTATTTTCTGTTTGTTCCTTCTGTTTGTCATTCTTCTGTTTCTTTTTTTATTGACTTCCTCTGGGTTACTTGAACATTTGGGGGGGTTCCTTTTTGACTTAATTATGTTT
The DNA here is from genome assembly GCF_048564905.1 of Vicugna pacos. Taxonomy (NCBI): domain Eukaryota; kingdom Metazoa; phylum Chordata; class Mammalia; order Artiodactyla; family Camelidae; genus Vicugna; species Vicugna pacos. The sequence continues at coordinate 10,184,361 of NC_133014.1, forward strand.
CATGTATCACTTTGTGTTGTTTTCTTGGTGATTATTTTGTTTGGAGACTCTGTTGCTGGGAAACCTTTGGAAACGGGGAAGAAAGAGGTACAGGTGGCCTTGGGTCTCCTTGTGCCACTGTGTAGAGGCCAAGGAGGCACAGGGCCCCACTGCTGCTGCAGCCGTGGGTGAATCAGACCACTTGGTGTTATCTCAGTTTGGATCAGGAGCCAGCAATGTCCAGGGTCTTGCTGCCACCAGTGGATAGATGCTCTGCAAGGGACCCTGGGTTGTAAAGTGGCGCCTGGAACTTCTTATTGGGCCTCTGTTGTGTTTCCCTTTTCCTGGACTTTGGCCAGAGACAGCAGGATATTGTCAAAGTTTTTTGTTTGTTTGCTTGTTTAGTCTGAGCCTGATGGTAATGTCAGGTTGCAGATCCCCCCTCCCTGTACCCCGTTCAGGGTACATGGGAGATAAAAAAGAGCTCAGGGAACTCAAAAGTTGTTGTTTCCCAAGTCTTGAGGATTCTTGAGAGTCTACCTTCCTCTTTTCTAACTTTCAGAGTTTTTATCATTGTCTGTTGAATAGTTTCCAGGGTTTTTAGTTGTATTTAGAGAAATAGAGTAGGGAAAGTGAACCTACACCATCTTGTTCCAGAACCAGATGCCAAGACAGCTCATTTTTTCAAAATGTTTCAGACATATTTTCTTTCCTGGTTGATTTTCCAGAAAGCAGGGGAAAAAAAAAAAACAACCCAAAACTATCAATGGTATTTCCAAGGATCAGAAAACTCCGCCCTCTGCTTTCTTGGAAGGGATCAATTGCATTATTCAGCGGTCACATTTCTCTGAGCCTGTTCTGTATTTAGTCCACAGGATAGTGAATTCCTTTTGAAAACTTAAACAGGTTGTTACTTCTTTCCTGGACCAAAAGTTGATTCGTAATGTAAATACTTGTCTGTAACACAGAAAACGGTTTTCTTTGAGCTCTTTCCATTCCTCACCCAGGGTCTTGAATGAAGAGGTTTTCCTCTGGAGCTGAAGACCACGACTACATTTAACTAGAGACAGATTACCATGGAACTACTGGAGTTTTCTTAATTACACATGTTGAGCTGCGTGAGTCAAGACCTTATATCTGTGTTTTACTTGTTTCTCATCTTGGGACTTTGCCCGACAATATTGGATGGGCTTTTGGCCCAGTGACCTGCGGGAAAGCGCAGTATTAAAACTCGGAGATAATGTTTTAAATTCACCACCAAGACACAGGAGGCAGAACACTGTGCCAACTGATAGAGCCCTGCTCTCCTCTAAAAATAAAAAATAAAAATAAAAATACTGCTTTCTATACTTGTTCCCTCACCATAAAGATAATCCTCTGGTTTCTCTTAAGTAACCAGAGAGTAGAAAGGGGAAAAAAAAAATCCAATTTGCTGACTATCTTTTACCTTAAAGACACGGTTTCGGAAAAAGTAGACAGGACTTAACGTGATTTATGTTGCTCTTTTTCTTGTGCATGGATGAGCTCTTCCCAAGATTTTGAAAACAACTACAAAGCAAATGCATCAAATATTAAAATGCATAGCAAAACTGATGAGTTTACAGGATTTTACGCTCACATCAGTACAGTGATTCACAGAATGTGGTAAATGGAAGACGTTTTAAAATTGAATATTTATATCCTTATATTGAAAGTGAATGTTCACATGTGAAGCAACACATTTTCAAGTGCATTTTATATATTTTGTTCTGAAGTCCCCTGATCTCCACTGACGACCTTTAAATTTTTTCCAAAACATATACCCTTTTCTGGCATGACATGAGAAGCTTCTTATTTGAATGCAGGGTTCAAGAGAAGCAAATACATTCACATGGTATCCTTGATATGGGTACTGTTCACACCAAATTTTCCAAAGACCCAGAGAAATCATGTACAGACAACCAACCAGCACACTAAACTGCTTTTCTAATTTTTTAAAAAATTATTTTTGAAGTCTGTGTTGCAGCACATTTCATTTTTTTAATGCGTAAAAGTGGGGCAAGTTGAGTGATTTTAATTTCACAATGTAAATGGAAGATTCCCAGAGTCATCTGTAACCTCAGCAGAAAAAGCGAATGTAAAAATTTCCCCCAAACCTCGATTTCCCATAGACCTGTGTGAAATGAGCATATTATGTCTCTTTCAAACAGTGTCCCCCCTCTGCACTGATAAGGCAAAAGAAGACGGAAGTAAGAATGTAATAAAAATATGACAAACAACGACTGTCTTTTTCCTACCTTCAGTTAATCTAATGTTAGGGAATAAAACTCTAATAATAAACAAATAAGCTCGCAGAGAAAACAGCTTTTCCCCTGGTTCCTTTTGAAGCCAGTCTCCTTTTATTTTTTATTTTTGGAAACTTGCACATGAAGGCTTCCTTAGAAATGGATGAATTCTGTCAAGTTTCCAGACTTAGAAGATAAACAAAGCAGAAAACTTCTCTGCCCTCCCCACCTCCCCTCAACCCTGTAAATAGCCTCAGGCCACAGTCTGGGCCTCCCTCTGCTCTGGTGTCTACCAGGGGGCTGGGGGCTGGGGGCTGGGGGCTGGGACGGCCAGTGAGGCCAAGGCGGGGCTAAGGGGGAGGGGTGGGGGAGGGGAACAAGGGGGGCGAGATTGGCGGTGGGCTCTGGGGGAGGCGGTGGCGGAGGGTGGGGGGAGGGACACTGGTTACAGCCGGTTGACAGTGTCACATGCATGCCCACACACACAAATGCACACAGCAGAATCAGGCAGGAGAACTGTAAGAAAAAAAAAAAAGAGAGAGAGAAAAGAAAGAAAAAGTCCTGCTTCATCAGCTAAAAAACAGTCGTGTTCTTTCCTGGTTTGATGTCAGCACGAAGGGCTGGCTTGGAATTGCCCGCGGGGATATTGGGCCCCTGCCTACACAGCAGGCAGACAGCTTTCCCGGCCAGCAACAGGCTTTTAATAAAACAGGATGCTGTCCCATTACTAAGGCTGCTGACGACTGTCCTGAGAATGGGCTCCAGGCCAGACGAACTCCCTCCCCCAAAGGCAGCAGTCCTGAATTCCTTATCTGGAGACCCCACGCTGGAGCTGCGGGCCCAGGAGACAGGCCGCTCTCCCAGGGGCTGGAGAACGAGTTTGGAGGAGGCCACCCAAGGTCCTGGAGCTGCCTGCTTTTTGCAAGGTCTTCACTGTCCGTGAGCGAGCTCCCTCGCTAATTCTAGGAGTGCATCTTGACTTTTCTGAAGGCTCCAAACTTGACAGTCAAACTGGATAGGTTTAAAGGCAAGGAAGCTGGCTTTCACAGGAAGGTGGAAGGTGGAAGGCGTCTCGTCCCCTCTCCCCATGGCAAGCTCTCACGTGTGATGCCAGGTCCAGATTTGGACCTGACTTCCCGTCTCAAGTGTGATGAGCTTTAGCATTTGGGGGAGTTCACCTGGCTCTTTTTCTCATTTGGAATGAAACAGAAATGCTCTGTATGGGACAGCAGTTTCTGAAGTTTTCCAACAGCAATCAGATAAAATGTCCCCACCACCAGGTGAGCTCCCGGGGCCAGCGCCACCTGGACCGCCCTAGGGCATCAGAACGGTGATTCTGAAAGTTCTCCAGGAGTATTAGGCCTGGTCCCACAGGCACGAGAGAGAGGAAGTCCCTGCTGTGACTTACAGAAGTGGCCAGTGCCTAGAATCCACACTATGCAATCAGCAAGCAGACTTTGATGACCTCACGGGAGACCGAACCCCAGCATGAAAGAGAAGTCATTGTCATTGACAGGAAAGGCCTGACAACCTAGATTCAATCCCCAAATCTGCCCTGGCTCCCTGTGTGGCTTTAGACAACTTGATCCGTGTGTGGCTCAGTTTCCTCGTTTGTAAAGTGCGGGGCAGGTCATTGGAGTGCGAATCCTCGGTAGACTGGCTGGTCCTTGCCCTGACCACACCCATGCAGGCATTGCCAGTCCCTCACAGCACCTTGCCTACTGTGCCCAGCTGTGAAACTCCGTCAGCCACAATCAACTGACCACAGACGGCACTTGAGTAAAGACCTGTGATGGTTTCTGAATTTTCTTCCAAGTATGATAGTCCATGAGCCTATGAGTCCAAATCCAATATATTTCTATGTACTTTGAAGTTCTGGGGAGGAAATTGGAGGAACTGGTGTTACAGGTGGTGTTTCGCTCCTTCTTTCACTTGAAGATCGTGACTTTGGAAGTGAAAGGAGAGAGGAAGTATACAGAGGGAACATCTGGGCATGTAGATGGTGTCAGAGTGGAGAACTGTGTCTCCTGGACCCCAGCCCAGATCCACCCCAGAACAGCGGGGTCCTGGCAGGAAGCAGGATGTATGACCCCAGATCCGAGAAGAACACGGAGCAGGAGACGTGCCAGTGTGACCAGAAAGAGTTTAAATGGAAACTTCAGAGGGAGGAATTTTTTTAAAGCCCAAATAAATCTACAAAACCAGAAAAGATGAAGCAGAGCCCCAGAATATCAGCTAGGATTCTCGAAAGCCAAAGACACAGCTCTTGCTGACTCCAGCAGAAAAGGAAATACACTGGAAACTGCGAAGAAGCTCAGAGTCAATGGGAAAAGCTGGATTCTGAGCTGAGAACTGGTTCAGCCCAGGACAGAAACTTCCCCGCTGTCAGGTGCCTCCCTGGGGGATGAATGGGCTGCCCGGGCTGCTTCTGAGGCTGCTCCACTCAGCCCTGGGGCAGGGGAGGGGACTCTGTGGACGACATCATGGACACCTTCCTACTTCTGTGCAGGGGGCACAGCACCTGGACTCCCTGTTCCAGCAAGACTGCACAGCGGTCAAGGCCAGGTCTCAAAGGGACACGGAGTTGTGCAAAGGGACGGGGATTCTAGGCTCCTTAAAAAAAGGTGCCTGGCACCCTATGTGACAGAGCGTCACCCCATAACCACAGTGAGTGGCCAGGCCTGTAACTGGATAGCCCAAAAGTGCATCACGTAGAGGTAACAAACAAACAAAAGGTCTGGTCCAGTGAGCCTGACAAGCAGAGCTGAGGATGACTCTGTGGTCAGTTAGCAGGTGTAGAAAACCCATCTGGAAGGTGCAGGTAGGGTCAAAGGACAAAAAAAGGCCACTTAATTATCAGTCATCAGGACCAAGCTGAGGGGAGCCCAGGAGGAGTCTAGTGAAGTCAGAGACAAGAGTCAAGGCCAGGGGCGAGGGGAAGGAGCAGGTAAGAAGCAGGCTCCTGTGGACCAGGCTCAGGGTCATCCTTCTCCATTCTGGTGGGGTTTGTCTTGCTGGAAAAAAGGGCTGTGAACTGCAGAGGGGAGGAGGTGCTCAAGAGTGTCCATGAAACCACGCACAGTCAGGAAGGCTTCTGAGCTCTGCTCTTTGGGAAACACATCTCCCAGATTCAGAGCCTTGCTCCCCCTTTCCTGGGCATGGTGCCGGTTCCCAGGGGTAGGCGCCAAGCTCTGAGGTCCTGCGCTCACCGCAGCTCTGCCGGGCTAGGGGTGAGGTGGGCGGGGCTGGGATGAGGTGGGCGGAGCGGGAGATGAGGTGGGCGGGGCTGGGATGAGGTGGGCGGAGTGGGAGATGAGGTGGGCGGGGCTGGGATGAGGTGGGCGGAGCGGGAGATGAGGTGGGCGGGGCTGGGATGAGGTGGGCGGAGCGGGAGATGAGGTGGGCGGGGCTGGGATGAGGTGGGCGGAGTGGGAGATGAGGTGGGCGGGGCTGGGATGAGGTGGGCGGAGCGGGAGATGAGGTGGGCGGGGCTGGATGAGGTGGGCGGAGTGGGAGATGAGGTGGGCGGGGCTGGGATGAGGTGGGCGGAGCGGGAGATGAGGTGGGCGGGGCTGGGATGAGGTGGGCGGAGCGGGGGATGGGGACCTGGTGCTGCCACCTTCTTGCTTCCCTGTGAAGAAGCAGCAGAGCCAGATGGAGGGACCTGAGGCCTGGGGACACTGACAGAGCTCTCATCGCAGCTGCGCCTGTATCTGGCAGACCTAGGGACTTTGCTTGCTGATGAGCCCTTGGGGAAAATTGCCTGGGTTCTCTTTCCGTGTATAAGCCAGTTCGAGTTGGGTTTCTATCACTTCTAACCACAAAGGGTTTCAGTGATAACAGGTAAGTATAACACCAATCTCACTCACGACCGTGTGCTGCTTCCTTCATAGCAGCTCCAGGCGGCGAATGCTGTTGTTCATGCCCAGTTTGACATGAAGAAACTGAGGCCTGGGGAGATCAGGCAAGATTTCCTAGTGCTGCATAATCTTAACCTGAAAGGGCCAGGGGGCTCGAGGGTCTGAATGCACCCAGATCCCAAGAGAGGAAGGAGAGTGGGGGAAACCACAAATTCTGCTTATATAATAGTGACTAATCCCATTGAGGGACGAAAGAAAGGAAATACCTGGGGAAAAACCCAGTGTAGCCACAAAGGGGTGTCACTGGTGATCTCAGATCTTTAAAAGGCACCCAAAGAGGGCACGAAATCAAGGAGAGGCCAGCTCCTGGGAGAGCAGCCCTGGAAGGGTCGACACCCAAAATAAGCAGAGGTACTTGTAGGACCACAATTTCACAAGGGCTTTAAAAGCTACTTGGAGAGTAGGACAAGAGACGGATAGGGCTGTGTGTGGAGAAGATGCTAAAATGTAAAGGAAGTCAGAGCCAGCAATTTCCATGTAGTTCCCCCTCTTCTATTTCTTCAGAATGTTCTTTCGAAAGGTAGAACCCGGGACTCATGAGAAGACAGGATATACTCAGATATGCTGTGTGAGCTGATCTTCAGCCCAGGCAAAGATGAGAACCGTCAGATGATCTCTAAGCACAGAGATTAAACACTGGGCATCTGACCCCTGGGTAAACTGTCCATTTTCAAAAAGTATAGAAGGAGAGATGGCTCGATGGTAGTCCCTGACACCTGGGAATATAAATGGAAATTATGCTACAAGATAAAAAGCCAAAGACCAAATAATACCTACTTGATGGATGCAGTTATGTAGAAGTGTTATATGCAAGTTTAGAGCAACGAGTGGAAATGTTTCTCAAAACGTTGTACCCTCACCCCCGGAACAAAAGGGAGTCTGGCAGTGTTCACTGTCATGGGGTTGTTGTCAGTGAGTGATGGACGCGAGTGCTAACAGTCAAAGTGGCTTTAGTGGTATTAGTGGAAATATAATGTCTCTACCGCGTGTGATGCCCATCTGGGCTGGACCAGGTACCAGGGGTAGCAGCCTCAGCTCATCCAGGGAACAGGTACTGGAATGCGGCCATCCCACACAAACTTAATCAGGTACTTCTGAACTGACCTTTTGAGAAGAAAATGAGTAACTTCCAGGTAGATAAAGGAATTAAATGTGGAAATGAACTCCCTGTACATCTGAAGAAAAGGAATAAATATTTATCTGCACTTGGGAGGAATGAAAACATCCTAAAGATAAAATTAATGGGGATAATCATAGAGGAAAATATGGGAAGCCATAAAAAATTTCAAACTTCTCAATTCTAAATCACCATAACAATATTAAAAAGCAAGAAGACAACTGAGGAACATATATAACGGATAGTGGGCTAATTGTGTGAGCGTGCAGCACAAGACTAACGGAAAAACAGGCGGAAAGCACAAGCAAGTATTTTGAAGGAAAATAGATGCAAACGGCCTGTAAGAAATGAAAAGATGCTCAAACTTTCCAACAACCAAATAAATGCAAATAGAGACGGTAAGTTAACATTTCTCTTTCAAGATGGCAAAAATAGATGACAGTACATACAAGGGTCCAGGGAGTGGGCAGCCGTGTAGGTGGGGGTGCTAATCAAATTGTCCCCCCGGCACTCACTAGCTGCGTGTCCGAATAGTTTATTTAACCTTCCGAACCATATACTCAAGATAATCATAATTCCTGTCTGACAGGGATGTCGGGAGGATTGGCCGAGATGACTCTAGCCCAGTGTTGGCAGTTCAAGAACTTTTTTCTAATTAGAGGCTGGCAAGCAGGAAACGGCTAAATAAATCATGACACACTTATAAGGTGAACTGTTACACAGACATTGAGCATATCGTACAAGACGATTTCCTAACAAAAGCTGCTAGAGATATTGTGATCCTAACATTGTAAAGCAAAATACACATGTACTTTTTTATATACAGAAAACAAAATAGCCAAAAATTTTTAACATTTTTTATTGATTTATAATCATTTTACAATGTTGTGTCAAATTCCAGTGTTCAGCACAATTTTTCAGGCATACATGGACATATACACACTCATTGTCACATTTTTTTCTCTGTTAGTTACCATAACGTTTTGTGTAAATTTCCCTGTGCTATACAGTATAATCTTGTTTATCTATTCTACAATTTTGAAATCCCAGTCTATCCCTTCCCACCCTCTGCCCCCCTGGCAACCACAAGTCTGTATTCTCTGTCTATGAGTCTATTTCTGTCCTGTATTTATGCTTTGTTTTTGTTTGTTTGCTTGTTTGTTTTTTAGATTCCACATATGGGCGATCTCATATGGTATTTTTCTTTCTCTTTCTGGCTTACTTAGCTTAGAATGACATTCTCCAGGAGCATCCATGTTGCTGCAAATGGCATTATGTTGTCGGTTTTTATGGCTGAGTAGTATTCCATTGTATAAATATACCACCTCTTCTTTATCCAGTCACCTGTTGATGGACATTTAGGCTGTTTCCATGTTTTGGCTATTGTAAATAGTGCTGCTATGAACATTGGGGTGCAGGTGTCATCCTGAAGTAGGGTTCCTTCTGATACAAGCCCAGGAGTGGGATTCCTGGGTCATATGGTTAGTTTGTTCTTTTGAGGAATCTCCACACTGTTTTCCATAGTGGCAAAATAGCCAAAATTTTGTTTCTTCTTTCTAGTTGGTTATATCTAGGTGACAGGCTTACAGGTGGGTTTGGGGGGGGTGTTGTTTGTTTGTTTGTTTGTTGAAAAAACAAAAAGCTATAAGGGCAAAATGGTATTGAAACTAAACAAAATCAAAATGAAGCAAAATATCTTACACTGTGTCCTGACGACGTTGATTGGCATATTTAGATGGCTGGAGACCTTGAACTACATGGAACAGCTGGAGAAGATGATTATATGCAGAAAGATAGAAGGTCGTCTGGGGGCTGTAACGTGTGTCTGCACCTGTTTGATGACTGTCACATCAGGAAGTGTCCCAGTGTTGCCCTCTGGAACAGCCCTGCCTCTCAATGACTGTACCATCTAGGGAAGATTAAGACTGAGTCCTAAGGAACTTGGGGCCACACTCAGACCCTTGGAGAGACTCTCCCAGCTGCTGGTAGGCATTCTGGCCCAGGAGAGCAAGCATGGATCCATCTCCCCCAGGGGTCTGGATTTGATAACTTCTTTCTTTTATTTTTCCTCTTTAAGATGGAAACCTATAAAATGATTAATTATGGGACAAAGAGGAGGGGTCAGTGTAATCTTCAACAGACTAAGGTTATGAAGGGGGGGCTAACATCATCTCAGAAATATTCTACTTTACATAGAAAAATAAACATTGGATTCATTTCTGAGACCTTCCACTCTGCTGCTTTGTGATGCCCTGTAGCAGGGAGAAAACCAGCCCAGAAGATGCCTCATCACTGTTCAGTAAACTTTAAATAATTTCTCAGTGGGCTAGCTCTTTAAAAGCTGGGTTAAAAAGAATAGGATAACTCAATGATACAGATCAAACCTAACCCCAGGAGTGGAGGCTGTGTGATAGGTTTCTAAGTAGGAGTTGATTAATTATCAATAAGAATCACACTGGCCACAGCAGAATCAATGTGACTGCTGAAGTAAATACTGGAGGCAAGCAAATATGGTGGAGCAGAAACACAAGAAGAAACAAGCTCTTCTATGGGTGCATATATTTAGAGGCCATCCTAGTACTGGTTTCTATCCTCAAGATCACAAGACAGCTGCAGGAGCTCCTGCTTTCACATCCATGTCCCAAAGAAGGAAGAAGGTTCTCCACAACCGAGTCAGCTCTTTTTAATTACCTTCTTAGAAGTCCCACATCATTTAGGTGGGCTACCTGATCCAGAAGTGGACAAGTGACCCAAAACCTCTAACCAGCACATCCCATGTTCCAGTCCCAGTGACCTGTCCAGGATGGGTAGCTGGTCCAGTCATTGACGTTCCCAGACTTCTGTCATCTGGGCTGCTAAGAGGATCGGCTGTGAGCTAAGCTGCTGGCAGCCAACTCACAGCCACTTCTGGGGTTGCGGGGTGCTAAGAGGGAGACAGAGCAGAGAGACAGACGATGTCCTGCTGACATCGCTGAGTCCGGCCAGTCCTAGACTTTTCATGTAGGGCCAGTAGCATGAACGCTCACCTTCAAACCATGGGTTGGTGGGGGCCAGCCTGCAGGGTGAGAGTAGGGTGATGGAGGAAGGTTTAAAATGTGACAGAATGGCAAGGTAAATGAAAGGCGAAGGCTGGATTTTCTAAAGTGGGGAGAATTTTCTCTATATTTTAAACTATAGATAAAAAAGAATGCCTTTGGGGATGTTTCCTGGTCTGGGCTTCTGAGACTGTGTGTTGTGCTGCTCACTTAAAGGCATCCCTGTTCCCACTCTGAGACAGGACCAAGGGCAAGCAAGGCCTCCGGGAGAGGATGAAGATGGCATTTCAGACCAGTGGGGAAAGATGGGTCATTTGGGAAACTACTGGGACTACAGCGCAGCCATCAGGAGGGAAAAAAAGGTAAATCCGTATCAGTTGCATATCCAACTAAGTCTACATAGATCAAATATTTAAATATAAAAAAGAAACCATAAATGTACCAAAAGGAGATAATACTTATTTTTTCACTTCAGAGGGAGGAATATCTTTATTAGCATTAACACAAAATACAAAACCAAAAAGAGGAAAAAAAATTGATGAAAATAACTACATAGAAAGTAAGTTTTCTGTGCATGGCCAAACCTACCACAGACAAACTCAAAATGCAAATGTCAAATGGAGAAAAACTCTTCTAAATAAAATCACAGACAAAGTTAAATAATATCACAGACAAAATGCAAACATCCCTAATATATACAGACTTATAAATCAATAAAAGATCAACAGTCAAATAGAAAAAAAAAAAAGGGCAAAGGATGTGTGAACTGAGGAGACGCAGCAACGGGAATATAAATGGCCCTGAAGCATCTGCAGAAACATTCAACAGCCTTCATAGAAAGAGAGATGCGCTTTACATTTATACCAAGGTACCATTTTTCATCATTCAGATGGTCAAACTCTGATCACGTGCACGTTCAAAAAGGTATTTGGAAACAGGCACGTGTATTTATCCTAGTTGTTTGCAGACTAGCACAGTTTTGATGGAGAGCAGTTTTGCAGCATCTATGAACACTGCAAATGCACTTAGCTCTTTCCCTGGGAACTCTGCCTCCGAGAATTCATCTACAGATATTCGCACACATGGTGAGCTGCGTGCACGGATAGGAATATTTAAGCAGCATCGCTGTGTTTGCCGAAGACCAGACACAACCCAAACGTCTAACGTTCTGCAGCTAGTTAAATAAACAAGTAGTACAATATGCTGCCCTTTATGTAACGAAACAGAGTTGGAGTCTGAGCAACGGCTAGCCTTGAAAGGATCCCTAAGAATCTGACAGTGATGGCTGCCTCTGGGGGTCCTGGGGGTCGGGCTGAGAGAGAGACTCTTCTTTACACTCTGGTTCGAATCTTTGACATTCTGTATCATGGACAAGGGCTATCAATTAAAAATACCTTTTAAAATTTAAAAAGTAAGACACCTGTGTTCTTTTTCCTCCCCAGAGGCAGCCAGAGACGGCAGATGAGAAGCCGAGTCTCCTGGCCGGGTTGCCACTGCGTGGCCGAGTGTCCAAGGCGTGAAGACAGCAGGGTGGGAGGCCTGGGGCGGAAGGCCTGGTGCGGGACCCCAGCTGTGTGCCGTGTGGAGGCGTATTCCACGCTTACTGGTGGCCATCACCTCACATCTGGAGCCCGCGGGCACCTGCTCCTCTGCTCGGAAGTTTTCATCTCATTGTGTATCAGTTGCTGCACGTTAGCGGTGAATTCTGCACCCTCTCAAAATCCTCTTGGAGGCAGGCAGAGGAGAACACGTTTTGAATCTGAAATAATTAAAATGTCACAGTTGCTTGTGCCCCTTCGGAACCTGGGGGGGGGGGTTTCACGGACAGGGAGCAAGTTCATGACCAGGACACCGTTCACAGCTCCAGGTCACCTAATTTTACCTCTCCCCGGGGCAGATTTAAAATAAAACCCCACAGTCGGCTCTTCTCACTCCACCCCAGTTAGAAATCAGCTCTCACTGACGCTGGACCCTGAGCTCGGGTGAGTCCTTCCCCGGCTCCTAGGGATTCTGCCAGGGACAAGGCGTGCGCTGTGGCTCTGCGCTCTGTCACAGGGTGACCACACTCAGGTTCTGGCCCAGAGTCAATCTTTGGAATCCCAGCAGCTGTGGGTGATGACCTGGTGCCAGGCCCCTAGTGGGCTCAGCTTGGCACCCAGCTCCTTGGTTCCTGGAAGAGGGGCCCAGAGTGCAGAACAGACTCATTTCTCAATTCACAGAGGGGCTGGCGGGAGCAAACACCCAGCTGTCCCCCTCGAGAGCCTGGCCGACTGCCTGTGGATGTCAGGAGTGAGTGCTCCGGTGCAAATGCTGAAGGCTGTCTCGGCCTCCTGGAAGGGTGTCATCTGCTTGGGGCCCCTGAGGGCCCAAGAGGAGCTGGCTGTCATGTGGGTCCAGCAGAAAACCTGGGAGAAATGGGTTACTCTTACAAACAGCCAGACAGAGACTGTTTTTAATGAGCTAATTAGAAGGCTGGAGCCACCCCTCTGTGGATAAGCCTACCTGTGTGTGTGTACGTGTCGGTGTGCACCTGTGAGCGTGTGCATGTGCGCTCTGATTGTGCATGTGTGGTGTGCACCATGTCCATGTGGACACCAGGCAGATGCAGGCACCCCCCTAGTGGGGGTCTGACTAGAATCCTCTTCTTGTCCATCAGATGTGTGACAAGACGTGTGACCAGGAAAGCCCCAGAGAAACTGGCCACCTGCCATGTGAGATCAAAACATCTTGCATGCCTGGTGTGGCCAACAGGGCTGTTTCCTCGGGCAGAGGTACAGCCTGGAGACACATCAGCTGAGCGGTCAGTGGACAGGGAAACAGAGTTGTTTCCTGTGCCTTTGATGTTGGGTCCCTGAGGGGCCAAGCCTGGGCATTCGTTTTGTGCCCACTTTTCTGGCTCAGGAGGAAAGGGTTCTGTGGGCCAAAGCTGGGCAGGGAGAGCAGCTGCCAGCATTTCTGGTGAAGGACAAAATGAGGGAGGACCATCTGAAAGACAAGTTGAGAGAGAGAGAGAAGGAGGGACGGAGGCGGGGGAGGGGAGGAGGAAAGAGAGAAGGTAGGGGGAGGGAAAGAGGGAGGGGTGGATGGGGGAGGGAGAGGGAACTACAAACTAGGACAGGAGGGGAGGGGAGCCTGATGGGGTTTGAACAAGGCAAGGAGGGAGCTTGGTGCAAACCCACACCTGCATTTCCTTCACAAAATACCACGCGTGCAGGTTGACCAGAAGGAGCAGAGGCCCCGCTGCCCAGAGCTTCTCTGTGTCTGGCCGGCTGGATCTCAGGTCCCCAGCAGTCATGTCTGGGCAGCTCTGGGCTTTGAACTGCAGCCTCAAGGAGACAGCTGAGGGGGCTGAAAGGGTCTCCTCATGATAGTGTCCTGGCTCGTGTGGGGTCCAGGGAACCTTTGCCACTAACCTGCTGGGGACCTTGGGGAGATGACCCTCCTTCTCTGGACCCCACCCTCCCCTTGTAAAGGCATGTTGGACACTAGCCAACGAAGTGGACTATTAAAGTATATACCTGAAGGGGAAGAAGAATTTGGAAGCAGAAGCCAGAGTGAATTTGTTAAATGTGAAAATGTACACAGAGGACTCTTCCTGAAAAGGCAAGATATTGCCACAGTCCTGTTAGCAGGCCCTGGATCCCCATCCATACACATGTGGATGGAGGAGCATCTGCAGTAGCAGAAGGGATCAACGACCACGACCCCATGTCTGTATGAAGGCCAGCGTGTGTGTGTGCGTGTGTGTGTGTGTCTCGGGGTGAAGGGGACCAGAAGGAGCCTTGAGTAGTAAGAAGTACTGAACCCTCAGCTCAAGCAACTGTTTTCCTCCTGGAGGCTAAAATTCACGGGCAGGTAGCCAACAGCCACATTAGGATAAGAAATGTGATCTGTTTATAATAAGTTTGCAAAATCCATCTCCTCGGTGCAGGGAGCGCGCCGCGCGCCCTAACCCGCCGTGACGCCGCCTTGGCCGGGTGTCCGTGTTGTCCCCGGCAAGCGCGCCGGAGCTCACAGGCCAGTGTTTGGAAAACCCGGTCTCCCGCTCGCCTCCCCTCTCGCTCATCTACTTCCCTCTGGGGTGGATAAACACATTCCCCAAGATGACAGCTGGGGTGTCCGGGAGCCAACAGGAGCTGCTGCTCCCTCCCTTGCTGGAGCTGCTGCTGCTACCAGAGCAAAGACTAAAAATGACATCTGCAGGTTGGAAGGCACCGCAGAGGCCACTCAGTCCCTCCAACGCAGGGATGCAGGAAGCCCAGGTCCCTGCAGGGGCGGTGGGGGGGGTTCTGCCAGGTCCCCACATCCCCGGGTCAGATGCCTGCCCCCCTCAGACAACAGCAAATCAGCCAGCAGTTATTGAGCATTTACCGTGAGCCCGGCATGGTCTGAGCACTTTACATGCGTGGCCTCGCTGGACCCATTATTACCCCATTTTACAGATGAGGGAGTGGGAGCTTGGAGGGCTTAAGCCATTTGCCCCAAATCCTGCCATTCGTGGGACTGGTGTGGAGTCTGGGCTTGAACCCAGGTTTCCCCAATTCTGAATGCCAGCTCTTTCCCATCAAACTCCCCGTCCCCTCCCTTCCACTGGCCAGCCACAAGAGGCTTCTCTCAGATCCCCACTCCTCTCCTGGAAACAACCCCTAGCTTTATTCCAGATCCCTCCCTCCGACCTCTGCAAACTCACATCCCCAAAGGACCCTTGGTCAATATGTTCAGAATTGAGTAAACAATAAAATGCAGGGGCTAAAAGCACCCGGCTAGGACGGGGCACACCTGGCTTAGAATTCTGCTTTCGCCTCAGCAAATGACTGTCCCCAGGTTCCCGTGGGTAAGAATACAGAGCCTACCCCCAGGGTGGTGTGAGTTAAACAAGATAAAACAGAAAGCTCCGGGCCGGTGTTTGCACACCGGCGGCAGCCCTGCTGAGGGCATGTGGGGTGACGAGTGCGATAAGGGGAGGAGGACACGTGGGTGGATGGCCCACCACCAGTCACTCCTTCCTCCACTTGTGACGGGAAGACTCCCCCACCAGCAGGAGAGGGCTTGCCCAAGGACGCACAGGCCAGGAAGCTCTGGACCCACAGTCTGGATGTGGCTTTCTCACTCCCCACCCTTATTTCCTGGGGAAGCACCTGCAGGAGAGGGAGGGGGTGCGCAGAGGGGCTTCGGAGACTGAAGGCTCCCCTTCAGGAGGCGAAGGAGAAGGTCGGCCCACCAGCACCTGGGGGGTGGGGGCACAGACCTCTAATCCGGGTGGGCAGTGTTTCCAGTGCCATCTTGGCCAACCGCCCCCTCTCAGGGGCCTTGGGGCTTCCCACCCTTTGGGTGTGACGGAGAAGTCATTTCTGAAGTCATGAATTCCCAGGCATGAAGGTGCTTTAAAGACACGGACTTTCAGGAAAGGTCCTTGTGTCTTCAAAGCTCACCTTCTCCAAGAATCCTCCCCTGCCCTCCTCCAAGGTCTCCCCTTGACCCCCAAAGCTGGAATGACTCCCTACCTACCCCTGGCCCCATGTCAGACTCCACCCTGTACCTGGCTTTATTCTTCCTCCATAGCACGCACTGTTAACCGATGCTGTATGTCTGTTTCTCGTTTGGTTTATGGTGAGACCCTCCTCTGCCCCACCTGGAACGCCAGCTGCATCAGGCAGAGATCTGAGTCTGTCCTCTTCCCTCCTAATCCCAGGGCCTAGAATGATTCCTGGTCCAGAGAACAGACTCGCTAAATAGTGGTTAAATGAAAAAATGAATGGATGAGGGAATGACTTTATATCATTTCAGAAAATCACACACTCGACATGTCAGAGCAGAAAGTGACATTTTCAAACGTGATTACCCCCAAACCCTGTGTTCAGATAAAGGTTTATTCAGATCATTAGAAAAATGCTCCAGATTAAAAGCGCTCTCCTTTGTTTTACTCACAACAGTTAGAGCCTCGGGTACCCACCAACAGGAGGATAGCACACAATAGCACGACACACCAATAGCAGCTGGCTGTGTTATATTTGTGTGATGGGATACAACTCAGTGGCAGAAAGGAATGAGGGACGAAATGGGGATAAATCTCAAGACATTATGTTGAAAGAAGAAAGCCAGACACAAAAAAGTACAATTCATGTGACATTCTAGAACAAATAAAACTAATCTAGGTTGTTAAAAAAAATGAAACAATGTTTGCCTCTGCGGGGTGGCTGGGGACAGGGAGGGACTGACTGGGAAAGAGGATGAGGGATTGCCAGAGGGTGGGGTATACTCATCAAATGGTCTGCTTAGGATTTGGGCATTTTGACGTATGTGCAACTTTTATCTTAAAAAAGAAAGATATAAACAAATACAAAACTGTAATTAATCATATGCATGCTGAGGTATTTAAGGCTGAATATTTGCAACTTACATTGAAATGCATCCAAAAAGTGAGATGAGAACTTTTGCTTCCAGGAAGTTGGAATAGACATACTTATCCATTCCTCCTGCAATACACCAGTGAAAACCCTGGACATTATATCTGAAACAAATATGAGAAGACTCTGAAAGGTGGCAGGAAGACAGACTGATAGGGACCTCGGGCCTGGTGGAACAAAGCGGTGATCCCTTTGGTTTCTTTCTGTCTCATTTATCCCAGATGAGGCATTAAAGAAGCCAGGAACTCAGAAATTCCCAAAGAGAGCAGACCAAGAAGCAGCCCCCATAAAAGCCTGCTCTCTCTAGCCAAAGGGCCCAGAAAGGGGCAGCCCAGTGAGAAAGAAAAGTTTTAGGCAACAGCCATTCCACTCCAGCCAACACCAGAGAAAATACTGCAGCCCCACCGTCACCACCAGACGTCCACGCTTGCCAGGCTGTACCAAGGTGCCCCCACCACCCTGCCCGCCTCCCACCCCAGGGTGGAGTCTGAGAAGGCTGATCAGGGAGCCGAAACTTCCATCCCACCCAGAGGTAACAAGCTCCTCCCCGGTGTCAGCAGTGACCACGTGGGGAGCTGGACTCCTGTCCCCAGAAGGCAGTAACGAGGCAGCTCACTGCCACGCACTGCCTTTGCCTACTGGCGTAGTGGCAGAGGAAGGCAGTTAAAACAAAAGACGAAAATGAGATAGATAGAATCTCCTAACACCCTTAATGTCAAGGTTTCAACAGAGAATTGCTCATCATACCAAGAACCAGGATGATCTCAAACTGCAGGGAAAAAGCCGGTGCTAACACCAAGATGGTAGAGATATTAGAATTATCTGATAAACATTTTAAAGCAACCACCGTTAAAATGCTTCAAAGAGCAATGACAAATATTCTTGAAACAAATTAAAGAGTAGGAAATCCCAGACAAAAGAGAGAAAATATAACGAACTAAATGGAAATTTCATAACTGAAAAATACAATAGCAACAAACAGCAATAACCAAAACACACCCCCGGAGGGAAGCCCCCAACAGCAGAACAGAGGAGCGAAGTGGACTGAAAGGCAGGACAGCATGAAACATGCAATCTGAACAGCGGAGAGAAGACAATGGGCGGGGGAATGAAAGGAACAGAGCCCCCGGGACCTAGGGGGCGCTAGCAAAGGATCTAACTTCCGTGATGCTGGAGTTCTGGGAGAGGAAAAGAGGATGAAACTGAAAAAGTACTCCATTAAATAAAGGCTTAAGACATTCCAAGTCTCTCCAAAACAAAACGAAACATAAACACAGATTTAAGAAGCTGAGCAAACTTCAAACAGAATAAACCCAAAGAAATCCACATCAAGCCACATCATAGTCAAATGTCTGAAAAACAAAGAGAAAAAATATATATATAGAAAACAGACAGAAATGACAATACTTTTGGGGGAACAAATTTGAATGACAGCAAATTTTCGTTAGAATCTATGGAGGTCAGAGTACTTCTAAGAGCTGACAGAGAAGACCTACCAACCCAGAATCCTGTGTTCGGGTGACAGGTCCTCCCAGTAGAGGGAAATCAAGACATTTTCAGAAAAAGAAATAAATTCAGACTATTTGTCACTAGAAGACATATTTTTAAGAATGGCTAAAAGAGTTTTCTAAACAGAAAAGAAACTGAAAAAGAAAGACTACTGGAACATCAGTAAGGGAGAAACAACACAATAAGCAAAACTTTTGGTAATACTGGTTAAAACAATGGATTTTCCTTTCCTTCTTAACTTCTCTAAATGATGGTGATGGTTGAAGCAAAAACTGTCACACCACTAATATGATTCTAAATGTATGTAGAAGAAATATTTAAGGCAATTATAAACAGGGAGGATAAAGGGACATAAAAAGAGATATGTTCTACACTTGACCCAAACTTGCCAATAATGACACTAGTAAACTATGAAAATCATAGATGTAAAAAAATCATTTGATAAAATCCGACAAATATTCCTGATTAAAAACTCTTAGCAAACTAAGAATAGATGGGGACTTTCTCAATCTGATAAGGGGCAGCTACTATAAACCTATAGCTAACATCATTATTAACGCTGGAAGACTGACTACTTTCCTCCTAAGATCAGAAACTCTCACAGATTCTATTCCACACTGTACTGGAGATTCAGTCCAGTTCAATACGGTAAGAAATAGAAATGAAAGAGATTCAGACTGGAACTAGAGAAGTAAAGCCGTCCTTATATGCAGATGACATGAGAATCTATTTAGAAAATGCTATAAAAACAAAAAGTTACTAGAATGTAAAAAGTGACTTTACTAAAGATACAGGATACAAGATTAATGTACGAAAAACAACTGTATTTCTGTACACCTCTAATGAACAACTGAAAATTTAAAAACTGCCACTTATGCCAGTATCAAAAAGTATAAAATATTTAGGGTAAATCTGACAAAAGGCTGACAATATCCGTACATTGAAAATTACAAAACATTGCTGACAGAAAATAGAGAACCTGAGTAAAGGATATTGTCTGTGTTCATAGAAGTCTCAATATTTTTAAGGTGTAAATTCTCATCAAATTGATCTATAGATTCAATGTAATTCTGATCAAAACCTCAGCAGGACTTTTTTTTTTTTTGCAGAAATGGACAAGCTGATTCTGAAAGTCATATGGAAATGCAGAGGACTTCGAATAATCAAAACAACCTTGCAAAAGAAAAACAAAGTTGAAGAACTAACATCATCTGATTGCAAGAGTTATTATAAAGTTACAATAATCAGGACAGTGGAGTAAAGATTAAAACAAACACTGATGGAACTTCAGAATCAAGAGTCCAAAAATAGACCCACTCACTAATGGACAGCTGATTTTTAACGAAAGTGCAGAACGATGCAGTGGAGAAATGATAATCTTTTCAACAAATGTTGAGGGAACACTGGCCTATCCATAGGCCCAAAAGTGAACTTTGACTGGCACCTCATACTACTTACAAAAATTAACTTAAAATGGATCATTGTAGGTTGAAATATCTATAGCTTCTAGAAGAAAATCTTCATGACCATGGGCTAGGCAAAGATATCTTAGATACAATGCCAAGAGCATAATTCATAAAAGAAAAAAAAAGATAAATTGGATTTCTTCAAAATTAAAGACAAAAAGCCACTATTAAGAAAATGAGAAGACAAGCTAGAGAAGACAGGCTATAGTCTGGGGCAAAACATTTGCAAGTCATATGTCTAATAAGGGGCTTAATATCCATACTATGTAAAAAACTCCAAAAACTCAATAATAATAAGAAAACAAGCAGATGATATCACTTATATGTGGAATCTAAAAAAAAAAAAAAGGCAAACGAACTTATTTACAAAACAGAAACAGACTCACAGACATAGAAAACAAACTTATGGTTACGGGGAGGAGATGGGGGTGGGAAGGGATAAATTGGGAGTTTGAGATTTGCAGATACTAACTAATATACATAAAATAGATAAACAACAAGTTCATACTTATAGCAGAAGGCATTATATTCAACATCTTGTAGCAACTTATGGTGAAAAAGAATATGAAAATGAATATATGTGTGTTCATGTATGACTGAAGCATTGTGCTGTACACCAGAAATTGACACAACATTGTAAACTGACTATATTTCAATAAACATACATATACACAGAAAATGAGCAACACAGTTAAAAAATGGGCAAGATATTTAAACAGACATGTCATCAAAGAACATACATGAATGATCAACAAGTATATGAAAGGATGCTCATTAGCATTAACCAGAGAAGACGCAAATTAAAATCACAAAGAGATCTTGTTACACACCTATTAGAATGACAAAAGAGTCTGACCCTGGTGAGGATGTGGAGCAAATGGAATTCTTACACACAGCTAGTGGACTCTTAGAAATAATGGGGCGATCATCAACCATATCTTTTCAGATCCCATTCAAGGAATCCATTCAAGGAACTGTCTTGATTTCTTCCCTGCCCAACTGCCTCTTCACGGGGCCGTGGTGAGCCAGCTCTGCAGTGTCACCCAGGGCCACCTCCAGCAGTAGTGAGCTTTCCACGGATCTCGCTTAGAAACAACCTTCTCATGTTCTCTTGGAGGCATCAGGCTATGCAGATAGTATAGTCTGTTCAATAACCAGTCTGCTCTCTTTAGGTTTGCTGTCCTTGGACTGAAGTAACTTCAAAGACAGCACAGTGCCCAGTTCAGTGAAAGAGAGGAAGGCAGAATGCACCATGACTCAGCAATCTGTTCTGGAGAGTTTTTTGAGGACTGAACACAACTCTGGGCGTGTGTCAGCCCTGAGCTGTGCGTTTCTGTCTGACTGTGCGGTTGGAGGAAGGGCCCCGGCTGAGACCAGGAAGGACCTGCTCTAAGCTGATAAAACTAACGCCCTTCTGTCAGGAACCCTGTGGTTTTTCTCTTTCTGGAAGCGACCAGACTAGGAGGAGGCACTTTTGCCCCAAGCATCCTTCTGTACGTTGCTCCGGGAATCAATTCGCGCACATGGGGCTGTGAGACCCTAAGCATCCACGACCCTGCGTTTCGTTTCGGGCGAACTGGGCAGTTTTCTCCCTTACACGCTGGGACTGCGAAGTTCCACACCCGCCCCTTGCCCTCCGGGGATGTGCTGGGGAGGCAGCCTCCAGGCTGGGGTGGAAAAAGGCAGGCGGCCGGCCGTGCAGCCCCGCGGACCTGCTGGGCGCGCGGTCCAGTCCGGAGCGGACCGCGCGGAGGCGGAGGTGCCGGCACAGCCTCGCCGTGACCTTGGCTGCGGTCTGAGCGTCTGCGCGAGCCAGAGCCCCAGACCCTGACAAAGCCGGGTTGCTAGCTCCACTTTGCTGTCTTTTACTGTTTCAAAAACTGTTCCGGGGCGTTTCCATCACTCTGAAATGACCAGCGAAAACTCTCCGGAGCTAACATCAATCAACGCAGAAAAGACAGGCTGAATTTTTTTTTTTTTGAACCCATGGTTGGTGCTTAAAGGGAGCTGTCAATCTAGAAGCCCCCTGGGCCCCACGTGCGTCTGCACAGCGGAGTATTTTTAGAGACTGTGCTCTCTGAGATTCCAGCTGGTGGACCCCAAGCCGGCTGCTGTCGCCCTCAGAGTGCACGTGGCTTTGCAGACTATGATGCAACCCAGCATGGGCTTAACTGATGCAAGGCACGGAGCTGTAGCCTAAGAACCTCGGGGCAGCACAGAAGGCCAGCTCGCATCCTTTGTCAAATTTCACTTTTTTTTTTTTTAACTCTCGACAGGTTCAGATGCCATTTGGTGGGGGGAAAGGGATTCATCAAAAATTTGTAAATGGAGCGATCTACTAATAAAAATGAAAATCACCACCCCATCTCACAGGGTGGCCGGATATTTTGTTTTTCTTTGGCAATGATCCATCACTCAGTCATTGATTGAAATATACCCTATGCAGTACACGTATTTCTAAGGAACGTCTCCCTGAGTATTTGCTGGCTTGCTTCTGTATTAGGAGCCTGGGGAAGCTGACCCTCCAGGCAGGTGCTCTCTGCAACCCTCCTTCAAGCAGGGGTCGGGGCTGCTTTGGGCTCTGTCTTCTGTTCTGTCCCCCAAGCCTAGCACAGGGCTCAGAACAGGGAGGCCCCAGGCTCTTCATTTGTGAAGTGGGACAATGAGGGTCTTCTTACCGGTCCGAGGGCCTCCTCGTAGGGGTCCCGTTCACAGAGGAGAGGGATGCTGGAGGCTGCACAGACATGTCCTCGCCCCTCCTGCTCCTCACTTGGCCCATCTGTGAAATAACAGAAAGGGGACAGTCTTATCAGTAATGTTGGACTCATCATGACGAAATATTAACATTTGTTCATTCTGGAATGTAGGTCCTTAGGGGTTTGTTATATTATTCTCTGCAGTTTCTGTCTTTTTCAAAGTCTCCAGTCCTGATCAAAGAAGAGGAAAGAATTTTAAAATTTTTTTTAGACTTGTAGGAGATCTGGTGTCCTCCAGCTGGGCTTTCTCTGGCTCTCTGCACAGGGAAATGCTCGGTAAGCCCGGCGCTCGGAGGGATGAGATGTCACTGTTGCTCATGTTGTTTGTGCTCCTGTTTTTACTTTAGGAATTTACTAAGGCCCGGCAGCCGGTTTCCCCCCCGTCCTCACCCCCAGCTGTCTGAAACAGCTGTTTGCTCACCAGGCGCCTGGACTTGGGTTAGAAGTTTTCTAGTTGAAGGCAGGTGAGTCCAGAATGATTTCATTTATAATGTTCTGATTCAATTTCATCCAAACCTACCCAGCTCCACTCCCTCCTCCAACAACCCGACCTGTCCCAAGCGGAAGCACACACGGGTCTGAAGAGCAACTCCGACCTGTAGTCATTACCCATGTGCTTTGTACAATACGAGTCCCAAACTTCATCGGGCGTCCCAGACCACACGTGGCTCAAGAACACTCGCACGGACCTGCTCACTAACTTAAAAACAGCCTAACTAAATTAAGTAACAACAACAACAAAAAGTTGTTTCCCACACAGTTTGCCGTGCTCTTACCACCAGTTTTTCAGCCTGAAACAATTTCATGCTTGAGTTATTAACTTATGAAAATAGGCACAAAGGGGGGAAAATGTGAACAGATCCTCAGCTATATTATTAGTCATCGCTACGGCTGAACGCGTTCCGGCACAAAGGCGTGTTATTCTGCCCGCGCATCTCAGCTTTGAACAAAATGCAGCTCACTAATGGGTTATGCCTCGTATACCTTTTTGTAATCGTGCCATTGCCATGCTCTGTAACATATCCTGTTTTCCATTAGGAGTATGTGGATTAGGCAGACGTCCACTCAAGCGCGTGCACACAAAGGCACACACGCACACACATCTTTTAAGTCCCCTTTCATCTGTGTCTGAAAAGAAAGGTCACGGAGCTGTCAAGTCATTTGGGGGACATACCACTGTATTGACAGATAATTTTTTGAAACCAAGAGTGGTGGATGGATGTGAATGTAGCCTCTGAAAAACTGACTTGGGTAGCAGCATGATCGAGTGAAGGGAGTCTGGAAGCAATCTGGAGAAGGTGGAGGCAGAGTGGGAGAGTCTGACCTGGTTCACTTTGGTTTTGAGCCACGTTTTGAGCGTATGGATTTTTGCTCCTGTAAAGTCCAGAACTGGTCCTAGAAATCAAGGCTTTTGAGTGCTGACTTCTGAAAACAATGACAGCAAAAATAACCAGCAAGAAAATCATCAGGGGAAAAAAACACAGAAGGGATGTGAGAAGCTTGGAGGAGGTCAAGGTTTTCACAAACAATTGTGAATCCTAGAACCATCTCCTAAACAGATCAGAGCTGGGGATCCCAGAAGCAGCCCTCAGCCCCCAGCAGGGAGCCTCCCCACAATTCTCAGCTGGCAGAGAAGCCCTCCTCTTCCCCCTGGGTTGGGATAATGTGATTCTCCCCCAGACCCTCGCCTGGCCAGGAGTGGCAGTAATTTGCCACCAAATGTGCTCTTTGAACCTCTCTGAAGTGTTAATGAAGGCTTTGATTTTTGTTCTTTCCTCCTCATTAAGACAAAGGTGGCTCCACTTTGCCCTGGGAATCTGATCTCACCTCCCAAGCCAGCTGCTCATCTTCCTGCTCAGGTGAACCTGAATCCTGCCAGGAGGTCCCCTCCTGCCAGGTGGCAGAAATGCCTGACTTACAAAAGTCCACTCTGCCAGGGCTCTGACCCAGACCTCTGAGCTTCACGCTGCTCCCAGAGCCCAGGACACATCACCAGCAGTCCCAGCTCACATGAAGACACAGAGACACTGGTGTTACCTCTCCACCCAGGATGTCCTGTCGGATATGTTTGCCAGAAGCTGTACCTTGTGGGGGCGACCAGGGTAGACAGAACTCAGAAGGACCGAGACCCCCTCCCCAAATCTGGAATCTTTAGAGGTTATGAGGCCCAGCCCTGCCCTTGTCCTTCTTTTACGGGTGACACACTGGAGCAAAGTGGCTCGACGGGCCTCATGGCCAGGCAGGGGACAGAATGAGATCTGGAAGCAGCTGGCATTGAACCCCCTTGGCGCACTTGCCCTTGAATCCCCCCACCCACGCCCTCCCTTCCCCTCCTCCCAGGGCAGGGCCAATTCAGTGGGATGAGAGCCTGCGGACAAGAGGAAGCTGGGGCTCTGTGGTTTACTTAGAGGCCCGTGAAAGCGGCCAGGCGCCTCTCACAACCAGTGCCAGTCACGCGGGCAGCAGGCTGGTGGGGCAGAACCCTGGGCCCCAGAGGCACGGGCTGAGAGGCCCATGATGGCCCGTGGGGACCGTTCTCAAGATGGCTACAACCCATGATGGAACTGGGAGGCTGGGTGAGCTCTTTCGGGTGGGAGATGGGAGGGTGGAGAGAGGCGCGTTCTTGAGAACAGAAATTCAGACCTGGGAAAACAACCTGCCTTAACTCCTTCGGCATCATCTCTAGTTACAGCTGCCGTAGCCCACCGGCCAAAGTTCCACTAAGTGTGCATTATCTCATGGGATCCTCTTACCCATCCCTGAAATCAGTACCATGGTTAGACCCTCTCTCCCTCTATTTTTATTTTTATCTTCTTAATCATTTTAAGTGTACAGTTCAGTGGTAAGGACACGAATGTAGTTATACAACAGAGCCCCAGAACTTTTTCCTCTCTCCAAACGGAAACTCTATACCTATTAAGTAAGAACCCTCCAGTCTCCCCTCCCCCAGCCCCTGGCAGCCACAATTCTACTTTCTGTTTCTATGAATTTGCCTACCCTATATCCTACACAGAATGGAATTGTACAGGATTCATCTTTTTGGGACTGGCTTAGTTCACTTAGCATTATATCCTCAAGGTCATCTGTGTTGCAGTATGTGTCCTAATTCCCTTCCTTTTGAAGGCTGTATAATATTCCGTTGTATGGATAGACCACATTTGACTCTCCGCTCATCTGTCAATGGGCACTTGGGTGGCTCCCACCTTTTGGCTCTTGTGAATAGTGCTGCTATGAACATAAGGGCACAAAAGGTCCGTTGTGTCTTGCTTTCAATGCTTTTGGCTATATACCCAGAACGGGAATTGCTGGATCATATGGCCCTTCTATTTTTAATTTCTTCAGGAACCCACCCACCTGTTTTCCACAGTAGCCGTTCCATCTTACATTCCCACTGGCAGTGAGTGAGGGTGCCAATTTCTCCACATCCTCACCAACACTTGTTATTTTCTGTGTGGGTCTTTTTTTTAAACTTGAATACTAGCCCTCCTCCTTAATGAGCATGAGGTGATATCTCCTTATAGTTTTGATGTGCATTTCCCTAATTCTCAGTGATCTTTATCATCTTCTCATGGCTTTTTGGCCATGTGTTTATCTTCTTTGGAGAAATATCTGTTCAAGTCCTTTGCCCAATTTTAAATCAGATGGTTTGGTTTTGGATGTTGAGTTGTCAGAGTTTTTTAATATTCTTTTCCTGCTTAAAAAAAAGTAAAGGGTCAAAGAGGTGGATAACTGACTTCCTCCAGCCTTGGACAGGGGCTGCTGGCTTCCCCAGCAGCTGAGAAAGGCTGGCCCTCATGTATCAAGAGCGAGCTCCTGGCATATCCTCCCAGCCACACGGCTTGGGGCAAGCACTGCCCATCAGACGCACACCCTGTGCTCACAGCCTCGTGTGCCAAATTGCTGTTGGAAAACCAACCCCAAACGTTGGTTGCAAAGACTCAGAAGCATGTAATATCCATCTTCATAATGGTCCCCCTTTCTTCTTCCTCCCTCCCTCAAGGAAGGCAGAGAGAAAATGCTGCTGGTGGAAAAATACATTTAAATAGGTTGGTGTGGGGCGACCATCTGCACATCTGTTCTTAACAGGTTTCAGCTGAAACGACTGAAAATATACACAGATCTGTTTATGTGGAACCAGTTAAATATGATAAGATTTCAACTTGGAGGGTAACCATGGATTCGGTGGTGGGAAAACAAACGTGCCTCCCCCACGCTTGGTCCCCACGCGTCCCCATCCTTCACCACAGACGTTGTTGAGGGAATCGGATTTGCTGTGAATTAAAAAGATCTAAATTATTGGAGATTAGTTACAAACAAATTCAAGATGGTCCCGGCAGCCTCTCTGCCGCACACGATTCCTGCCTCGCCTCCAGTGTGGGCCGGGTGCGTCCTCAGTCATCGGAGAGAAGACTGCAGCTGGGACATCACTTGTTTCTGAATAATTCAGTCTTCGCTCCTGCAGCAAGCTGTTCAGAAGGAAAACGGCACGCAGGCTGCTGGCACACACGTGTCCCTTGTCTTCCCTGTTGAAAAACACCAGTGACCCCTGAGCGGGGAGGGAGCCTCTTCTGACCACCCCACCCGGTCACACTGTCATCCCATTACAGAGATGAGAAAACTGAGGCTCTAGGACCACCCCGACAGCAGAGAGTGAGTTGCTCCGAAGGAAGGAAGGTTGTTCGTCCTAAAAGTCCAATGGGGCAAAGCCACAGCTCAGAGACCCGCGGGGCCCGGAAGAAACGGGAGGAGTGAGGGGCGGCAGGCAGCTAATGAGTGATTTTAGCAGATTTATACTGGGGGACCAGACACCTTGGGCCCAGATGCTCTGGTTTTCGTAAAGAGAGGCAGAAGTCTGTTTACATGTTGGCTCAGGTATTGAAAATAAACCAAAACACCAGCCCCTGTGTGCGACCCCCACTGCGGGCCTTTGTGGCCTTTGGCAGAGGCTGCATTGGCTTCGCTCCCTCTCCAGGGCAGACTCGGGGGCCTGACCCTCAGGATTCTCGTCTCCAGGGCAGGAGGCATCCCGGTGTCACAGGCAATGGGAGCCACAGCTCGGTGCCCGCGCCCTGTCCCTCTCCTAAAGCCTTTTCCTGCAGCCTCGCTGGGCTCCTCGCCTCGACGCCTGCACAACACCGAACGTGCATTCATCTATAAACATTCATCTAATTATCCATCTCTGAAAAGTGGCATCAGTCTATAAAATGCACCACAGGACCCAAGCGCAGCAGTCACCGGCCTCCGAAGCAATCAGCCCCAGCTGACATCTGACAACGTCCCCCACCCCCCGCGCCCCCCAGGGGCTGCGCTCTGACTGGTAAGCTTTTCATTCCTGATGGACCCCACGCTGGGAGAATGCACCTGGTTCTGTTCCTTGAAGATCGTTTGTTTTAATAAGCAGCCCAGTGGAAAACAATTATGAATGGCAGCTTCATTACATGTGGATTTTTAGAACAAAGAGAATATTGCTCGCGCACTACGACCTGTTCGATGATACTGAATTTTAATTAAAAAATGTTAACGTGGTAAGTTGATGATAAGGACGGTGTGACACTAGGGCTACAAAAGAAATCAGGGAGGCAAAAGGTGGCTGACAGACTGCCTCAGTGGTCTGCTCAATGTTACTTCAGGTTTGTCCTCTCTCTCTTTTTTTTCCATTTGAAATTTTCAGTTTTGAGCTACACGGCACAGACTCCAAGCTGCAGAGACCTCAGATGGGGAGGCTGGTGAAACCAGAGAAGGGTAGAAGGAGGGGAACCCTGTTTGCTCTCTGGGGGCCTCCAGTATCATTCTAGGCAAAGGATCAGCTGTTGTCTTAAAGGGTCCCCTCCCAGTGCCTACTGCCCCAAGCTACCGTAGAGAAACCCTTTAAAAGGACTAGCTTTTCTGAGCAACAAACATGAGGCTGTTTCCAGGTGATGGGTTTATCTTAGTAGCCTAATAACTGGGAACAATTTTTTAAAATTATTTCTTTTCTGTTTGTTTTTTTTAGTGGAGGTGCTGGGGTTTGAACCCAGGACCTCATGCATCCTAAGCATGCGTTCTGTCGAGCTCCTCCCCACTCCCTACCCCCTGAGAATGAATTATTTTGAAGCAATAGAGCAATAGATCCAATGGTGTATGGACAGGCACAGGATGTTCAACCCAACCCAAACTTTACTAATTATAAGAGAGCTGTTTTCGGAGATAATGCAATAGTTCAACAGGAAAATCCAAGTTCAGAAAGTATGTTGAGGCACCGGCTTTAAGAAAGGGCATCTGAAACAGGCAAAAGTGGTCCACGCCCCCTCCAGACAGGCCTCCAGGACAGGATGTGTCAGTTCACATCCTTAAGTCCCACGAATAAGGAGCCATTTTGCCCCCATCACAGAGCCCTGAGTTCTGCCCAAGGGGCCCGAGGTGGAAGAATTCCATTCCCCAGAGCCTTGGCAAGAAGGAAGCAGCCGTCCTTTGTCTTGGGAGCCTGGCTCACACTCAGGCAAGGGAGCAGAGTCCCAGGTGCCGGGTGAAGCCCGGCTCTTGGGGATGGAGGTATGAGCCTCACGGGGTGGGAGCTCATGTGCCTACTTCCCCTCGAGAGAGCAGATGTGCAGGAGTGGGCCGTAGAGTTAACCACAAGCTACAACAGCACCTCAGATGTCACTCAGAAGAGGCCAGAACGTATTCAGAATCCGGAGTCCAAACCAGGGGCCCAGAATAGCACGTGTAAAGGCCCTGAGGCTGGATCGGCCAGCGCAGGGGCAGGGGTGAGCCACAGCGAGGACATAAGGGAGGTGCTGGCCGTGCCCGGGGAGGAGTCTGAATTCTGTTCTAAGAACAACAGGAAGCCACTGTCGGGTTCCAAGGAGAAGAAGGGCACGGCTCAGTGTGCCTTTGCCAACGATCGTGCTGGTCAACGTGGAGCACGGGTCCAACGGGGTGAGAGGCTGGCTGGCTGGGGTCTGAGTGGGAGGTGAGGCTGCAGGAGAGCCCGAGGCTGCATTTCACAGGTCAAACAGCAAGACACAGTGAGGTGCTGGGCGAGGAGGGTGGGGGAACGGCCCGTGGACAAGGCATCCAATCTGTCCCCCTGGTGTCCCCAACAGGAAAAAAGATTCAATAATCCCACGTCTCAGAGGGGTTATGAGGGTTTGTGAGAAATGGTGGATGGTGCACCTGGCCCATGACAGGAGCCTGGGGAGCGAGAGTACCCCTGCATGCCCATTGTCCCCTTGTCCCTGCGAGCATGGGTAACAGACGTCTGTCTTCAGCAGTGCTGCTTTGGAACCCCATCCCCAGAAAAGTGGGAAGTAGCATCGGAGCCAGCATCAGCTTTCTTTCTGAGAAATCATGTGCCGATCCACAAGCAAAACAGTGATGCAATGAACTTCCACGTTCTTAAAAACATTTTGATGGTTACAAAAAGAAAGTTAACGGGGTGCCGATGTGGACCGGCCTGAATGACCACCACCATGAATCTCGCTGTGCCGAGGGTCACGTTACTCCCCAGAGCACAACCGCGCAGCTGGACCCAGGACTGGTCTTCAGGCCAGGGTCCCGGTGTCCACTCCCTGCCGCGCTGTCCCCAGCACTGACACCTGGAGAAGGGAGAGTGGGGAGTGGGCGGATATAGCAGAATTCCTACTTTCAGGTCAAACACGCCCTCTGAGCTCTGAGCTCGCACACGGCCCTCATGAGAGGGGACACTTGTGAAGTTTATGAACAGCAGAAATTAGACCTTACCCTCTGGGGTCTTTGTACAGGCTGGGAAGGCTCCCTGGAGGAGGAAGATGGGTGCAGGGACTGTGCGAAGGCTGGGGAGGAGGGACGATGGGGCGGGGTTCCCCGTTCAGGGGAAGGGCACGTGACCAGTTTTCTCTGCAGCAGCACATTTTCTGTTCTAAATATAGCCCAATATGACCCAAGATGCCCCAGACATCTTCCCCTCGCAAGAAGTCCCAAGGTTCTGTGTTCTTTAGCATTTCTGTGGTGGCTGGAAGAAACAAACAGTGAGACCGAGGCTCTTCACTTCCATCCCTTGATCCCAGGGCCCCTGGGTCCTCAGGAAGGATGTCCACCACCCTTAAGGGCAGAGCCCGCCCTGTGTGGGGACCTCCCTCTGGCCACCATGATTTCGGAGATTCCAAAACATTCCGCCAGCTTGGCGTCTCCCTCCAGCAAAGTGCAGCAAGCCTTCTGTTCACCCAGGAAAGGTCATCCATCAGTCACCCTGGGCCACAGTGGCGGACTCCTTCTACCACCCCTGGGTCAGTTCCCCTTGGGCATCTCCGGAACGAGGCCCAGCCTGATGGGATTTCACCGAACAGCAGACTCCCGCCCCGCTCCCTGCCCTCCCGGGCCGAAATCTTACTGCAACATCAAGCTTGTCCTTCCATCTCATTTCTGGGAGGCACGGGGTTCAACCTTTTTGCAAAGGGGGGACCCGCCGCAGGCTGGGCGCAGCGGTGACTCTTGGCTCCGAGACCCTCCGCGGCTTCTGCTGCTTGCTTGTTGTAACCGAGGGGATGTTTTTCTGTGTCTGAGGGGGGCCCTGCTAATTGCTGCACAAGCACTTCTGGGGAAGTTTAAGTTTCCAGAGGCCTGCTGTTAACCCTGACGGTGCCGGTGCTTCCCAAACCCGGCATCTGGGAGGACCTGTGATGGGAGACTGCAAATCATGATGGTCATCTCCAAAAGTTTAAGGACCCCGAGGTGAGGATGGTCGTGCTAAGTTATATATAGCCAAGAGTGAGCAAAGCAGGCCAGGAAAAAAGGAAGACAGAGAGAGAAAACCACATGGATACACTCCCTTCCCCCTCTGGTGGTCCCCACCTTCCCCCCCACCCCACCCCTCCATCCTCCCCACACCCCCAACAACCCGACATACACAGACGCAGATGGGGCAGAGTTAAATCTGGCAAACGGAGACTACAGCAACCAAAGAAAACGTATCAAATTACGCAGAGCCCTGTTCAGATTTGGGCCTGGGCCTCCCGTACACAGTGCTCGGCAGAGAACACACTCATGAGCTTCGCTTGCCTCTCAGTGTTTGCTGGCCCAGCCCCGGGCAGCAGGTTTAATTCCCCGCTCTGCAGGTGGAGACAGATAAAACAAACCAAAACGGTGTCACAGGCTGCAGGAAACCTTTCTTTTAAAACCTGATCCACCTCCAGAGAGGAAACACGCGAGGACTTTGCTCTGGACGGTAATCTGTTTTCTTAGGGCCGCCGGGAGAGGCCTGGCAGCCAGGGTAAATAAGGCAATGCGGCAGCAGGGGGGCTCTTGGCAGCTGGAGCTGCAGGGGAAGTCTGAAAAGACCACTTCCTACACTCTGTTCCCAACCCAGAGTGAGCTGTCAATCTTGCAGGATGGAGGCACTCTGGAAAAAGCCAGTGGAGAGAGAGGGGACGCCTCGAGGGAGAAACTGGAGCCACAGGTGCAGCTGGCTCACCTGGCCAGAGCCCAGCCGGAGAGGCTGCTCCCCTCGGAGCTCAGCGCACAGGAGAGCAGGCCGGAGCGTCTGAAATGCAACCCGGGTGGGTTGCAGCCTCTGTTCTAGCAACCGGACAGGCAGGCAGCAGGCAGGCTGCCAGCGAGGACTGGCTGAGCCTCCGCTGTATACGAAGCGGGGCGCGGGAAGGCCAGGTACGTTTTAGTCATCAGACGGCGTCCCTGCCAGCAGGCGCTCAGAACCCGAAGGCGATGAGGCAGCCAGCTAGCACTGGCTGGCCCAGGCTGCACAGAGCATCCATAGTCACAACACTCCCTGTGTCACCAGGTGTGGGGTCTTCTCAAAGCCATTCCATCTTGTTATCCTATTTGGGCTTCGCCTGACCCCAGGTGGGCAGGACTGGGCACAGCATCGCTCCCATTTTACGATGGAAGAAGTCGAGGCATCGTGAGGCCACGTCTTGCCCTGGGTGGGTTCAGCTGGTTCCGAGAGCAGCCTGTTATCCTTGGGGGCTGGTCCCTGCCGTACAGGGCGGTAGTCCTCACTTCCGGGTGGGCACCAGCATCACGAGGTCACCTTCAGCCTGGGGTAGCCCGCCCTCCTCAGAGTGGGCCTGGGAGTCCTGCCCCGGTACTGGCCCCCAGCAGGGCCTGGTGTTCGGTGATCTCCGCTCACACCGGGCTCGGCCGTGGACCTGAACTCAATCTGCATCTGCGATGCAGGGTCGACGGGGCAGAGTGTGTCCAGAGCTGCTCCAAACAGTGAGAGACCCAGCACACTGCATCCCTTCCCCTGACTGTGACTTGACCGGCCCTCAGACTTGGCACCCTGTGCAGAAAGGATGCTGTTATGGGTCACTGTGTCCCTCCAAATCCACATGTTAACGCCCTAACCCACAGTACCTCAGAATGTGACCTTATTTACAAACAGGGTCATTGCAGATGTAATTGGTTAAGGTGGGGTCATACTGGAGTAGGGTGGGCCCCTAATCCAATATGACTGACGTCCTTATAAAAATGAAAAGGGGGGATTTGGACCCAAAGACACACACCCAAAGAGAGCACCATGAAGATGGAGGCAGAGATCGAGGTGATGGAGTTACAGACTAAGGGATGCTAAAGACAGCCAGCCAACCACCAGGAGCCGGGAAAGAGGCCCGGAACAGATTCTCCCTGGGAGTCTCAGAAGGAACCAGCCCCGCCGACACCTTGGTCTCAGACCTCTGGCCTGCAGAACTGGGCCCATCGATTTCTGTTCTGAGCCATGGCTTTGGTACTTGGTGATGCGGCCCCAGGAAACTGGTACAGATGCTGGAAAGGCACAGGTGAGGGACCCAGGGGTTGTGGTTAGCTTACCTTTAGAACCAACTGTGATGCCCCTTCCAGTTCTGCTCTGCAGACATCAATTCTACGTTTTGTTGTTGGAACGCAGGCTAAAACCGTGCAATGCAAGCACGGCCCGTGAATTCCCTGCTCAGACCATCCCCTTAGCAAGAAGCATGAAAGGTCCCTCTTCCTTCTTGAAACCCTAACCCTGCTTTGTTCTCAACAGAAATTATATTCTGCTTCCTTCTCCCAGCAGGTCTCCAAAGCAAGGCAAGCACCCACTGCCTCTTCTGGGCACAGGTGGGACCCTCAGCAAACTGTGACATGGCGAGGAACTCCACTCCTCTCTCTCCAGTGTCCTCGCAGCCCGGGGACTCCAACATCTGCTCTGAACATGCTGTCATCCCCAGAAGCCTGGCAGCCCCTCCTAGTGATGGAGCCTCGGGCAGGGTGGTACCCAGGGCTGAATTCCAGAGTGCTGGGGTCGACCACAAAATAAGGCCATCTTATTGGCCTTGATGCTTAAACGCCAGCCACCCTTGCTCCCTGTCTTCTGTTGCTCTAGACCTGAAACTGCCCTCTGGCTCTACATCTGCCTCCCAAATACCTCTCTTTTGGCCTTCCTGTTCCCCCAGAGTGTCTTATCATTTATACAAGTTCTGGGTTATTTTTCCTCCACCGAGCATCACTTCATGGCTCAATTAGAATGCGGGCTTTCTAGAGAGAGAAGCCTGCTCTTCTCCTTTCTCTCTCCCACAGTTCGGTGACTCTCATGCAGAAGTCACTCAGTCAAGATTTGTGGAAGGTGGATTCAATCTGAATTTCTGTTCTGGTCCCAAATCCTTCCCACTTCAGAATCTGGTCAGTTCACCTACAGGTGTTATTGTCTTCTAACTTCCATCAAATATAGAAGAATGTGCAATGTAGCTGGTTTCCCATCAGTTCAGAGACTGAAGATCTCATAGACTTTTACAGCTGGAAGATCCTTAGAAACTCTTTGGTTCACGTCTTTAATAAGAGGCCATGTGACTCATCCAGGGTCGCACGGCTGGTTCAGTGGCAGAAGAGGGCTTGGAAGGCAGCTGTTCCAGTTTGAAGTGAGGCTATCAGTCAAGTAGATGAGGGTGTCATCTGTCTGGCTGCGGGGAGGCATGTCATACACTGTTCTGGAAGCTTCCCTCTGTTGGCTCCTGGACATTTCAGCTTAACCCTGAACCGCTTCCAAATAAGTCCAGACACCTTTGTCCCATCTTCTCTGCAGGGCTCCCACGTGGGACGCTGGAAGAAGGACCCACCCCCAACACAGCCAGGTCACACAGGCGCTGTTCCCAGCGGCAGAGACGCCACCCGCTCCTCTATCTCGAAGACCCATGGCTACGACCGACAGGCAGTGTCTTCCATTTCAAGTGTCGTGTCGTGCAGATCTCAGAGGCAAGTCTGTTTCCAACCACTGAGGAAGCAAACAGCAAAACAGTCCTGTCGGCCCAGACACATGCCCCACTGTTTTCAATCTGAGCACGTGCTTTACATCAAGAGAAGGGCTGTGGTCGGGGTAGAGGGAGCCGAAGGGAGATTCAAAGGTTCCTCAGCTCTCAAAGATCTCAACCTCTTCAAAGTTCCAACCCTCAGAGCGCTTGCAAGGTTTCATCCCACTCAGCAGAAGTGCTCCTGCCCACACTGTCAGGTGCCACGTGCATGCGTGGGGACTCGGCTGTCATCCAGAAGGACTGACAGGGGAAACGAGGTGGTCGCCTGCCTGCAGACATTTTCCCCCAGAGGATGTAATTTCCCCCTTGGGATTTGACAAGCGCCCGAAGGCACACTCGTGTGCAGAGAACAGGTGACAATCTGTTAGGGAGGCCGTGTCAGGCCATGGGAGGTGGTGGATGTCAGGAGCGCGCTCACACTGGGAGGAGCAAGCAGCTTCCACCTGGGACCCGGGGCAGGTGGACGCCGGTCAGAGCTGGAGTCAGGGTGGAAAAGTGAACGGGAAAAAGGACGAGGGTTTGCATCCGGTTGTAATTCCTTTCTAGCTTCCGTGTTCTCATCTGCAAACTGGGGACAAGAGAAATAAATGGACTTCCTTCCATGCTATTTTTGGGGTTGACCAAATGAGACACTGTGACAGTGCCTGGAGCAGAGAGAGGAGGGGCAATTTCGTGGGCGGGAAAGAATCCCAGCACCCACGCCAGCTCCCGGCTGCCTTCTTTCTGAGATGGTCGCTTCCACGGGGAAGGACCGGGAAGACGGTGCCTCCGACCTGCAGGTCAAGTCACGCTGGAGCAGAAGTGGCCCCCCTACAGCGGTCTGCGCTCCGAGGGGCACGCCTGATCGCCTGGCTGGGTGCTATTTGCTGGGTTCCTCTGCTCTGAAGTTTCCTCTGCTCCCTTTCCACACCGCACTCTCTGAAAGGAAGTCACTCTGAACAGCCCACACGTAAGGAGTGGGAGTTCAGCTCCACCTCCTTGGGGGCGGAGTGTCTACGTTATTTGAAATTCCACCGCGTGGGAGATTTGTCTGTTCTCCATTTAGTTATTCACATCATCAGTATGAAATCATTCATATTTATTTTATACTCGGATCACTTATAATCCAACACTATATTATTTTATTGCTCAATTGTTCCAGCTTTGGCCACCAAGAAGATCCCTTGCAGGGCTGCTATGCTCCTTCGACACACTTCCACCACTGCGTGTTGTTGTTGGTTTTTCTGAGCACCTTCTTACTCTCTGGCACTGTACGATGCTCCAGGTTTATCATGCATGACTCCTGCCCATCCTAGAAACAGTCACTCCTCCAAGAGGTCCTAGTGCCTTTTATTGGAGAATGGTCTTAAAATCCAAGACCTGGGCACTAGGTGTGCTCATGGCTACAGGGGTGTCATTTCTTTCAGGACTTCTTAGCTGACAGAGCAAGTAAATACGTGTGTTTAGATCAACCCATATATACAGACATCTTACATGCATCCCTCTGTATCTGTATTAAGCCAAACACGGGTCCCTACTGAATCCTCCATTGCTAATCCATCACGCCGTGGATCGTTCCAGCCTTCTCCCCTGGCCTCTCTGTAACTTCCCACTCCAACAGTGAGATGATGAGAAACTTGGCTCCCACCATCTACCATCCTTTTGCTCCACTTGTCAGTTCCAGAATTCACGACTAGTGGCTTTGTTTCCCGTGCGCCCGTGGGAAACAACTTTATCGACTAGAACACAGTGCCACATGTACAATTCCTTCTGCTTTGGGTCCTACAGTCTCCACTTATTTTCAGTGCTACTAAGGTCGGCCCCTCTTCTGCTCACCCCTTCAGTGAGGTGGTTTCACACATTTGTAATACAGTTAGATTTCTTTGCCACATTCAGCTTCTCATCCCAGAACCCTTCAACCTCTTAAAAATTTTTTTTAAAAGTTTGTATACATTTAAAAACGTCCTAAGAACTTGGACGATTGATTTTAGATCATTCCTTTTTTTTCCTAAGATACACATTTAGCGCTATAAATTCTCACTATCTCCTGTCACTGTAGATTAGTTTGCATTTCCTGAAATTTTAGGTAAATAGAATCAGACATTTTGTATCTTTTTTTTTCTCTGATTTCTTTCATTCAGCATAGTTTCAGAGTCATTTACAGTCTTGCAGGTATCAATAGTTCATTCCTTCTTATTGCTCAGTAGTATTCTGTTATTTGGACATGCCACCATTTATTTATCTATTCACTTATTGCTAGATCTTTGGATCCTTTCCAGTTTCAAGCCATTAAAAATAAGGCTGCTCTTAACCTTCATGTGACTGGAAATGTGCTTCCATTTCTCTTGGGCAAATACCCAGAAGCGGAATAGCTGGGTCAGAGAGTGAGTGTATGTTTAATTTTCTAATAAGCTGCTCACCTGTTTTCCAAAGGGACGTGCCATGTGACATTCCCATGGGCAGCGTGTAAGGTTCCGGTTTCTCCACCTGTCAGTATGGTTGGTGTAAACTTCAGACATTCTAATAGGTGTGTCGTGGTATCTCATTTCAATTTGCATTTCCTTAATTACTAACAATACTGTGCTTACTTGCCATTTCTGTATCTTCTTTGATGAATTGTATGTTCAATTCTTTTCCCCATTTATAAAATTAAGTGGTTTGTTTTCTTCTTGATTTTGAGTGTTTTTTTTAAATATTCTGGATTCAAGTCCATTATCAGATATATGATATGCAGATATGTTCTAGTCCCTGGCTTAGCTCTTCATCTCCTTAACAGGGCCTCTCACAGAGCAGAGTCCTTACATATTATGAAGTCTAAGTTACCAGAATTTTTATATGTCATGCTTTTGTCATATCTAAAATGTCTTTGCTTAACCTCGAGTTTCAGTTTCAGTTTCAGAAGTCTCTCTGACCTCTCCTTCTGCCGAGAATTTTCTCCTCTCTTTTCTTTTAGAACTTTTATAGTTACAAGCTTTAGAGTTAGGCCTATGATTCATTGTGAGTTAATTTTTGTATATGGTGTGAGGTAGTCATCAAAGTTCAACTTTTCATGCAGGTGGATATTCAACTGTTTCAGCCCCACTTGTTGAAAGAGTATCTTTTTTCTACTGAACTGTCTTTGCATCTTGGTTGAAAATCAGTTGTCCAAATATATGTAGGTCTGTTTCTGAAATATACATATTTTGTCCTATTGATCCACCTTCATGCCAATAACAAACTGTTTTCTTCTCGTAATTTTTTACTAAGATCTGAAATCAGGTAGTGCTAAGTGCTCCAGATCTGTTCTTTGTCAAAACGTTCTTGGCTATCCCAGGTCTGCTGTGTTTTCTTTTAAATTTCAGGATCAGTTTATCAATTTCTACAGAAACAAAAGGCTTCAAGGAGTTTGGGCTGGGATTGTGTGGAATCCGTAGGTCAACCTGGAGAAAATCACCATCTTAGCAATTAGAGTCTTCTGACCCGGAACGTGGTGTATCTTTCTATTTCTATTTATTTCTGTGTAGGTTTATTTCATTCTTCCCAGCAAGACTTTACAGTTCTCAGTATACAGGACTTTCACATCCTGTGTCTCATTTATTTCTAAGTATTTCTTATTTTTTAGGTTACTATAAATGGTCTTTTTTATTTCAATTACTGATTGTCCATTGCTAGCACATAAAAATGCAAGTGATTTTCTTATATTGATCTTGTATCTTGCACCCTTTCCGAACTCAGGGTTTAGTTCTAGTAACTTTTGGTAGATTCACATAGGTTTGTCATTGTTTGCTTGTTTCGTGTGAGAGGATAAGTCCGGTCCCTGCTACTCCATTTAACTGTTAAGCAGAAGTTTGGAGGATATGTTTTTAAAAAGTATGTCTACTGAGGTAAGCCAGGGCCCGAGGTGAGCTGTTATTTTGAGTCAGAGTACAGTGTTAGCAAGAGCCAGCAAACATCGGAAATTATGAGTCTAGTCTGCTCTGGCAGGGACCCACAAATGGGGAAGGTAGTTCTTAGAACCCAGTAAATAAGAGTGAGATATGTAAGGACTTGGCCTGGGAACCCCGTCTGCCGATGAGTGTGTCAAACCCAATGATGATTTAGTGTCCATCGTTAAAGGACACTCACCAAAAGGATGGGGCATCCACATGATAAATGCTCTGCAGCCACTAAAACATGTCAAATTAGTGCACTGGCATGGAAAGGCACTTGTGGTTTATTACAGTATTCGTTTTCTAAAGCTGCAAAACAATTTATTACAAACTTTGGCAGCTTAAACCAACACCCATTTATTATCTCACAGTTCTGCAGGTTAGAAGTCTGGAGGGGGCTCCCCCGGGTATCAGCTTGGGGTCCCACCAGCTGAAATCAAGGTGTCAGCTAGCCTCTGCTTTTACCCAGAGGCTCTGGGGAAGGATCTGCTTACAGAGTCTGAAGTTGAATTCAGTTCTCTGTGATTACAGGGCTGGAATCTCCAACTCTTTGCTGTCTGTCAGCCGTGGGTGTTTCTAAGCTCCCACAACCCTCTCCCGTCTCCTTGGCTTGTGGCCCCATCTTCAAAGACAGCAGTGGTACATCAATTCCTCCTCATGTGTGGAGTCTCTCTGACCTCTCCTTCTGTCTGGAAGCGCACACAGGATTCCTGGGCCCACCCAGATAATCCAGGATCACCTCCCTATATCGGAGTCAACCAATAGCCTTAATTAAATCTACCAAGTTCTTTTTGCCATATCAGGTAACATTTTCATGGGCATGATAGCTCATCAGTTTCTTAGGCTCTGGGGGTCAGGCATGGAATCTTGGGGGGCCATATTTGGAATTCTGCCTTACACAATTATCAAATAAAGCCAGGTATGATACAGGCATGTGCAATGCAACATTTTTGTAAGAAAAAAACTCATCCAGTAAAATATTATGTGTTTGTTGGCTTTTTTCTTTATCCTCAAAGTTTTTTTTTAAATAAACACGTATCATTAGGATATTATGAAGAGTTTACGTAAAACTGAAACCATTAAAATTCATTTGCAAGACGGAACTCAAGGTGCATTTTTCCCACAGACACAATGTTTCGGGGTGACTGGAGTCCTATGATATTCCACAAAAGACTTGATTCTAAAACTCCAGGCCCCATGCATTATTTCTAGTAGACAGTAAATTCCAAGTTCTAATTCTGGATGCCAAGAATAGATGGCTCTTTCCCCTTCACAACCTCCCAACCCCCAACCCCCAACCCCCAAGAGGCATCAGTGGGGAAGGATGCTAGTATTACATCTACACAAGAAGAGACCATTCCCTGATGTTTACAAGAATATCTGCATCAGGAGAGGAGGAAACAGGGCACCCCCGACAACACTGGTGTACTGGGCTAGCCTTGTGTGCATGCATGCAAAAGTGTGTGTGTGTGCAAAAGCGTGCATGTGTGCAAAACTGTGTGTTTGTGAGCAAAGGAGGGAGCATGGTGCACGCACTTGTGGGGCGGCAGATGATCTGCACAGACTTGGGCTGCCTCTGCCCAGAAGATGAGTCCACCAAGAAAGTTCTGGCTTGTGTGAGAATATGAGTTTACTGCAAGTAAGGAATCTGCGGGGGTGCGACTATATGCCTCACAACCTTCCACTCTCTGAAGCTCTCTCTTCATCCCCTATGGCCTCTCTGGGAGCATCTGCTTCCACCTCCCCGCTCCCTGTCCTTCTCTCCACCCTCACGCCCTGTGCAGGCTTGTTTGTTCTCTCTCTGTCTCTCATTGTTTTGTTTGTTTGCTTGGTTTGGTTTGGTTTGGTGGGGGCTCTGTCTTCATCCTCCCTTGGACAATTTCTCGCTGATCTCCCTGCCAAAAACTAGAAACAGCCCAGATGTCTTTCAGTGATGAGAGGTTAAACACCGAAACCGTGATACACCTACACCAAAGAACAGCATTCAGCAATCAAGGGGGAAGTTCGGGATCAAGACACCCAAAAACGAGGATGAATCTCCAGTTATGCTGAGCTGAAAAGGCACACATAGACTATTCCATTTATATGATATTCTTGCAATGACAAAATTATCAAGACAGAGAATAGACCATTGGTTGCCAGAGTTAAGGAAGAGGGGAGAGTGGGAAGGAGGGAGGGTTACAAAAGGGCAAAAGCAGAGACCCTTGTGGT
Organism: Vicugna pacos; assembly: GCF_048564905.1. Taxonomy (NCBI): domain Eukaryota; kingdom Metazoa; phylum Chordata; class Mammalia; order Artiodactyla; family Camelidae; genus Vicugna; species Vicugna pacos. The sequence goes on from NC_133014.1 coordinate 10,225,154, forward strand.
GATAGAAATAAAACATGTCTTGACTCTGGTGATGGATACACAAACCCAATCATGGGCTAAAACTGCATGAAACTAAACGTGTGATCACACACACACACACACACACACAGACACACACACAGACACACACGCCAATGAGCAGACCTCAAAGTGTACCGTTGTCAGTATTCTAGCTCTGTACAATGTTACTTCGGGGGGAAGCTGAGTACAAGGCACACAGGATTTCTCTGGTTTATTTCTAACAACACATGTGAATTTCCAACTGTCTTAAAATTAAAATTTAATTGGAAAAAAAAGTGAGAGAGAAAGAAAGATTTTCTCAGACAAACAAAAAGAGAAGGCGTTCATTGCCAGGAGATCTGCCCTGCAGGGAATGTTAAAAGGAAATTTTCAGGCAGAAGGGAAGTGATACGGGTCAGAAACTTGGGGCTGCACAATGCAGAGATGAGTGTGGAAAAGGAAGAAATGGAGATAAAATGAAATATAAATTCCTAGTAGTGGTTTTGCAGCTTTCTATTGACACTTTGGAGCTAATTTTTGTTCAAATGTCAAGTACGTTTTTTGAGAGCCTACAGACCTCAGGCAGGCTCTGTGTTCTTGGACCTGTAGCTGGAAGGCACAAGGGTCTCCCAAGGGTGCTCCAGTCTCACCAGGCCACGATTCCCAGTCTCCCTGAGGAACCATAGCAGTATTTATGGGACAAGGAGCCACTGAGCATTCAGCATGTGGATGCTGTCCAAAGTCACAGGGTTGAATGACAGAAGCAAGGGCACCAGAATCAGACAGACTTGAGTCAAACTCCAGTTCTGCCTTTTGGTGCTGTGTGACTTTGGGCAACTTACTTAACCTCTCTGGTCCCAGGTCTCATATTTAACGTACTTTTCAGAGCAGCTGTGGCTGTTATAAGACCTAACACATGGGCTAGAGACTGCCAAAACACATTCATTTCCTCCCTATTATTAGGCTGTATTATGACTGTTCCTCCTATGGGTAGACACTGGGCACTCACATAGGAGAGTTCATTCCTTAACAAAATTCACATATGAGATCTACAGTGCTTTGTCCTTGCCTGAAAGTTTGTTCTCCGCAGGGAGATGAACAGAACTAGCACTTTTCAGTTGCCCTCATAATTTAGGCTGGGGACAAGTTTTGTAGGAAGCCTTGCTGTTTACGGAAACAGCTCTGGACCCAAACAACCTTAAGAAACTGACCCTACCATCCCGCTTCTCCCAAATCCTCTCTAGAGTTGGAGCCTTGTGTTGTCCTCTTGAGGCTCTGAAAACCTGGCCACTGGTTTTAACACAATTCTACAGTGCATTCTCTAGAGACCCAGCAGTCACAATGGTGTCTTTAAAATGAAAACAAACTTCTAATTTATCCCTCCTCTCCCCTTTGGTAACCACAAGTTTGTTCTCTATGTCTGTGAATCTCTCTCTGTTTTATAAATAAGTTCATTTGTATAATTTTAAAGATTCTACATATAAGTGAGATCATATGATATCTGTCTTTCTCTGACTTACTTCACTTAGTATGACAATCTCTAGGTCCATCCATGTTGCTGTGAATCATATTATTTTGTTCTTTTTTCATGGCTGAGTAGTATTCTGTTGTACACATGTGCCACATCTTCTTTATCGATCCATCTATAATGAAAAAGAATACCAAAAAGAATATATTGTATAACTGAATCATGATGCTGTACACCAGAAATTAACACAATGTTGTAAATCAACTATCCTTCAATTAAAAAAAAAAAACTCAGAGAACTTACAAAAAGAATCAGTTTGTGTCAGGCCTCGACTCCTTAAAGCCACTCAGTGATCACACTGCACTTGAAATAAGAGCTGTTAATCAGGGATGCTTCCAAAGCCCCACACCTGACCCAGCCTCCTCTCCCTCTGCTCTCCAGGTGGCTCACCCCACCCTAGCCACCCTCACCTTCTCTCTGTTTCTCAACTCCACCAGTGCCTCAGGGCCTTTGCACTTGCTGGTCCCTCTGCCTGGAATGCTCTTCCCTGGATCTAAGCCCTGTCCATCTCCAGTGTCAGCAGGTAGCCTTCCCTGACCATCGTCTAAAGCAGAGGCCCTTCTTCCCTCCCGCCCCTTGCCCCCAGCAGCCCTCTCTTCTCTCCGTTTGTCCCACGGCACTTGCCACAATCTGAAATCATCACATCATTTCCACATTTACTTGATTTTTTTCCCTGTTATTCTTGCCTGTCTCCTTCTTCAGAAACGTCGACTCCATAGCACAAGGGATCATGACTTTGAAGTCCCTGGTGCCCAGGTCTGGGCCGGACATGTGGTGTGAGTGGTTCCTAATACCTATCTGTAAATGAATAATTTTTCCTTGCCCTTCTGGCATGAGCATTTACTCCCTGGCTAGGCCCCTGACCCCTGAAGAGCCATTTGTGGGTCCCAAGCCATCCCTAGACCGCCCTCTGGGAAGCTCACCCAAAGGAAACAAGCCAGTGACCCCAGACAGTCACGTCTGATGTTAGGCTCAAGGAGAGAGGTTCTTCTCAGGCTAAGCTGGGGGGATCGGGCAGGAGATGCTAAGTAAGGGGTCACCACACATGTCACCCCCCACACATGTGCAGTCACGTGGCCAGATGGCTTGGGATTAAGGAGCAGTGTTAATTTCACTGATACCAAGGCAAAAGGACTGTACCCGGGAAAGACTGGCTTCTCTTCCGTATCTCATGTTGTCCCCCATCCCCCCGGGCTGAGCTGCGCCCCACTCCCCAGCAGCCACCAGAACGCTGAGGCGATAACCAGCTCAGCCAGCTGGGCTCCAGCCAAGACCAGTGACTCCCCCTGCCCTCTGCTGCCCACCAGCATGGACGTGTCTAGGTGTCCACAGAGGGACGTCTGTCAGAAGGCTCCAGGAGAGAAATGACTGTTCCATAAAGATCTCATTTTTGTTGGAGTCTATCCACTGCTCTGTATTGTCATAAAAAGTCAATAGGAAACTTCCATTAAAAAAAAAAAAAGAGGCGTAATTAAAAAGAAATAGGGGGAGCTCCAGGAGAAGTTGAAGATTAAAGACTGAGAGGCCCAGGGCAGGCAGGGGAATTTTATGAGCTACCAAAGAAAGGAAAACACATCACACAGAAAATGCTCCCAGTAGACACCGTCCTGGCTGCCTTAGATGAGGCCAGCCAGCCAGTCTGGGGTGCCGGTCTCTGCAGACCTGGGGGGCAGACGCTCAGGGCCCGTGTGCATAGGAGCCGCCCAGCTTGGCGTGAGGCTGTGTGCGTGGGTTCTGGCTGGGGAGGGGCTCGGACCCCCAGTGGCAGCCACAATTGTTGTAAGCCAGCAGGACAGCAGGGCTCTGAAGCAGGAGAGCCCTGCCCACATGGGAGCCAGGGAGGCTAAGACAGGCCAACCCTCTGGAATTTCAGGATCTGGGGCTCTCTTCTGAGATGCCCTTGACCTGGCCCCCATGGGATTTTCCAGATTCCAAGAACATGGAGTTAGACTCCCTTGGGTTTGAGAGATTGAATATACAGACAGACAGTGGCCAGACCATATATAAAAACAGAATTCTGCCCCACAACCTGCAGCAACGTGACCAGGAAACCGAGTCCTTAACCACAGTAAACAGTCCAGGAAGCCAGCCCGCTGTAAGCCAGACTCCCAGGAACCAGACTGCTGTCTCTAGTGACAATCCGGGAAGCTAAACAGTCACTTCTGTGACAATCAGCCACCATGGCCAGGACTTGATGAATCACTGACAGCTTCCCTAATTTTTGTCCCTGCTTCCAACCTAGGACCAACAAGACAAAGCCAGATGTGCATCCCTAACCAACCCCATAGGATGCTCTGTCCTGTACCGCCTGCCTCCAGACCCCCCGTGCTGATAGCCTCCAATCAGGACCCACCCGAAGCCTTGCCTTCCCACCCCCTCCCCCACTATAAAGCTTTCCCCCTCCCCTGCCTTTGAGTCTCTGCCAAACACATGACTCTCTTCCTCTAGCGAGCTCTGAATGAATGAGCTGGGCTTCGAGTGTGTCCACAGGTCAGCCTCCCACTTGATTTTTGTGCAGCCTTATCAGTTCACTTGTGGTCTCTGAGCCTCCATGTGGGCATCTCAATCATGGGTTGATGGCAGTAGCTGCCTCTACAGGTTGTCACAAGGATTCTTGAGGTCATTCGTGGAACACCTGGCTTACAGGTACTGCTCAGTGAAGGTTGACCACCCTTGTTACTATTACGTCATTGCTACCCACCCTCCGAGAAACTCAGACATGATCTTCTCCTGGAACTGTTCCGATGGCCAATCTGGGAGGCGTGAAAGTCACCTGAAATTCATTGGTTTAAGTCAAAATGGGAGCTTGAAGCTTGGTGAGCAGTGAGAGCCAGTTAGAGAGAGAGCTGATGGGACCTGGAAATTTGACATCTCAACTGAGGTGGGTGAAAGGAGGCCCTGGGGACTTCTGTCTACATGGCAGTACCTGAATACTAGGCTCTCACCCACCCTGTGAGGTACACAGGGAATATCATGCCCATTTTACAGATAAGGAAACTGAGGCTTAAAGAGGTCAAATGAATCTCCCAGAGTCACACGGCTAGGACTGGAATCCTAAGATGTTTGGGGATAGAACAAGCTGTAGCGAGGGAGAGGGAACCTTCCCTGGTGGAGGATGGAGCCCACAGAACCAGAGGCAGTGCAGGATGGGGCAGTGTCAGCGGGCTCCAGCAAGGGTCCTGGCAGAGATAGCCCAGTGACCCAGAAAGACGAGGGGGACCAGGCATGAGGGATGGGCCAGGGCTGCATGGAGTCAGCCCGCTTGTGTGAGTTTCTGCACAGCCCCATTCTTGGCAGGGCTGGAGGGGACTGAGTGAGCTCCTGAGCAAACTCTCAGGTCAAAGAGCCAGGCTCAAGGGAAGAGGCTGGTGGGGTGGGGTTCAGAGACCAGGCTGGGGGTATCAGACCAAAGGTGGAGGGTGGATTTTAGAACTGGGCTCCAAGGTCAGCCAATGACTTGATGCCAAGACATCCAACCCACGGAACAGGCTCTTGAACTCTTCTGGGCCCCAGGGCCTGTAACCTCTGTGACCTGCAGGTCCATGTAGAGGGCCTTGGCTGTGAGGAGGTGGGCAGGCTGGCCCAGGGGTCTTTCTAACCCGGGCCTGTACACTCAGACTCACTTACACACCTACGCCAATGGCGTCCACTGGTAAGCAGAGAAGGTGTGAAACAATGAAGGCTGTTCTAGAACCAGCCTGGAAGGACATACAGGGGACTGGTAACAGTGCTTATTACCTCGAGGAAAGGAAATCAGCCTTTGGACAAGAGGTAGGGGGTGTTTGGTACTTGAAATTTTTTACAACATGTCTGTGTTAATTTTCAAAAAAAAATTATGACAAAACAATACCATTGTTAATGAATATGAAAAAAATTACGCACTTTATAAGCTGAAACACACTACAGGGACCCAAACCACAGTCTAGGAAGTCCATCTACTCTGTGTCTCAACACCCCTACCTGGGCACGGGGACAAGAATTGTGTGTCTTTGGCTCCAGCAAGAGAAGCGAGGGTTAGAAGTGTGTACAGGCCAGGACCAAGGAGGCGGGAGGCAGCTAGGCTCTCTTCTCACTATAATAATAATAAAATTGGGATCTCTTAGAAATTAGAAATGTGCAATGAACAGAGAGAAAGGAAACGAAGTCATAACTATAGAAACGACAATGGCTCCCATTTATCTAGTACTTTCTACATGCCAGCAGCTGTTTGAGAATTTCACACACAGTACCTGATGTAATTCTAATAATGAGGAGATCGCTGTCATGGCTACACATGAGAAAACTGGGGCCCAGAGAAGTTAAGCAACTTGCCCAAGGTCACACAGCTCGCACGTGTTGGAGCTGGGATTAAACCAGGCAGTCTGGCTTCAGAGTCCACACACATTTCTATACCGCTTACAATATGTGTCCAAAGCATTCAGCTTCTTGAATCCTTTTACGTGAAGAGCTCAAATGAAAGTAGGAAAAAACTCAATACACGGGTCCAAATGGACTGCTCTGAAGTCTAAGAGGTCCCCGGCCCTGTTCTCACCACACATAAAATTCCTTCAACTGTCACAATGGTGACGAGGACAAAGCAGAGGCAAGAAGTGAGGCTCTCTCAGTTCAAGCTTCAGAGCACAGTGAAGGAGAAGGGGATGGTGGGAGGGGGTCCAAAACCCCAGCTGGAACCACCCATCCTGCTAGGAGGGCTGCAGGAACAGACCCCTTTCACATCTAATCTCAGCCGCTGCCCTCGGGGTTAGCATTGCACAGCTGGAGGGCGGGGTGTGAGGACCAGATCTGCGTCCAGCCTTGTTCTCTGGATTGAAGAGCCGGGCTCTGGCCTGAGAAGACAAGGATTTGACTGAGTTCGCCTGGTTTGAGGTGGGAAGGAGACAGTCACCCTGCTGGCGTGCTGCACCTTTCATCAGAGATGCAGAACCCCCTCCAGCCCCCTCCTCGGGGAAGCCTTCCTGCTCCCTCCTTCTGCAGCCGGCTCTGCCGGGCTGGGTCCCCCTGCGGCATCCTGTCCCCATTCCAGGTGTCTTCTGGAAATTTTTCCTGACTGCGGCGCCAGCATGTGGGGTCCTTGGGTCTTCCCTCTTTGCGGCCACGCTGGCCCGGCTGGGTGGAAAACCAAGTGGGAGAGGGTTTGCTCCTGAGGAGAAGGGGGTAAAAGGCCACCTCTTCACTCCCCAGGGGCACTGGCTTCTCCTTCCCGGGCGGCTGCTTGTCCGCCTCCCAGAGGATCTGGTCCTCCCGGTCCCTGGCCTCTAGATGGGTCTGAACTGGGTCCTGGGTTCCCGAGCCGGCTCCACAGGACACCAGGCAGGACTGCCCCAGCCTCACTTGACCTTGCTCAGCTGGCCGGTCTTCTGAGAGCACAGTCAGAAATGGAATATGTCTGAGCGGCTTGGCTACCTCACACACTCACACTCACTCTTACGTACGTGACCACACACGCACACACACACGCACACACGCAGCAAAAGACATCGAGTTTCTCTGGGGGGAGGCAATTAAAGTTGATCTACGTCCTTTTGAAGTAATAAGACTTTGACAGAAGTCCCCATGGCTCCACGATGGCTGCCGCAAATGGGGATTCTGATTTTCCTGGAAAAAAACGTGGTGAAATAAACCTAAGTTTGGCTACGGAAAATATATTCTAAGGAATATGTAACATCTGCTTGGATGGTGGAGATGTTATAAAAGAAAAGCAATCTAAGTGTTTACGATACTCCGGTCATTTCCGGTGATTACGAAAGATGGGAACTGTTTGCCTTTGGAAATCTATGAAATAGGACTGAAATGGATTCACAAATCCAAACCCAGCATCAAAATGCGGGAAAGAGACCTTGGAGCAAGTAAAGGAAAACTCGGCAGATACAATGGGTCTGTGCTCAATGAAAATCCATTCCCCTGAATTCCGATTGGTTTTTTCCTGCCTCTGGAAATTAATGACACAGGAATTGCAGGCACTTCAAAGAACAGGACTGGCCATCCCATCGTTAAAATGCTCCCAGGATGGCTCTCTGAAACACTCCTCTCTGAGTCTACTCTTTTCTATTTTCCTCTCTGAACCATGGTAGTAGAATGGTTCAGATAGTAGAATTACTCCTGCATGGTTAGAACGTGCCTCTGCGTTCAGAACAAAGTCTGGTCTGGGATTTTGATCTCTGCACCCACAGTGGGAGTAAGTCCGTATGACTCCAGGCAAGCTCCTTCATCTCTCTGGGCCTCAGTAAATAAAGGGGCTAAAGCTGTAGCTGACAAAGCTATTCAGACAAAGATGGCTCCAAAGATGAAGTCTAAATTCATCTGCAGGAAATGCCATCGCTGCTTAAAGGGTCCAGCACCACCGGCAACTTCTCTCATTCAATTTCTCCCCAAGGTTCCTATGTCCTAAAAGTCACACTTCATTTATCAATAATAATGCATTTTGCTGGTTTGAGCTGGTCAAAAGCAGAACTAACAAGCAGAAGTCATGACAATCAAAAGAAACCAATGTCTCCATGAAAAATATGATGTCATTTTAACCAAAAATACTGTCTTTCAAGGTTTTAGTTATGGGTAACTGTATGTTTTATATTTGGAAATAGTATTTATAACTTATAAAAACTGCCCTTTAGCCCTACACTACCTTCATGAATCCTCTGGGGGTCCAGGGACTTTTGAACTGGGACTTACTGCATCTGGTAGTCTCTAAGGTTCAGGGGTTCCACGATATTTAGCTTAAGAAATTCTGTCTGCCAAGGGGACTGGATATGAAGGACTCTCATCTTCTACCAGTAAGAATGTATTCTGGTGCAATATTTGTGGAGACCAATTATGCAATACATTTAAAAAACCTTAAAATGAGTATAGAAGAAGTTCTAGTTCTCATGATGGTGAAGTAGCTCTTACTGGGCCAGTCTTCCTGCTTATAACAAGCATAAATTCTGAACAAAATATTTTAGAATCCAACTATTTGAAAGCATTGGAGAGCAACCAGGTGCAGGCAGAAACTGGAGGGACTTTGACCTTTGAAGGAAGGAACCACAAGAGGTGAGATCTACATTGAGCCCGTTTTCCGCTGAGGGCTCTCCTCAGTCTGCCAGGCAGAAAGCTACAGCTAATTGCTTGACAGCACGAGGCTCTGAGGACAGAGTTCAAGGCTGCCAGAGAGGCTGGAAATTGAGGGGATAAATCCTGAAAGAAGCTAAAAGTTTAAAGAGCTGAGCAGAGATTTCAACTGCTGCCCATTTAATGAGAGACAGAGCTTGGAGTTTGAATCCTGCCAGTTTTTCCAGGAGAGACTTCATAAACACGTTGGACATTCTGCTGAGATCCAGGTAAAAGGAGGGGAGGTGAGCAATGACTATGTCTCAAGATTAAAGATTTTTCCCTCAGACTAAGAAAAACATCAAAACAGACCCATTTTAAAGAGTAAAAACCAGGCTTCCACAACTTCAAGGTGATAGGCCACAATTAACTGCCTGCTATCATCAAAAGAAGACAAAAGAATAGAGAATTTCTAAACCTACTGTCCATAAAAAAACCAGTATTCAATAAAAAATTATTAAACATGCAAAGAAACAGAAAAATGTGACCCATACTCAAGAAAAAAAATCGATCAACAGAAAAAGAACTCCAGGGTACCCAGATGTTGGAATTAGCAGACAAGAAGTTTATAGGAGCTATTATAAATATGTTTGAGGAATTAAAGGAAAAGATTGCCACGATGAGAGAACAGGTGGAGAATCTCAGCAGAGCAACGGAAACAATTTTAAATAAAGAATCGAATGGAAGTTCTAGAACTGATAAGACTCAGAAATGAAAAATTCAGTGGCTAGACCTAACATCAGGTTGGAGGCAACAGATGAAAAAAGGTACGTGAACTAGAAGGCAGGCCAATATAGATGATCCTTTCTTAAAAACACAGAGCAAAAAAGATTTTTAAAAATGAAGGTGCCTCAGTGACATATGCTACAATACCAAGCATTTGAACACATGTGTAACTGGAACCTCAGAAGGGGAAGAGAAGGAACGTGAGCAGGAAAAGTATTTGAAAGAATATGGTTGAAAATGCCCTAAACTCGATGGAAAACATTAACTTTTAGACCCACGCATCTCGATAAACTCCAAGGAAGATAACATACACACACACCACAGAGACTCATATCAGAGTTAAACTGCTGATAAATAAAGGGCAAAATCTTGAGCAGCCAGAGAAGAAAATGACACAGCTACACAGACCAATGATACAGATCACACCTGCCTTTTTAACAGAAGCTTCTCAGTAATCATGAGGTGATAAGATAATGAAATGATAAATGCTAAAGTTCTACATCCAGTAAATATATCCTTCAAAAATTAAGGTAATAGACATTTTGAGTTAAATGAGGTTGAGAGAATTCTTTATCAGGAAACGTAAAAAGAAGTTACTCAGTTATTCAGAGAAATGACAACAGATGGAAACTTTTAGGGTCTTCAACATGGGAAGAAGACACCAAAAATGGTACATATGTGGGCAAAATAAGACTCTTATTTTTCAAACTTAATGGTTTCCAAAGGAGAAAGATGGGGAAAGAAAAATTAGGAGTTTGGGATTAATATAAGCAATAGATAATATAAATAAAATAGATAACAAATAAAGGACTACTGTATAGCACAGGGAACTATATTCAATACCTTGTAATAACCTATAATGAAAATGAACCCCCAAAAGAACAGATTTGTGTACACACACACACACACTATACCTGAATCATTTAGCTGTACACCTGAAACTAACACATTATAAATCAACTATACTTCAGTTTTTCAAAAAGACTACTTTTTTGTTGTCCTTCTGTAATCTCTTTTAGAGATAACTGCTAATTGTTTTTCCCTGTTACCTACATGACATCATACAGCATGTGACACTGAACACATAAAAATTAGAAATCAACAACAAAGTGTCTAGAAAATCTTCAAATAAAAATTGAGCAACACATATTTAGGCTTATCAGTGATAAACTTTAAAGTAAACTCCTAATCCTATAAAACCTCTGGAAGAAAACATAGAAGACCTTGCAATCTTGGAGAAGGCAAAGATTTCTTAGGACATGCAAAGCACAAATTTTTTTTAATTTTTTTTTTTATTTTTAGGGGGAGAAAATAGTTACAATATTTATCTGGCAAAATACTTGTATCCACGATATATAAAGAATTCCTATAAATCCATAATAAAAAGATGTCCAATCCAATATTAAAAATGGGCAAAAGACAAGCACAGAGAGTTTACAAATGGCCAATAAACAGAGACAAAGGTGCTCAACTTCATTAGTAATTAGAGAAATGCAAATTAAAATAAGATATTTCTCATGCACTAGAATGCTTACAATTTTATAAAGACTGACTACACCAAACGTGGGTGAAGACATAAAACAATGGGAATTCTCATACCTTGTTGGTGGGAACATGCAATCACCTTTACTTGTAAATTCAACACTTACAGTATGACCCAGGTATTTCTCCTATGTATTTTCCCAAGAGAAAAGAAATAAACATTTGTCCACAAGATGATTTGCACGTGTTCTTCACAGCTTTATGCATAATGCAATTCCAATGCAAATTTGGAAATAGTCCAAATGGCCATCAGCAGGTGAACAGACCAACTGACTGTGGTATAACCCTGCCATTGATCACTTCTCAGCCAGTCTGAGGACAGACACAGGTCACAGCAGACCTCAGAGCTGAGCCCATGATGAGGACAGCCCACAAGTGACCCTGGACATAGATGCCAGGACATCTTGGCGGGGAGGTGGGGGCACACATAAGGCCAGAGGCTGATGTCTGAAGACTCTGCTTCTGTGTGAGGCTAGACCCTCCCTTCTGAATGTGTCAGGGCACACAGAGCCACTGCTGGCACCAGGACTGTGTCTTAGAAAAAGAAAAAAGGAGAAGAAATCTTGGATGACATCAGAAAGTTAGACCTCACTGAGTCTAAGTATTAAAACAGGAGAAACCGAGAACTCTTCAGTTAGTGTAATGAAATATTTTGTTGCTACCCATAGGAAAGGGGCCTTGAGTGCAAGGTGAGCTTAGCTATTTAAAAAAAAATAAAGATGAAAATTATGCATTTTTTTGCACGTCTCACATGCAGTTGGAGTTATTTGTGCATTTCTAGAGGATTGAAATACGAGAGAGGGCCAAGAAACGAGCAGCCTCTGGGAAGAGAGAAGAGGAAACAGGTGGCGTCTCTTACTTGCTGTTGCTGTTTTATTTGCATCTATGTCATTCCAAAATGCTTTAAAACTGCACAGCACCAGCGTTCATGCTCTCTGCTCAGCCGCTTACCTTCAAGTAAAAGCCCAGTTTGGGGATTTGAGTTTTTGTTTTGTTCCCGGTCCATGTGAGTCCTGGAGGCGTAAAACAAAACAAGAAGAAAACGGGTGATGTTCACTGCTCTTTGGCTGTGTTTGGGGCTTCGTGGCTGAAGCATGCCTGTAGCTCTCAGTGGGCTGTTCAGACCACTAGCAAGAAGGCTGGTTTGGACTGCAACCTTTGCTCATTCATTCATTCAACAAACATGCAATGCACATCAAGGTGCTTCAGAGATGAAACTAAACGGAAACCCCGCCAGCCTTCACTTAGGTTCCCGCCTGCTGCTACTAACCCTCGCGCCCACTGCCGCATCCTACGATCCCGCCCACGGCAGTGTAAGTGGGGGTTTGGTGAGCAAATATGGGGCTGCAGGAGAGGAAAAAAGTCTTTCCTCCACCATCGTGGGGTCCCTCTCTGGGTCTGAAAATTAAACTGACAAAGATGAACAGGAGACAAGCGTACACATTTAGTTTATGTAAGTTTTACGTGACCTGGAAAGCTTTATAAGGAAATGAAGACCCAGAGCAAGAGCTAGTCCTGAGAATTGTGAGCTGGCAGTGACGAAGAGTGCCCGGGCGTGGAGGAAGATGACAGGTGAAGGGCTGGGAGGTCAGCATGATAAACTAGGGGAAACTGAGCAAGGCCTGTTTGCTAGGATTCTTCTAGGCGTCTGTCTTCAGAGATAAGGGTGCTCCTGTCCTCCAGGTGAGGGAGGGCACCTTTCACATGCGGGTGTTATGACCTGTCTGAGGGAGGAAGGGCAAGTTGGGGAGATGGTCAGATAAGCTTCTAGCTGCCATTTTCCCAAGGCCCTTCAGCTTAAAACACTCAGTATGCCCAGGTACCATGTTTGGGGGCAGCATATTCTGAACCCCATCAGGGCGCTGGCAATGATGATGCTGTCTTACGTAACTGGAGAGCCTGAGTTTGTTGTACAACAGATAACCAGCGAAACCAACTCCATCCTCCATCACCGACCTTCCCCCAGCGCAACCCCTCCCCAACTCCCCTAGGCATACCCCTCACTGACAGCAGCTAGGGCCCTGATGCCAGGACCAGGTTTCCAAGACACATCAACCCATTTGTAAGATGGCACTAAAATGAATCCTCAAGTCCTCCATTTATTAGACACAGTGGACAATCCTTGTATCACAGGTCTTGAGTGCAAGCAACAGAATGTGTATCTATGAACTCCATCCCAAAGGGTCTCTGCGCTAAGAGAATGGCAGTTCCCTGAATCATGGGGAAAGCTGGACCTTCAGGTTTGGGAATGGGCAGGTCCGGAGAATGGGAATGCCAAAAATGTGCATGAAACAGGAGTGATGTGGTCAGGGGTCACTGCTGAGCTGAACAAGGTCAGCTCCCAAGTCTCAGGCAGCAGCATCCTGAGGATGGAGCGGGGTGGCACTCCCCCCCCCCCCGCCCCTGCTTCACCAAGAGGGAAGAGGGACGAGCTGGCACCTCTCGCTCCTGTGTGGCATTTGGAGCCACCCCCTCTCCAAGATATCACACGATGGAAGGAAGGGGCATTGCCCCCGAGGAACCTGGGTGCAGCAGAAACGGGAATAACGCTGGGTGGCCCCGAATATAATGCAGCTCCCCTGACAAGGTTTGGCTGCATCTTTGTAACGAGGCTTCTCCAAGTGCTAGCCAGGGGCGCAGGCCGCCTTTAGAAGCTGGAACAGTCAACAAAGCTGAATCTCCCCCAGAACCTCCAAAACAATGATACTTAACCTTCAACCCAGTGAGACTGATTTTGGGTGCCTGGCCTCTAGAGCTGTCTGAGGATACATGTGTGTTGTTTGAAACCACCAAGGATGCTACCAAAACACCTTGCATGACAAGCAGGAAGACAGAGAGGGACCAATAGGCTTACTTGTCACCTCCCAGGAACCCAGACCCTGCCTCCTGCTGGGAAGCATCCTCCTGGTGTCCCCAACCCAGAACACTTCCCACAGTGGTGGTGGGGGGGGGCAGTCTTCCAGGGTTCAGCAGAGCCTGAGACAAGCCGTGGTCCATCACTAGTTCCAAGAGGACCGCTCACCCACCCTTGGTCTCTAGCAGAAAGGATATTTAATGGCTGTTCTGGATCTGGTGACACCTGAGCTTGCCAGGGCATAGAGTGGGAAGGCTGTGAGAGCCCTCGGGGCTGACCCGCGCGCCCCCACAGTTCCCGTGAGTCTGAACTGAACCGGTGCATCCATTGTACGAACAAGCGCATATTGGAAACATCCAGAACAGAGGAGGAGCCACTACAGGCTAGGAAGGTAAACAGTGGTGCTGCTCCTGTGAGCAGATGCTGGTATCAAGGCATTTTGATCATGGAGTGTCAAGGACACCGGGCCAGGTGGTAAGCATCCTCTGAAAGATGCACAGACTAGCCTGGGTGAAAACGGAATGTTTCTTGCTGTTTATGGTGTTCCAGCCTCAGCCCGAATGTATTTATCTGAATTTATCTCAACATTTCTCAGCACAATGGGGTGTGAAGGGCAGGGATGAGATGCCCTCATGGCTCACTGTCGGGGAGGGTAATTTGGTTAAAGTTCCTATTTACTGGAATGGCTTTGTACCGACACAGAAAAAAGTTCTGAAATAGAGGAGGCTTGTAATTGCTTGTTTCCTTTTGGGCTTGTTTTTTTTTTTCGGTTACAACAGTAAAAACTGTCCTTCAAACTTAGTCCCAAAAGGCATCAGAGCTTGACAATGACGAATGGGGAACAGATGGTTCTGGGCCATTAAAATTGCAGCCTCCTCCTCGGCACGTGGGCTCTAGGACACAGGGAGTGGGTCACTGTCCGGCCTTGGAGGCCAGACAGACCCGGCCTGTGGCCAGCACTCGAGCTCCGAGGGTGAGCGGGACAGAGGAGCCAGGCATCCCCCAATCGAGTTGGGCAACTCGGGGATTTTAACTGCCTTGGGGATCAGGGCGTGCGGCTTGAATGAGGAACTACAGGCCCTGACTTCCCAGCAGGGACAGCTCAGTTCACAGAGTTCTCTTCCCCCCAGGCCCGTGAGGCAGGGGGCAGGGGTGGATCTGCTTTTCTCAGGACCTGCATGCCAGCTCTGCACGCCAGCTCTGCAATTCTGTGCCACTCACTTTCCAACATCACTTTACTCCCCAACTTCCCTCTCCCTGGAAACCATGGTGGCCAGTGCCAGGAGGAGGTGGGAGGGAAAGACGGCCGGGTCTGGGCTAATGGCTAAGCAGCCTCTTCCTCTCAGACGTCCCTCACCCTATCTGATCTCTGGTCCCCTTGGTGTCATCCCCCCGAACAGGTCACCCCATAGTTCTCTGCTGACCTCAGTACTCGGAGCCCACGGGCTCCTGCCAGTGTCTCCTGGGTGTTCAGTAGGAGATTCCAGGGGGCTGTAAGGTCCAAATGGGTGCAGTGGGCATGGCCATGCCTACTCCCAAGGCAGCTGGAGGGGTCATCCCACTGAGAGCCAGAGGGGTCCCTGCCACATGCCCTGAGGTTCCTCCACACTCACAGCCCCTCACCCGCCCGTCAGCAAAGCAGCATTAGGAGTTGAAGGCCCCCGACACCCCTCTTTCCCTCCACACTCACGACATCAAGTGCGTGGCCACACTTCCAGACCTACCACGAACCACTGAAACCTACCCGGTACCGGGTTCTAGATGCCAACGGTGAGGAGGTAGCCTCTGCAGTCCTACTCCCCGGGCTCAGATACCAACTCCAGACTCCCCGTCCACATGCCCGGGCATTTTATAACCTCTAGGTGCCTCAGTTTCCCCATCCTTAAATGGTGAGAAGTTCAGTATTTTCCAGGAGAGCTGCTTGTGACGATTAAACGTCAAGCGCTCGGTGCTGGCCTGACGCACGGAAGCGCCAATTACAAGAGGCTCCGAGAGCTGAGCCCCCGGCCTCAGGGGTGAGCCGGGTGGTCTGTCCTCCCGCCGCGGACCCTACCGCGGCAGCCTCCCGCGGGCTCGCGGCGCGCATGCGCGGCTCCTGCGGTCCTCGCGGCCGACGCGCGCTGGCCGGTGCCCGGCGGGAAGGCTGCGGGAGCTCCACCGGCGCGCGGAGGGCAGGGGGCCGAGGGGGCGGCTGGAGCCCAGTCCGCTCTTGCGAAGCACTTCCTGAACTGCACATTCGGTTACCACAAAATGAGTCAAGGTCCCTTTCAAGTGGCTTGCTGAGCTTCCCTCTGATCTGGCACAGCCGCCCCGGGATGGACGGGCCACAGCCTTTCCTGGTGAGCCGTCAGGCTCCACTCGGAAAGCCCTCCACTGGGCACCGGCGCCGGGCCCTACACAGCCCCAGCCTCACCTCTCCCTACAACCCCAGGGGGCAGGGTCTGGGCTTGTCCCCATTTTACAGACGAGGAAACTGAGGCTCAGAGAGGTCGGGTGAGTAGCTTTGGATCACAGTTAGGCAGAGTAGGGCTGGGATTTGAACTCAGGCCTGTCTGGCTCTTACCTGCCCGCTCTCAGTGCAGTGAGGGGAGGCCACTTCCACCTTCCCTGCCTGGGTCAGATAGAGGCCTGGAAGCTCTCTATGGTCCCATTTGTAAAATGCAGACGCTGAGGAGGTGAGATCGTGGAAGCAGAAGGATTAGAACCCATTTCTGACATCTCAGGAGGAAACGGGACTGACTACTCTTTTTTTTTTCCAATAAAGTTCTGTTTACAAAAGCAGGGCTACAGTTTGCCAACCTGGTAGAAGGTAAAAAGTTAGCATCCCCCATGTCCCCCCACAACCCAGCTCTCCAGACATGGCTGCTGTTGGGGATCCAGTCTGTATATGCCCTGGCATCCACAGAAGTGTTTACAAATGCAGAGTTCAGTCACATAGGTTCCGTCCTACAGAACGCAGTTCTGCGTCTTACTTTTCTCCTGTTTCCATTGCACAGACACACGTGGGAGGGTATATATTCTTTTTTAGACAAATAGGACCGTATTGTGCATATTGTTCTATAGTTTCCTTTCTTCAGCTGGCAGTGATTCAGTGCCAGTGCATATAGATTTATGACATTCTTCTTTTTTTCCCCACTTGGCATTTAATTTATTTACTTTTGTCTCAAATTCTTTTATGGTTTTATGCAAAAAGAATTTTGTCTATTTTTAGTTACACAAAGTTTTATTTACAATTATATTTTTTCAGCTTTATGTTTGACTATTCTTCAGGCAGGAAATACAAGGGCCCCAGTGATGACTCTTCTTATGAGTGATAGTTCCTCATAGGAAGGGGGTCCCTCTGCCCACAAAGTGTCTCATCTGAAGGACCAAGGTTCCCTGGATGAGGCAGACAGCCATAAAAGGCTTTCCCCAAAACCTGGCTTCAGGACCGGACACCTGGCCTGGGTGGGGGGGAGTCTCGGCTGGGAAGGCCCTTCAACCTGGGGTGGGGGTGGGTGGGGAGTGGGTAGGGGAAGGAGGGTGGGGCTCAGCTCTGCCTAAGGCCTGTGTGGGTCCCACCCAGGGGCGGCGTGGGGAGGTCCTTTTGGGTCCCTGGGAAAGAAGGAGGGATTCTCTGTAGTACTCAGGAAATGAGAGAGAAAAAAGGAAGCAGGTGCATTTGAAACACAAAGACAGTCTGTGGAAAACCGACACTCGCCAAGAGGGTCTGAGCTGTACTGCTGGGTGACTTGGTTCTTTGTTTATGCTCTTGTCATTGTTGTTTTGATTCAGTTTAGGAGTTTTCTTAGTAATCACCACCAGGAAAGTCAGGCGGCCACACAAATGAAAAAAAAAACACAAAGAACAACAAAACAGGGTGGAGATGACAACAGATCAACAAATCTAAGGACATGTTCACAGGACTCACCCATCTTTCTAAGATGAAAATGAGCCTAAGCCTAAAGTCACATCTTTTTTCCTGATTCTCTTTGTCTTTTTTAAAAAAGTACTTCCCCCCCATTAAAGTACAGTAGATTTATAGAATATATATATATATATATTACTTTTCATATTCTTTTTCATTATAGGGCATTACAAGGTATTGAATATAGTTCCCTGTGCTACACAGTAGGACCTTGTTGTTTATCCATTTTATATATAGTAGTTAGTATCTGCAAATCTCAAACTCCCAATTTATTCCTCCCCACCCCGTTTACCCTCTGGTAACCGTAAGTTTGTTTTCTGTGAGTCTATCTCTATTTTGTAAGTAAGTTCATTTGTGTCCCCCACCTTTTTTTAGATTCCACACATAAGTGATATCATATGGTGTTTTTCTTTCTCCTTCTGACTTACTTCACTTAGTATGACAATCTCAAGGTCCATCCATGTTTCTGTAAATGGCATTGTTTTATTCTTTTTTATGGCTGAATAGTATTCCATTGTGTATCTATACACTATACAACTTCTTTATCCAGTCATCTGCCGATGGTCATTTAGGTTGTTTCCATGTCTTGGCTATTGTAAATAGTGCTGCTCTGAACATTGGGATGCATGTATTAAAAAGTAACTTTCAACGGCAAAAATAGTACACAGCCTCCTTATAAAATATTACACATTATAAATAAAGCTCAGGAACCCCTTCTCCACTGGGCAGATGGAGGGACCCTCTCCCATCAACCACTGAGTCCCACATACTGGGGGTCTTTGCAGGCTGGGGAGAGCTTTGTAGGCTTCTCTTTATTTACTACTTAGTTCTGAGAGTGGACTCAGTGCTGGTGACTAAAGCATATGCTTAAAGAAGCGAGTTTTGTAAGTCTGATCCCAAACTTGGCTACAACACCTCGCTCCTCAGACGGGCCCAGAAAGGTCTGAATTGCCCCCAAGACTCTCCCCCCAAGCAGTACCCCAGCTTCTTTGGTGAAGCTCTCTCACACACCTCCCCACCAGCCCCCCGTTTGAGCCTGTGCTGGCTGGCATCAGCTTTTCCATTTTAAAAGCCATGCACCAAAGACTCCTCAGAGCTCAGAATCTAGCCTAAACCACCCTCCTGGGATGGTTTTCCGCCGTAGCAGTGACTGTACCTCCACATCCTGCTTCTCGCCGAGGGCTCAGGAGGTGGTGACCTTCCAGCATGAATGTCCTATCCCTGGGCTTCAATCGGCGTCCCTAAGTTTCCTGACTAAAGCCAGCTGCTCCTGTGTCAGGATTCATGAAGCTCTGAGCCTGCATTCTTATGGAGCCTTTCCACCCAGTCTCTCAAACCAGGAGCCTAGGAGACTCATGAGGTTCTGGAACATTCTACAAGGTCATAAATACCAGACTTTTAAGCAGCAGGTTGTAGAAACAGAGGAAAGAGATGAAGCAGCCTCCACCCTGAAGCTGCCCTTCCCACCCCCTCCAAGCTGAGCTCATCCACACTGCGTCACGGGGGGACAGCCCCGAAGTCCCCCACTGGACCACAGTGTGACTCTGAGGATGACGTGGGCTACCGTGTGGGTGGTAGCAGCTGAAGTGGGTACCCTGAAGGGGGAACAGTTGGGACAAGAGGTAGAAAAGTAAGACAGTATGAAAAACTTTAGGACCTGAGGTCTAGAACATTCTTCTCAGAGACTCCTGAGCAGACTGCCCTGCACACAAAGGACTGTTCACAAAGGTCAGGGCAGCGTGGGAGACTTCAGCTGCTTTCCCTTCCTAGAGGTTAATAGTGTTCATTAGCACATTAAAGGCCCTGAGAAGTCCTGCAGTAATGGAAGAGTTCAACTTTCTAACCCAAGATTTCCCAAACTTACTAGTTCAGAGAACTCTTTCCTGGCAAAATGCCCGTTTCTGTCTCCGTGAGGATCACATGTTGAGACCTGCTGGCCTGGCCATCTAGGGGTGGGAGCAATGCTGGTCACAGTGCTTCTTAAACAGTTGTCACCTTCTGCTGCCTGACTGCAAGGGCCCTGGCACCCAACTTTGCTTCTGATAGGTTAGACAGACTCAGGGGTTTTAATGACAGCTTGAGTTTAAAACTATGGGTCTCAAACTTTGGTCTCTGGGCCAAACCTGGCCCACTGCTTGTCTTTGTAAATAAAGTTTTATTGAAACACAGCCACTCTCATTTCTTTCCATATGACCTATGACTGCCTTTGTGCTGCGATGGTAGGGCTGATGAGTCATGACAGAGATCTACAAAGACTAAAATCTTTACTGTTTGGCCCTTTAGAGAAAAAGTCTGCTGAAACCTGATTTAAGAGAAAATCAAAACTCACTTGAAACGTTGACTCTATAAAGCCTCAATATCATGGAAAATTTAGACTTTAAATCCCTATAATTTGGACCGTTGCAGTTGCACTATGGTTAACTGTTTGATATTACTGGCCCACACAAGGGTCCAAGTGTAAAGAAGGGCGTGTGTTTGTGTGTGTGTGTGAATAAGATCACGTGTGCAGAGATCCTCTGCCACCTCGCTGGAGACTCAGAATTTTTTATTAAATGTGTCCAGTATGTATTAATTGCTCAACCAGTATGATTTCTATACAGGAATTATTCAAGGGACCCACAATCCTATTTGAGGGGCAGGTGCTATCTGGACAAGACCAAACCCCCTTTCCTTCCTGGTTGGACGTTAGGGGCTAATTCGGTCACCTCCTGAGTGTGACCTTCAGCCCCGTTCTCAAATGCCGTGTGTGGGCATCGCTTGTATCCCATGTAACTAGGGCGCGTCCGGCTGCTCCGTGTATAAACCACATGACCGCCTGGGAAGCAGATGGTCTTACAGGTGTAACCCACAGACTGCAGATGACCGGTGGGCAAAAGCAAGGTGTGCGTGACTTATAGTGGCATCCACGGCGGGACATTCAGGATTCCGGAGGCCAGACTGAGCAAAACCGCTCTCTGGCACCCGGCAAGGTCTGCCTGGAGAGACGCTGGGGTTTTTCTGCCACATCCTTTAGTTTTTATTGCACTCAGTCGCCTTGTATATTTAATGGGGAAATTTGCTTAAGTGGTTACTGAGCCACGGGGAATAAAGGCAGGGAGTGGGGAGCGGCTCTCCAACCCTGAGACTGGCAAAGTGGCCTCATGAATCAGACCTGTGCTGTTCATGTTTAGGGCATTAAGACTTGAAGCTAAAATTGTAGCAGGAGCTAATCTGAGCAGAGGCAGCCTGTCTCTTCTACAGATTTATGATGTTTACTCAACAATGGAGTTTCCCTCCCTCTCGTCGCAATACAGTGTCAGCCAGCCGTGATGAAGGTCCTGCTTTTTGTGTGAATGGGCAGAGCCTTTTTTTAAAAAAAAAAGTCTTCATGAGTGAGAAGAGCAGATCCTGTATCTGATCCTCCCCATTCGGCGCTCCGTTGAAGAAGCAATGTGGGGGGGAGCTGTCAGGGTGACCAGTGGTTATGGCGGAGTTGAAGGGCCACATTGCTCTGCCCGAGATGCTCTATTCAGTGCCACTCACACAAGCCTGATGTTGAATCAGGAGCATCCTGGCCATCGTGCCACCACGAGAGGGACTCAGAGCCCCCTTCTAGAAGGAGGTTCATTACCATGCAGCGTGAGCAGCGTCCCTCCTGCGCTGGGACACGGAGGCGAGGAAGGGCGCCTGCCTGAAAGCGCCCAGGAGCTTTTGTCTTCTCTCTGTTCTGGTCGTGCTGGTCTTTAGTTGTATGACTTTGTTTTGGGTCTGATGATTGGCGATGAATCTGGGTCAGTAACACCAATCACATAAGGTTGTTTCACAAACGAAGTTCACACTTTTAAACAGTTTGGTTAAATAAACCCACTCGGAGGACCAGCGTGGCCACTTCCTAACTGGGTCATTTGGGGCAAGTTGCTTGTCCACCGCGCCTCATTTCTCCATCTCAAAATGGGGAGGACACTATTACCTGCCTCATCGGGCTGTGGCTGAGGGTATGGAAGTGCTTTTTAGAACAAACATGTCCAAACGTTTTCAGTAAATATTAGATTCTTGTCTCACTTTGATGGAAAGATGTATTTCTCCTTGAATTTAGGGAGAAATCAAGGGAGATGATATTTTATGCCGAAGTTACACACACTGGCATAAACCAAGCTAAAAATCTATTTTTACGGGTACTAGGAGGAGGGTATCTAAATGACATGTTACCCTTAGAGGATCTAAAAGTTTTTCCTAAAGTGAACACCATCACATTATCATTTCACAACCTTTTCTTTAAAAGAGTCCCAGCTTTCTAGTACTTGCGTTTGTTTCGTCATTTAAGCCAGTGTCATACAACGGACGTGAAGCAGGCATTACTTTTTCCCCCTCCAGTAAACAGTAGAATTTTCCTGATTGAACTCAATATAAGAAACACAGAGTTAGCTTCAAATAAACAGCACCCCCTCAACCTGCCACACTAGGGGGCCCTTTTCCTAACAGGAGTTTAGGAGAGAGGAGCCGAAGGAGATTCAGATGTGATGATGGATCGTAGGGGAAGATTTATTTACCAATGGGAGGAATGCTCTCAGCTCTAACTTTGCTGGGGCACGCCGCCACTTCCACACAAGTATTCAGGTAATTTTGCAAAGCACTTTCGAGATAGAAACACACATGTGCACATACACAGGAGCTATATTTAGTAACACTACCCAGGCGGCCTTTGCCTTAAAAACTCCTATTTCATCATCTGGCTGGAGAACGATCAGCTTAGTCATTACTAGGAACCCAGAGAAGAAGAGCCTTGGATACTAGAATCAACCAACCAACCAGAGCAGGAACAGCAAGCACCACCCCAAGTAACTAACTTCTTCAGGATGTTAAGAGCATCCTAAAACAACACGCAAGTCTCCCGGTGTAAATAGTTTGAAATAAATCAAGGAGAGGAAAAGAAAAAGTATCAACTACAGACAACCGAATTTCTCAAAAATATTTTATCTACACAGCCTGACAAATGCATCTTCAAACTTACCAGTCCCCACAAACACGGCACTGACTGACACTCTGGTCACCGGGAAGGCTGGGAAATGAAGGAAGTTCCCATTTTGTAGTATTTACTGATGTCTCCCCCTTGTTTGCTTTGGGAGAGTGGCGAACTGCAGAACTACTGGAATGTGTGGAACGGTTTGCTGGTAACACCCGCTCAGGCCTTCCAGAACTAAACTTCCCAATGAATTGCAGAAGACTGAAGACCTCCCTGGGTTTTTCTGCAGAGCAGACTCATATGTGTGTATGATCATAATATTTAAAGAAGGGAGGAGCCCAGAGGTCAGGAAGGAGGTGCTTTACAAGCCCAGATGAGATCTGATTGGGAGTATGAGGTTGTCCATCAGATAAAAGTACCACACACACAGCCTGGATTTGAGCCCACTCCTTAATTTATTCTGAAAGAAAAGGAGGGGAGAATGATGGGAACAGAGCCTTAGGGATTAACTTCTCACCAACTGCCTCTCTTAACACACTCTGTGATTTGTTTCAATCCAGCCTTTAAAATTGGTAGGAATGTAAACTGGTACAGCCACTGTGGAAAACAGTATGGAGGTTTCTTTAAAAATTAAAAACAGAACTACCATATGACTCAGCACTTCCATTCCCGGGTCTATATCTGAAAAAAATGAAAACACTAATTTGAAAAGATACACGTACCCCAGTGTTCATAGCAGCACTATTCACAATAGGCAAGATGTGGACGCAACCTAGGTGTCCATCAACAGATGAGTGGATAAAAAAGATGTAATGTGTATATGTATATATAATGGAATACTACTCAGCCATAAAAAGAATGAAATTCTGCCATTTGCAGGACCTGGAGGTATTATGCTTAGTGAAATAAGTCAGGCAGAGAAAGACAAATACTGTATGATATCACTTATATATGGAATCTAAAAAATAAAACAAATCAGTGACTATAACAAAAAAGAAATAGATCACAGAGAACAAGCTAGTGGCTATTAGTGGGGAGGAAAAATGGGACAGGACCAGACAGGGGTAGGGGATTAATGTGTATAAACTATTATGTATGAAATAAATAAACTACAAGGATATATTGTACAACACAGGGAATATAATCAATATTTCACAATAACTCTAAAGGGAATATAACTTTTAAAAATTGTGGATCACTCTGTTGTACACCTGAAATTCAGATAACATTGTACTTCAACTATACCTCAATATGAACAAACAGATAAATAATTTTTTAAAAAGAATCAGCAATTTATTTCATCTCTGCCTCCTTCTTCCACTTCCTCTTCCTTCTTCTAAGAAGGCAGGAAGAAATTTTTTAGAAGTCCTATCAACCTTGCCCTATATCTTAGAAGACTTGAAATGTTTATTCTCAATGTCTTCAGATTCCCTTCCAATGGGAGCTTGATTTGAAAGACTCCACCAGCCTTCAACTGAGCAGACACAATCACTGTAGGTATAAAAGTCAGGAGAGGGAGAGTTGTTTTGAGGCTGGGGTCGCAATCAGGCCTTTGGATCCCTAAAGGACTTGCCATCACCTCTACGACTCCATCACAACTTGGTATAGAAAGGGTTTGTCTTTTCCTCCAACGATTCCAAAGCCAGTTACAGACCTGGTGCTCTGACCACATCTCCCCAAGGCTTGAAAGCCCAAAGTTTCTATCTTCCTTTAACAGTTAAGGACATGACAGGGCAGGGGTTAAATGACAGTTTCAAGTGAAAAGCTCATGCTATAACCCAGGTCCTCCTCCTTCTGCTTGGTCCCCCTTCAGTGTTTTCCTTTATCACAAAACCCTCTTGCACAATCCATGGAGTGGACAGTGTTAGTAAACAAAGGCTGCTGTCAGCCACCTGCCTGGAGGAAGAAAGGATATTACATGTGTATCTGAAGCTCACTCTGCTCCCAGGACTTCAGATGCCCCCCCCCCCCCGACGTCCCTAAACATCTCAGAAGTTCCAAGGGCTGGAAACAGAGCAAGGATCTGAGTCCACGGGGAAACGGAGTTCAGGGAGAGTTTCTAATTATAAACAACAAACTGGAGTTTGGATTGTCTCAGAAACCTTCTACAGAATGACTTTTCTCCCTTCATTGTCTGACTTTTGCTATTTTTTTGAATTGGTGTGTTTATACAACTTCAAGTTATTTTTTTTTTTTAGATTAGTTTTTGGTGGCCAAGTGTCTCCAGAAGCAGAATTAAGAAGCAGAATAATAAGGCTTTCAATCACGCACAAGACTGACAATTAGCTAATAAAAATCCTTTTTTTTTCTTCCTATTTCCTCAAAAGGCAGTTCTCAGAAAAACAATTCATTTACTGTTATGTACCCTGTTTACCAGCAAGGTTAAAAGTTCAGGAAAATGAAAGACAGCAAAATATTTACATTAAAGCAAATCGGTGCCCCTCTACCGTGTCTGGCCCTGCAGATGCAGGACCGGGCCCTTGTCACGCCGTCGCAGGCGAAGGAAGTCGCGCTCTGGCTGGCTGGCCCGGGGCCACTCTGCTCACTCTCTCTCCAACCCTTTTTTGTCTTTTCCCTGAGCCTGCTGTCTCTGCTTCCCTTGCTTTCTAGATCCTGTCTCCCTTTTGCTATTATTTGATGGCTGAGGGCATTAGGACCCCATCAGTTTTTTTTCCTAATGGCATGTTTCTACTACTTTCTGATACATTATTGTTTTTTAATCCTCAATTTTTATGAACTGAAATAACAAGGACGATTGTGACCATCTGTTGAATCTGTCCGTCGTGCCAGCTGTTAGGCTGGGCGCTTTCCTACATCCCCGCAAATATCCTCCCTTGCTGGCATGGGAAGCACTGTTCTCCCTAAGAGATGGATTTGAAAACGGAGACTTGGAGACATCAGAGATGCAGACCAAACACCACGCAGACCAGCGCTGGGGCCAGTCTGATCAAGTTCTGGAATCTACAGAGTCTCCATTTTTCCAGCTCTACAGGAGGGGCCCCAGCACTGACCATGTCTTCAGAAGTACTTTTCTGGGTCGTTCTTGCCTCAGAAAGAGACAGGTCAAGGAAGTCAGTGGTCTCCATCTAAGGTGAGCAATGCTCTCCCAGAGGGGACAGCCGGTCAGAGCCGGGCAGGAGGCCAGGTGAGCATTGGGCCAGGCCGGCCGTCCCTGCCTTGGCCAGCCTCTCACAGCCGTGCAGATCACCATGGAAACCTGCCCGTGACCGAGAGAAGGGCCCCACCTGGTTGGGGTGGGCAGCCTCTGCAGTCTGCCCAGGAGAAGGCACAATCGGGGTGCCAGCCTGGGACCAGAGCTGGAGAGGGGGGCACATCTCTCCTCCTCCACAGACACTGGAGCCAGGAGCGGTGCTCAGGTGCCCTGCGTCAGTGAGCAGGGCAGAAGGAAGGGGATTGTACCCAGATGACTCTGCCTTGGGCACATCCTTCTTGCGGCCCTACTATGTGCCAGTCAACAGCTAGGCGTGAACATCGCAGCCCAGGCCTGCCCTCAAGGGCTCCGCATGCCTGCGCTCACCAGGCCTGGAAAGTGTTTCCGTCCCTCCCACCCATGCCCACCGCTCAGAGTGGGAGCATACTGGTCCTGGGGGACAGAGGTCTTCCCTTCTGCAATGTCACATGGGTCTGAAGGGAGCCTGGGAACAACCCCTAGGGCTCAAGAAACACATCCCCCACACCCATTACACACACACACACACACACCCGCCACCTGCACACACCATGGACACCCACACACGCGCACACACACAACACAAACACGCACACCACCCACACGAACACGTGTGCCCCACACTACTCACGTGACCACACCCCCCTCGCACATGCATGCACCTGCTCCTCTCACTCCCCCACCGCTGGCTCTGCTTATTCTGGGGCAGCCCTGCCAGAACCCCAGGTGACCGGCCAAGCCCCCTCCCTTCTAGAAGAGATGCCGGGTGTGTGCAAGAGTTAGTGTTTATAAAGTAACTTCTTGGGAAAATTTAAAAGCGGTATAATGTGAGCTAAACTTTGGAGGGTGTTTTTGGTTGGGGGGTAATTAGATTCATTCATTTATTTTTTAAATGGAGGTGGTGGGGATTGAACCCAGGACCCCACGCATGCTGGGTAGGCATTCCACCACTGAGCTGTACCCTCCCCCTTAACGTGGGCTAAAGATAGAGTGAACGCATATGTTCTTGTCCAAACCAGCACAGGTCCGAGAGGAATCCGCAGGCAGGAGCTGATGTCTGGCAGGTATGAATGGGACCGTCCTGAGCAACCCGGGGGCCCGGCCTCCTCACCTAAAGGGACCAGGGACTGTCATTCCAGAGCGGTGTTCTGCTGCCTTTAGAGGCTCCAGAGATTTAAAAAAAATAATAATATAATGGAATGAGAATCGGTAAGAGCTGGAGGCAGAACACTGATGGTTTTGGACGGTATTTTTGCTTTTCCTCCTCAAATGGCAGCAAAGGCCACCTCCTCAGGTGTCCCTGGCGCCTTAGCCCGGCCCCTCCCCGTCTCACGCTTTCTCACCCCGCTGTTAGCTGAGGGGGTGGAGGCCTGCCTGGGGCCCCGGGGCCTCTGTTGAATGGAGTTCCCCGTCCCACCCACCCCACCAGCTCCTCAGAGGAGTCGAGACCAAATTCACTTGACCAACATTTCTTCACCACCTACGTAAAGCAGGCACATGCTGGGCTGTGGAGGTGAAAGGTGTTGGTACAGAGCTCTGACCTCAAGGGGCCCGGAGCCGGGCTGGCAGCTGAGCTCCCCGGTCTCCTGGGATCTGTTTGTAAAGCAGATTCTGGTGCCGAACAGCCAGGGTGGGGCCCCTCCCTTTCTGACCCATCCACCCCACTTTGAGAAGCAGGCAGTTTGCAGAGAACAGATCTGTCCACGTCCCAGACCTCTGAGGTGTGAGGAAGCTCACACTTGTCCGGCAGGAGGCAGGACCGATGTGACCACTGAGTCAGCTTGGAAGAGGGGCCCACACCTGCCTGCAGGGCCGCTGGGGCACGAAGGGGGCCAGGACTCAGCAGGGATCGTTTGACTTTCAATCGCCCCATTTTCAGTTATGCTCTGGTGTCTTCCTTCCAACTGGCGCTTACCATTCACGGTCCTTTATAAGGAAAAATGGCGTTTGCTTCTACATATTTACAAAATACAAAGAGGCAGCATGGGAGAGAGATGGGTGAGACCAGACTGCTCTGGATTTAAATCCAGGATGTACCTTCATGTTACCAGTTTTGTGATCTGAAGCAAATTGAAACTCTGTTTTCTTTACTGAAACAAGTGGATAAAAACCCCACCCCCGGGACCTGTTAGGAGGACTGGGAAAAAGGCTGTGAACCACCCAAAGGGCTGGGATGATTCTAAAGGTTCATGTTTATTAATCCGCCTACTTAGACAATCATCACTGAAAGCGCGGTATCTGTAGACCTGGGGAGAAGATGTGAATGACTGTGCCCCGCAAGCCCCAGGGACTCAGATGGCTTTTGAAGTCCAGCTAAGTCATGGGAAAAGAGAAACAGACCCGGGATTACGAAAGAGAGAGCATCACACGAAGATGGACCTTCAACAGGGAACTCAAGTCTCATATCTGGAGACGTCAGTGCTCCCCAGGCACCTGTGAGTCAAGGCTAGACTTCCCCCAGGTTGACCCCCTTCTACTGGATCAAAGCAAACGTGACTTGAAAGCACATCAATATTCACGGGAAAAAAATTTCGATCTAGAAATTTCAAGTCAA
Organism: Vicugna pacos; assembly: GCF_048564905.1. NCBI lineage: Eukaryota > Metazoa > Chordata > Mammalia > Artiodactyla > Camelidae > Vicugna > Vicugna pacos. The sequence goes on from NC_133014.1 coordinate 10,253,480, forward strand.
GCCATTTGTCAGAGAGCCTCAGCCTAGGTAAGCCGGTTGCAGCTCGCTCGCCTGAACTATGAAACCCTCACGGCTTTTGATAACAAAGTCAGAAGCCGTTGTGGGGATTCACGGGCCTGGCTGGTTCAATTACGGTGCATTTCTGAGCCCGATGCTCACGTGGGGAGCAGGGGAGGAACGTGCCTTGTCCCCAGTAAGTTTTCATCTCCACTGGATTCGTTTTCTCTGACTGGCATCTCTGGTGACAAGGGAACAGGGGGACCAACCAGCGTGAGGAGGCAGCTGCCTGCATCCCAGGCGGGGAGCCTGTGTGTGACCCCCTCCCGGCTGGACAAGTACACAGAGCCCTTGACTCCACCTTGCTTTTGCTGTGCTTGAAACTCTACCTTCAGAGCAACTTGCAAACACCTTAGAGATACTGGAGTGAAAAGGAGAGTCTGGAAGATGGGGGACGAGCAAATATCACCACCGTTTCCCCAAAGAATGCGTTCTAAAAGCTACAGAAGAGCAGACTGACTCCAATTTCCGGGCAAGCCCAGAAGAGGCATGAGGCAACGTGCACAAGCATCTTGGGAAGAAAGTGGTGGTCTCTGAAGAGGCAACGCAAGTTCTCTAAGAGAAAGTCATTCCATGCTAACCTCATTTCCTGTTTTGACGAGCTTCACCAGAACAGTCGATTAGGGGAATGCCCCAGAAAGTGTGTCTTGCTTTCAGTAAAGCATCTGAAAACCTCTTATCGGGTCCTATGTACGTAAGACACAAAAGATGGGCCCGGTGATAGTGTGGCCAGAAGAATTCATGGCTGGTAGGACAACCATCGCCAAGGGGTCCACTCACGGCATCGTGACAACCCTGCGGCCCCTGCTCCCACTGCAGCCACTGGAGACGGCCAGGCCGCCCACCTGGGAGGTCTCGGTTGGACAGACTCTCACTCCACTGGCAAGTGTGGCTGGTAATGGTTGTCTGAAGCTCTACACCCAGAGAAGGTTAAAGAACCCAAGGGGACAGTGTCAGTCTGTGGCCGGTTTTGCCCCAGTTCTGTTCTTTGGAGGAAGCAGGGTTATTCCCAGGGAGGGTCACAGGGCCCTGTCCTGTGTTTGTCCCCACTGAACAAACAACTTGGAGGAAAACACTGAAGGCCTATTTAGCACATTTACAAATCACACAAACCTCTGAGGACACAGTGGCCTCCAAGAAACAACTCACACGAGTCGGAAAGCCTGGATGAGACAAGACAGAACAAAGGTGAAGTCCTGTTTCCTTTAAAACCACAGTGCCCTGGAGCAGCATGAAATCTGGGTGCATTTGATTCTTGTCATGCGTCTGCGTCCTCGAGTGTGGCCAGACATGACAAAAATGACACCACTGTACCGTCACCTTTACTTTTAAATTCTTTTCGTAATATTAAGCTCTTTCTCGGGGTGTTAGACACCCACTGAAAATCCCTTCCCTACTTATGGGACCGTCTTAAGTGAGGACAAAGTAAGTCAGAGGTGGTAAAGTGCTTTGAAAAAGGGAAAGCTCTGAAATTCAAAATAGTATTATTATTTGTTGTAAGGTGCTTTCCCTCCAAAAAAAGAAAGAAAAACTGACAGTCTGCGAGCGATAAGCAGAAAGTGATTGAGCGTTAACTGCTGTTTCTCCGGCTCTCACCCCAGACCGGTCGGCTTGCACAGATGCCGGGCTGAGCCCATCTCCAAAGCCCAAATGCCCCACAACGCCAAGCCCCTCCCCTGGCGATCTGCTTTTCTAGAACTTCTTCCTGGAAGGCTTGGTTCCCACCAGCCTCAATTCTGGGCTTCCAGTAATTAAATATTCATTCAGCCAGCTCCCCTTTCCAGGGCTGGGGCTTCAAAGAGGCAACCAAGTAAATGCCACAGGAAGTCTTCTAAAATACTTGCAAGTATTTTAAACTCTTTGCAATCCTACCATGTTGCTCTCTCTCCTGCACACGGCCTGGCTCAAAAGGTAGGTGACAAATACACAAATAACAACCTTAAAAGTCTTTCAGGGTCAGTGTAATTTCACTTGGCAGTTACAGGCATCAGAGTTCCCCTAGACTGAGCTGTCGGCTGGAACTTTCTGTGACGGTATACGTGTTCCATTATCTGTGCTGTCCAATATGGCGGCCGTAAGTCAAGGCCATATTTATTTACATTTCAATCAATTGAAATGAAAAGGAATTTAAAATTTAGTTCCTCAGTCACACCAGCCACATCTTCAGTTTTCAGTAGACACTCTTGGGAAGTGGCTGGTAGCTACCATATTGGACAACAGAGAGACCTAGACCAGCAGTTCTCAACCTTGACTACACAATGGAATTATGTGAGGAATTGTTTTAAAAATACTGATGTTTGCTCCTTCATCCTAAATTCTGGTGTGAGTAGTCCTGGTGGAGCCTGGGCATTTGCGTTTTTTAAAACTCCTGGGTAACTCTAACGTCTGGCCAGACTTCAGGACCATTGACCTGACCACCTGGGTCTGTGTGAGTGCCCCACCACGCACGTCCACAGTCCCGCCACGGGGCCTGGGCTGCCAGCACCTGCCGGGGCTGGGTCTCTGCTGCATCAGATACATTTTTGCACTGCCTCCTCCTCTTCTAGAACCCAGAGAAATGGAGCCAGCAGAGGTGGGAAAAGAGAATCTCAGGGCAGAGTGCAAGCTCTGGGATAACTTCACCGAGCCTTCCTAGTGTTCTGCCAAGGAAATTAGCCTCCAGGGAAGTTCAGTGACTCGCCCGCCAGAGCCAAGGGCTGGCAGAGCCGGGATGGGAGCCCTGTACTCAGACGCCCCACTGAGGACACGTCCCTCCACTACGTGGTCACGTGTAATCTTCGGGAACGTAAGCAAACACAATTTAACATATTAATAATGCAAAGCTTGGTTTCAGATGAGAGTCTGATCACCCGGAGAGCGGATAGTTCATGAGCAACCTTTTCTGCTGGGGGTGTCCTGGCAGAATGCCCGGGTCCTCTCTGGGGCTGCTCCAGTGACCTCCTTAGCTTATCAGCGTAAATGGATTCACAATTTCCTCATCCAACAATTATCGAGCAGGGTGCCAAGTGCTGGGGACAGACTGAGGGGTGAGATAGACTAGAACCTGCCTTTACAGAGCCAAAATCTGAGGAGGCAGGGGACAGGCAGACGGCTAACAAATGACCAAGCAGGATAAATGTAGGGGGATCTCTCAGGACAGGTGGTCAGAGAGGTGCCCCCCTGAGTTGGAGACCCCTGAACTGAGACTCGGATTTACATCGCAAATACACTGTGCTGGGCAGTAGGGAGTTCTGAGTTGATCATCACGGTCCACTGATAAATCAGTCCTTAGACGTGCGAAATAGCACAGCACATTCATTTTATGTTATTCTTCCACGTCTGCTGAGCTTCAGTGTGAAGCCAGACAGGAGCTGCTGGAAGGCACCTACTAATGGCCTCCTGGGGACATCCCCGGAAGCATGGATTTGTCCTCCTAAGGGTTGGGGAGGAGAGTGGGACTCTGCAGAAGGAATGTTCTGATACTTACTCATTTCAAAGAATGTTTAGTTGCCAATTCCAGGGGCTCAGATGTGAAGCATGGATTTTAAAAAAAATCAGGGCATCTAAGGACATGACCGTGCTGTCTGTCTGTCATGACCTGCCCAGGACCCCTTATGCTTCTTGAGTGAAGCCCAGCAATGCCCACTCATCAGGAGGCTACAGGTGCTGGGACGGCCGGGACAGAGCTGAGCTCATCCACGGCCTTGTCTCCAGAACATGGCACACAGGGCGCCCTAAGGAAACCTCTATGGACTGAAAAAGTGAGTGGGTGACCAATGTGTGGAGGGAAGGAGGCAGGTAGCTGAGACGACAGAGTTCTCCAGGAGAAAGCTCTAGGTTGGTGATGATCTGGGGGCACCATTTGTAGGTCCTGATCAGAGAGGGTGTGGGGAGAGACTTCCAAATGTCATCCACTGTTGTTCTCAAATGTCACCATGCCAGTACTCACTCTAGAGAGGTCCTCCAGAGAGAGAGAGGAAAGGCAGGGTAAGCAAGGCTGAGTAATAAGAGAGTCAAGTTAACACACTTCTAGATCTGTCACAACGATCTGTGTGGTTGTGGCAGCGTTTACTTGTGGTCCTATAGAAATGAATCTCAAACGCTCTTTGGTGGCCTTTAAATTACTATCTGAACACAGCTAATAAGCAAACAATCCATTGTTCTTTAGTTACGCTTTTAATGAGGGGAAGGGGATTAAGACACACGTTGAATGGCCAGATAAATAGGAAACGGACCAGACTAGACCGTGACCACAATATCGCAGACGCGTCATAGTGATACAGAGGCCCCTGGAGTCCACGGCTGTTGGCATCAGGTCCCAGGGCCAGCCCATCCCCTGCACTCCGGCTGAGGGCAGCAGGTAGAGACGCTGGAGGGGGCTGAGTCCTGATTTTTCTGTGCCTGTGTCATTTTCGAGCAAGTGTGTCATAGAGCTTCCTGTTTCATCTCCCAGTTATTCTGAAACAAAAACATGCATGAAAAACACAGGTCACTGCCAACCGCATTGAGACACAGTCATTCCAGTACATGGAAACCGAAAAGGGAAAGACAGATCGTAAATGCCGCAATGAGCCGGGGAATCAGATTTATCAGCATCTATTCAAATAGTGATAATCAACAAAACTGCGGTGTGATGGGGGGCGGAGGGCAGGGCGTCTGTTTAAAAATAATTCAGAAGAGACTGTAAAGGCAGGTGTTCCCAGAAGCCCACTGCCTGTTTACTGAAAACCTGAAGTCAGGTCTGACCCTCTGGGTCCGGGTCTAAGCCTGGGGTACACCGAGGCCTTCCCCTGCGTGCTCCGGTTGGTCTAGCTGAAAAGTCAGTCACACAGGACTTTCAGGATGACCCTGGTGTTTACCGAATCTTTGATCCCCTCCCCTCTTCCCATCCGGGAGAGTTGGCATCAAAGCATCGTGAGCAGACAAGCTTGTGCCTGGCAGCCTCAGCAAAGCAGAGGAAGAGAAAAGATGGGAAGAGGAAGCCCTGGCTCAAGCAAAGGCCCTGGGGACAGCGCAGCGCTGAGAACAGCTCCAAAGAGTTTGATTCTACTCAAAACGGCTTTGCCCGTTGGGGCCAGTATGATTTGGGTCCCAAGCAGCACATCGTTTGCGGAAGCTCACTCTCAGTTCTCCCAAACAAGTGAAGGGATACTTCCAAAGACAAACCAACCGAGGCACAGGCTGATTTAGAAATACAAATGGCACCGCCTCGCCTGGAGGCCATAGCCCCACAAGCCAGCTTTGTGCTTTAAATTTGCTGCTCAGACACTTGGAGGAGGAAGAGAGGACTGGAGAAGCAGGGCCACTTTCCATTCACCAGGAAAGCCAGCTGTCCCTCCCCATTTCCTGATTTTTGTTAATGGCGCAAAATTATTTGCAAAAAGGCTGGGGTGGGAGGCTGCACTGATTTTGGAAAAAATCCATCCTTCCGGGAGTCATTCACAATGTGCAGTAGCACACAGGAAACCCCGAGAAGTTAGGAAATAAAGAAAGCTGCTTAAACTAGGTTCTCGTGTGCTTCCCAAACATATCTGGAGCTGAAGCCCTCTCACACAGGACCCTTTGCCAGCAGGGTTCCACTGGGCAGTAGAGAGCAAAGCTTCTCTTAGACTCAGAGTCCTTGCTGTCCCGACACTCATACAGCAGTTGTGGCAGTCTGTGTTTACTTCTTGAGACTCTGTCTTGCTTTTCCTCAATGTCTTTCCCCTAATGCCCTGCACATAGAACTTAGCTGCTTCACACAAACTCCTGCAGCCTTTATTTTTTCCTCAAAGGTCTCATGTACCAGTGGCAGTGCAATGCCGGGCTTCCTGAGAGGTGATGACGCTGGCTGTGTGGTAGCTAACGTTCTGGGGAGAACGCTGCCCAGGTGAGCCTTTTGGGAAAACCAGCTTCCTGATTTGTTTCCTATGAGCTAGCATTTTCTAATGTGACTTAATATCCAAATCTGGGCCCAAGATTTCATACGCAGTGCCTTCCTGGGTGGGCGAAGAGAAACAGGAACTAAGAAACACATCAGTGGTTGACATGGGTGGAAGGGGAAACCTGGTTCCTTTAGTATGAAATAGAGATGCAGCTTAGGAACGTGCACTCCTCTCCAGTTACCTTACTTCTGAGTGGGAGGGAAAACCAAAGTGCAAGAGCCCAGGCAGGATTCAGGATGGACCACTCAACCACGTGGACCCAGACCAAAATCACAGAGTGAGGGGTGATGGGGCCGGAAGGATCATCTGGTCAACCTTCATTTTACAGGCACACAGAGCCAGGAAGTTGGCAGTCTTCCAACGGTCACATTGGAAAAGACATCGCTGAGACCAAGACCTGGGTCTCTCCCACCTTCATCCCTAGACTCTGAATTCCAGCTTCCTACTGTAAAACCTGAGCTAGCTCATGTGGGAGCTTTTGCATGGGTAAGTCAAATCTCCAGTGACTCCATGTTGGCCTGGCTCTCTAGTTACCGTTGAACCCAAGATGGTGCATCCAGGAACTTTAAAAGATTTGCCCCTAATTCAGAGCTGATGGCACACATGGCTTCCCATTTGCCAGAGTTCACTGGGAGGGGGTGGAGACCACCAATGTCTCCCCCAAGTTGAGACATTCTTAGAGAAGCTTCCGGTCACACGATACTCCCTTATTCTTACTCCCAGCTTGGTTGTGTTATCCTGTTACTGCAGGTCTCTGGCACTTAGGGGGTCTTCATTAGGTCTCCCCACTATGGGTACCCAGCTTTGCTTCCCCTGGGATCTGAGGGAGGGCCTCAGGGTCACATACATCACACGGTGCATGCAAGTCCCCATCAGAGACCTAAAAGGTAGCCCAGCCAATCCTCTGGATGCGCCCCGAGCCAGCTCCTAGGCCCTTTCTGTCCCTGGCAGAGGAAAGGCTCCATGCATGGGAACCAGAGGAAGGGAGAGACAGTGGCTCAGATGCCCAGCCCCAGACTGGATGGGTCACCGGTCTGACATCTCTTCTCAATTCCATCCAAGCATCTATGTCCCAGGCAGGAAGTACCAGGGCAGTGAGGGAAGCCAAGACCACAAATTTCAATTTGCTGTAACATCCATGGCACTGCCAGTAACTCCTCACTAAAAGGCCAAAGCTGAGCCCCCAGCCACCCATGAGAACCTTCTCTGCACCAAGGTCTCCGTCAACGCTTGGGAAAAGGACAGGCCAGGCGCTCACATCCTGTGCGTGTTGACTCACACTGGATTTGGACAGGATTGGAAACCAACTTCTTGAGATTTTGAAACAGTTGCCAGGAAGGTAGGGCATGGGCTTGGCAACACCAGAGCGCTAAGTTTCAAAAGTCCTCTGTTTTTATTTCTCAGAAACTTAAAAGGGACGTGCTCAGAAAACGTCATTGCTTATCACAGACTAATTTTAGGAATAAGTGATATTGGTCCTGTGTGTAAATTATTAGGCTTTTGTGCTGCTAGAGATGTCAGGGCAGGGGAGAGAGGAGCCACCCTTGGGGGGAGGGGCCCTTCCCTTGTTTCTGAGTGTTGGGGGGGCTCCCATTTTTAGAACTAAAGCCACAGAACCCCAAGCAGACTCAGAATCTTTCCTGAGGGGATGTCCCCTGAGAAGCAGTTTTTGCGAAGTGTTCCACTACAGACCTACCCGTAGTCCAGAAAGACCCGCCCTTTACACCCCGGCAGCAGAGCGCGAGCCTGCCCTGGGGCTGCCCCGAACACGGCCACGTCCTCTTGGCCACCATTTGTGGAGCTCATCCCAGCTGCCAGCTCCTGCTCCCGAGGTGTGCTCTCCCTGAAGCATCAACCCTCGCAGGTCACAGCTAGCAAGCATCTCTCTCACCTGGGAGGCGGGGGGAGTTCAACAACCTTCTGGTACCTGGCGACGCCAAGCTCCCTGTCCAGCCTCCTGACCCTGAGGCTCTGCCACCTTCTGGGATGAGCTGGGGCTCACAGGGGATTCAGATAAGTTCACCCACCTTTCGGTACGGAGAGGGACCCATTAAATACTTCCCTTTGTTTATACTAAAGGTGGAAATGGAGTTAAGGGTGGGCAACCCAAGGGCTGAGGCTCACTGGATCTTTTCCTGGTCCAGTTCTGCCACCCCCTCACCTTGGCCACTTTCTCTATCCATAAGATAAAATCCACTTTTCAAAGAACTAAACTTCAAAAACATTTTAGCAGATCTCTAGTCTGGTTGACATTGTGAAAGGTCAGAATTACAGGAATCATTGCTATGCAGTTCCTGAGAGATGCAAAGTGCCTTCTGGAAGGCTGGTTCTACCTCAAAGGTCAGACTAGGCCCATGAAGTGAAACTCAGCATCAGAGGGAAAATGGAGACAACCTGCAGGTTCCACTAGACGTGGTCTTTTAGGTGTTCCAGCCACCTGTGACCCACAGCCCAAACCGGTGGTTCTCAGCCTGGGTCTCTGGACCAGTAGCACCATCTGAGAATTTTCAGAAATGCAAAGTTTTGGCCCTGCCCCAGACTTTCTAAATTGGAAACTCTGGAGATAAGGCACAGGGATGTCTGTTTTCACAAGCCCCTGGGTGACTCAGACACACACCCAAGCATCCCCAGGGGTGAGTGATACATGGACCACAGGCTCAGTCCTTGTGACCTTGGTGACTGACTGCGGGTTGGCCATCTACTGAGTTCTCAGTTTAGTCAACTGTACCCAAGCTCCTTGCTGGATGGCTCTCTCCCGAGATCCCACAGTGGGAGGAAGGAGCAAGCAGCTCAGAAGCCATCCGAGACTCTTGACAAGTTGCTGGGGTGACCAGGGCAGAGACAGCAGCACGGTTCACCCCTTAATCCCCTTTTCCAGATGCTGCTCGTCTGTACCACATGGGGCTGAGCACTGTGGGACACGACACCTTCACCAGGGACTTCCCCCTCGTCATCACATTTCTTTCCCGGCCAAGCCTCACCCTCCCACGCCGGAGCCTCCCTCTCCCCCGCCCTCGTTGCCCGAGGAGAATTCTTAAGCCATGATGCCTACTGGTATTTCTCTCCAACAGGAGAAGAGCAAATGTCTTCACCAGCTTGAGCCTCCTCACCGCCACCCTGGGAGGACAGGTGGGAGCAGAGTGGGCTCTGCTCTGGGGACCTGTGCTCACACCGACACTCCATAGTGCACAGGTGGGGAGCACCCACCAAATGCTCACAACCGGACAGGTAGGAGGCAACCCACGACCAGGCCAAAAAAAAAAAGTTTAAAAAATAGTTTGTTTATCATTAAAAAAAAAACAACTAACCTCATACAGGAAGTATGAGAAAGAGAAGAAAAACAGACCCAGGCTAAGACACTGAGTGGGGCAGCACTGGAAGTGTGCACACTGGTTGCACATGAAACGAGGGCTCCTTGGTCCATTTCCCACCTTGCAGGGGTGCTGGGAGCCAGCTGGAAACGGGGTCACGGAGGGTGGGGACTTACGAACAGCTGGGATGAAGCAAGGAAAGGGACCGTGAGTGGCGAGGCACAGCCTGGCCAGACGCAGGGCAGTGCGTGTGGTGGGACGGCGCCCCGGCAGGTGTGGCTGTCGCTGCCAGACCTGGGGAAGAAGACACCTAAAATGGAAACTACCCTCCGAGACCGTCCCACGCACCCGCCTCTCTGCCCCACGTTCCGCCCTCTTGTGTGTTTCAGGTGAAGACACAGGAGTTCCCAGACCATGATCTTCGGCCCCTTCGCCCCCCACGCCCCTTCCAGGGTCAACAGCACTCAGCTAGGGACACCCCACCGTCCCAGGCCTTCCATCCAAGCCGGTGGCTGTGCAGACCTTCAGGACAATAAGCCCAAACCGGCCTGACTGGCTTTGGTCTGATGGGCAGACAGGACACCATCCAAGGCAGACAGGAGTCAAGTCAGACGTCTAACCCAGAGCCATCTGCCCCCCGTCCCCCAAATGTGACTCCAGTGGCTTTTTCAGAAAAGGGACTCACGATGTCCATCCAAGAATTCAAATGAGGGAAAACGACGAGACGAGAGAACATTTCCTCTTTCACAGCACGAAACGGTAGGAGAACAGGAAACAGGAATTTTCCCCTCCCCGTAATAAAAAACAGACACAAACCCTGTGAAATGGACACACACGGAAAAGATAGCAACGAAAGGACTCCAAGTCGTGACTGTCGCTGTCAAAGAAAGCCATTGGTCACCTAGAAAGAAAGAAAGACAGAAAGAAAGAAAAAGAAAAAACTCTGCACACCAAAAAAAAAAAAAAAAATCTCAAAATAGAACCAAAACCTGCAAATCATAGTCAGGAGTCTACTGTGAACCTGTGTTGTAGCATGCTGCTGAAAAGGTTAATAATTTTCCTACCGAAACTGAATGTGGGTTGTGAAAGAACATTAAAATGAAGAAAATTTCCCCGTGGCTGCTATTTATTATCAGCAAAGCCATCAAGTTTCAGTTTGAGTTATTTGTATTTATTTGTGAAAACAAAGATTAGATAAGTAGAAACATAACCTCATCCTAATTATTGCCCTGGAGTATCTGATTTTTAAGACAAAAAAAAAAAAAAAGACCATCAGACACACACTGAAGGCATGGGAACTCAAAACAGCAGAGAGGAGAGAGGATGCTTCTACCTCGTTCTGGCACCTAAAAAAATGTATTGTCTCGTGTAAAACATTAACATTCGTGTACAGTCTGTAAAGACCACACGAGAGACAATATGTACTCCAAGTTGTTAAGACTTTTGTCAGCTGTATGCTCCGGTGCAGAACTTTTTTTAAACTGCCAACTGTAATTTTTGTTTCACACTTGCAAAAACTGTAGTGACAGCCATATATTTCAATGCTGAAGTCTTGAGGGCAAACAAAGGGAATTTAAGTGCTGCTGGAAAAGATCAAATTATGGCCTTTGGGATATTTACAACCAGGTGGAACCCGGATGAAACACGGGGTTTAGGTGCAAAGCTGGATTTTAACTCCAGTGTGTCTCAGAAGCCAGGTGAGCAACTTGTTTTCCTGAAGTTTGAAAAGAAATACACTAGATGAAATGGTTAATCAAAATCTAGGGGGAGCAAAAAGCTCTCTCCACGTTCTCTCAGCACAACATAAACATCAGAATGAAAAAAAAAAAATAACATGCAAAAAATCGTCAGTGGTCTCACACCACCGAACAAACTGTTTTTCTACCTATTTTGTGTTGCTGGCTTTTGTTATCAGCCCAATCGGCAAATTGTGGCCAATTTTGTCATGGTTTAAGCAGACATTTTGTTCCCAAACTGCTTTCAACATTTTAGCTACCAAATAGTTTATGAGAAATTGAAGAAGCCACAATACAAACAGAAAAGGTACCTATTCTTGTTAAGTTAACTCCTTTTGAAGGTTAAAACGACACACACACGTAAGAGATTAAAAAAAGAATTCTAGCAAATTCAAATTCTGAAACAACCTAAGCAGAGTTTCCTGGAAAAAAAGAATAATTAATGATTAACCCGCTGATGGGATTTTGAAACCAACTACATAACATTCCCTGGTTCTGACCACATGACACCAAGAAAAGTGCTTTTAAGGACCCAACAGGTAATTTTTATTTTACACACACACACATCAAATACGGTTTGAACATGCAGGGCAAAACTCTAAAGGAGTCAACTGTATGATGCTAAGGCAGGGAAGAATCGGTTAAGGCGTTATTTACTACTGAAAATAAATGACACCCACGTTGTTCATCTTGTATATTAATATTGAAACCATATAGCAGTCTTGTACCACAAATCATTTCATTAAAAAAAAATAATGAAACTAGTTAAAATGAAAACACAGGGTTTTTGTTTTATGAAACATTAAATATTAAGATCAAAATGACAGAAAGCTGACCTGGCTTTTCAAAATTTGTTTTTGCTTGATTCCAGCAACAAATTGAAAATGAAAAAAGGATGAAAGAATCCTCGTTAAATAAAAAAAAAAACCCTAAGAATTACTTCTTGGAAGAAAAGCAGAATTTCAGGCAGAAAACTCTTCTCGGTTTACAGTCCTAACTCCTATTTGAAGGCACAGCAATATATACATTTTTAGCCTTTCAAAATACCAGCATGCCCACACACTATCTCAGATTAAACCAAGGAGAAAATGACACATTCTGAAACCATTTTTTAAAGCTCCTTTTCCTGATAACACTCAGGCACTCAAAATCAATTTAATGAGTTTCTAAAAAGCCCAAACAACTCTCCATAAAGAGACAGAATTGTTCACAACAATCTACAGACATTTCTAGATTTTTCAAGCAGTCAGAGCTTCAGTCCTTGCTATTTACATTCAGAAAAGCCAAGCTGTTTTTAACATCTATAGTAGAAAGAAATACTGCTCAGTGCTTTGCCTAATTAAACAGAGGAACAATTTGAAACAAAATAAAAAACACCAACAGATTCAGCCCAGCATTCCCCTGATTTCAAACAATTGAAAAATTAATTCATTCTTTCCCCCCACATTCTTTGCTCAGATATGAATTCTCCTAATCAAGTCATACTTGAAGATTCTTAAGGTAATAAAGAAAGTAACCCCCCCCCCAGAGAAGAAGACATTATTGCTTCTGAAAGTGAATTTCTTCTTAAAACACACAGCAGCAGATAAACAGTTAAAAGAACTAAAAACAAACAACACAAGTCAGGAAGAACACTGAAAAATACACCCTGATGGACAGAAAATTTAACAGGAGGCATTTTAAATCCTGGGGCAGGATGGACACATTTGGGGTGAATTTTAAGCATCCTCTGGGAGAGGCAGGCAAGGCTTTCGGGAAACTTGAAGCAGCAACAGTATCAATGGAATAACATCTTCTTTCAAGAGAACGTGTTAGGCTGCTCAACAGCAGATTTAAAACGTGTGATTCAGAATTTACAATTCATGTTTTTGTGTTCCAGCTCTTTCAATATTATGGGACTGTTTTTGACACTTTAAAGCAAGCAGCGACTTGCGTCAGAAAACTGCGTTTAAGAACAAACCAAAAAAACCTTGAATGAGCCCTGCACTGAAAGGTGAGAGGGAAAGAGAAGCCTCTGGCAATCACCTGAATTTGTTACTTTAAGGCATTTTCTGTATGAATATCTCACCCCAGATATCTGCCCTCACCCTCAACCAGCATCATCGAATGTTCACATTCAGAGAAACCCTGACCTGAGCTAACATTTGCTGCTCTTAAACCACACATATCCCCCTCCCCCGACACAAGCCTTGGGAAATGATGGTGATTTTAGTCATCTGGAAAGAGTGAAACACGACATGGTCTTGAAGCACTTTCTTCAGAACCGTTGTCATTTTAACTCTGTTTTACCACAACTGAAAAGGCCAGGCTCACGGAACAAATTCAAGTTCACCCTCCGTCGTGTGTGGAACCCGGGAATTTCTTCTGAGCAGAGCGGCACAGGACAGAAGCTTTCATTGAAGAAATATTCAAAGCATTAAAAAAAAAAATTCCCACTTTTTTTGGGCAAGCATATAAATGAAAATGTGAATTCTTCCATATTAAAAATGAGAGTTGTCAGCACCATTACTTCACCTGCAAGTAGCTAACTCATTCTTTTCTTTTTTTTTTTTACTTCACAAAATGCATTTGTTAACACCACCAAGATTTTAAAATATCATTGTTATATTAAGAGGCATTCTTAAGGGTCAGTAAGAGTTTTTTCCCCCAATTATTAGATATACCTTTTTTACTGAAAGCCAATCTATCATGTAGAATGTGACAACAATTTTGTTAGAGCAGTCTGGCTTTAAGGGTTAGGACAGGTTTACACTGTAAAATTAAAATTTGAAAACCAAGCAATTTTTTTCCTTTAAAGCAAGTAATGACTTCCCAGAGTCTAGAAATAACTGCAACTGGAAAAAATAAAATAAAAGAGCCAGACAGACAAGGGAGAGAAATGCTCAGCTCAGAATCCTGGCCCTGGAAACAAAGGTGTCTCATATTTCATTTTCTATTTTCCACAAAGAAAAAACAAGTGGCTTTCTAGTCCCCAAATGAAATATGTATCAAGTAGAAGAAATGTGTCATATCTTAAATACTAATATCTCTCAGTGAACACAGAAACATTTCTTGTTAGTATGAATTCAACCCACTGTGTTAGAGATGAGATATTGGATCTGTACCATCAGAAAGAGAGTAATCTGGGCTGTAACCTCAGGTGCGAGCTAAATAATTCTCCTCTGACAGGGTCTGTTAGCACAGTTAAAGAGCATCATGAATACTCCTGGACCATGAAGAATATAGTATATTTTTGAGTCTAAACCCTTTCATTGAAGTTGGCTTGAAAGCTGTTTAATTAGCTGTAGGGTGCCAACCAATCTCTTTATCAAAGCCAGCTGAAAACAAAACTGAGAGAAACAGCTTGTGGTTTCACAAAAAATGTATTTACATGAAGTATATTTTAAAGGGAGTTCGATCATTAGGTACGATGTCATCTGTGCTGGGTGGTGGATTTGACATTTAAAGATGTCACAGGTTGTCAGATTTATCTCCAGTCTATACTTAGTTGAGATGTAACCACTTCTGTGAGCAGATCTTGTTTTGTTGATTCCCAGCCTAGAAATCTGAACAGACTGAACTCGTATTTATCGAACGCAAATCCTCTGTCTTCTCACTTCCTGACTTAAGATCCACTGAAAAGAAAGTGGGGCCGAGGGTGACCAAGTGGAATTGAAGCCCGCTTTCACACCGAGTCACAGGGAGGGTGACAAAGGTGAGCAAACCACAGTGATCAGAGCACCGAGGGACAGGCTTGTTGAAAAGCATAGCGTTTCCTAAAATAGAGAAGGATCTGCACCTCTGAGCCTCCTACTTCATGTCTTGGAAAGAACATTCTGATAAGATGCGGGCTGCCCCGCCCTTAACGCTAAAAATTGTCCACGGTGAGGAAAACCCAGAGTGACACCAAAAGTTTTACCATGTTGAAAATTGTCTCAGTAAAAGTCCTATCAAAGGACCCACAGAATACCCCAGGGAAACACCGGCCTCTAGCCATCTTCAACCAGGAATGTGGTTTGGTAGTTTTGCCAATTTGTTGAGTGACCAAGAATGAATGCTTTTTATACTTTATCGAGAGAGATGGGTTAGTGAATCACCACCATTTAAGTATCGCAAGAAAGATGTCTGAAGATTGTATCAGTCACTCATTCACTCTTTTCCAAAGGTCACTTTTCATCTGGCCTAATTTGTTGGAAATGGAAATTAAGCTGTAAAACAAATTAAGCTTAAGGCAAACCATAGCAGAAACCAAGTGAAATCTGCAGCCCACAGCACCCCTGAACCACAGAACCCCATGCCTGGGGCCGCACAGATCTTGCAAACAGAAAGGGAAATGGTCGTTGTTGTTATGTGACAAGAGTGCACATTCAAATGAGAACTCGATGCCTTAAGACCCTTCTCCCTTAATTCACATCGTGGAGGTCAAGGGGTACCAGCCCTGGGGTATCTATCATGCAGGGGTTCACATGCACTTAGCAACATAGTTTGCAAAGGTTTACAGGGGGAAAAAAAGTGTTTCCTAAACCTGCACTGCTCATCAATTACTTTGCATAGTTTGCTTTAAAAAGGGCTTCTCCCCAAACCCACCTCTTTCATTGTTAATCATTTAGTTTAAAAAGAAAATGTAGCATAAAATCTGGCCATGAAAGTTGCTGTTCAGCCCCAGGAAAGCCAGGCCGGAGGAAATCCCCACTGAGGGTTCTGAAAGAGCAGCTCAGAAAGGAAGCAGTCCAGGGGCCCGGGGCACAGGCAGAAGACAATAATGGTGGCGACCTATTATCTGATCTGCAACTGTCTTACTAGTGGGAAACAGCAATTTGATTTCTTTTATAAACTCCAAGGCACCTGGACTTCATTTAGTAAGAGCCCTCTCCTCTCTGCCTATGCTGTGGCATTCATTTGAGAAGTTACAACAGCCAGTGCCCAAATACCAGGAGAGCTGGTCTCCAGGGAGGGGTGGGAGAAAGGAGTTTCACTCTCCCCTAAACCCAGGGAGCACTGTTTCTAAATTCTGAGAGGCCCCTGATCCTTTGAACGCCAGACTGAGGTTCTGAGCCAGCACACAGAAGTCCTAGGGACAGCTGATCTGCAAATTTGCTTTGTGGGTTGGTTTTGAAAAGGACAAATAAAGAAAAGAGAGTTGTAACACAGCACAAAAGCACCTCAGAATGGCGACGCAAGCCTGTAAGAGAAGCTGTGAAATCCTCCAAACATTTCAGCAGGGCACAGGGATCCCCACACAGGCAGGGCCTCCTTCCCACCTGCCTGTGGCCAGGGGCACAGACGAGGAGGCGGTCGGGTGACACGCTCTGCCGCCAGCGTCCCTCCCTCTGGGGCTTCTTTGGCCGTTGACGCTGTTCCCACTAAGTTTATTAGACGACACTCTTGCAAAATGCTTTCTTTCTCCTGCTGCCTGTTGCTAGGGAATGAGCCCTCATCGTTTCGAACAGCAGTAGCAGCCATCCGCACTTGCGATGAGCAAGCACAAACATCTCCCTTTGGTGACAAAGCAGAAATAACCCTTAAGAACATCCTCATTTGTATTTTCCCCCAGAAGGATGCCAACATCCGCTCCATCCTGAAACGTGTCTTTTTCTTCCTCTCGACGTTTGGTGCCTCTGGGATGGATCTCACGTCCGTACCGAAAGTCGGTCCTTGTCACCACCCGTCGCGCCCCAGGTGACTGCGGGCTATTAGAACAGCTTGGCTGTGGACCTCACTCCGCTGGACGGCAGACGGCAGCCCTTGTTTACTTTCTTCTTTTCTTAGAGAGAAGCAAACCGCATCGTCAGAGCATTTAGAAACACAAGCCAAAGGAAACTGGGTTTCCAGGCTTTAAGTCAATGCTATTTACCCACAATTTATTTCCAGAAGTAACTTGGAAACCATTGTCATTCCTCATTTGGATTCTGCTGGAAGCATAACACTGTAGTGATACTGATGATCTACATTTGCTTCTTGCCAGTGGGCAGCAAAGCCCCGTCTCCATCCCCGCACTAACCCCAGTTCTCGGGACGTGGCTTCCCCACTCTCTTATGTGCCTTCCGTGGGGGTGGCCAGGGTCTGGCGCCTGCTGGTGGCCGTGACTCGAAAGCTGGTGATGATGGAGTGAGCCGTTCTCTCTCTAGACCCACACTAAATGGAAGTCCAGATGTCGCTCTGTGGTTTGAAATGCACCTCCTGTTACCTCTCTCTGGGAGGATGGACCTTGTCCCCAGGCAACACGTGGGCCTCGTGCTTTGGGCTCCCCTCGAGGAGCTGGGTGCCCAGGGCTGCGACAGCCTCCATTAGGCTTGCCCTGTGTCCCCCCCCCCCCCAGCTCGGGGTTTGGTCAGAGACGGCACCAGGTGAGAACCTGCTGATGGGCCCACGCTTGACTGATGGATGTCACTGTTGGGTGGCACAAGCTGTCTTCCCAGCTGGGGACTCACGACGCTTTCCGGATTGACCTCACTGGGTCCCGTGAGATGCGCAAGATTGACAGCTACCACTGGTTGAGGTCCTGTCTTAGGTGCATTGTGTTAATGATTGAATCTGCCCAAACTTCTCAGGCCGACACTCTCATTATCTTCGTTTAGAGAGAAGGACGCTGCTTTGTGGGGAGGGCGGTTAACCCCTGCGATGAGAGCACAGGACAGCAGACGTTGGTCGACCCAGGCCCGTCTTACCACACCGCCTTCACCGCCGTTTAAATCAGTGGCCACCGCCCCACAGCCCCTTCCACAGAGGTTGTTGGTCCATCAAGATCCAGGGGCCTGGCTGGACCGCGAGTTCTCCAGGACAGACCCCGGGGCCCGCTGACCCTGCCTCTCCAGCGCCAAGCACCCTGGCCGGAGCCCCGTGGACACAGCACGCGTGTTTCAGAAGTGGGTTGCCATCTCCTGCACGGGGAGACTTCTAAAGCAAAGAGGATGCTGTCTTCAGTACTGGCTGTTTGAGTTTCAGCTAGAGGAAGACATCTGAGTCTTAGGCGCATCACTCCCACCTGGAGAAGTTTCCTCACTCCCAGTGGCACCGCCGGGAGCCTCAGTTTCCATCCTTTAAACAGAGGGGCCGAGCCTTCCTGCCTTCGCGGAGAATCAGGGGTGGATGGAGCTGGCTCTGTCGGTGGCCGAGCTCACTCTGGGGACATGGCGGGACTTACTCACTGTCAAATCATGAAGGAAACCCACTCGACGTGGGCGGGAGGGAGGACGGCGGCGCCAGCTGTCTGCTTATCAGGCCGTTCACTCTACCAGATGCCCCGGCCACGCCTTGGGCTCCGCACTATCCTGGGGACACAGCTTTTCAGAACCATATCCCTGATACTAACTGACGGGCTCGCGCCTTCGTGCACGCCTTCCACAGTCTGTCCAAGTGACTAGTACGCACCAGGACAAAAGCTTTCACATCCATGCAGACTCAGATAAAAATCTTTTCAAAACTCGCCCTGGTAACCGTGTCAGCGGAACCTTGAAATAAAACAGAAAAGAAAAACTACGCAAAGGTTGTTTATCCAATTGAATAACATTTATGTTGGGGGTTTGTGCGTGCACAGAGCCTCATAATCAAGGCGAGGATGTGCTGGGCACGCCTAGTCCAATGTTCTGCTGACGATTCTCATGGACAGAGATCAAGGGAACCAAGAGGACAGCCTTGGTGAGAGGTGGCAGGTGAATCAGGGGAACCGCCTCTCCGCCGCACTCCGTCTATGGTGCAATCACCTCGGGCCGTAGCGGGTTTGGGCGTGGTGGGAAAAGCAAAGGCTTTCATGCCAAGGAAGGAATCCGGTGTGTTTCTCATAGAAACGAGAAACTTACTAGATTGGTTATCCCAGCACCTTTATCTTCTCCCCTTTGGGTTTGCAAAGCAGCTCCTTGTTCACACGGGGCGCTTGTAGATACACTGTCATCTGAATTTCAAAATGAGCAGGGGGGAAGGTGGAAGGAATTCAGCCCCATTCATCTGTTTATTTGTTGATTTAACAGATGAAGGTTTTCAGACAGAAGGGCCCGGGGAAGTGGCTGCTGAGACAAATCACAGTGAAAGGATCGGGGCTGGGCCTCCTGAGCCCCACACCTGTGGCCCAGGGCCACCCAGGGCTGTCTCAGAGGTGCTGCCGGGGTTACTGGGGGCGGTCTCGTACTGCAGAACACACAGAGGCCTAAGGGCCAAAGGAAAAGGGCACAGCATCGCGTTTGAGGCCAAGGGGCTGGCTCCCAGTTTGGGTCTGACTGAGCCCTAGGGTGGTTTGTCCGGGGTGTCTTCAAGGTCCCTGTGCTGGGGTGACTTGAATTCACCACGCCTGGATGCCAAGTGGGCCCCAAGCCCATGCGTCCCTAGGGATCTTAGAGATACGGCAAAGAATATCAACCATCATAAAGACTTGGAAATGATGAGCAAGGTAGTTCATTTCACATGCATAAAAAGGAAACACATTTAAAGACACACAAACACACACACACACACACAGGTCATGAGGTTTCTGGGCCCGTTCCTTCCCTCGGGCGGCACAGTGCTAGTTGAAGCAGCCAAAGTCTGGGAGCTGAGAGCGGAACTCTCTGTGAGGCAGGAACTGCAAGCACAGCTTTCTTTCCCTTCCCCGGGCAGGGCAAGGCTTGGGCAAGCGCACTTTAGGCTTCCTTTGTCCCTGAGGGTCCCCACGGACCTTCCCACCGCATGCGGGCTCCGACCACCCCCCCCCCCCGCCGCGAACCACCCAGCACTGCATTTCCCTGCTGCCACCCGCCCTCTGCCCTTCCCCGGGGAGACGGGGAGGTGGACTGCGGGCAGCACGATGCTGGGCTCAGCCTCCCAGACCAGGAGCCAACAACACACCTGGAGGAGCTCGTGTGTTCATGACACTTTACTGGCAGGACTTCAGGCCTCTTTTCAGAGCAAATTGTGGGGGTCAGACATAGGGGCGGTGATATTTAGGGACAAGCCGATCCCACCATCCGGCAGCTTACAAGACTTCTCCCAGGGGAGCCCTCGGACTGTTTCTCCTTAACTAAGGTCTCCTCCTGCTTGGCCCACGGCCCCAGTTTGGGGAGCAGAAGGCTGTACTCACTCAGAAGGCTGGTGGGCCCCAGGTGGTACTGCCCTCCCCACACCACCCAGGCCATTGTGGCTTTTCTATTCCTTCCCCCCTCCCACTGCTGCTCTGACCCACCTTGTTGCCGGGGGGCCCCGTGACACAGACCACGAATGGCCCACAGGTGGGCGTGCATCCCCTTTGAGTCACTCTACAATTGGAAAAAAAGATTAATAAAATAATTGTGTTTCTGTTTCTCACTGCTTCCCTTGGCTTTCTTTTCTTCCTATAGATGAAAACACTAAGGGATGGTTTCACAGTTTCATTCAGATCTTTATTTTAAAAGAAAAATAGAATAAATGACCATAAATACAAAACAGAAACAGACTCATAGACAGAGAATACAAACTTGTGGTTGCCAGGGGGAGGGGAGGAAGGGACAGACTGGGAGTTTGAAATTTGTAGATACTGACAGGCATATATAGAATAGATAAACAAGATTATACTGCATAGCTCAGGGAAATATATACAAGATCTTGAAAAAGAATGTGACAATGAATATATGTATGTTCACGTGTAACTGAAAAATTGTGCTCGACACTGGAGACTAACACAACATTGTAAACTGACTATAACTCAATAAAATAAAATTTTAAAAAAAGAAAAGAAAAATAGAAAAATAACTTATTTCTTGTGTTTTTTTTTAAAGCAACTTATGTACCTTTGTTTTAAAAAATGCAGAGAAAAGAGAAGATGAGGACCCAGAAAAAAATCAAGAGGACAAAGAGGAGGAGGAAGAGAAGTTTGGGAAGAAAGGAAAGCGGTGGGGGGATCAATGCAGACACGCAGGCTCCTCCAGAGAGAACCCGGAGGAAGCTTGGCCTCCTCTTTGATTCACATACTCATTCCATGCAGTTTTTAAAAAAGCAATTGGAGAAATTAAAGAGGAAAATAAAAGCTCTGGTCACAGAATGACTATTCTGTGGAGCACGATCCTTTCACGCTGGGGAAAGGGGCTCTTCCCTCGTGATAAAAAAAAACAACTTTGCCTACCTAGCATTATGACAGGACCATTTTAAAAGCAGGTCAGCACATGAAGCCAGGAGGAATTATCTCAAGACTGTAAACATGATATTGGAAACCCCTGCGATGGGAATAAATCTCCTTGCCTGCAGGGACAGAATAAATCCAGCAAGATGACTCAGGGGCATTTCTGGGCACTTTTAATAAACTACCGTTTGAATGGAAAATGTTCCGACATAAACAACAATCCTGCAATTTATTTGGAAAGTCCAAAGATTTTGTAATAAAATCAAAGAAAATGTGAGCCCATTATGACTGTCCACGTAATTCGTGCTTGTGGCCCCATAACACCGCCTCACAGTAATAAAGAGGCTTTCAAAGGAACACTGGAAGCCAAGTTTGGGATGCCGTGGTGTCACGGTGACAAAGAACTCAGCTACGGGAACAGAAATATGGAGGGGTTACCCCAGCAGCTCCTAATCCAGGGGCAGATCTGCGGATGTAGACTTGGCTTCCCGGCTGCTTGGAGGGAGGGGCTGTGAAATATCCACACCGTCCTTTGGGGTCTGATGCTCCACCAACACACATCCCACTTGCCAATTCTTCTTTCTCCAGCTTTTCCTTCTAACTTTCATTGCTACGTTGACAGATTCAGTCTCCCCGGTTTTTTTTTCCTGATAAGCCCATTTCACACTCTGACGGACACACCCCTGTTTGGAAGTTAATTTCTAATATTAAATTCCAGGACGTCCTTTCTTGGTTTCGCCCCATTACTCTGGTTACCCTTCCTACCAGGCTAAACACTTCTTTTATCTCCCGGACATCAGTCACCGTCACGTCTGTGAGTTCTGGTCCTTTTCCCACCCAGGCTCCATGTAGGCAAGACCAACGTATTAAATTCTCAAGAGCCTTCCACCCTCAGGCCGTGCTCCGTGATGCTCCTCCAGCCCGAGGGCTCCTTCCTCGCCTTCCTCATTCCTCCATTCAGGTGTTCCCAACTGAGCGTGTGTGGTCCATTTCTGAAGGGGCGCAGACTCGGGAAAACACTCATCAGATTAGGAGAAATTCTTTCGCCTGAAATTCCCACTTAGCTGAGTGACAAAACAAACCACAGAAACAGCCCAGAACCACCCTGACATTAAAGGTGATATTTCTGGCTCAACATTGGGACGGTGTGTGATCGCCCCTCACGGATCCACCAGAAGTACTGTCATTCGTGCTGAATTTTTCTGAATGGCATCTACACGGGCGATGGACAGGAGGGAACAACCGTTTTCCTCCAGCAAGATGTATTTTAGAAAGCGAAAGGCAAGCTGGCTTTTTGGTTGTAGTTGCTGCCTCATTTGGAAAGAAAAAGTATGTCACGATCTCGTTTCACTGAGATGCCTGTCTCACACAACAGGCATTTGTGGTCCCTCGCTCAGGCAAAGTCTTTATTCCGCTGCGGCCTCTACCCAGAATTATTAATGCTGACATTGGGCACAAATGTGTTACAATAAAACCTTGCACCGGGCCAGCGTTAGCTCTCAGGAAGTAGCTAAGTGGTCTGCAAATGAGACAACAGCTCGTGTGGAATGAAATATAATTCACATTAATTTCAGCAAAGTGGAATTTTTTTAAAAAAAAATCGAATGTGGCTCAAGAACTTGTTTGATGACACGAGGTATGTATTGGAGTTAAAAATAAAGGCATATCATAGAAAAGGCTTGGGACATGCTATCCCCAGGCCATAGAGTGGTTATTGAAGTTTGTTTCATGAGGATTTAGCTGACTTTTAATCTGCTTACAAACATCCCGTAGGTAATTCTCAAATACATGCTTCCCTTGGTAAGATGGTAGAAAAGCAGACTTGAGAAAGGTAGATGTAAACTAAATACAAATTAAGGTTTTTGAGAGCATGGGTGGGCCCCATCAAACCCAAAGCTCACACAGCAGCAGTGTCTGTGCTCAGGGAGAGCCAGTCGGCTGCAGACTGCCGCCAGGAGCCACTCTGGTTTCAAACATGATTTTCCCATGAAATAAAAGCCCCTGGCACTCTGAGGTCATGGGGCTGCGGAACCAGCCTCTGGTCTGGGAGCCTTCCCCCAGAGACAGGCCCATCTAACTCATGGACCATCTAGATTAAAGGCTGCAGGATTAAAAGTTCCAAGCTGGAAGTCTTTATCACTGAGCTAATCTAATCAACGGCACGTTTACCCAAATGAGAAGGGATGGCTGTTCTGGGGAGAGGCAGCAGTCTCATCTAAGGGCCCTGGGCTGGGCTCCCGACATCACTCAGGGGCAGTACATGCTCCTGGATCTGTAGAACCAGAGGTCTGCACTCAACGGTGCCTCTTGAGATTTGAGATTTTTTTTCCCCTTTAATTTCTATAATTCCTTGCAAATCACACCCAGCATCTAACTTTATTATACATAGTAATTCAGATGCCTTATTTCTAAGCACATGCGGTGTTTTGTTTTGTTTTGTTTTGTTTCATGGTGGCAAAATACACATAACATAAAATTTACCATTTTCACTGTTTTTAAGTTTACAATTCCATGGCATTAAAGCACATTCACAAGTTTGCACAACTAACACCACTATTCATCTCTAGAAATTTACATTATCCCAAACAGAGATCTTAAATCTTAACTCTCCATCTGTCCCAATGCCCAGCACCTGGGAACCTCTCTTACACTTTCTTTCTCTTTGAATTTGACTACCCTAGGTATCTTATATAAGTACAATCACACAGTATTTTTTTATATTCACAATTATCCTCAGCATCATTAGCATTAAACAGGATAATAGTTTACTTGATACATTGTCCTCTTTCTGTCTTGCTACATCTAAGTTATATCAAAACAGAGCAGCCGTCTTTAGGGCCACTGTCATGAGCAATTCTTGCACAGATTTGAAAAATGAAAGTTGAGTCCAAACATCTATATGCAGGGAGAGGAGCCAGTGAGCAGCCCCAGGGACACGCTGTTTTGATTTGGTAAAAGACACACTTTAAAAACTGCTGTTTTAAAAGTCATTTCAGAAGTAAAATAAACCAGGCTGCTATCTCATGCCCCCGGTGAGTCCTCTGTATACGAGCCTGCTCTCACCACTGAGTAAACTTATTCAAAACAACAGGAAACGTATCGTGGATTCCAACAGAAAATACAGTGAGTAATTCCCCTGAAGATGGGATGGCTGAGCCTGATTATTTAGTGGTTAAAAATAAAAGAGCCAACAGAAAAGAAAAAAAAAAAGGAAGGAGGAGAGAAAAAGAAAAAGTTTTTCTTGTTGATAGAAAAGGCAAATTTTATTTTTAAAATTCATCTGTTAACACCAAAAACTGTGGGTGAGGCCAGCATGTGTCATTAATTTTGTTCAAGGAACCCCATGCATCTTGCTAATTTTCCTGACTTGCATCCTATGAGAGGAGCTGCAGTGTCACAGAAAATTTAATTGCATAGGCAAGCAAATATGAAATACAAATTTCCTAGGTAAGCTCACCTAAATTATTAATTGAACAGGTAAGCAAATATGAAATATTAATGTCATGCAATGTGGGTGAATATGGAGGTAAAAATCACTGACCTAGCATGTGAATTGTTGGTTAAAGAGCACTGTTTACTGTATCACAGTAACAGTAAAACATGTGAGGGACCATTTGACAGTTCTCACTTGAAATATAATTCTAAATTATATTTATCTTAGATCTGAAAAGGCCTGAAGTTGTGTAAAAAATTATTAAGGCTTCACAGAGAAAAAAAAAAAAGAAAGCTAAGTGTTCCATTTTAATTCAGAACTCAGCAAATGTCAACTTCTTTTAATTTCTTAATTCTCTCCTGTTGGGGTTATTGTAACAATGTCTTTTTTGATATTAAAAAGAAATGGAGGGCAATCAACTAACAGTATTTCTGTCTTTAAAAGAGACTCAGATTGTTTGTATATATACATTAGCTATATAAAACATACAATATAGAAATAACATGAAATATTATAATAACCAAGAAAATTTATTAATAGACTTCCTAAGAAAAAGAGAAAAGATCTTCTAGAAAAGTAAATTCCTGATTTGGCACAATTAATGGTAAGCTCTCTAAATTATTTGCAGGGAAAGTTTAGAGAGAATAGATATTTATATATCTTTATAGAAGAGAATGGATCTTTCAGACCAACAAACAAATACTGAAGCTCTAAGATTACACCATGCAGGTCCTCTGCCGTCTCCTTCTCTGGGACAAAATCTAACGCTGACCCTGTGACGGTCATATGCTGTTTGATGCAAAGTCAGACGGATAAACGGGCCAAGAAAGCAACCTGGCCACACCAGGGCCAGTCTCTATGACCCAGCCTATTCACACCGCAGGGTTTTGAAATCACCAAGTCAGTAGACCACACACCAAGCAAGGAGCGATCACTTCACAGAAAGAAAATAACTATGTTTAAAACGAAAGTATTATCGACATGGGTCTAAAGCTGGTAAAAAATGACCTTCGGGAAATTTCAAACTGAAACACATCAAATTAGTTTTCAATCCCTCCTAAAATATGAAATGTCAAAAATAAAAACGTGCTGATCGGGCTCAGTGCACTGATGTTTTAAAATGACTAACACAGAATCGGTCGTGGAAATCCCTGCAATTTCACAACAGGGCCCTGACAAGCTGGTGTTCGGCAAGGCTGCATTTTTTGGTAATGATGTCCAAACTTCCGTGTCCAGATGGCAGAGTCCAAGGGCGGGTGACTTTCCCAGGACTCTGGGGTGGGTGTTTTATTTCACACACATCCCACCACCACCAAATATTGTAATCGAGTGGGGACGAGAGTGCTTCAAAAAATATCTCTTGCTCACAAATGAGCCAGTCAACTTGCATTTGACTGCAAAAGCCACAGGGCTTGTGGCGGGGAGGTGGCGCAGGGGGAAGGAGGTCTAAACCCGCTACAGAAGGAGGTCGCGTGGTTCTGTTCTGGAACCCTTGGCATCTGTGGGTGAGCAGATTATCTTCTAATGAGTAAGACTGAAATCAGTGAAAATGCTCAGCATTGCAGAGAAAAATTACCCATCTCCTCCCTAACCACCGAGCTCAGTCATCTAAGAAAAGACTCAATAATTCATGAGCCCAAACGTCCAAAAGGAGCCCAACACTTCTCACAGAGTATCTTAACCTGACTTGACTTTTGGATTAATCCAGTTTATGTTCACAGAGATGGTGGGGGTCTGGTCCAGGAAGCATTTAAATGCTTCATTGCTGGAACATTCCATTTACTGCCAGGGGCTGACCTAGGTGGATACAGGTCTTGACTCTGAACAGAAAATAAAATGTTAAACATAGTCATGAGAGTGCCGAATATTGACGTACTTAACCTAAAATGTGCAACGTGTCAGAGAAACCCACTGATCGCTGTCTCCAGAAAGTGACCACTGCCCTCCTACAGGAAACGTGGTTAATCCTGTGAAAATCAGGTTTCTTTGTAGCTATGCCCTGAAAGGTGCTTCAAACACCAAGTTCAACATGGAGACCTTTTCCCTCCTGGAAACTTTCCCCAGAACTGGGTGAATGTCTCACACTTACACACATCCTAGTTCATCCCCAAAGAGAGCTAAAGTCCAGAAAAGCCCTCATGGGATTCCCAATTGGTGAAGTCCCACTGCCCTGGGCTTTGCTTTTCTCCAGGTGCAGAGTGACAGGCAAGGCACTCATTCACGCTCTCGCATGTTGGACATTAACAGGAAGCAAAGTTTGTTCAAAGGGCATCTGAGTTCCAGCCTGTGGGATCCCTGTGGTAGGTCCCCGCCCAGGGCACTTCCCCCTCGCACCTCTGCCCAGCCTCATGCTCCTGGCACTGCATCTCTACCTTTTCCTTCCAGTTTTTCACACTGAGTTGCACTTAGTACTAAGTGCAAAAATAAACAAGACAGAAGGGCAGAGGCAGCAATGTGGGCTGCTGCAGGCATCAGCCCGGAGGCTCAAGCGGGGACTGGGGAGTTGAGATGAGGCCCAGGAGACTGTGAATGAAAAGCCTGCATGATGGTGGGAGGAGGGGCACTCTGTGTGCCTCTGTGGGGGAGGTGGCTCTCTCGGACCCCAACCCCCCATCAGGGCTTCTGGGCAGACCCGGGACCTTGCCTGCCATTCCCTAGCATTCCTGTTTCCCCGGTTCTCCCTTCCTGCAACTCTTCACCCCTGTTCCCAGCCTGGCACCCCCTGCTATGGGACATCCAAAGAGGAGACACCATCATGGGGGCAAAGGCAAAGACTAGAGGATCAAAAACTCTGGGCCTGGTTGTACAAACCCTCACACAGAGTCATGAGGCCGTGAAAACCAGAGAAACTCTTCAAGTGCAGGGATGGAACAAATGAGGTGGCCTTACACTGTGACTGATAACTGTTTCCCAAGAATTCGCACAGCCCAGCTGTCCCCTGTCCACCTTCTAGTTGCCCCGGAGGCCAGAGCTCCCAGACCGCAGTGCACACAGGATAGGACTTGCTGAGGGTCCGGAGAGGAGGGTTACTTTCAGGAGTATCTGTTCTTGCCTGTCATCTCATTACAGACCGTGAAAGTGAGTCACTACGGCTATGATGATTAAATCTTTTTAATAAAGGAGAACAAGATTCAGATTTTCTTAAAGAATCTGAAAGGAAAAAAATATATCTGCATGCATATGTATAACTGAATCACTTTGCTGTGCACCTGAAACTAACATTGTAAATCAACTACACTTCCACAAAGATTTTTTTTAATACATTAATTAATTTAAAAAAAGATTCAGCTTTTCTTAACCACTTGTTCAAACAGCAACAGACCAGAGATGTAGCCAACGAACTGTCTTAAAAATAAACACACATCACACACATAAAATGAACATTCAAGAGAAATTAAATATTCTCATGGACTCAGCATGAGGTGTAATGAAGAAAAATGTATTTTCCATAAGAATGGCCTTACTTTTACATCCTTAAAATTCTACCACTCGGTTTAGGGCAGATAAAGAGGAAACTGCTGGAATGTCTGAGCGGGCCCCGCAGGTCCTGAAGGCTGAGGCCTCGGTGGGAGGCAGGCAGCTGCCTTCAGGCTGCAGCTGATGGGCCGCTTCATTCCTTTTTTAACACCACCACCTACAGGGACTGCTTTGAATAGGCCGGTGCGATGCAGCCCGCAGAGCCTTACAAGAAAAACAACATTCAGAACAATTGCACCACATTTTTTTTCAACTTCCTGTTTATTAGTATTTTATCTAAGAACCGAACAAAAGTCTGTATAAATGGGGGGAAAGAAAACAAAAGTAGTCACTCTAAAGTCTTACAATACACGCGCGCGCGAGCACACACACACACACATCTTTTCCAAGGTGATTTCACTTTGGTTTTTTTTTTTAATTGAACCAACCTACTTCAGGTCTTCAAATGTCCTTGATGGCGGAGGTTAAGATGAAATCAATGGGATTCATCACCGTATAAAAGTTATGTAGTGTTAAACATTGTAAGTGGGCTCGTTTAATGTACAAACGGATGACAGTGTGCATTTGCACACCGGAAAAGTCCATGTGCTTTCACTAAGAGTGTACCTTTTGCTAGACACACTCATGAGTGCAGTGAAAATACTAATGTCACCCACGGCGTGTGGGGCAAAGCTGGGTTGTGTGAGAGAAGGATGTGGTGGACAGAAGGCTGAGACATCTGTACTGCTCCTCGTAGGAACAGGACCCCTGAGAGGGTCATTCCAGCTCAGATGTGAGGTCATTACTGAATTATCAGGGACTTCTGTGAACTCTGTCTTTCTTCCTTAACCTGGCTACCATGTCGTTCGTGGGGCTCCCATCCTTGCCCGCATTTTGCACCAGACTCAGGGCCAGGGAGATGGAGGAAGTGGAGAATGAATGGCCACAGAACTTAAAACACTGGCCTTTGTGGTCATGCTTTCTCCTCAAAATGGCCTAGCATGTACGGTCTATCTTTATGCATGTGTGTTCATCAGAGGCTGAGGCCCAGCCCCATGGAACCTTCTCTGTTTTATCTCTTGTCCTAAATTCCACTGAGTCTCATTTATTCTGAACAGTTCTAATATCATGCCTTCTCTACTCAAGAAAGACACCTAAAAATTTGGAATTATCAACTTAGGAAATTGCTTAAGATTTTTTTTCCTATGCCCCAGTAATCAGAAATTTTACTATTATCCCCGTGTTTTGTTCTCTTGTGACACTAGCATACCCGGCCTTGCCTGGGTATTCCTGGTACCAATTACCTTGTTCATATGAAAATGAGAAGAAATAAATAAGGAGAGATCTCCTGTTGTTTGGGTAACAAGAAACATATCTTAGATAGGGAAGGCATAAATCAAAGCTGAAATGTGAACTTAGCCCTGGTCAAGACCATTTTAGCTAATCAGAAACAGACTGTGAATGCTCCAGCAGGACAAATAAGTATCTTTCTCAGTGGCTGAAAATGCAGTGAGAGTCTAAAGGTGAATTGAACAATCTCAATAAACAAAGAAGTTCACCAGATAACAGGGCAGCTATCCTTTGCTTGCTGGTTGTAATCGTTGAGAACTCCCTGGATATGCCTTAAATTTGGAAGACAAAGAATTGTGAGGTTGCTTTGTCTTGCTAAGTGGCTTTGATCATCCCTCTTAGTGGTCAAAGCTGAGAAAAGGGATTCAAACTGGAATTTGACTGGCAAACAGAGATGAACCTTTAGATGAGGTGATATTTTCTGCTAAGGAAGGACTTGCTCCTTAAGCATAAGAGAAGACAAAACATGTTATCAGCATGAGAGAGTATTTCTGAAGCAAATCATTGGCTCTAGCTAAATGATATGTAGATAAAGCCAGGAAGACCAAGCTGCTGTGTTTGCTTCACAGAAAGTAAATGTGGATACATGAAACAAGAAACCGTCCTCAAACACCAAAGACAACACTTTGAGCCAATAAGGAAGGAGCCAGACACTTGGCATCAGGAGCTGAGGTTGCTGGGAGGGAAGTGGGAGAAACAACCAACAGACAGTCTGCGAGGAGGGACTGTCCTGCCACCGACTGCACACGGCGTTTAGGAGTAATGGACATGATGCTTAATTTGTAAGGGGCTTCCTTGTGAGCTACTGAGGTCCCTCTTCCAGCCAGCCTACAAACGGGATAGCTAGTGTGACAAATAAGAGAAAGTCAAGAAACCCCTCCTTCGCACACCAATGCGGATACATTTAGGGAGCCACCTGTGCACTGAGTAGAATCTAGTGGACATCTGTGGTTTGCTTCCCGAGTGATCCATTCTCCATCTGCGTAACTCCACCCTCCGGGAGAAAAGTGAGGCTATGGCAGCTAATCCAATGGGTACATCACAGTCCTCCGCCCACTGTGATTGGCTCAGGGAGAGGCACATGACCTCAGCTGGCCCAATCAGAGTGAATTTCAGCACGTCTGCAAGGAATGCGGGAACACAAGCTCTTTTCTGCTGGATCTGGACCCAGACGGACAAGTGGCAGCCACCTTGAGACTGAGAGAGATGGGTCAGTTTGAGAAGGGAGTCAACAAGTTAGAAACTGAGCCAGGAGGAGAAAGAAGCTGAAATGTCTTGAGTTCATTTAAGAGGTATCTGTGTGAATCCTATTCCAAGATTATTCACTGACATGAGATGGGGAGTTCTGGAATTTGGTTAAGCCAGTTTGAGCTGGATTTTCTGTCACTCATAATGGGAAGACTCAATTAAATCTGAAATGCCTCTGCAATTATATACTATCCATTCCCAAAGGAAAGGGCCTACAAGTGTGGATTCCTCTTTTTTTTTTTCCCTAAAGTATTCGATGTTGGTCAAGAGTTCATCCCATTTAACTAAAGACACAGAAATGTACACCAAAAGATCCAACAAAATTCAACAGAAAACAGTTCTCTTACCTGATCTAAACATTTGGCTTCCTACTTTCAATATTATTTCTCATTCAGCCATTTTATAAAACTCCAATCCCCTTAGGAATTTTATTTTTTGGGGCTCAATATTCTTTGCTATGGAATCTGACCAGGTAGGACAGAACAATGCTTGAAGAGTTTAAAATACAAAGGCTCTTGATTTTCATTTTATGATAAATGATGCTCGTAGGTTTCTCGGCAGGGTTGGTTTCAGAATAGCTCCGTATAATAAGGGCTTTTAAAAGGTGTTCACACATTCTCAACTTTGAAATAATAAGAAATATGGATTTACCTTTGATCAAAGTGTGCTTTTTAAAAATCATCTTGATACCGTGAGCTGTGATTTGCTTCGTAGAAACGACTCTAATCTTAAGGGCATCTGTTGAGATTTGACATTTGATCTGCCCTAATCTTTCATTCCTTATCACTGTGCAGCCCTGAACACAAATAAAAAGGACCAGGATACTGAATCAGAGTTTACTGTGTAATCAACATCCACCTATGCTAAAGACCAGGGAAGGAACCCCAGCCAGGCTTTCCTTGGCAGTGGCTGAAAAGCCAAAGAAATCTGGTGGCATTGGACCACTGGCAGCCAGTCAGCCTGGGAGCCCATCAACCCTCTCTGGCCTATGGATGGATTCTGATCATGAATGCCCCAATCCAGCCTCTCTTCACTTCCCAGGGAGGTATCTGGGGTGCCACACCCCTTAGGAGAAAGCCCCTATCTGGCACTGGGGACACCCCAGGTCCCCCTAAAATCTCACCTGCCCTGTGAAACTCCACAGGTGCGGATTCTGGATTCTTTATTCACTCTTACTTTACAGGGGAGGGATCTGGTCTCTGTCCAATCAGATCAGAGCCTTTAGGGGCTCATCTCCAGGTAGAATTCCAGTTTCCTGGTCCATCAGCAGTTCTCATCTGCCTCTCCAGGAGAGAATACTGACATGAAAGGAAGGAAGGGGACCTCCTTTGTTTCTTCACCGCCCATCAGTTATCCACTAGCCCTTTGTGAAGTTTTCTTGTGATTCCCAAGCCTGGTTCCTCCCACTGGCTCAGAGGTCTAGACCTTTACCATTATCAGTCGTCCTACAAACACTGCTCTGGCCACGGACTGCCCTTGCTCAAGGACCTACTATGCCCCCTATTACCTTCAACACTGAATTTAAATCCTCTGCCCAGGTTGAGAAAGACCTCTCTGGTTTGCTACTACTTGAGCTATGCAAGAGGCAGTTTCTTTCTCCCATCTATCTCTCCATGGTTTTATTCAACAAAAAAATGCACAGGGCGCTTGTATCAATCTGCTCGAGCCACCATAACAAAGCAGCCCACATTGAGGGGCTTAAACAACAGAAATGTATTTTCTCACAATCCTGGAGCCCAAAGGTCTGAGACCAAGGTGCTGGCAAGCTGAGTTTCCTCTGAGGACTCCCCTTGGCTTACAGATGGCTGCCTTCTCACTGTGTCCTCATGTGGTCCCCCCTCACGTAGTCTGTGTCCTAAGCTCCTCTTCTTCTAAGGACACCAGTCGTGTTGGATTAGCGTCCACCTGAACGACCCCACTTTGCCTTAATTACCTTTCTAAAGATCACCAAATACAGTCATATTCTAAGGTACCAGGGGTTGGGATGCCAACATATGAACTCGGTAGGGGACACAGTTTAGCCCATAACAAGCACCCACAAGATACCATGGGATACAGGGCAGTGAGGGAGAAGGGGGAAGGACAGGAAGGAGACAAAAATGCATAAAACACAGTCACTGCTCTCAGGCAGATAAATTCCCACTGCTCACCCAGGAGGATGCAGGACTTCCTCCTCGCCCACACCAGCGCTGGGCTCCAAGCACGCCTCCCTATGCCTTATTATTCCCCTGCCTTAATTGGCCTGTGCACTGTCCCAGTGCAAGGCTGGGCACTGTAGGCACCAAATGAATATTTAGTTTTCCAACTAAGCCACCGAAGGGCAGGAGGGGCGCCTGGCTTCTCCACAGCCTGGCTCTGCATCCTTTAGGTGAATATCACCTCGTCAGAACGTTTCAAAATCTGATTTTTTCACGACTCACCCGGAGGCTTTCTAGTACCGACTGAAATCCCTAGTCAGCACATCTGGATGAAATAGTCTCTTCAGTGTTATAGTTTTACTCACTGTACGCCCCAGATGACATGTGTGAGAAGTGACATCTTGCTCTGTGGGGCAGCATGCTCACCAGCGTGAACTAAGCAACCCTGGAGTGAGGTCTGAGAAGATGAAAAGTCGCCAGGGCCCTTGAGAATGGTGTGTCTCTTTGGGTGAGAACAAACGGCCTTGTCACGCTTTTCTTCTACTGTCATTAGCAGAAAAAGCCACCTGATGTGTTTATCCAACACAACCACGCCAGCGCCCCAACCCTTCCTGGCTGAGCAAAGCGTCAACTGCTCTTTGAACACGCCCTGGACGCCTGCGGACAGAACCCTCAGAGGTCTCCTCCGTGCTCCCAGAGGGCTTCGTTCATTGTGTGGTATGCACTCTGGCATCCACTGTCTGGCTTCAAATCCAGGCCCTGCCACCTGCCTGCTGTGTGACCTTGGACAAGTTACTTAACCTCTCTGGGCCTCAACTTCCTCCTCTGTAAAATAGGGTTCGTAATAGGACCTCTTTCTTGGATTGTGTGAGGAAGAAATGAACTCATTCACAGGATGAACCTGGTCCAGAGCCTGGCACACACTTGGCCCCTGGGAAACAAGGATGTTAATATCACACTCTTTCACAACTGTTTGTCCTTCCAAACTGTGAATTTCCCAAGGGCAAAGGCACTGTTCCTTAGGGTGGCATAGAACCAAGGACATAATAACCACCTAGGTAATATTTATGGACTTAAACATAGATGATGACCCAACTCTAGTTTTAAACCTCGTTTTTCCTCCTTCTTGCAAGACGTAACAAGAAAAGTAACACAGCCAATTAGAACGTTTAAGTTAACGAAACAAAGCCTCCTGCTCCTGGCTTTTGGCCTCATCCACAGGTTTTTGGTGCAAACACCCCACGAAGGCCTAATACAATCACACACGTGTAAATTGCCTTCTTTTTCAATGTTGCAGAAAATAAATACTTTTGAATAATAAGCTGATGGTGAAAAGCTATACCCGTCATGGAAGTATGGAAATTAGTTCCATGATGTTCATCCCGGGGCCAAACGAATAGTGATCAAAGTTTGTTGCTGAAAACTGCTGGAGAAAACTTTTCCTGGTAACGCGTGGCTCTCCTGGCCAGAACCAAAACCCCTGTCCAGGCTGGGACACTCAGCTCCTGAGCCTGAGTCACCACCCGCTCACACACATTACAGTCCTAGTTATCTTTTTATTATCTGCTAATTTTTAAAAAATAATGAGTCTAGCTAGGAACATAAAAGAATTCATATCATATACATTAAAAAAGCCCTTTAATCGTAGAATATGTACATGCCAGGGCTGTTAGTTACTGGCTGAATGCAGGTGGAATTCAGAGGCTCTAAGAACATTACAAGGTCCAAGACCTCCAGGGTGGGACGCTTCCTCCGGGGGAGCATCACCTCCCTGTCCACTAGCAAGGGTACCAGCTAACTACTGGCTGAAGACGGAGCAAAAAGAAACACGGCTACAAAAGGCTTCCAGTCCCACAACTCCTGTAAGGAGTGTACATTTTACGGTGGAAAATCGAGTACCAAGAGCAAGTCAGTCCAGTATGAAACCATTCTGGTGTTATCCCCCTAAACTCACCCTGTGGCGCTGAGACATTAGCTAGCCAAAAGCGACAGAAAATACAAGATCATATCGTTCTCAGACAACTACGAACCCAAACTACCGCCATGCAGCACTTCAGAGACACAAATCGGGCAGAGGAAAGATGGCTGGTCCAGGGAGCATCCTCTGTGACCCTCCGAGGGTTAAACTGTTCTCTAGGAAAGAGATTGCCTTGGGCTACCCTGACCCTCTGGTGTCAGGCTCTGAACTCAGAAATGGACTCCCTGGGGGAGGGGAGAAACAGCAGCAGCAGCTCTCTAAAAATGATGTCTCCCCGCTTTTTCAAGACTCGCCCTGTCCCACGAGATGAGACCCCACGGAGGCAAGTTCAAACAACGCCTGAAGGAAGAACGATGATGTGTGTTTCTTCGTGGGGTGGGACCAGGGAGCCCACAGCCCGCCCAGCTCCAGGTGTTGATTCTGGTTTCACACTTGGTGCCCCGGCCCCCACGCCCGGCCACCCCTCCGCCTCTGGGGGGCGGCTGCGGGGCATCATGTGTCGGCGGGGGCGACCGTGGGCGAGGGCGCTGACGTTAGGAAACAAGGCCCCACCCACACAGCCGGGTTTCAGTTTCACCCGGCAGCAAACACCACTATGCAAATGATTTTCCCTGCCCACTCCCCCCCCCACCCCCTTCCCAGGCTTACATACTCATTCTTCACTCTGAAGTTCAAGTACACGCGAGGCCAACTGAGTATTTGCATCATATTTACTTTAAATTGCCCAGGTGCAATCTTGAAACAAGATTCTCCTTTCAGAAGGGCAATCGTGAATATAAAGTAATGAATTAGGAGCAGGAAGAAAGCCCTTAGGCTGAGAGCAAACTTCTGACAGAACTGGAGCGTTAAGAGGCACGTGCCAGGAATTACACAAATCCAGGGAAGGAGGCAACTGGTGCTGTGTGCTGACTCTTTCTAGAACCCTTGGGTCTCCCGGGGTTTAGGAAAACAAACGCCTCGTTCATGTTCAAGTCACGTTCTCGAAATTGGGAAGTGCAGTCATTTTTTTTGTCTGCATTATGTGTGATTCATTTGCAGTTTAACTCAAGTGATTTGACAAAAAAAAGAAAGAAAAAAAAATCCCAAGCAGAAACAGTGTTGGTAAAATCTAGAGCAGGGAGGAGGTGTCAGGAAGGCACGCCTTCTGGTACGTTTATGGTAAATACTTCATTTAGGGGTACATTAACATGAGTTTTAGACCAGAATGATTCTTCTAAACTGCAATCCTTAACGTTTCATATATGAGATTCACATAGTCTTGGTGAACGACTTAGGATTTTTTTTTTTTTTTCTGAAAAATGTCAAGGTTTTCTTTCAGCAGATACACAGGAGGAAACATTTGCGGGACATCCATTTCTATTTCCCTCAAAGGCAGGCTTCCTCGTTCCCACTTACACTCAGTTTCATTTTCAAGGTGCATTTGCAGGGCTGTGTGAAGCTCCCAGCTGCAGCGAAGTGACTGATGACTCTGTAAATTATCCTGAGTGCAAAGGAAATCTAGTTCGTTTATAAAAAGCTCTTAAATAATTATAAACCCCACTGCAGGTGGGAAACTTTTATAAGACAAAAACTACCGAAGCACAGACGCTTCTCGGAAAGCCCCAAGTAGTAAAGAAATCCTCCGGTGACTTGTCACTCAGCTTAAAGCCGGTCCCCATTGAGGGTGACATCCTCCGGCCTTCGCTGTGAGACCCATCAACATGTAAGGCGAGACAAAGCCCACCTTTTCTTGCAAGGGATTCTGAGCAAATGTAGAGGCTGTTTCTGTCCCCGTGGAAAGTCCTGGGCACGCAGCCAGGCTGAGCAGAGCTGCAGCTGCACAGCTGAAGGTCCCCAGGGCTGTCCACTAATGCCCTGCCAGCCACCGGCCCGAGCATCTTCCCTGCAGCAGGTGCGCAACCGAGGGATGGGGTCTCTCTCCAGTTACAGGCGATGAAACCAAGACTTTAGAGAGACTGACTTGCCCGAGGTACCGGAAGAGGCAGAACTCAAGGCGTTTGTTTCTGACCACCGTGCATCTAAGGGGGAACAAAACAACCAGGGGGAAAAATTCTGTCCAACTTCTGAACACTTTACTCAAGAATGGCCTTCCCTTCCCTGGTCTGTGTGGACACATCTGGTCAGTTCTGGGCCGTGAGATTAGGGACCTCATTGTTTCCACAAAGAAAACCACGTTCTCCACTAGCTCTGTCAATAAAAGTAGCTGATACCTGGGGGAGAAGGGGGAGCTGACCTTGGTTCAGGACTCTCCCCAGTGTCCTCGCACAGAACCCGCATCCCTTCCTTACCTCTGGATGGAATCTGAGAATCTGGGTCTCCTTCCCACTCTGCAGGGGACGTTTGCCATCTCCCTTCCCTTCCTTCTTCCTCAGGGAGCTTTGAGGTCGACCCTCAACAGCTGTGGGCTGATGCAGTGGCAGGAGAAGGGCCCCTGCATCCCAGTAGGAACACACGTGGGCCTTCATATACATTTGTCAGGAATGTGAAGTCCTGGGGTTCAAAGTTAGAGGACTGTCAGATGACCTAGTCTCAGGCTCACCCCAGGGAGGGTGAACAAGCTTTCATGGGGACCCAGGGACCTGCCCTGGAACCTGCCTTCTGTGCGTAACTGTGTCTGAGATCTGAACGAGCAGCTTGTTCCAGGACTTGGCCAACCTGAGCTCAATTAAGGGCAACACCTCTTTAGGGACTTACATTAACTCACCGTCAGGGTATCTGAGGCAGAGGGTTGAAGCCTCGGGCAAAGCTGGGAAATGACTGATGCTTTTGGACACTGATGCCCCATCAAATCGATGGGACTTCCTTCTTTGTGATAGGAAAGATATTTCAGACTCTAACATCAATGATTTCCTGAAAGAACGTAATCATTGAAGACATAAAATACAGAAAGATGGTGGGAAGGGGAGCCGATGTCCAGCACACAGTAGGTGCTCACTTCATGTTGTTAAGCAGAACTCCACAGAGCCCTGGCAGAACGTCCTCAGAAAGGCACAAGTTTCAGTGCCCTACAGAGAAATAGGAGAGCTTGTGTTGTGCAAGAAAGTAGATCTTCTGTTTTCTTATCTGTCTTTTCTGTCAAAATATGTTAACCTTGGGCAGAGGACTGCAATAGAATTCTCCAGAGAAACAGAATATATATATATATATATATATATATATATAGAGAGAGAGAGAGAGAGAGAGAGAGAGAGCGCGAGAGAGAGAGAGAGAGAGAGCGAGAGAGACAGAAGACAGAGAAAAAGATAGCTTTATCTTAAGGAATTGATTTATGTGATTGTGGAGGCTAGGCAAATCCAAAATCTACAGGGTGGCCCAACAGGCAGGGAAGAGCTGCAGTGTGAGTCTGAAGGCAGTCTGTTAGCAGAATCCCCTCTTCTTGGAGGAATCATAATCTTTTTCTATTAAGGCCTTCAACTGATTAGACAAAGCCCACCCACATTGAGGAGGGTAATCTGCTTTACTCGATGTCTACAGATTTAAATGTTATTCTCACCTAAGAAATAACTTTACAGAAATATCAGAATACTGTTTGGCCAAATCCCTGTGTACTCTGGCCCAGCCAAGTTGGCACACAAAATTAACCATCCCAAGGACAGTATTCAGCCTGGGAGGCAACTGAGGCTCAGGGTGGAGGTGGAGATGGTCAAAGGGCACCTGGATGATGACAGCTGGGTCCCACTCCTGCCACAGCAACCTGTAGCCCAGCAGCCAGGAGACGAGCTCTTAGAGCCACCATGGGAAATTCTGGAGGCCACGAAGGGAAGACATTGACCCCATAAATCCTGAATCTTATGTTTGCCCTAGGCAAGATTCTAAAATGTCAAAAATGATGCTTTAGAAGACCTTAGAAAAGGAAGTGGTGAGTCCCCAGGAGCCAGCCAAGTTCGTGAGACCAGGGCTGATCCCCTCCTCCCGTGGCAGGGGCACATTGGTAAATCCAGGGAATGTGTAAGTAGCCTGTGTCGACTTCAGCAAGACACCTGGCAAGGAAATCCTAGACACCAGATGGAGAGGAGTGTCCAGTCATAAGCATAGTCATGTCACAGTTAGTTGACTGACCCAAGAACTCTAACTGGCGTCTCTTGGAGGGCCGTCTCCCTCCAGTCATGACCCAGGCCTCCATCCTCGGCCCCGACCTGTCCACTCTTCTTCAGTGACTTGAC
The DNA here is from genome assembly GCF_048564905.1 of Vicugna pacos. Classification (NCBI taxonomy): domain Eukaryota; kingdom Metazoa; phylum Chordata; class Mammalia; order Artiodactyla; family Camelidae; genus Vicugna; species Vicugna pacos. The sequence goes on from NC_133014.1 coordinate 10,292,295, forward strand.
AACAACACAGGCAGCATGTTTGTTTGATTTACTGGTGCCCCACGCCCTGGTGGGATTCATCAACTCAAACAGAGTATCAGAAGACTTTTTCTAGATAGGATAATGGCTTACAGATTACAAACTAGAGTTTAGTACAGGGAGCACTAGGCTCTGTGTTTTGGGCTGCAAAAACAAAAACCCTAACTCCTAAGTTTAGAGTATAGCAGACTTGTCTTTTGTAGTAGAAATTAAAGAGGGAAAAAAAAATCTTAGAAGATGGTGTTAATAATAAGTGCAATGCTAACAAAGTGTAACATGGCCACCAGTGAAGCAAAGGGCTCCCGGGCAGCTACTGGGGTCCTGTAAGGTGGGTGGGTTGTGGGTTCTGCTCTCAGCCCATCGGACCTCACCTGAAGCATCAAATACCCACAGTTTTAGGAGAATGTAAGCAGCTGCGACTATTCAGAGGCAAGTGACCAGCCAGGGACGGGATGTGCTCACGGGCTGGGAAGGACTCTGGGCCTGGGAATGTCTCAGAGGGATGTGAGAGGGACGGGAAAACAGACAGATCCAACTGCTCTGTGTGAGGTAGTGTAGATCAGAAGTCAGCAAATTTTCAGTGGACAGGCTCATTGAAAACCAGAATTTTCCAGCCATTAGAAGACGGCCTGACCTCTGGTCATTGGAGGAGACATTATAGAGTCAAGAGGTGTAGATGATAATTCGAAAAGACACATGCACCCCAATGGTCACAGCAGCACTATATACAATAGCCAAGACGTGGAAACAACCTAAATGTCCATGGACAGATAAAGAAGATGTGATATGTTTATACAGTGACATCCCACTCATCCATAAATAAAAAAAGAAGAAAACAATGCCATTTGCAGCAACATAGACAGACCTGGAGATCATCATTCTAAGTGAAGTAAGCCAGAAATAGAAAGAAAAATATCCCATGATACCACTTATATGTGGAATCCTAAAAAAAAAAAAAAAGACACAAAGGAACTTATTTACAAACAGAAACAGACCCACAAGCATAGATAACAAACATACGGTCACCAGAGGGGGAAAGAGGGTGAAAAGGGATAAATTGGGATTTTGAGATTTGCAGATACACACTACCATAGATAAAATAGATAAACAACAAGTTTCTACTGTACAGCACAGGGAACTATATTCAATACCTTGTAGTAACTTATAATGAAAAAGAATATGAAAACGAATATATATATTTATGACAGAAACGTTATGCTGTACACCAGAAACGGACAAACGTTGTAAACTGACTGTACTCCAATTGAACAAATAAATAAATGATCAGGATGAATTGTGAAAAACAAACAAACAAAAAAGAAATACAGACAGGGTTGTACGAGATGATCACTGCACCCTCTCGAGCCCTGAGGTGAGCCTAGGGGAGGAGTAAACAGCTGTGTGAAATGCCACAGCGAGTGCAAGATAAGATTAAAAATACTGATGTAGCTGACATTTTCTGAGCACCTCCTCGGTGCCTAGCTCCGCGTTGCCATGGTTTTACATTTAACACTGGCAGCAGCCTCTGACGGGTGTGATCGCTTACCTCCATTTTACAGATGAGGATGTTGAGACTTAAGGATGCAAACTGAACGATCGTTAACTCACATGGCTAGCAAGCGGTGGGCAACAGACCCACGCCCAAACCCTGGTCTGTGGGACTTCAGTGATGAAGGAACCAACTCTAAGGGAAAGGCCACGTGGATTGTATTTAAGAGCATACACATAAAAAGTCTGGGAGCGAGACCTAAGTTACTTATTCAGATATTCCTTGTCTCTACCTGGTCCTCACCTTAGTGAATTCCTATGTGAGTAAAACACGTGGGAGGAACTAATATCGAAAATTACAAAGGAAAATAAGAATGATAATTCTCGAGCAGAGAAGTACCATCAAAGTACCACCAAAGACAGCCAACCCTTTGGAGGACGAGCCTGTCCAATTTGAACTTGAAACGTGTGTGGAGAAGAACCATGGAAGGTGGGCCAGACGGAAGCCTCCCTGTGATGGGACAGGCCTGCTCGGGAGCAGGAAGCTCAAGGCTGCGTCGGGGAACCACCAGGTCTCAGGGGGAGGAGCTGAACCGGTCAGCGGCCTGCCTGACCCTGAGAGCTGCCTTCTGTCAGGGGGACCAAATAGGTCAAGCCATTAGGCAGGTGGTGGGGCCACGATCAGGGGAAGACGGAGTCCTGCTCCAAACGCCGGGAGCCCCTGTGCTCCCACAGGCATGAGAATCACATCCCATCTGGCCATGGGTCACAACTTACAGCGATGAATGTGGATTCTTTGAAACCAGAAAGAGATTTGACACTCCGGCTAGCAGAATTGCGAATTTGCTATTTAAAGCACGGGAGCCAGAGAGAAGAATGCAAAGGTGGATGTATTTTGTCTTCATAATCCAGCATGAAGATGTCAACTGGCCAAGCATTTCACCCTGCCACCGGCTGCATCATTCCTCCATCAGCAAGATAAATACATGGAAGTGAGTGTTTTAAACACATCATCAAAAATGGGCTGAACTGCATTCCCCTAAAATGTATATGTTGACATTCTAACCCCCATCCGGGACCTTAGAATAAGATCCAGGGCCTTAAAGAGTTGATTAAAGAAGCAAAATGAGGTCATAGGGGTGGGCCCTGACCCAGTATGACTGTCCTTATAAGAAGAGGGGGATAAGACCCACAGACAGACCTCAGCGGTGCTCGGGCACAGAAAAGGGACAATGGAGGACACAGCGAGGAGGCAGTGACTGCAAGCCAAGGAGAGAGGCCTCAGAAGGAACCAGACCTACCCACCGCATCATCTTGGACTTCTGGCCTCCAGAACTGTGAGCAAATGAACTTCTGTCGGCTAAGCCATCCAGCCTGTGGCATTTTGTCATGGCGGCCCAAGCAAAGTATTGCACATTTCAAACCCACTTTGGTTTTTCTACTTAGTTACAAACATTTGCAAGGTTTTGTATCTCCTGGGCCTCCACGCACCACTGAAGCAGCGCCGGCCTGCAAGCACTCAGAGGACACTCAACCCACAAGGTCTCAGCCAGCTTGGGAACTTTGATTTCACAAAACTTAGTCATGCCCTCCCAGCGGACTTCTAAACAGTAAGGACTACCGTGTACAGCCAGGACGGCCACACCGACCACACAGAGGCACACGCACACACACGCCCCACCGAGGTGGCTGGAGAGGGGTGTGGAGAAGCGACTGAGTCCACGCTGAGCCCAGCATCCCAAAGAGAAAGACCTCAGCTACGTAATTTGGAGCCACAGTCACGCTGTAACACATTAACAAAGAGTATTCCCCAAGGATCTGGGTCTTTAAACAAGGGCATTTTCTTGCCATTTGGAACCAGCAAAATCCACTGCTCATGGAACTGCCTGTCCTGGAATTTCACAAATTTGCACATCGAGGTTGTTAATAAAGGACTAAGTAGATAATTCAAATAAACCCTGTGGTTTGGAAGTCACAGTGTGGGCTGCTTAAGGTTCAGTTTTCAAGCTCTTCTTTTGGAAAAGCTCTGGGGACCCACCGTGCTTTTTCTGACTGCTTAATGGAGTGACAAATTCCGTGTAAGAGATTTTAGAAACTGCCAGGTGAAGTCAGCCAGGTGGGGGCCTGGCTGGGTCACAGCTGGGGCGGCGAGCTTGTTCCGCTGTGGTTCTCCACGGCTCGGAGTCCTCTGAAGGAATTTCAGCCCTGTTTGGAGCAAAGTCAACCTGGGCAGAGCATGTGTCCTGAGAGCTTCGGGGTGAAGGGCTGTACTCATTTGCATATTTATGTGGCAGCAGGCCTGATCAGAACACACTCACCCTCCCTGCTGAGGCCACTCCCTGCACTCTTTCACCAGCCAAACGACACCCAACACCCCCCCAGGCACAGTCCGGACTCACCCGCCTCTGTGCCCGGCACCTGCTGGCCTCTGCACCGGGGACAGCCTTCTGTCATCACCACTGCACGTCCAAATCCACCTGCCTCTCAAGGCCTGGTCCAGACGCCCCCTCCTTTGCAAGCACCGTGGTCCCAGCGTTAAATGGTTCTCCTAACCCTAAACCCACTGACCTCCAGCTCCCGCGGCCCAAACCCCTCCAGCATAGATACATATGCTTCTCTGTAAGTCATTTCCACCAAAATTCTTTACATCCTCATCAGAACCTAGGGTGCTGACTGAAATATCTGTGGGTTTTCACTTCATTCAAATCTCATCACTTCCTCATTGCCATGCAGAAATATGTCCCAGGGTATATTCTGGTGTTCTTGATAATGTAAGATGATCGTGTCTGCCCTTCTAAGTACTTAAGCCCTTCCATCGGCCTGTCCCATTTATATGCCTTGATGAGAAGGGATTAACATTGCACGGTCCCAGCGTCTGCATACGAGGGCACACGGAGCGTGTTCACACATAACTGTGTGCACGGGATGGAGCGGTAAGATGGGAACAGACAGGGAACAGAGGCCGAGGGAACTTCGCCGGGACACGGTCTGGAGGTGCTGCATTTGATCCAAACATAAGCCCTTGGTCTAGGAGATATTATTCCTCAAATGCTCTTTGTCTTCTGCAGGAACTTTAAGCCCCAGAACCTGTGACTTTGAAGCCACAGGGCTTGTTCAAATGATCTACTTAGTCCTTTATTGACAGCGTCAGTGTGCAAATTTGTGAGATTCCAAGACAGGCAGCTCCGTGAGCAGTGGATTTTGCTGGTTCCAAACAGCAAGAAATTCCTTCACTTCAAAAGAGCCTGATCCAATTGGAAGAGGCCTTAGGAAGTGCGTGTTACCTAATCTGATCCGGGACCGCACTTCGTGACCAGCAGCGCTCAGTGTCCACCCCACGTTCTCCGGGTCATCCCGCGGTCTCCACGCAGACAACCAGCCAAAAGAGCTCGCCACATGCGGGGGTCGGCAGGGCGCGTTGCCACAACACGCACCTGACACACAGGTGTTCCCGTTTGTCATTGGTGATGCTCAGCCAACGCACACGAGGGAAAGGGGGGAACCCCTCTGTAACTGTCTTGATGCTTGAGCGAGAGAGACTACTTGCACCCCGTGCCCACCCTCACGTGGTCGCAGTCACACTCTTGACCCATCTGTACAGATAGGCAGGCGTTACTTTCTGCTCTGAGTTCTCGAACGTCAGTGGTGACATGGGAGGACTGGAGTTTCACGACTCAGCCACTTCTCCCTGCTGCCCCTTCTGTCTTGATCATGCCTCTCCTGTGTCCAGCTGCCGCCCCGCCATGGCCCAGTCCTTCCCTCCTGGCCACGCCCGCCGAGCTTCTGGGCCGAGTACCTTCCAAGAGGCATCTCCAGTAGTCTTCAGTTCTCCCCAGAAGGTCATTTTCCTAGCTTCATCATCCTGTCCTCTACTCAACACACACACACACACACACACACACACACGCCACCTGCAGGTGAAGGGCCCGGCACCGTGGTCTGCCACTCAAGGCTCTAACAACACGTCCAGGCTCCTCTTCCTCCTCAGCCAGCCCTGCTCTGCCTCTTACCATGCCAATCCTCTGAAATGGGGATCTTTTCCGATTTTTTAACTTCCATTCCAATGTCACCTTCCGGCTCATACTGTCTTCTTTCTGATCTTCTATAACTTAAAATGGGTTAGTCCAAATTACATTCTTTGGAACCCTGGTTTCATGAAATTCTCCAAGCAATAAAAGGGGGGAGGGCTTCCCCACCATCTACACCTAATATTAATGCTACCCATTTTATGCCATTGTGGATATTTACGAAGTATGACTAAAGGCTCTGAGAAGTCCTGCAGTTAAAAAAAAATAGACATATTTCTCCTGGATCAACCCGGATTTTCCCATCCTATACTTGACTATAGACTCTTTGGGGACAGAGCAGTTACTATGATCTACACTCTCACCTTCATTGTCACATTATGGTCCACAGGTGGCCTGAACATGAAGACAGCAGAGAAGAAATTTTTCGAAGCCTCTGCTTTCTAGGGGGGCCTCTGCAGCCAGATGTTCGGGTGTTTCATTTCAGGGGCCACCATGCTGGTAGAGCTACAAGATTCCAAGGACCCACAGTGGGCTGACCTCAGCAGGCTCTCAGCGGTCAGAACCTGACTGTGAAGCCCGCGAGGAGAACCCCTCTGACTGCGTTAGGGGCTTAGGTTTAGGAGAATCGGGACAGGAACATGGGTGGACATCACGCCCCCTGCTCCCTTCTTCACAATTTGACCACAAGTGTCCCCCAAGCAGGGGTGCCTGAGTTGAATGCCCGGGTACTGTCCAGAAATATCCATCTGGTGTTCTCAGTCCTGAAGGCTGAGGCCCCCTGCACAGGGAAGTCCAGAAAACAGCAGGACACAGCTGGGTGTCGAGAGAATCCCGAACAGAAAACACGATTCCTTTCATCTCGAGGGCTCCTCAGGGATGAGTGGGTCAACTGGAAACCTCGTCCGACAGCTCCACCCGCTGGAGCGTGTCTGAGATCAGGACAGAGGTCTCCTACGACCAGTCCCTCCAGGCCCTGGACTCTTGAGCTCTGCGAGCCCTTTTAGCAGAAGTGCACGTCTGAGCCATCCATTCAGTAGAGCGCCTGGGCCTCCTGCTGGCCACCTCTCTCTCTCCGGGTCCTTCTAATACACAGAACACACAGCCCGAGTGCAGCGAGTCATGTGGCTGGAGGTTCTTTAATGGGGGCAGAATTTCACCGCAAATTCTGTCCCCACCCCTTCCCCTTCATTTCCGTGAGTTGCTTTCAAGCCACATTTCATAAATCAGGATCTGCTGTTACAGAAAGCAGCCGTGAGGAGTCCAAGTCACAAGAGACGAGCACAGCTCGCCCCCCGCCGACCCCGTCTCCGAGCAGGGGTCCCCTGCGGTACTGTGCGCAGGTCCGCGAGCGATGGCCGGGCTCCCAGGACAGGTGCTGGGACCCTCCTTCTGTCTAGATTCAAATTCAGAACACGTGGGGCCCAGCAAACATGTACGGCCACCTTGTTCAAAAACTGTTAAGAATTTCAAGACAGTGATGGCAGGACATTAAACCAAGTACCACCCTTCTGAGCACAGGACCCCACCTGACTGCGTGGGTCATATACCCACGAGGTTGGCCCAGCCCACCTCTGCCCTGGACCCAGAAGCGAGAGTGCTGGGGACTTAATGGTGTCACCCGAAGTCAAGACAGACAGAAGTCAAGACAGCCTCCCAGAAAGACGTTTTTGAAAGGGGGCGCTCAGGCCTGCCCTCTGGGTGCCAGCCCCAGATCGCCACCCACTCGCTCAAGCCCTTAGCAGACCCGGCAGCCCCTCTGATGCTCTGGTTTGACTCTCCCCACCTGTGTCAGTGGGGTCAGGCTCTCTCTTACAGGTTGTGTCCATTCCTAGCCTTGAGATTATTTTCATTGATCTGTTATTTTTGGCTCCAGAAAAATCAGGCTTCTTTTCTACCTGGATAGCATGTCTACTTTTCAACAGTTCAGGTCAGATTTTCTCAATACGCAGATTCCCATCAGACCCTGATGCGCCCAATGCCCACGAGTTCTCCCTGGGAACCGGCCCGGCAGGGCCTCAGTCCGCCCTGAGCGTTTCTCTGAGCTGACTGCCCCCCTAGACTTGTTTATTCCAAGCTTCCCTGACATCTTCTCTTCTCTGCTGTGGCTCTTCCATCCCTGCACTGCGTTCATGGTCCCTCTGCCCTCCCCCCTCCCTGTTTCTATCTTTAATTCTCTATAAGATCTGAGTTTCCCTCCATCCCTCAGCCCTGAAATCACAGGATATCTGAAAGGGCGCTGTGTCAAAGCACTCAATCCCACAGTCCAACCCAGATCACCTCTGCCACACTTTTCAATTCCTCCAACACAAGACACATACACTTAAAATTTATTTCCAGCAGGAAAAGTGAACTGCTTAATAAAAGGTGCTAGGAAAAATGGCTGGCCACTCAGAGAAAAATTAGACCACGCTCCCTACTTCAAATCATAAACAAAAATCAACCCCCGTGGACTTGGTATTTTCAAACCTCGAAAATACAATTATAAAACACCGTAAAAAAAAAACCACGTGAGAATATTGTCGTGATCTGGAGGTGGAAGTAGTCGTCTTAAGCAAGCTGAAGCCTGGGTGTCAGGAAAATAATACCAAGTTGGAATACACAAAAATTAAATATTTCTGTAAAATAAAAGGATGGTAAACAAAGTGGGAAGGCAAGGCAACAGACTGGGGGAAAGTATTTGCAGTTTATATACCAAAGGTGTAAAACTCAGAATATTTGAAGAGATCTTATAGAACAAGAACAAAAAAGGAAAACAGGAGACAAGGAAGGCAGGAAAGAAAGAAGAAAAAAGAGGGAAGGCATATGACAGGCAATTTTTAAAAGAACCGTTAGTAGGCCGCAGATCTCGCCTTTGAACCAACTCTCTCAGAATAATCTGCTAGTTTATACATTTGTTTATAAAACTATTTCTGAAGGCTGGGTTTAATCCTTTACTATTTTTTTCAATGTATAGCTACAATTTTATCAAATTCATGCTCTTAAAATGCTTCAGCAAGGAGAGCACATTTGAAAGACATCCGTAAATGCTGAGCCATCTGAAGAGAGACCAGTTGTACACGACTTGCCAGGTGAGCTGACCACACATAGGAGGCAAAATACAGAATTTTTTATACCCAGTTTTCGCTTTGTTTCACATCATACCCTCAATTTTACAATAAAAAAAATTAAAAATTTAAAAGCTGGCACTTGTAGCAAATTGTAGCCACCTGGGGGTCCCAGCAGTGGGTGTCGCCCCCGCCCAGTCACAGGGACATCCCCGCCAGCAGCCGGTGCCCGAGGCTGAGGCTGTGCACGTGGGCACCCACCCGGCCGGTCACCTTCTGTTCTGAGTCTGGGCTCCTCTGTCTCCTGACTTTGAAGTCAAGGTTTCACTCTCTTGACGAATACTCATTGTGAAGGCTACCCCTGCGACTAAAATAACTTTCCATGAAACACTGAAAGAAGCCTCTTGCCTGTAAATGCTCTTATATTATAAGAAATGCCCGTGTTTGTGTGTGGTTACATCTTGTGTAACTGATTCCACTGGGTTTTCGAGGTGAAAATTGCTCACTTTTGTCATTTCCCAAACCTGACTATTCTTTCACTATAATGTGGCAACTTCTCAGTTCTTTAAACTATTTTTTTCTTTAAGTTCTCATGAATTGATGGTTCCTGTTTTTCTGAACTGCCTGTCAAACCCATGTTTACAGGTTAGGCTCACAGCCACCCTTGTTCAATAACTAGGAAAAAAGTCCCCTCAGAAAACGTGACTTCCCAGCCACTGGGGAGCCTCTGCCCTCACTCTGTGAAGTGTGACCTGCAGGGATGCGTGTGGACCCCACAGGAGGGAAAGGAGCCGGGGAACGACACTGTGGGTGACAGTTCCAATTGTCGGGGAGGTTCTTGGTGTGACGTGCACGTGGAGGCCATGGCTCCGTGGTGGGCCGTACGGGGTGGGGTGGGGGACAGCCCCAAACAGGTCCCTAAGGGGACACACACTGTGTCCTCCTTACTGGATGGAGCATCAATCCCACTACATAGAAAGATGAAACACTTTCCCCCTTTTCTTTCCTTTAAAAAAAAATTAAGCAAATGTAAAAACCAAATTCTGTGTTTGAGCCTCCGCATTTCAGCAGTTCAGGAAAAGTTAGAACAAAGTGAGAACATCTTATTCACTTAAATAAAGCACGATGGCCTGTGTCCGCCACCCACTCATCCGCCGCCAGCAGATGTCTTCTGAGGGTGAATCTGTGCTGAGCTGGACCCGGGTGGAGCCCTGCTTGGAGCAGCCTCCTTCAGCATCTTTAAGGATGTGCACTGTGTTCACTTATTAGAGCTGGCCTCACAAAGTGCCACAGACCAGGGGGCTCAAACCACAGAAACGTATTCCCTCCCGGTTCTGAAGGCTGGCCGTCTGCGATCTGGGCGTCCCAGGGCCACGCGCCCTCTGAAGGCGCCAGGGAAGAACCTGTTCCCAGCCTCCCTCCTCGCTCCGGGTGGTTCCTTGGCTTGTGGCTGCATGACCCCACCTGCACACGGTGTTCTCCCCGTGTGCCCGTCTCCCAAATGTCCCCTTCCTGTAAGGACACTGGCCACCAGGGACTAGGGCCCACCCCACTCCAGTACGACCTTATCTTTAACTAGCTTCATCTCTAATCACACTAGTTCCAGAAAAGGCCTTATTCTGAGTTACTAGGAGGGGAGGACCGCAACATGTGAATTTGGGGGAGACACAACTCAACCCGTTACACACGCAGAGGCCCCGAACGGTGACTCACAAAGCCGGGCTCCTACACACTTTCATTGTCATTTACTCTGCCCGTCCCCTTCCCCCTGAAAACAAGTTTCTTTCTTAACAAACACCTGCCATTGGCTTCTCTTCCATCCGTGGCGACGTCTGTGCTACGACGGAGTCCAATTAAAGGTGTTAAGAGCGTGGAATTTCAACCAGCTCAAAAACCTTGCTGCTGATCTAACAGCCCCTAGCGGGAAGGGCCTCCGTGGAAGGCTCCCGACCAGCCTGCCGCCTCTCTGGACACACGGCCACCCTGGCCTCCGTGTTGCTGTCCACCCGCTAACCCCATGGGTGCTCAAGGGTAAATCCTAGGAAGCCACGTAGGCCGGGGGGCTGCCGTCAGGACAACTGTCCACGGAGAGGCCGGCGTGGCCGCTGCCCGGCTGGCCCGGGCCTCTGTTAGGTGTGTGACTCAGGGCTTGTTTTGTTTCTGAAAAACGGGGACCATGATTTGGGGTTAATCAGGGAGAGGTGGCGGTGAGACGTGGCCCAGGGTAGGTGCCGGTGGGAAGCCGGCCGGGGCTGTCTGCGGCGCCTTCTCCCGCCGCAAGGGAGGAGCGTTCTGAGATGAATCCTTCTGAAACCGCAGGCTCTGGCTCCTCATCCGTCTGTTTTGTAAGTATGGCTGGGTGTCAAGGTGACTCCGGGGGATTCTCATGAAGCACAGAGCACCGGAGTCACTGCCCTCCTTTCTGGTCCTTGGCCAGTTTCCAGATTGTCACCTTGGGGAATGGGGACGCAGCCCCTGGGAACGTCCTCAGAGCCACTTGACCCTGGTGATGGAAACTCACCACGCTGGCCCCCTGGGGCTTCGCTGGGGACCAGAGCCCCCACACACGGTGCCTTCTCACTGTCCCTGTCGCCCAGACACATGGACAAGCTCAGGACCCCGCCCGCAGGACACCGGAGGAGGGACGCTCAGCCAAGCGTCCCCGGAACCCCGAGACGCGGCAGCCCCAAAACGCAGGGCCACTGTGCTCAGAACCCGCAAGCCAACTCTCTCCACACACAAAAGTGGTTTCACAGTTAAAAAAAAAAAAAGGCTGTGGTAGTTTTTGCGGAAAATGGAAAGAAAAGAAAAAGGCTTATTCAACTATGTGCTTATATTTGCATAAAGAAACTGTGGACGGACACATAAGAAACTAAGAATAGGGTGACGGAGGGGGGTCAGTGGGAACGGGATGGGAGACTGCGGTGGGAAAGTGCTTTCCACCAGGCACCTTTTTATACAGTTTTATTTTTGAATCTTCTTCCAACAAATTAAAGCTGGAAACCCTATTCCCTATTCACCACACTCGCAAATTAAAAGAGACATTCCATACGGTCATCTCAAAAAAATGCTGAAAAGTCAGCACCCCCGTCCCCCTTTCCAGGTGCCGCCCTTAAGGTACCCATGGCTGCAGATCCCTCCCTACCACTGACCAAGCGCAGAGCTCCTGGTGAGACTCCCTGCGGCCACGGGAGAGCTGCTTGGGAAAGGGGTCCCAAAAAAGTTGTCTCCCTTGGAAATAATGTACTTGAATGATTCTAAAAGGCTTTAATCTGATGTGGTCTTGGACAATAGAATTCCCCTCCCGAGTGACCGTTCTTGTCCTGTCCAAGTGCCCCCGGTGATGGACTCAGCCGGTGGACACACAGCAGGTGATGCTCGCTTTGGACGAGCAGACGAGACTGGGAGACTCGCTTTCTCACGGGGAACCTCGTGGTCTGCAGTCACCTCTTGTGCTGCTGGGTGGCAGTCTGCACTCATTCTGTGCCTCACCTCTCCCTCCACAGATCTTAACCCTGAGCAGGCACTTCTGGGGACTTCAAAGGGACCGTGTACAGGCAGCGACCCGTCTGTCAGGCTGGGCTCGGCCACGCCAGCTTGAAAAGCAAATCTGAAGCGAATCAAATGTATCCAACCCACAAACGCTGAGGATGCAACAATGTTAAACAGCGACAACAGCAATCACCTACAACCCAGCATTTAAACGTTCTAGACGTTTAAGGCAACTTATTGCTAATATCCAATTAGTAGCAGCCCAAGAGTTAGCTAGCATTTCCCAAAGCCTCCCATGTTTGAGGATGAGGGAGAGAGAGAACGGGCGAGAGGGGGGATGGCTGCCCATCAGAAGCCTGGCTGAGCGTTTAAATGATCACTACCTGCCCCACCTGTCTGTGGGGTCACATCACACATTGGACTGAATGTTTATCATCCTTTCATCCACATCATTGAAACCTGTGCGCAAGGTGAGCTGTTTGTATTCAGTGAGGTGCCCCAGAATGTTAGATGCTGGCAACCTTGAAGACGGTCACTAGTGTTGTGCCACAGGTCTCCGCTCTTGGCCTACACTGATCCAAAAATCCTTCTGGTAAAGATGCAAAAGGGATAGCTCTCCAACTGGCAGATGAATGTGAAGCTTCACATCCTATTTAGAGAATACATGGGGCCAATCTAGAAGAGTAAACTATGGAGAATGCAAAATTTTACTTACATTTAAAAAATCAAAAATAAGTCAACACCTCTAATACAAAATGAGGGACATGTGGCTTTAAACATGTCCCCACACAGAGGCAGGGGTGGCAGCTGACTGCAGGCCCAACGGATGGGTATGCTGGCCAAAATCCTCAGCCTAGTGTCCCTTCCAAGGGAGGTCATGGCACTCGTGAGAAGAGGGACATCAGAAGACTGCAGTCTGTGCCGAGCAGGCCAGCACGGGGTCCGGGCTGCCAAACACCTCACAGCACGCGGCCTCTTTCAGGAACCGTGGAAAGAAGGAAGAGCTTGAACACAGGTGGTGATGTGCGTGCAGTTGGGAGGGCTCTGGTGTGGAAGAAACTGGGGCTCGTGTTATAATTCAGCAGTCTGGGGAACAGAATAATTGCTCAATGAGTGTTAATGAGTTATGGCTGTAATTATGATCCCAGCTACGATTCAGTGGCTTCAGGGGCAGAGCCAGGTCCAAAATGTGCAGATGCCAGAAAAGAGGCTTTGGATTAGGCTGCGTCTGGAAAGAGAGAAGGGATTTAAGTACAGATTTGACAGCCCCATACGGGGCTCATAGGGAGGGCCCAGAGGGGTGGGCAGTGCCCTTTGAACCCAGGGAACTTCTGGTGCCAAGTGAAGTGTGTCTTTGCAATGATGATGACTCCACACTGGACTTCTGTGAACTTGCCATTGTGGTCCCCAAGCCCATGCTATACCGAGGATCAGAGAGGCTCAGTGACTGGCCCACAGACACACAGCTGGCGAAGGGGAGCCAGGGCTCTACTGTAGCTGACACACCTGCACAAGAAAGGCGAGCAACAAACACACACACACACACACACACACACAGAGCCCTACTCCTCTCAGATTTCTGCTCAAGCTCAAATGTCTTCTCACCATAATGACCACCAGAGACCACCTCGTAAATGGGAGGCCCCCTCACCCGGCACGGCGCATCCCCTCCTCCCGCAGCCCTCCTGACAACCACATCTGCTTATCATCACCTGCTTCTGTAGGTCTCAATAAATGTTTGTCGAATAACGAGTGAATAAAAGAAGAAATGGACCATTGCATCCCTTTCCGCTAGTGGTCCAGGGCTCCACTGCTCACGCTGCCCCTGGGCCTGCAGAAAAGACCTGTGGATGGGCCACTGCTGGGGCAGAGATCTGGGGCCCAGAGAAAGGCTCCCATGGTTAAGAGTAAATGATATATAAATCATCTATATCTCGATTTTAAGAAAAAAAAGGGGGGCAGTAAATGGCAAAAAGGCATCAGTTCCAATAATAATAATAGCTAATACTATTGAACTCTTACTGGGGTGTGGCACTTGTGTAAGAATTTTTCATGAAGTAACTCCTTTCATCCTCAAAACCATCCTCTGTGGTCACTGCTCCCATAGTCCCATTTCACAGATTAGAAAACTGAGGCCAAGAGGTGCAGTGAGCAGCAGACAGAATTCAGCTCCAGCAGCGGCTTCATCACAGTGCCCGGTGGCTTTCTCACCACAGTGGTCCACAAAACTGGAGCCAACAACACTGGGCCTGGGGGAGCCACTAGGAGCAAAATCCCGGAATTTGGGGGTTGCTTCAGGGGAGGGGTGGTCGCGTGCTGTGCCGAGGTCTGCGAGGGGAGCAGGGCAGGAGGGAGGAATCAAGCACAGGTGGAGGCCTACGAGATACTGAATATAGTTCCCTGTGCTCTAAGGAGTGCCATATTTTTGATACCTTAGCATTGGAGATTGAAATCCATACCCCTGAACAAATCAATCGAACAAGCAGAGCAATTGGAGGGGGAACAAGGAATGGGGAAACAAAAATGGGCACAGGGTACATGAATTCGCTCTGAGAATCCTTATCTGAAAACCCACATTGTCATTTCCAAAGCGGACGTGAGGCTCACCAGCAACATCCGGCAGGCCAGACCCTCCTGCCATCCTCAGAGGTGCTGCTGTGGGTCACCCACAGCCCAGAGGCCGTCCCCCACCCCCGACCAGGACCAGCCCACATTTTCCATAAAGAGGTCCTCCCAGGGCCTGCCTCTGCACTGGGTACACAGCAGGCAAGGTATGGGGCCCATAACACTCTTAAAATAAAATGTTTCAATTTATTTTCAAATCAGAAGAAAAACCTGATATATAATGAAAATGAATATATCACAATAAACCCAGTCTTCATGATGTCATCTTTGTGCCAAGACAGTCATCACAGTTTCTTCATCAGGAAGAGGCCATGAACGCAAAAGCACCCAAGGTCCACGGAAGCCACTCTCCAGCCCTGAGCCCTTGCCTAACATTATACCAGAGACGTGAAAGGCAGCTCCGCACAGAAGGGGCTCTGACGTGCCACCGGACCCTCCTAGTTGATCTACAGATTGAATTTCAACAGTGATTTCTCCCACCTCCCTCTGCATCATGCAGGTAAACCTACGCCAAAAATAATCACATCCCCAGGCAAAGCGCCTGGTCTCCCAAAGGCCTATGACCATCTGCCAATCGTAGCACCGACTTCCTTCCTCCTCCAAGTTGCCTTATGGTTTCAAGGAGGCTGCTGAATCTCCAGCTCTCACCTCTGCATTCCACACAAGAAGGTAGAGGGAAGCAGAGGGGAAAGGTTAAACCTCTTGGATGTCAAGGTCCTTCAAGGAGCTTTCCTAAAGTCCCCAACTACCCACTATGTCTTCCACGGGCCACTCTCTCTGTAAAGGAGCTGGAAGAGGAGGGCCCTGAAATGGGACAGAGCAAGGAAAAGCACGGGAGGGAGGGGCCTTAGGTCCAAGGTGGAGTAAGAGCAAACACTCCCCTCCCCCAGCTCCATCCTGTCCTCAAGCATCCTCCCGGCCCTGATTGTGTCAGTAGATAACAGGTGGGGGTGTGGAGCAGAGAATGCGACAGTTTCACCTTCTCAGCCTTTGATCAGATTGAATGATGTGAATAAACTGCAGGTCCTTGGAGCCCAACTGCTTCCATTTCGCCATTCTGCTCTTTCCTGGAACCTCGCCTAGACTTTGAAGCTCGGTCTGGACAGTTTCCTTGCTGCACTCCCAGGACTGGAAGGGTGTGGTACTGACTCAGGAGCCTGAGTTCCCTGGAGGAGCTGGCTGCGAGGAAAGCGGTGAGTCATGAGTCCAGACATAGCTGAGATTCCTGGTGTGTCCCCCGGAGGGGAAAAAGAATGCTCAGCTTGGACCCAGTTCTTCATCATGTCTTCTCTAGGCAGGAGGTGCTGCCGGAGGTGAGGGTCTCCCCACCTCCTTGTGCCAGTCTCCCGGGGCACTGACGGCAGCCTGACCTTGGTGAGCTCAGGTCGACTTCACCAGAAAGATATAAATAGGGCAAACCCCACGTCTGTGGATCCCAGAACCAGATGGTTGGGCTCAAAGCCAAGCTCCTCTGCTGACTAACAGTGTGGTCTTACCCACCTTCCTAAACCCCTCTGTGTCCCAAGTTCCTCAACTGGACCATGGGGACAATACTTAATAGATTCTGCTGCACACAGTTCTGTGAGGACTTAGTGAGTCATGTGTACAGAGCATCCAGGATCGTGCAGTGCTCGGATTATCATTATTTTATTGGAAAAATGAGAAATATTTGCCAAATGCAGGAGTGAAAAGAAATTCTGTTTTGATGTAATACAAAAGTAAAACAAGTGATTCTGTCCCTTTGAGAGCCCTCCTCCAAGCTGTTCAAAGTCTTGAAGCCACAGTCTCTTTGTACCCACCGTAATACTTCTGGTGAGCACAATGTGGTTATTTCACAAAGTGGCCCCTGGACACAGAGGAGCTAAGCCACTTATCCTGGGTCCACTCACAGGACTGAGAATGCTAGAAAATATAAATCTAGCTGTCTTCAGAAGCACTCTGTTGTGGAGACCGCTGGTTGCCCATCTCATATCCTTTCTCCTCTGCTTCCTGTGTTGTTAACAATGCCTGTTGCCAGGGCCAGCAATGTGCATAGTTGAAAAACGACATTTCCCAGGATCCTCTGCAGATAGCTGGGGATTCTAGGAAGGCTCTTGAAAGGACACTTAGCTTTTTGCCCCTCACTCCCCTCCTTCCTCCTGGGTGGAATGCAGACGTGATGGCTGGAGGTCCAGCAGCCTTCATAAAACCATAAGACAACTTAAAGGAAAGAAGCCAATGTTAAGGATGGCAGGGATGAATGAACTGAATGCCCTTTGGCCTATGCCCTGGACAGCCTGCTTTGTCTTTTTTCTGCCTGAAAGAAAGTAAATATGACACTTGCTGGAATCACTGCTGTTTTGTAAAGTTTCCCTTTATATCCAGCTGAACTGACAGGAGCCCATGAATCCTTCTTACACTCTAAATGATTTGTCTAGTGAGAACAGCTAAAATGATACTTTCTGCCATCATTACAAATTCCAATATTTTAAGTATGATATATTTTTGGAAGGATAAGGTGGATGGGAGGGCTAACAGCCCCTGTAGCAGAAGCCTTCACTTGCAGGATAATCGATTTGGAAAGCAAAAGATAAGCAAGAAAACGTAATGGAGAAGACTGGCCAACCCCATTAGCTTGTCTGATTATACACGATGCAATAAAACCAGTTTTGAGTTTTTTAATTTTTTTGTTTGTTTGTTTCTTTTATCAGAGGAATCCTCTGAGACCAGCCAGGTCTCTCACCCACCCCTCCTTCCTGTGGCCTCGACTTCCTTCTGATTTGATGTTGGCCTCTCCTTGCCTGAGCTCTGTGGTCTAACCAGAACCCTCCCGAGCCTGGTAGGAGCCCAAACCCTGCCCCGCAGCACCGGGCTAAACACAGCACTGCCACACCCATGACGCTGGGCAGAGAGTCCGCTGGACGCCAGCACAAATGGCAGCTGCAGGAGAAAACTGCCCACAAAGAGGTGCCATTTAAGACAGACTAATGTAATGGAGCCAGTACCCAGTGTGCAAAGCCTACACTCTCAGTGAAGAAATGCACAAAGCACTTGGTTCCTTAGTGTGACGGGGCAACACCGGGGGAAGGCAGACAGCGCAAAAGGACACACTTGGTACTTGCCTTGGACCCCTGCAGAATGAGCGTGAAGACTGGGCTTTTGAGGCACTATGTGATCTTGAATATCTCCAGAATCGATCATGTTATGTTCCCCCTGGTTTTAGTTTTTAGTATATCTTACTTAATATTTTCAATATGAGTCAACTCCACATTCTATGATGATGTTCAAACAATCAGAAGTTGACTGTAGCTGGCTTTAGACAGTACAGAGTCTAGCTGCTTCCACCCTGGGGGCTGGTCTGAGTTCAGTGGCCCTGTAGTTTCTGGCCTGTGGCCTCGGTCTGCTGGATCACTCACAGAACCCTCCTGGTCCCCGGCTTCTCCTGCCTCTCCTCTCCTGATGGGGCGAGGGGCTCTTCTTTCACCGATGCACTCCTTGAAGCCACATCTCTGCCTGTTACACCTGCCTGGGAATTCTGGACCTCAAGTGAGTTGAGTAACTGGCCAACATTCCTACCTTCCAGGGTGGGTGTGAGTGTGTGTTGAGGGGAGGGGATTGAAGGTAACGCACAGAAAGTTACTAACATGAGGTTAGGGATGAATGAAAAGAGAATTGCCACTGTTCTTACTGTGATGATGTTATGGACAAAGACAACAAAGATGATGATGGTGGTGATGTTCCCCCTGGTTTTAGTTTTTAATATATCTTACTTAATATTTTCAATATGAAACAACTCCACATTCTATGATGATGTTCAAACAATCAGAAGTTGACTGTAGCTGGCTTTAGACAGTACAGAGTCTAGCTGCTTCCACCCTGGGGGCAAGTCTGAGTTCAGTGGCCCTGTAGTTGGTGGTAGTGATGATGATGATGGTGGTGATGGTGATGGTGGTGATGGTGGTGGTGATGGTGATGGTGGTGATGGTGGTGGTGATGGTGATGGTGGTGGTGGTGATGGTGGTGGTGATGGTGATGGTGGTGATGGTGGTGGTGATGGTGGTGGTGATGGTGGTGGTGGTGATGGTGGTGATGGTGGTGGTGGTGATGGTGGTGGTGATGGTGGTGGTGGTGGTGGTGATGGTGGTGGTGATGGTGGTGGTGGTGATGGTGGTGGTGATGGTGGTGGTGATGGTGGTGGTGGTGATGGTGGTGATGGTGGTGGTGGTGATGGTGGTGGTGATGGTGGTGGTGGTGGTGGTGATGGTGGTGATGATGGTGGTGGTGGTGGTGGTGATGGTGGTGGTGGTGATGGTGGTGATGGTGATGGTGGTGATGGTGGTGGTGATGGTGGTGGTGATGGTGGTGATGTGGTGGTGGTGGTGATGGTGGTGGTGGTGGTGGTGGTGGTGGTGATGGTGGTGGTGATGATGGTGGTGGTGGTGGTGGTGGTGATGGTGATGGTGGTGATGGTGGTTATGGTGATGGTGGTGATGATGATGGTGGTGGTGGTGGTGGTGATAATGATGATGATGGCCATGACATCTAGAACCCCAGGTATTCCTGGGGAGAACCAAGAAGCATTCCCTCGTATCTAATCAATAAATGTCCTGCAAATGCAGAACAGGCTATGCAATTGATGACACAGGTGAGATCTCACTTCAGGGGCATGAGAGCCAATGTGCTACAGGTGCCGATGCCCAGGGGTCTCAGGCCCGGGTAGAGATGGACCGATGTGCTGGTGTTACTTCTGAAGCGATGAATGTGTGCTTAACGGTCACTGAGTCTCCTTGAGCTTGTGTGCGAATCATAAGTGATCTTTACAAAGACCCACAAAGCTGGTGCTATTATATTCCCATTTCACGAAGAAGGTGGGACACCAAGAAGTTAAGAAACTTGCCCAAACTGCCATACAGCACGTGGTGGTGAGGATACCTGTCAGGTACCATGGAAACCTCTTGGCAGGAGGTAGTGAGAGGCCAGGTCGAGGTGCTGACTAGGAGGGGAGAGTGGGGGACAGGGCCAGCAAGCCACAGGCCAGTCCCCAGGCCGACAACGCCATGACCGCAGGGCACTGGGCAACTTCCAAATGTCATCACACTGTCAGAGTTTTCCTTCTGCGATAGACGTCATTTTAAACTGTCTGCTCAGTTCCTATCACAGAACGTTCCCCTCTCCCCTCCCCGCCTGCATCCACACTTAGAATCAGCATCTTTGGGGAGTTAGAGAAATATGACAAGGCAGCAAATCATATTAATAAATGCCCTCTTTTCAGACATATGGCCTTATTTCTGGCCTTTGAAAATGACTCTTTCTCCTGATTACAAAAGTGACAACATCCGTGCACCACAAGCTTATTTCTCATGAGTGAGGGCCACGCCAGCTTCCAGCATCCAAACAACTGCCTGGCTTCTCCGTGAAAGAATATGATCAATGTCTAAGATGAATTCGGCCACCTCAAAGCCACTTCCCAACAGCTCATCCAGAAGGATTTAAAGGCACAGGACACAGCAATAAACACATGTCGGATACCCTAAGGGCCTTCTCCCTTTCTGGGCTTTTTTCTCCCTGAAAATGGCATTTCTCTGCCCACTGGCGAAGATTACTCACCGAGAGAGAGAGAGACCGGGCAGGGCTCCCACCGTGGTCCCTGCCTGGCCGAGGCCCCAGGTTGACACTTGCCTGGCTGTGACTCAGCTTTGGAATGCCGCTGACTCTACTGGAATCGTAGCATCTTCCTTGAAAAAGTCAAGACGCTAACTCGGGGGCCGCAAGCAGAGATACCGTCAGAGTCCAGACGAGAAGAGAAGCTAGTGGAGCTAACACTGAGGGGTCCCTTCTGAGTCCAGACCCCGTTCTGTGCACTTGGCAGGTGCTGACTCTCAGCTGTCCTCTGAGGCAGGCGGTGACACACATGGTCTGGATGCCCAAGCCTACGAGAGCCTTGCGACATGAGAGTTCAACAGGGCCCAAAGTGATCCAAAGAATATGGGACCCCACCCATCGCCATCTGAGCACAAAAAAAGCCAATCCTGGGCAGGCCAGCAGAACTCTGTGGGCTGATGGATTCACACAGACCTGCCTGCACTTGGCCATTGACCTGCTAGTCTATGACCTCAGTGATTTTTTTTTAATTTTCTTAATTTTTTTTGTATTTTATGGATAAGGAGAGTCAGGCCTGCGGGAGGTTTTTTTTTTTCCCCTTGGAATCCTGCTCTCGGAGTTTTGAGCTGACATTCTTCCCACGCTTTGGGTCACATGCAGAATGCTGGCTTTGAAACTCACGCCGGTGACTGCCTCGCCCGCTGGATTCCTCAGCCCGTGTGATGTCACCGGACACTTAATGTGGCTTCAGGACTGGGCCACCCCAGCCCTTCATAAACTCTGGATTTTTCATTGAACCAACTGTATACTCAACCAACTCCATCAAGGCAGAACCTGAAAATCATCAACATGGGCCAAAAAGATGTCCTGGTACAGGGGACCCCTCCGCAAAGGGGCCTCCCAGCCACACCTAGCAGAGCTGGGACCCAAGCTCGAGGGGTCACCAAAACAGGGGAGGCACCCGAAGTTGGTTTTAAACCCAGACCAAACAGCCTAGTCCTCCTAGAGGGGGCCCGCCGGCCACAGTGCTGTGCTGGGGGCAAATCGAATGTTCTCTCTCGGCTGCTCCAATTTTAGAAATCAGGTGCTGACTCATTATTAACCCAGGAAGCCCACGCACTCAAATGACTGTACTGAAAAAGCTCTCTGTCATCCCCTGCTTACTGATGTGCAGATTTTTAAGCAAATTTGAAAAATGTTTATCATAAGGTATTTATGACATTTTAACCGTTTCATTTACAGTAACCAGACGACGTTTAAAAAAAAAGTTTCCTGTATTTTACTTGACAGTAAAGCGAAGCTTTATCAGAATAGTAACAGCCTGAGAAACACACATCAAGGTCAAGTCAGGCCACAAACGACTCAAATACCCCATCCTCAGCCCCTGCCCCCAGCCCCCGGCACCTTTTCTGTCCAATTTTACTACAGTGTGTGACTTTCAGTGTTAAGGAAAGGCAAAAGACGTATTATAAGCTCCAGGAGTCATTCACATGCTTTTAGAGAGGGAAGCCAAAATCCTGCCTCTCTATTGCATTTTTTGCACTTAAAGTGGGTAACTCAGACCACGCGGCCAGAAATTGCTCAGAAGCCGTCTTTCCTCCACCTCTGAGAAGAGGAAGCTGCCCAGCCTCAGCACCCCTGGGTTAGCACAAAGTCACCCACCTCCATCTCTGAACCTCCCTTTGGCGCCAGAGAGGAATCTCAAGCACTTTTTTTCCAGCCAAAGCATCACTGTCCCCTCCAAGACCACATCTACAGTCTCACAGTTAACGGCTGAGAAACTTCTCCAGACAATCAGGCTCACGTACAGTAGCTATGGGGGCAGGAGCTGGGTGAGCCAGGATCTAAAATCATCGATCTTCAAAGCCTGAACCAAACACAGTGTCCACGCCAAGACTCCCCAGCTTTAACAGAGCTGAGACTCTAAGGCACAAACTGCAGAAATGAACATGAAAGTGACAGAAACATACTCACCAGGGAGAAGCTGGTGACTCCACCTTCCCAGGACCCGAGCTCTGAAGATCTGAAGGCAGTTGCTGGCTCAGGCACAGCCCGCCTGGAATGTCAGTTTGAAACTTAAAAAGCAACGACCGTACAGTTGCTTATTTCCCTCCATTCCCAATGATGTCCACACGATTGAGATTCAAAAAAAAAAAAAAGAGAGAGAGAGAGAGAGAAAGCGCACACCTCAGTCTTCATTCTCATTGGGACGAGATGACTCATGCTGACTCACAACCACCACTTCCTCTCCCGACATTCTCTTCATACTTGTGAGCTGGGCTGGTCCCGTTCCCAGGGTGTCTGCAGCCCTTCCTGGAAGAAAAGCCTTCCTGACCCCAGCAAGGAGACCCAGCCGCTGCCCTCACATGTAGCCCCGGGAGCCTACACAAGGGAAATGCTTTATTTAGGAGATCTGGGAACAACTGGAAAAAAAAACATGCATGAGTCTCATAAGCATTTGAATCCCCAGGATACACGACTTTGTAAGGAACTGCAAAGCTCCTGCAGGAAACGCTTGCTCTTTTCAGGGAGGGGAGAGGAATGAAACGCTTTATTCTCTTAGGAGGTTGGGGTTCCTTTGCCCTGGTCATGCTGATTTCCGTGCATGTTTTCTCCTGCACATCTTCCTCTGATACAGTAATAAACCACGAGCTCTAAAATCATGCTCTCTGCTAAGCTATTTATTAGAAGGGCGGGTGCCCTGTTTTTTCAGGACCAAGTGACTTACAGAATTTCTCCTGTTCACCTTTTCAGACTTGAATATGCCAGATTTGAATATTCAAGTCTGGGAGAATGAAATGAAAGTGTAACGCTGGAAATTTTAAAAACCGTTGCTGAATCTTTCCACGCAAGAACCGAGAGTGGCCTCTGCCTCCCAGTGTTCTTTGGCAGGATCCCGGGGGTGGGGTAACCGTCCACAGCTTCCCACATTTTTAAATTATGAGAAGCGGCGGAAGGACAGAATCCAAGTGATGTTCAGCGGCCTGTGAGAAGCCGACAGGGGCGGCTGGGGTTGCATCAGGCTAACTATGGTTTTTGGAGGGTGACCCACGCCAGGCCTCGGGTGAACACTGGTGCCCCTCACCTTTTCTGATAAGCTTAGTACCTGCCGTGTGCAGGCCACACTCAGACGCCCCTAAAGCATAGAGAGGAAATGAGAAAATGATGTTCTGGAGTAGGATGGAAGACCCAGGCAGGCCGTATCTGTGTGTGGCGGTCCTCCCCTTAGAGGGGTCAGGAGGCCCAGCCTCCATTTGCCACTGGATTCATCATTATCCTATAGCTCAGTTCCTTCAACAGGACAGTCGGGGCGTTTTCCATCAGACAACACCAAGTGCTTTGAGGTCCCCTTGAAAGCTGTGGAATATCAGTCAATTAGCCAAATATTCATACTTCTGGCAGTCTTTTCGTTGGCTTGTTTCTGCTTTTTTTCCAGGAGAGTGGAAAGCCTATTGGTCTTCTGGAATTGCAGGATAGTCTTGCGATGTAATTCATTGCAGTATGTTTCCTTTAGGGGGAGAGTGGGACACGGGGGAGGGGGCAGTGGGCTTACGAGCAGCCTGTCCATAAGGGACACATCTTAGGGCGTGAGGGTCCAGCAGCCCCATGAGAAGCCAACATCGACAGCAGCTCTGTGGGAGCTATTGAAACAGGGGTTATGGGTGCTTACTTTTGTCCCATAGGTAGAAAGCCAGCCTCTACTTATGAAGACTTATATTAAGTCAACTCTTAATCCCTGGGGAAACTAAAAATATTACATCAAAAAACCCACCAGGAATGAATTAAGGAACTATGAAATAGTTGGGAAATGTAGGCACCAAGTGGCAGCCACATCCTCTTGCCAGAAGTGCCCTGCCAGAGGCCTCAGCCCTTTATTACTTGTTTCTTCCTCGGCACACTTGTTCCACGAGCCTTCTGGAGTATTCCAGGGCAGGCCTCCTCCCATGGCCGCAGTCTGAGCCACCGCCATGGAAGGTCAGTGGAACCATGTCCTCGGCAGAGTGTTGTATCAGATAATTCCAAGAATACTGCGTCTTAATTCCTGATTGACACTCCTCCCACAGCTCCTCTCGTCCGGGCCAGGAAGAGGGAGAGGGCATCAGTGTGAGAAGGGGCTAGTCACTCCCTAAACCATTCATTGAGGTGTATTAGCACCACCTCCCACGATTGTGAAAATGGAATGTTCTAGAGTGGATTCCCTTTAAGGTGGCTCACTTCTTCTGCGTAGTCCACCAGAAAGGAACCAATGATGACGTTTCAAACGAGGCTGTGTGGAAACACTTGTTAAACATCTACATGCTGTTTTGCCAATGAAATAGCGCCGGAAAATGTAGGTTTCAGTGAGTTAGGAAAATAAACAAGTTTCACTCCTGAAGACAGTGCACGGTCTGAAGATAGTGCATTCAGCACGTCACGGGATTCTTACAAACACCGATGGCTCACACTTAAGAGTACTGAATATGTGCCAGTCAGTCTCCTAAACAGACACAGGCTGTGACCTCTGATCCTCAAAATCGCCCTGTGAGGAAGGTAGTGACATCATCTCCACTTTCTGGCAAAGAAACCGACGCACAGAGAGACCCAGGAGCCTGCCCAAGGTTGCAGAGCCCAGATGGGAACCCAGGCCATCTGGTGTCAGAGCACACATTCCTAACCTCCAGGCCACATAGATCCCCCACAAAGGACTTTAAAAAAAAATCTTTGCACATGTATCCCCTTACCTCATGATGCGTTCTCCCAAATTCTGCAGACTTATGTAAGGTAGAGGTACTTCCTCTTCTTTTGAGAAATAAATAAAAATGCTAGCTTTGGAGTGGCAAGACTTAAGATGATAACCATTGTTATTCACGGAAAGAGTCAGTTAGAATTACCCACCGTCACTTCCCAAAGCACACCACGAAGCTGCACACGCCAAGACAGTGCTTCTCCGACACAGGACACGAGGGCGTCAGGGAATATCCCCTGGGGTCCTCCCTTCACCTGACTACCAGGTTTCATCCCCACCTCCTTCCCGGGAGAAGACCCTTCCCTTTATTCCAAATCCAGCCCCTCCCCTTCGCCCCACCTCACTTCTTCTCCGGGATTTTGGTTCAAACTTGGGCCTTTTCCCTCCAACATCCTTAACCTTTTCCTGTCTGTGAGCCTAAACACAGGCCCAGGTCTCTTCCATCTGCAAAACACCTCCCCTGCCTTTGTCCCGTGAAACAGACCCCATGGGTGCCCCCACATTTGTTCCATCTCTCCCAGGCTGGTAGCAGTCTTGACATTCGGTCAGAACTGACTCCACACCCAGGGGAGTATAATTTGGTTTTGATTGGGTGAAGCAGAACAAGGGAATGTCACTGTGACCAGTTCCAGGATGGGCCCCCAGGACCCCAGTTAGGGCATGGCTTCTTCTAGCAATGATCATGGGCTCAGAACACAGCCAACGTCTCAAGGGTGACAGGGAAGAACGCACAGATGATTCAGGTGATACTTCCCTAAGACCATCTAAGGATCTCATAGGCCGGGTGATGAAGAGAGCTGGGAGGAAGGCACAGAAGGAAGAGTGTGACCCCTGCCCCCATTACTGAGTCCAAGCTCATGCTGCTTGCTGCACGGCAGGTCAATAAATCAAGAGATGAGTTGTTGGGGCAAGGAATAGGTGTCTTTATTTGGAAAGCCATCAGACCAAGAAGATGGTGGACTAGTGTCCCAAAGCACCATCTTACCGAGTTAGAATTCAGGCTTCTTTTATACTAAAAAGGGAGGGAGTGTGGTTGGTTGTTGCAAACTTCTTGATGTTGGCCAGACCCTCGATAGGATGCGATAATGCTCTGTCCACATAAGTCAGGTCACGATGTTCTTGTAAACCTCCAACAAGACAAATGTTATTTTCTGTTCTACAACTTTTTATCTCTGTGTGAATGGAAAAGTGTTCTACCTTTAAAGGTCAGAGCCTTGAGAATGGGCTAGCCTGCATATTTCAGGCTGTAAGCGGCATTCTTAACTTGAAGCAAGAGAAATAGACTGCAAAGGTTAAAGTGAAAGAAACAGATCCAGTGTGGAATCCGATTTGTCCTTCCCTGTTACACCCGCCGCTCCTCCAACAGCAGGCTTGGGGCAGAAGAGCAGCGCCACTCATGCCAGAGCAGTTCAGGAACTCTGAGGACAAAGGGCATCTGCAGTTGGACTGATGGG
The DNA here is from genome assembly GCF_048564905.1 of Vicugna pacos. NCBI lineage: Eukaryota > Metazoa > Chordata > Mammalia > Artiodactyla > Camelidae > Vicugna > Vicugna pacos. The sequence continues at coordinate 10,318,750 of NC_133014.1, forward strand.
ATGTGAGAGTTTAACTGGCAATGCTTTTTCCTTTCTTGGTGGTACTTGAACTCAGTGGCGCACTTACAACTGAGAGCATCTTCAGTTAGATGGACTATGGTCTCTAAAGACATGAGACTGGACGAGTTCCCAGAGGAATGAGTGCAGGAAAAGGAAGCAAGGGCTCACCCCAGGGGCCCTGTAGCTTTCGGAGGTCAGAGGGTGAGAAGGAGCTAGTGGACAGGGGACGGAGGGGTGCCTGGAGCCAGGGGGGTTAGGGACCAGCGAGGTGAGAGGGAAGGCAAGTGAAGAGGAGGCTTTACGAGGAGACAATGAGCACCTGAGGGGTCACGGGAGGTGAGGACTGGAGAGCATCACTGGTTTCAGCAAGGGGCGATCTTGCTGGGGAGGAGAAAATCTGGGTGGAGTCAGAGGAAAGGGGGAGAGAGCAGAAGTCAGTGAGAAGAGACACCGCTTTCTAGAAATGGACTAAAACTGGAGGGGAAATGCGGTCCAGAGAAATTTCTTTTGCTGTTAAGATGAGAGAAATAGAAGCTCACCTGTGTCATCACTGAAAGAAATGACTAGAAAGGGAAGAACTGATGATACAGCAGAGAACAAGAGGGGAAAAGGACTGGGTGGAGTAGGAGGCGGGACCAGACCTACTGCTCAAGGGGAGAGCTTGGCCTCGGTGCAGAATAGCCCATCGACAACGCAGGACATTGACCACGGGGTCGGGGAAGCGGGGCAATAAATGCCTGCTCCACACGCTCTTGTATATGTCATCATTTGTCATTTAAAAAAAAGTGACATCGACTTGTAGAGTTCAGTGACAGGTAGTACACAATGAGAGTCTCCCTATTTAAGGCCTTATTACAGCTGAGACTAGCGTCCCCCTTTGATGGGGGGGTGGCATTTTTCACTAAGGTAATGGGACGCATTAGAGGGATGGAGGAGACAGGATTTGGGGAAGTAGAGAAGAAACACGTGCTCATAAGAAAGGGAGAAAATTACCAGTGCAATGTTGGTCATGGATGGTGGATCGAGCCCAGCTCCCCAAAGGTAAGGTTGCCGTGAAAATTTGGGTGAGTTTTCATTTCTCCTTAGTAAACACCCAGCAGCTGTCAAGTGTTCCCTGTCGCTGTCAAGTGGTAAAAGAAAGGAAAACTGAACCCTTGCTGTAAGAATCTAGCAGTTTGTCTAATTAAAAATCATTTGTGAGAGTGGTTTACAATTTGGGCCTAATTATCATTCGCATCATAATGATATGCCCGGTCTTGGGTATTCAATCAAGCACTAATTAATCTGTGTACACTGGGGAAGGGATTTCGCAGGTGTAACTGGGGCCAAGTCCATTGACTCTAAGCTAAGGGAACACATGGGGAGGCCTGACCCTGTTAAGTGAGAGTGTTTCCCCAGGGGCTGCAAGCGGGAGAGGAAGTCAGAGACTCAAAGCGCAAGGGGGTCACGTGCCCAGGAAAGAGGGAAGCCTTTGGGAGCTGAGAGCCAGTAAGGAAGCAGGGACCTCAGATCCACAGCCACAAGGAACTGGATTCTGCCACCAAACCAAATGAGCCTGGAAATGGATTTTCCTCCGAAGCCTCCAGGCAAAAGCACAGCCCAGCCAACACCCTGATTTCGGTGGGTAAGACCTGCTCAGAGAACGCAGTGAACTCTACCCAGACTTCTGACCAATAGGACTGTGAGCTCATAAATAAATGGGGGTTGCCTTGAGCCACTCAGTTTGTGGTCATTTGTTATACAGAATTGGAAAAACGAATACACTCAGACTGTTTGCAAAATGGAGACAATAATGGTTCCAAGCTCGTAGGGTTATATGAGAACTAAAAATTTATATATGCAAAGTGCATGGAATAATAAGAACTGTCTGTAAGTACTGCCTATTAGTCATAAATGCCATTGACTTGGTAAAACAGTGGCTTACTTGAAAGTTTTTCCATCAATACAGTACTTGAGTCACCAAGATACAGTCAAAAGTCTAGAATTCTTAATGAATGAATCACATACTAAATACACATCATCCTTTAAAACTCAGCACCTGTGAATGAGCTGCACGATTGCAAAACATTACTGAGCATCGCCGACTGTAAGAAAGACGAGACCAGACTACACGGAGCAAACCACAAGAAGTTTGGAAATCCACCAGCCAACAGTCAATGGACGCTTCCCGGAGGCCGAGCCCTGAAGCAGATCCCAGGGACACAGCGGGAAAAAAGGCACAAAGGTCTCTATTCTCATGAAGCATATATTCTGGTGGGATGAGACAGAAGAGAAGTGCACGAGAAAAAAGAAAAAATCCAAGCTAGTGACATGAACTGGGCAAAAAAATTAGCATAGGGTGAGAGAGTGCTACTTGAAATGAGCAGGCCATCCAAAAAGGCGGTTCTGGAGAGGGGCCATTTAGGCTGAGCTCTGAGTGATGACCAGGAATCAACCAGCAGCATTCGGGGACAAGGAACCAGCCAGAGCCAAGGCCCCCAAGGCAAAAAGGAGCCTGGTGTGTCTCGGGACCTAAGAGAGGCCAGCAAGGCTGATGCTTGGTAAGCAACAGAGAGGGAAGACCGGGCTGGGGCGGCAGGCAAGGAAGGAGCTCAGATTTTATACCAAGTGCAACTGGAAGCTTTTAAACAGAAGAGTGACATGGTCTGATTTGAATTTTCCAAGGCTAACCCTAACCTGCTAAGCGTAGGACTTCTGTAAGACCAAGTGGAAACAGGAAGTCTGGTGTGTTCCACTGGGAGTCTGATGATCGTGGCAGAGAAGGAGGATGAGAACCCACTGGAGTAACCGTTGGAGGTAAAGCTGAGGGATGGGTTGGGTTTGGGGGGCCAGTGGCAGAGATTAATCAAACGTAACCCTTAGATTTTTGGTTTGAGCAACAGAGTGGTGCCCTTTACTGAGATGGGAAGGTTGTGAAAGGATGTAGTTTGGGGCCGGGAGAAATTGAGGGCTCTGTTCTGGCCATCTTGATCTGCACATGTCAGTCAGACATCCACGTGGAGATGGTGAGCAAGCCTGGAATTCTGGGGAATGCTCAACATTGGAGGTAGATTTCAGAGTGAATGTCTTAGAGATGGAGTTAAAGACCTGGTCTGGGTGACAGAGAGAGATAATGTGTCAAGACAGGAATGGAGCCCCGTGTCATTGGCCAGTGAAGTCGGAGGAAATCTAAGGCAAACAGTGCTCAAACAGGAGGTGCTACAGCGGGCGGTTTGGTGGACACTAGTGATGTGTGCATGACCCGTGAGTAAGTATCCAACGTACCGCGACATTGTTCAGACCTGGCAAACACGGTATTGGCTACTGTTTGTCTCCGCTGTCTCGGATTTGCTGAAGACAGACTATACTTTTGAAATGTTAACAAGAAAGACACAAAGCAAAACTATTATTAAGAGCCACGGTGGTTAAAGTTTTCCATTCTTGGCCAACTGGAAGAACGGTTCTTATGAATAATAGCTTCTCTCCGTTGTAAACAGAGGCGAATGATAGTTTTCATCATTTTGCAGGACTTGGTGTAACTGGGAAGTTTCTTACGCTTGATAACTGGTGAGGAAACTGAACCAAACCAAACCCTTCATATCTAAACAGTTCTTCAGTCTGATGCACACTACCGAGAGGTCAGATGGGATCACCCTGACTTGGAGACAAGTGATTTTTTTTTAAGAGCAATATTCACATCTTAATTTTTACTCCATTTCACATGGATACGTGTGCCCCCAGCAATCAGAGTTTGCCCCTTGAAAAGCTCATAATTAAACATTTAACTGTATTGAAAAAAAAATCAGCACGCTTCCTGATGGCCAGTGATGGGTTATCAAACATAATTAAAAATGAACTTAAGATAGCACAGCCATCTATAGTGGCTCTTAATGCAAACCGACAAGTTAAAGCTCGTATCTAATAGGGACCAACCCCACCAAGGGCTGGAGTAGGAGCTACCAATGAAAGCGCTCGGGTGCGGGCGTCACTCACCCAGCCGCACAGGCACTGCCCGCCTCTGTTCAGCCCTAGCTGTTGCAGGGTCTGCCTGGGTGTCTTCCTGCCTCTCGCTGGCCATGCGCCACTCCCTTCTCTGAACGGCTTCTTTCACTTTTGTAATGAGGCAAAGCCACAGATCTGATTGGGCCACTCTCCCGCTTTCACATCTGCACAGGTTTTGGGGTCCGTGGAGGGCTGAAGGGTTTGTCCCTGAGTCAAACAGATGCAGACTGGAACCCAGCTCCCAACTAAGCGGCCTCGTAAAGTGACCTTCCTGAGGCTTCGTTCCCTCGCTTGGACTTGGAGGATAACCGTGGTCATAAGAGAGTCTTGTCATAGCAGTTTGGTGTGGATTAAATAATGATGCAAGTCTGGCGTCTAGCAGAGCGCTGAGCCCTTAGGAAGCAGCCAGCTAGCGGCAGGTGTCTGTAGTGGATATGCTGTCATTTTGTCTAACAGCACGCTTCCCTGGTGGCCCTTCCCCTCCCCGCTTTATGTGGTCCAGGTGGTCCTGCCATCCTAGTGTACCTCCCACCCTGCACCACCTCTCACACGGTGGGCGAGCACATGAGGATTCGGTCTGGCTGCGTATCATGGGAAAAAGGAAACAAGGGCTTACGTTAGGATTTTATTTCCTGCTCATACCTATGTGGTCTGGCATAGGGAGCAGGGGCTGATACAACAGCCCCCAAACATCACTAGGAACTTGAGCTCCTATCTTTCTGACATGCCTTCCTGGATTGTGACTTTCAACCTCAATGTGCCTCATGGACCAAGATGGCTGCTGGAACTCCAGCCAGCAAATCCATACTTTCCATATTGACAGTAGGAAGAAGTGAGAGAAGACAAAAAGAAAGTGTCATGCCTCCCTGAATCCTACCATCATGGAGTGTTACTGAAAGTTCTAAATAACAGTTCCACATACAGAACAAAACTGCATAGCCTCTCCTAGCTGCAAGCTAGTCTTGAAAATGTAGTCTTTTCACCGGGCACATTGTCACCTGAAGTATAATGTGTTTTTGAAGTCAGCCAGAACAGCAGAAGGGGTATCAGTTGGCAGCTAGCAGAACCTGCCATGGCATGGGAGCAGACTGAGCCATCAGTGCCTTTCCAGGAGGTCTGGTCTATGACAGTGGGAGACAGGGGATCTATGTTCCTGTGAACCACGGGCTGGAGAGGCACAGTCCCACAAGCACCAGCTACCGTCAGCACAGAGAGGAACGTGAGTCAGAGAAGGGACAGAGTGTGTGCCAGAGTGAGGTTGCCAGCTGAGAGCCTCTCCCCTTCCTGCTTCCCTGTTTTACTGTAATGCTTTCCCCTCTCCCTCTAGACTGAAAGGTCCTAGAAGGAAGACACCCCCTCAACCCACATGCACGCTCCTAAAGGTGACCATCAGCAGCCACGCAGCTCTAGACTGCCTGCCTCTGGGTTTCTTTCACATGAGAGAGTGAGACTTCTTGCATTTGAGCCTCTGTTATTGGCGGTTTCTGTTATGTACCACCAACTCTAATCATAATTGATACAGTGGCCTCCGACCTAATCAACACCGGGTATCAAAATGTAAGAGTCTGCAAGGCAGCTTTAACTCCACCATCATTTGGGATTTGATGAACCTTCTTATTCCCCTAGACCTTTCAAAACTGATCAGGCAGACAGTTGTACAGCAGATCTCTAGAATGCATTCGTTCTGCAGAACTGGAACTTCCTACCCATTGAATAGCAACTCTCCAGTTCCTCTTCTTCCCAACCCCCTGCAACCCTCATTCTACTCTTCTGTGAGTTTGACTATGTCAGTTACCTCATGTAAGTCCAATCATGCAGGATTTATCCTGTGACTGGTTTATTTCACTCAGCATAAAGTCCACAGGATCATCCACGTTGTCACAAGTGGCAGGATGCCCTTGTTTTTTCAAAGCTGAATAATATTCCATTGCATGTGTATACCACATTTTCTTTATCCTTTCATCTTTTGATGGACATTTAGTTTGTTTCCACACCTTAGCTATTGTGGATAATGCTGCAGTGAACACAGGAGTGCAAATATCTCTTTGAGATCCTGATTTCAATTATTTTGGATAAATACCCAAAAGTGGATTTGCTGGATCATATGGTAGCACTATTTTTAATTTTAAGAGAGTAGATCTCATGATAAATGCTTTTATCAGAATTTTAAAAAAAGGAAGAAAGATAGAAAGAAGGAAAGAAAGATAGATCCCATTGTCTGCAACAAACAATATACGAATTAAATAAAATATGTTATTTAAAAGTTGATCAGGGTACTAACAGTTTCCAGCAGATGGATCCCACAATTCCATATTAGAAATTGCAAAAAGAAATTTGCCAAATGAAGGCAAAGTGGTCATCCCTGAGCCTGTAGGCCATCTCCCTGGACAGTGGAGTTTCTAGACAGATCTACAAAGCAGTCAAGAAAAACAGCATTGATTACTGTAATTTCTGTTCAACGTGTGCTTGAAAAACAATGGAAAAATACTTTAATTTTATTCAGAGTATTTCTTAACATGTCCCCAAGATAAATTCACTTCTGAAGTAGTTCATGGGATTTTAATTTTATTTTCGTATTGTTTCTGTTTTGTTTTCATTTCAAATGCGATTTTATCTACTGATTACCCAACTGACAATAGCCCCGCCAGTTTCTGTTTAGCATTTCTCTCATTAATGGTGAGAAAATACTGTCAAAAAACAAAATTCCACTGAGTAAATGTGAAGGTCTAATTGGCTTTCTTAGGCATTTCATGAATTGGGCAGCCTTCCTTTTAGCAACGAGACGCGTGCTCGGAGAAGATGCGCGAAATGGAAGATTTTTATAGAGAAGAGGGTGGAGCAAGAAGGTTATTAGCAAAATGAAAGAAAGGGGTATTTGGGGCCAGGACGTCTTCTTTTGGGGAAGGAATTGAAGAGCGGGGGGTCTTTATTATGTAGGTTTGTTCACTAGTGTTGATAGAGAAATTTCAGATTGACTCTTTTAAAGGTCACATTTCTGGGAGGGGTTGAAACTGCGATTAAGTCTGGGTTTGCTGTAGTTGGGGGCACGGATGACTCCATTTTAGTTTTTGTGATTTTTGTGTGTGACAATATAATAATCAGGATAGCAGCTGCTGGTTAGAGTAATAGTTTTTTTTTTTAATCAGACCTTCTTCTACCTGGAGGGAAAGTATTAAGTCTTGAAGCCATATATATTTTAATATAAAGGGTTTTTTTTTATGATTGTAAAAGTTATAAATGCGGCCTGGGGACCATCTAGAAGATACAGAGGAGTGGAGAGCATTGTTCCCACCTCCCAAAGCCAAACACTGTTAATATTTTGCTGTCATTTCCTTCTGCTGTGTTTCTCTCGCTCTGTCCCTCTTTCTCCTCTGGTCTGTTTACATAGTAGTGTTCACACTGTATACATAACTTTGTACCCTGCTTTATTTCACTTACCATGACAACATCAGCATTGCCCCTGGTTATTAAAACTCCCTGGTGCCCAAAGCGGGGACCTGTTTGCACAGCGAAACTCTGATGGTCCTTCAAAGGATGCTCACAGCCCGCCTTCACCACACGCAGGCAAGCTCCCTCCAGAGCTGCGGGCTGCTCCCCTGCTGACAGGAACCAGAACTAAGGCAGTTGCAGAGGGGAAGGACACGCCCGGCCAGCTCAGCTGCCTGCTCCCGGGGGGCCCGTGTGTCTCCTGTAAGCAACTCCGCTAATCCCGAAGTCCCTTCCTCAGAAACACATGCTGGCTTTGAACCAAGGAGGCGGGCTCCTGCCACAGCAGCCCTAGGGGGAAAAAAATCCAGACGCCAGAAGAAAAAGTCAGCTGTTCCAGCGACTGCGTGGCGAGTCAGCAGGACTTTCTCGTGTTCATTTCCAGAAAAGAGTGGTCCCAACTCCTAGTCACAGCGTGGCGAAGACTGCCCACAACCACATTCCCGCCGGTCACACGTGGCAGGCATGTGGCGAACACACTTGAGGTTACAGAGAGCCTGTGGACTTGGATGGGCTGGGGACGGGGAGGCAGCAGGCATTGTCAGCATCGTCTGGTTGCTACATGCCCAGCTCTTCCTGTGCCCCTGACACTGAGCTAAGCAACGTGTGTCTTCTCACACAATCCTCCAACGGCCATCTAAGGCAAGCACTTTATTAATGAAGAAACTGAGGCCCAGAAATACTCAGCAGCTCACTCAAGGGGACATAGGAGTGGCAAGGCAGGGACCCACACTGAGAAGGTCTTTCTACAAGACCTGGACTCCTAACTACTCATTATTTTGGGGAAGACAGAAGTGAGGCAGATGGGACCCCAGGACTCTGACTTAAGCCCCTGGCAAAACAGAGGGGGACTGGGTCTCTCCGCGTTGCCCTGGCTTGCTTCTCTTATTCGCCACCGTGGCTCCCGGCAGAGCCATGCACACTCCAGACGCGCAGAAGGCAGCCACCGCTGGGCAGAGGAATGGCCCAGTTCCTGAGTCTGTTTCACGCCGCGGACTTACCCAAGTTGTGTTCAGATATTTGGATTCGCTTCCTGAGCTGCAGTCAGGGGCTTGTGACTCCTGCGCCCCTATTAATGGTGACAGAGCACCAACACTACCTGCCGTGTAGACTTGAGAGTGCGCAGGGTGGAGGGGGTGTTGAAATTCCCCTGCCCAGTCACACAAACACAAAACACAAGGGTAATCATTAGTGCAGGTGTGACTTGAGGGGCCCAACTTCAGCTGGAGGGGCAAGCCTGGTAGTTTAGAAGAAGGTAGTCAGGTTCCTCTGTAGCCATGAGCAGTGGGAAGCGGCTGGGGGTACTTTGAGATAACAGTGCACACAGTTACACTCCCTAGTCTCCCTAGCAGCCAGGGAGGACTGTGGAAACGTGAACTGAGTTGGTTGAATGGCACTCCCTGGCGTGAAGGGCAGAGGCAGTGGGGCTGGTACTCCTTTTACCTCCTTCCCCCATTGCCAACGTTTTCTACTGCTACTTGGAATGCAGATGTGATGGCAGGAGTTCCAGCTGCAATCTTGGAGACATAAACAAAAGGCCAGAAGAACCACAAAGCCTTTAGCCTCTAAGCAAAGGCCGGCAACTATCTGCCTCCAGGTTTCTCGTGATGTTAGGAAAATAAACTGCATGTTTAAGCCACTTGGGTCAGTCTTTTACTGGCAGATGAACGCCTAACTGACATGCCCTCTGTGGCAGGCAGGCCCCATCTGATGGTGACCCGTCATCTCCTCCTGAGAGGCCTTATGAAGCTAGAATACTATTTAATAACTCCCAACGTTTATCATTGGATCTAAAAGTAAACAAAAGTTTTGTTTATTCCTGTGCACCACTACACACATTAATATAATGTGTTAAGGCCAGAAGTCACCTCATAGTACTCATACTCTTGTGTTATTCCTCTCCTTGAGTCTGACCTGCTTCTAAGAAAGAATATGGCAGAAGTAATGGGACGCCACTTATGGGATTAAGTTATGAAAAGCCTGTCGCTTCTGTCTTGCGTGCTCTCACACGAGCTTCTGAGTCAGGAGGCAGCTCTACAGAAAGGTCACGTGGTGAGGGGCCACAGCCTGCCGACAGCCACCCCAGCTGAGCCTTCAGGTGAGACCACCACCCTGGCCAACCGCTTGACTGGAACTTCATGAGAGATCTTAAGCCAAAGACGTCCAGCTAAGTAGCTAAGTCATATTATTACTTAAAGCCTGTTTTAGATAACTCATACCTTCTCCAAACAACAATTTGTGGGGGAAAGGTTAATATTCAACTTAGTGTCTATTCTGTAAGTCTTCATTCCATGTCTTAGTCCACACCATCCTCACTGAAATGGTTGAGACAGGAGGGAAAGGGGCAGGACACAAATGCTAGATGAATGAAGATGGGGCCCAGCTGTTAGGACGCGACAAAGACTGGCTAGAACCAGCGAAAATCAAGGTGGCTTTGAGAATGGTTGGGTCATTGACCTTAAGCTCATCGTACTTTTATTGTAATACTTAATCACTCCCTGTAATGCCATGATGGTTCCGAAGTGGACCACAAAAGGCCGAAAAGTGGGTGGTGGCCCGATTCCTGAGAAATCCCTACCCTTCCCTGAAACAGCTAGAATATTCCTCCCACGTGTTAGCCTGTGAAATTACTTAACCCATAAAAACCTACAACCCCATGACCCGGGGCAACTCTCCCTTTCTGAGACAGTCTGCATTCCGCCTATGGAGTGTGCATCTCTCTAGATAAACTTGCTCTCCCTTGCTCTTGAATTCTTTCCCACACGAAGCCAAGACTAAGGACTCCTTCATGTCCCTGGGTGTGACATTTTTCTCTCCTGCAACATATTGATACCTGAATAGAACTCTTGGCGTAGAGTTCAGCTCAAAAGATGACTGAATGGATGAGTGAATGAATGACAGACTATGCCTTGCTGAGCCTCAATAAATATTGAACAAAGCCCACCGGGAAAGAAAGGGGGACGATAACAAATGTGCATAAATCAGCCAAACATGGTTAGAGCATCACTAGTTTCACGTGGGCTGGCACGTCTGGACTTCACTCTGACTTACTGGAGGCAAATTCCTCCTGGAAGGCCTCATTAAGCTAGAAATGTATTTTATAGCTCCCAACACTTATCTCTGAGCCCAAAAATAAACAAAAGCTTTATTGATTACTGAACTAAACAAGGCCAGGAGCTACAAGTGCAACGAACAGACTGACGGCCAAAACAAAACCCACGCGTTTCCCTGATAACATATGAACTGATGCAGACGTGAGGGCTGATTTCAGAATCCATTTCGAGGGCCGTGGAAATGATGATCACAGCTGTTTGAGAGGCAAAGAGGGGTCGTTCTTTGCCGTCCAGTGCAGACAAGGTTCTTAGCTGAGTTTATCCAGGTTTTTATTTCATTACCCAGGACATTTAAATGGGGGCCTGAGTGAGGCAAAGCATAAAACCCAGAGCATGCTGTGGTCTAAAGCAAGTCTATGTAAAAGCTTTCGTGCCAACGTGTGATTGTTTGCCAAATCCTACTTCTGTTAGAGGGCTCAGGGGAAAAGGGTTTTGTGAAATAGAGGTAGAAAGAATGCTGGCTGGTGGGTGGCCCTGGGGACGAGAGGGGAGGGTCAAGGAGAGCAGGGCAGGGGGCGGCTGGGTGGGGGCTCCACGCTTGACTCTGATCCCTCCCCACCTTCTTGCCCAGGGCGAGAAGGACACACCAAATGCCTATGGTCAGGATCCACAGCATTTCCATACGGTGGGGACACCATTCCCACAGAAGATATTTACATGGCAAGGACAGTATTTCTTGATCTACTCTCCAAATCCAGTTTTAAATTCAGAGAAAAAAAATCTGTCTAGGCCCTTTTTTTTTTTTTACGTCTAGACTTTTTATACGATTTGCGTCAATGCATCAAGTAGATGAATGGTTGTCGCTGGGTCTTGTAGGAGCTCAGGGGAAGTTCTGCACAGCAAGGAGCCTGGGGGCTTTCTCTGGTATTTATTTTGGCAGCAGTCTGAGTCCCTCCATCTCCTCAGTGCCCCCCTCGCCCCCACCTCATTCTCTCTGTGCCTGCGTTCCCCCTACAAATCTCTCAGGACAGGTCCGGGTTGGTCTGTAGCACAGAGCTCCTGTTCTTGGCACAGCAACATCTCTTGTGTTTCTTAGAATTTTATCCTAAGCTGCAACATCCTGGAAACATAGCTGGTTTCTATTACTGGCCTCAGAAGAGAAAGGAAGGGGTAGGGGCCATAGCTCAGTGGTAGAGCCTGGGCACGAGGTCCTGGGTTCAATCCCCAATGCCTCCATTAGGGGGAAAGAAAAAGAAGAGAAAGGAAGTTCACAGAATTACTCAAGGAAATAGTTAACATTGGGAAATAATCTCTTAAACTGACCTGGAAGGCAAAACGCTCTGGGAGGGCCAGCCTTGCTCGGGTAAGGCAAACCCCACCATCTCCCTACCAACTCCCTTACTGGCCCAACCAACTACAGAAGGAATTCTCCAGCCCACAGCTGCTGGGTTCCCGGGCACAAGCAGGGTCTTATCGTGGTCCGTGTCTAGCCTTGTTGCTCTGAAGCCATGAGCAGAGAGACCCCAGCAGCCAGAAGGACAGTCCCTATCCTCAGGTCCATCAGCCTGTTTACATGACAACTTCATTTCCTAAACAGCAAAAGGAAATCTTTCCACGCTCCCCACACACCAGAGCTCTTCCATTGCAAAAGCCAAATGCCTCCTTCAAAAGGCACTCACCCGTTCCCACGGCTTCCCCAGGCCAGGGTGCTGCGCCTGGGAAAACGGCCCATCCCCAGAGCTAGAGAGACGCAAGGGAAAGCTCTTGGGACAACCAGCCAGAAAAATACGTGTTTTAAAAAAATCACACACACACACACACACAAACCAGAAAACAGCAAGGGTTGGCGAGAATATAGAGAAATTGGAACACTTGTGCACTGTTAGTAGGAAAAATGGTGCAGCCACTACGGAAGACAAAGACAGACTTCATGTGCTCCTGACAGCCCACTTCTGTATCCCCCAAAGAACTGAAAACAGGGTATTTAAAGAGATATTTGTCTGCCCATGTTTGTTGAAGCTAGTTCACAACAGCTGAGAGATGAAAACAACCCAAGTGTCCGTAACAGTTGAACAGATGAACAAAAATGTGGTCTGAACATTCAACGAAGCAGCATTCAGCCAGAAACAAAATTCTGACACAGGCTACAACTGGATGAGCCTTGAGGACACTATGCTAAGTGAAATAAACCAGTCACCAAAGGACAACTCTGTGTGGCTACCTAGAGTAGTCGACGTCATAGAGACAGAAAGCGGAGCAATGATTGCCAGGGGCTGGGGGAGGAGGGAGTGAGGACTCACTGTTTCATGGGGACCGAGTTCCAGTTTGGGATGACAAAGAGAGTTCTAGAGACGGATGCTGGTGATGGCAGTGCAATACTGTGAATGTACTTAATGCCACTGAGCTGTACACTTAAAAATGGTTAAGACGGCACATTTTATGTTATATGTATTTAACCACAATTTAAAAAAAAACAACAACAAAAATTTTTTTGATTAAAAATTTTTGTAAAATACAGGTAAACAATAAGGATTAACTATATAGCCCAGGGAACTATATTGAATACCTTGTTGTAACCCATAACGGAAAAGAATCTGAAAAAGAATATATATACATATTCTTATACTTATGTATATACATGAAACTGAATCACTTTGATGTACGCCAGAAACTAACATAATATTGTAAATAAAGTATAGTTCAATTAAAAAAAAAAGATACAATCACTTCAATGTTCATAGCAGCATTATTTACAATAGGCAAGACATGGAAACAGCCCCAGTGACCATCAGTTGATGATTGAATTAAGATGTGTCTCTTCCTCCCTCCCTCTCCCTCTCTCTCTCTCTATGTGTGTGTAGACACACACACACACACACACACACACACACACATGCAATAAAAAAGAATGAAATTCTGCCATTTGCAGCAACATGGATGGACCTAGAGAACATTATGCTTAATGAAATAAGTCAGACAGAGATAGACAAATACTATATGATATCACTTATATGTGGAATCTAAAAAATAATGTAAATGAATGTATATCCAAAACAGAAAAAGACTCACATAGAAAACAAATTTGTGGCTACCAAGGGGACAAGGAGGAGGGTGGGACAAATTAACAGATACAAACTACTATGTATAAAATAGACAAGCCACAAAGACCTATTGTACAGCACAGGGAATTATACCCATTGTCTTGTAATAACCTATAATGGAATATAATCTGCAAAAATTACTGAATCACTAGGCTGTACACCTGAAACTAGCACAACACTATAAATCAACTACTTCAATAAACTCTTCCCTCTCTAAAAAAAAAAAAGTACAAAGGAAAGTTAGGTCGCGTCACATCCTGAGTCCATAAAGACAACCATCAGACTCAGAGCAGACTCCATAATTGGCCCCCAAATCAAACCTGGTTCAGTCTCTCAGAGCTGCTTCACGGAGTCAGTGACAGAGACTCAGCCGGGCTCCGTCCTGGTGGCTGACGGAAGAGAGTCTTCGGACTCTTCCCACTTCGATGTCTGTGCACCACCCAGCCAGACCCTTGCCCAGCGTCAGACACTCCAATGCACTCAGCAATGGCTTTCCAGATGTGACATCTCCAGGTTTGAAATCCACAACAGTGCGAAGAAAGCGTGGTACCGAGACAAGTCTCCCTGAAACTACTTGGAAATGTGGCAGCCGTGGGCTCGGGTCAAAGGTTCAATCCCTTCATTAGCTGGAAGTCACCAAGCCCCAGTCCTGTTGGAAAGCTAGAGCACCATGTGTTTCTTCGCTGGAAAAGGGGTGGCAGACGGTCCAGCTGCTCGCCTGGTGGTTCAGGAAGCTGAGCCCAGCTCGCCTGTGTGGCCCCGTGGCTGGTGGAGACCCAGAGGGCAAACCGGGTTCAAGGCTCCTTGTCCTGCGCGCCCCTCACGTCAGCTTCTCCTCAGCTCTGTGGGGATGGTGGTGAAGTGATACCCTGGTCTTGCCCCCGAGCATGAGGCTGGCGCGAACACAGAGCGGATCAGAAGCCTGCCCTTGTCTCCAGGTCCTGGCGTCCTCAGAAAGAAATCTCAACCCTCGGTCTGCGGGGAAGCCGCCCTCCAGGCAGGGGCTGGGTCTCTCTTCCAGGACCAAGGGGCCTCGTTTCCACACGCACGCGCTGTTCTGTCTTTCCCATTCCCTCCTCCTAACGTTTTTGTGACTTAGCAGTTCTCTCTGGGGTAACCAAACCTCCACCAGCACCTCCTCTAAGGCCAGCTTAGTTTGCATGGCTCGAATGGGCACCTTGGAAGGTGTCTGCAAATCTAGAAAATGACATAGCCGCCAGCGCCGCCATCCACAGGCCTGCGTCCCCATCTGCTGTGCTTCTGGCACGGGCTGACCTGCTTCCCACTCCCCCTCCCCTTTCCGGGCCTCCCTCTTCAAGTCTGTCTCTGATTCTATGACATAGCCCTGAATCTCACCATAAACTCTCTCTCTGCCTCACGTGGCCTCCAGTTTTCTGCGTTTTCTCTTCCTTGCTACCAAAACAGCCTTAAAAAAACAGCGTATCTGACCCCACCCCCACCGTTTTGGAGCCGAAGGTACCCAGCACACCAACTGACAGCATCTCATGTAAGTTTTACAGCTTCACGAGCCGCGCTGAACAGAGAGGTGAACATTTTCCCACGACTGCAGTGAATGACCATGGTTTTAACCCCAAGGACCAACGTTATGATGACATTTTACGATCTTGGAGTCTCTCTCTTTGGGGGAATATGAATTCATGTTTCTATAGTTAAAAGCCACCTTGAGAATACGGGGTAAGAACAAACCCATTAATTTTACGTGAGCAGCTAAGCGAGAAGTGGAAAGGCCATCCAATGTGGTGCAGCTGATGGTGTCAGACACTGACCCAGCTCCCGCCATCAGAGGTCTGTGCGGCCCTGAGCGAATCACTCCCCCATCGGGACCCCGTCCTGCCAAGACCCGTGTCCTTGCAAGGTTCCAATGTGCAGACCCAGGGTCTGCAAGAGATGGAGAGACCCCTCCCTGTCATTTTAACATCTCCAAGAGTTTGGGGCTTAGCCAACAAGAAAAACATGGACAGAACACAGACTCCCTTCTGTAGAATTCATGAGTGAAGTTAGAGGCTCTGATGATTGATATGAGGAGGTGATGTTCTGATGAGAGGCCAGGGGAGAGTTGTTGAAGCCAGATGAGTGGAAATGACGAGGAAAGCCATAAATGCAGACTCAGCCAATGGCAGATTCAAAGGGATCCCGAGCTGAGTGATGTGTACCTTCAGTGTAAGGCCTGGGGTCAGAGGAACCAACTCCTGGGTACATCATGGCATCTGAGATACGGGAATACAAACATTGCTGGAAAAACTCAAATCCTGCGTCTTAGCCCAAATCCCCCTGCTGGGTCCTTGAGATGGAAACTCCAGCTCACTCCGTCTGGTAAAATCAGTGCATGTATGTCTCTCAACACACAAGTTCAGAACTGAGCAGAGAAATGAGGAGGTCAGTCCAACCCATAAACGAACCACACTAATTTCAGTAAGCGGTGTGCGCTTCCAGCGTGTGCTTCGTCTTTAAGAAATTTGTGATATTTTGGAAATTTTAACAAACCCAATGGATTAGCCTACTGACTATAAAAGGTATAATTGATATTAAATTTTAGAATCAAGATATAAGTTGAAAAGTAGAAAATGATCTTTTTTAGGTTGTACCTGGATTGAACACACATTATAAGTTTAATTCATCAGAGTTACAACAATTGTTTTATATGCTTGGAAAGTTTTGCTTGTTATGGACACTGGGTGTCTTTAAGAGGACAATAAAATTATTAGATGTTAAATGCAGTTTAAAGCATTTAGGGGCTGTAGTTATTGGTTGTGAAGTTAGATTTACTAATAGAATAATGAAATTTATAAGTTGAACTCTAATGGTTAAGGAAATGAAGTTTTTGGATGTTTAATAATTCTAGCATTCATTTTTAAATCCACCTAGTAGTACACGGCCTCTCTGTGCACCTTTAACCCCTCCAAGACAAAACCCTCACCCACATTGTCAACACCAGTGGGTGAGCAATTCTGTATGAAGAGCTGGGACGGGGGTGGGGGTGAGGCCAAAAATAAAAATAAAAAATGAACAAGTGGGGAATGAAGAATGTATGCTAGGCATGGGGAGTCCAAGAGTCCAGAGAGCAGAATGGGGAAGACAGAGCCACATTCTTTTCATGAATGTCAGTGGCTTCCACTGGCTAAAGTTTAGCTCCATCAGATTGATCTAGAAAGGTTTCAACTGGGGAGGAGAGGAGCGGGAGATAGAGGGACAGGATGGGATTAGACTGCAGGACCCTGGCCATCAGATTAAGATTTAGTTCAGCGAGGGGGTCATTAGCGAGTCTCTTACCTGGTGAGAAGCAGGCAGCCGCTGCAGGCTGCCCAGGGCAAGAGAGCTGTAAGAAAGCGCATCTGAAAGGTGGACAAGAGGACAGAGGATGCTGGAGGTAGGAACAGTGGCAGGCGGGGGAGGCAGAAAAGAGATCAACAGAGATGAAGAGTGAAAAATCACACCAAGGTTGCCACCAGGCTCCCGAGACATGATGATGGGAAAAAACAGAAATGGGGGAGGCAGGAGGAGAGGGCTGGGGAAGGGAGGTGAGTGTGTGGAACGTGTATTCACAGAGAGACCCTGGAGAGAAGACACCCCACGGTCCACAAACAAGGGGGAAGCCAGCCGGGGTTAGAGGTCCAGGGGTTTGGACTTCAGAGAGGAGGGGGCTGAGGAGGACTCTGTCACCTGGGGGTGTGAGAAGGGCAGACTCCATGGAAACCACCTCCCACCCATCATGTACTGAACACACGAGCAGCCCCCCACCCCCCATATCTCCAGCCCACACGGAAACTCTGCAAAGTGAGTGATTTTGCCCCATTTTACAGATAAGGCAACTGAGGTCTAAGAAACAAGGATTCTTGCCCCAGGTCAGATGCTCTCCGGTGGCCGACTTGGGCAAAGACCTAAGCCTGTGGGACTCCACAGCTGGGCCCTTCCCTCCAGGCAGAGGCTGGATCCCACCCAGCCCTCAATGAGATGTTTACACTCAGAACAAATGGGATGGGGGCTGGGTTTTGGTTACTGGGTTACTTTAAGTTTCACAAGAACTTGGTCCATCTGGGTTTTAGGAGGGGAAAAATGCTAAACAAAACTATTTTCAGGTTCCAGTAAAGTTGTGAAATCCAGGGAAGTGTAAACAGTGCAAAGCTGGCTTGAGCCCTGGGTCGGTTCTTCCAAGGCTCAGCGAGTCCTCAGCTACCCAGAGAACCAGGCCCCAGATAAATCAGATGGTGGGCGCACAGGAGGGGCCCCCGCAGGCCTGAGTCTTGTCTCGTTAGAAACCAGGCCACAGAGCTACTTCTGTGCACTTAACTTCTTTCTTGTTGCCTTGCTGCTTTTTCTTTTTTCTTTTTTTTTAACCTTTCCAAATTAAAATCAATACCCTAGTGATGGAAACAGCAGGCTTTGCAAAGCACAAGAAGTCCCTGGACTCTGTTTCTCCTCCCACATCTGCCCAAAATGCAAACGAATTTCCCTGGAGCCTCAATTCACTCTCCATAAATAAAGATACACCAAGTCACTCAAACTCCCACAGAGGAGGCATGAGGCATCTTAGAGGAAATGGGCTTGCTAAACCCTTGAGTAAACACGTGAGGGGTGCTGGCCAGTAACTCCTGGCCTGACCCCACTGTAGCCTGCTGGGGCAGTGGGTTCAGTTCCTCCCGATGGGAGGTGACGGGAGGTGACGTGGGTCCCATCCAGGCCAAGGCTTTTGAGAAGCCGGTGGGGGTTCTCCACTCTCCCATCTGCTGGCTGGACGCAGAGGCTTCTGGGGCCAGGAATGGTGGGGCCAGGGTCTCTGAATCACTAGGGCAAAGAGAGGGACTGAGAACCAGGAGCCAAATCACTGCATTGTTCCCAAGCCTTAAGTCACTGGTATGAGGGGTTCTGTTTATAGCTGCTGGTGTTATTCTGTCTGACATATCTGGATGGCTATTTATAGACACAAGGGATTGCAATAGGGACGAACAAACGTGACTCCATATTAGATCTGTCCCTTTAGCTCTAACCCTGTGCTCTGTTTCCTGGGCTGAGTCGTGCTGACCCTGCACCTTTTGTAAAAGAAAGTTGCCTAGAGCCTGAAATATAGGCTAGTCCATTCTCAAGGCTCTGACTTTTACAGGTGGAACAGTTTTCCATTCATATAGAGATAAAAAGTTGGAGCACAGAAAATAACATGTATCTCGTTGGAGGTTTATGGGGACACCATGACCTGACCCACAGGGACGGCTGCAAGAACGGAGGATTCCGACGCCAAGAAGTTTGCAACGACCAACCACACCCCTCCCCCTTTTCAGTATAAAAAGAGCTTGAATTTTCTGACTTGGGTAGGATATTTCTCTAAGACATTAGTTCCCCACTTTTTCAGTCTGCTGGCTTTCCGAATAAAGTCATTATTCCTTGCCCCAACACCTCGTCTCCCAACTTGCTGGCGAGCAGAATGAGTCTGGACTCAGTAACAGGGTGTGTGGATCTCCTTCCTTTTTGTAGAGACCCTGAGATACCAACGTAGGCTTTTATCAAACTGACCGCGTTCGCATCACAGGAGAGTTCCTCACCGTACAAACGACTTGCTGCAGGATAGGTCCCCCCACCGTCCAGTGCAATTAACCTATTATTCTGCTTACAAAATGCTGATTTCCACAGAACCTGAGAACACGCTGCCCACGTCATGAATGTGTGGGCTGATTTGCACAGAAGCAGGAGGTCCCTGGCCAACCCTGGAGTCCCCGAAGACATCTCCCTTGTCCCCTGCCTCCCAGTTGATGAGGTCAGGGAAGATTTCCTCCACAGTGAGCACTCTCTGTGCTTCCCAGGGCACAGTGTGACCTGCAGCATGGCTGGAACCCCTTTAAGTCTGCTTCTTACCGGGCCCTACAGCAAGTCCACAAGGAGCCACAGAAACAACAAATCATGGATTTGAACTGCAGCGGGGTTATTTCTTGGTGGCCAAAAGGGAAGCCAAGTTTCCCAGGCTTTTCATTCTAGAACATGAGACTGAGGACCCAGTGAAGAACGTTTGGACACAAGGCACCTGGGTGCATGGGGCTGGGGGCCTAGGAGTCGAGCTGGGAGCAACAGGGAAAGTAGCCCGTGTGTGCAGCCAGAGATGGAGGCTGGAGGGAGGGAAGAGGGGGAGGAAAGAGAGTTCAAGGATGGCAGTTGCAATGAATTCACACTAAGGCAAGAAAGCAAGTTTTATAAAAACTCAAGGGAATCAAGCTGGCAATAAATGGGATAAATCCAGGAAGGAGAATGGAGCCTAAAATCTGCCTGGCCTTTAAATCCATTTGTCATTTGTGTAAAAAAGTGAAAGCGGCAGGATAGGATTTTAAAATAATTTTTATCCAGATTTTGCCTGGGGTGGGGGTGAGGGGTGTTTGTTTACTTTTGTATGAAACAAACAAGTGATTACAAGTGTAGGCAACCACAGAGCTGAAGGCACGTTTGCCGCTCAGGTCCAAACATTCTGCTAAATACTCTGCTGGTCCTGGACTGACAGGGTCGTCTTGTCTCAGAGAGACCCCTCGGGCGGCTGGCGGACTCAGCCCCACACGCGGCCGGGTCCCGTCAGCTTCCGGCCGCAGAATCCCAGCCTGCCTGTAATCCTCCTTCTCTCCGGAGAAGAGCTTGGCGAACGCTGGGTAAGGAATACATCTCACCAAGCGACCCCAAACTACAGATACGATGCCAAACAAGCAGGAAAAAGCCAAACAAGTTTTAAAATGCTCTGCCCCTTAATCATGTTTAATTATAGACTCGCCAAAGAAGGGATCTGAAGACCCACAGAAAGATGCTCTGAACAGAGTAGGTGATAGTGTCCTCCCCAGCCTGGTCTGCTGCAGCGTTTTTCAGCTTCTCAGATACCCGTGGGCACTCAGATCCCCTGAGGATTCTGATTCTGAAGGTCTGGGCGGACGCCCAGGATTCTACATTTTTTACGAGCTCCCTGGGGATGCCACTGCTGGTGGCCCAACACCCTCACTTGGAGCAGCAAGGGTCTTGAGCAATTCAGAGACTAATCGGGAATTACAGATATTAGAGACACGGCTTCTGATCTGAGACTTGGGCCATGCAGAGAAACTGTCACCAACAGAGGTCTGCTCCTGTCCTGAGACTGTCAAGGGTTATACACACAGACGTACACATGCACACACACAAGAGAGAATCTATTCAAAACCCGTGCTACAGATTTTTATTCATATCCTACTGCACGAGGGTAAGACATTCAATCTGGAAGCTGAAACATTAATTCTTGAAGTTTCCTTTTGAGTCTCAGTCACAGGGATAACATTTAAAAGCAAATGTCTAGAACACGTCCTGATATCCAGGCATATGTGCTGAGTCTTTTAATGCCACTCACCTCAGCAGATGGGCATGGGGGGGGTTAATTGATATTTACATGCTACAAGGCACTCAAGTAGTCACAGCCCGGGACCCCAAAATGAGTGTGATTATCTCGTTCTTCATAAATCTGACAGCTGTTGACTGCTAGCAACGTGAAATGTACCAGACACCACGGAGGGAAGGAGACTCAAGGACGCTGAGTTCGGGCCAGGTCCCAACACGCTTTTCTCTGATCTCTCAGGAGTTAACCACCACCTTGAGTTACCTTGGAACTCACAGGGAGGAGGTGTTCTCACTGTTCCCTACCGTTCGATTGTCACACGATCTTCTAACTGAAAAGACTTCCAATAACAATATGATGTATAAGTGAGGAATGTTAACAGCGCCGTTTCTTTGAATATCTGCTTTGTCTAGAAGTTAAATTGCGTTGTGATTCTTTTTGATCAAACAGTTCATCCACACTCAGAATGAAACAAAACAGAACATGTGGCCAAACAGGAGTCCTTGTCAGAAAAAAGGGGGGGATGGGGCAGACACAAACTCATGCGAAGCTTGGGAATCAGTCACTGGGCTGTGGTCAAGGGCATGGCCCCAAGACCTGCATCCAGGGAGTGGACAGCATGGTGCCTTCTTGGACCAACATGGGCTCAAATTTCCCACATAACCATTTAAGAGCTGTCTGATCTTGGGCTTGTCATGTGACCTTGCTCAGCATCATAGCTACTTCACTGGGTCACCATTAAGACGGAATGAGATGGGGGGAGGATACAACTCAAGTGGTAGAGCATACACTTAGCATGCATGAGGTCCTGGGTTTAATCCCTGGTACCTCCTCTAAAAATAAATAAATGAATAAACCTAATTACCACCTCCCCCCCCAAAAAAAGATAGAATGAGACAGTGTGCATAAAGGACAGGCACATTATAAACTCCCATTTGGCAGTGGATTATGCCATTGCCTTCAAGGAGTGTTTACCTGTTTGCCAATTAACACTCTTCTCTGAAGCCCGTCTTTCCAAGAAAAGGTAAATGACACCACCCAGGTTCTTTCTAATTCCCATAGCCTTCTTTTTTCACCCAGGTGGGGGAAATTAATTTCTATACTCAACATTACATCAATGACACTATTTTTTTCATTTTTTTTTCTTTTTTGGTGCTTTTGGTGTCCTTATTAAGAAACATTTGCCTTTGCCAAGGTCATGAAGATATTCTATGATCTCCTCTAAAAGCTGACTTGTTTTGCTTTTCACATTTAAACCTGTCATCCATCTGGAACTGGTTTTTAGCCACATCATTTAAAATATTAATTTGGTATTTTACTATAATTTGAATATCCGTTTGGTAGTATTTGTCATACTATTTTTCCTTTTTGCTTTTAAGTAAGGAACTGGGAATTTAGAGAGTACTGATTTTCTGGGTGGAAAAAAAATGATAAACCCTGAAATTATAACATTGTTCTATTTCACCTTTAGGATAGTCAGAATATCAGAAAACAAGTTTCCACTTTATGAAGACAAATAAAAATCAGTTTGCCATAAGCATTAATTACATCCAGAGAGAGAACACTTATATGAGATGGATGAATCATGGTGACTACTTAAGACACTTAGACTGTCATAAGGAAGGACCCATTCATTCATTTAACAGCATTTTATTTATATTTGTATTATAAAGATTCATTCATGATAAATTTATTTATATAAAATACTTAACTTACTATGTTGTATTCATCATGTTTATTTATACCTGTTTGTATATGTATTAATATTTATGATATTACATACATTTATATTGATGTGCCCATGAATATAGGCTATTTGCTTTGCTAAAAACTGGGGAAATTCCAAAAAGAACCCAGCCTAACCATCAAAGGAAGACAGGTTGGAGGGCAGGTTAAATGATACAATTCGTGTGTAATGTCAAGCCTTAGTCTTTGCCTCGGAGCGTGGTCAGTATTTCGGAGCATGTGTTTTGGGTCACAGATGTAACTCCGTGAGCACCAGAAAAGCAGTGTGGTCTTCGTCTGGTACGGAAGACCCTGGCATTCACGGTGGAGCCGCTACACTGACTGTGTAGCATCTATAGTCAGAACCAGAACACGAGAGACTCATTTAGAGAGACGTGGCGAAGCACAATTTCTCCCCCTGGGAACTGCCTTCAGAGACTGGCTTTTCAGGTGGCCAAGCCACTGAGCAAGGGAAGCAGTTTATTTATCCTCTTGAATACGAAGATAAATGAAATGAGAGTCTTAGGTAAAAAGCAGAATCATACGCTGTCTTATTTATAAGCATCACAGACCACTTTTTATTCCAAGCTGTAAATGCTATCATCAGTGATCCTGGCAGGTTCACATTAAAGCAAAACACATACTGCCTGAGGGATGGGTCAGGCCAAGGGGATCTGAATTTCCATATTGTAAAGATTTGGGCAGAGCGGGAGGCAAGTACCTGAACTGAGTGTGGCTTCCAGCTGAATCTGAATTCCAGCCTGCTTGAATCAGACAGAGCTGTGTGGCTGGCCTGAAAATTTCTTAATTTTGTCTTTAATCCTGCCCAGATGACAGACCAACTTACTGATATATCCACATGGCTTGTGGATATCTGAGAGGACCCATGTTTTCCCCCAGATTACTTGAACCAAATCTCCTGGGTAAGACTCATGACCCACAAGGCAATCTGACACATTGGTCCTGAACATGATGATTTTTTGAACTGGAAAACATTTTTCAGAGACCGATTACCAACAGCTCTCGCGAGTATCAGCAGGGGACACATAGGCTGTGTGACTCGGGGAAGAGTCATGCCCACGCAGGGCTACAGAGCTCTGTTCAGTTCTGCCGTCCATGCCAATGCGGCAAACGTTTACTAAGCACCCAGGTTTCCTTTGTTATAATGGATCCTAAGCTGCTCTGCTTCATGGCAATTTACCTGTATGATTTGCTTCTTTTAACACCCAGTAAGGAATCGTGAAACTGAGACCTCAGCTCAAGGGAGAGTGTTCACCTACTGTGCACCACTGGCCACTCCAAGTTGTCAATCGTAAGTTAGAAAGGAAAGAGAGTTGGTCCACGGCCCCCTTTTACGTAGAGTTTCAGGTTCCTAATGTCACCTTCCTTGCTGACTTTTAGCAGCTGTGATCTCACCCACAGCCACACCACGGGGACCAACCCCTAACAGGACAAAGGAGTCCTGGAAACTGACTCTCCTGTTCTTGATTGGTTTCTTAATGAAATTAAATACAGGGTGGTGTGAAATCAACCACACTCACCCGCTTTTTACCCTGGGCCAGCGGAAGGACCTCTCTCTGCCCTGCAGCTCTTTCACATCCTTCAGGACCCCAGTGCTCATCAAAGAAGACACAGCACCCCATTCTCTTCTGTGATGGGCCCTTAACAACAGAAAGTCCCCCACTTCACATTCTAGGAGCGCGAAAATTAAAAACTGCATTGGTGTATTCAGCATGCAAGTTCTTTAGCTTAAGAAAGAGATGTCTGATTCTCAGTGTTACTCCATGATCTGCCCAAATCCAAACTTTATCCTAAACGTTGGTTAAAGGAGGCGGTATAAAAGGTGTACAGCAAAGAAGATGAAAACTGCTGCAATGACTGACCGATATTGTGGCCAAAACTCCTCCAACTAGGAAAGAAAGTTTGATTTGATTTGATTTGGGGGGGTGTGGGGAGCAATAACACATTGGAAATGAGAGACTGGAAGAGTTGGGTGCAATATTTCCAACTCATAGTCCAGTTTTCACCTTCACGGCTTCAGCAGTGCAAAATGGCATGAGTGAAGGTTATGGAACAGCATCGACACAGGGAAGGCGAGTACTGGTTTACTGGGTGTGAAGGCACAGAAAGGACAGAGGGTTACGTTTCGCAGCCACGTTGCTTCTCCGTGGTCAGACTGCCTGAGCTGCCTGTTTATCGCTCTAGCTTTTTGCTAAGTCCCAACCTACTTCAGCAGATAGACTGAAGGGAGAAACATCATCGTACCATTTTCCAAATGTCGATCATCTGACTTGTCATGGTAGTTGTGCTGATTTTATCGCTCTTGGCAAAATCTTGTCCTTCCTGCAGTGCAGTTGAAATTCTAGGTTGTATCAATTGCCATTGAAAACACCACCAGTTACATGTCAGACACAAAGGAAATAAAAATTGCTGACGCTCTGTTTCGCAAGGACAAATTAATTTGCCCCGGAAATGGCATGTTTGCCACCGATCTCATTAAAAGTACTGGGAGATTATCAGGAAAAATTAATCCAAGCTGATGGTTATCAGTTGCATCATTTCAGCTCACAAAGGCAAGCCCTGGTTGTCAGTTTGCTGCTGGGGGCAAGGACAGGCGTTAACAAAGAAAGTCACATTCAATTTGAAACCGTCACCCGGGCTGGCGTTTGCGGTGGCTGCGTGGATCAGCTTGAAGAACAACCACAGTGCTGCTCTGGGGTTTGAACTTGAAAGTAAGGGCACTTTTGGCAGCAAGGGGAATCAAGTCCTCCCTCTAATGTGCTGATGAGAAGAGAGCTGGCCTGGAAATCTGGAGATGGAGGCTCCATGGTACTGAACGTGGTTGGGACATTCAGGATTGAATCAGGATTTTTTAGGCATCTTGGCAAAACTCTTTTACTGAAGATGGGGCTGGTTAAAACTGCAAGGTGCCAGTGTCACTGCCCCCATGGCCTCGTGCTCAGGCCTTCTTAGAACCACTCGGGCGACGGGCACACGGCTCCACCATGGCTCTTAGGCAGTACAGGGCACTCATCTGAGTGAGGCCTAGGACGGTTGCTGACAATCGCCACACCAATGGTCCTCGTGTGCATTCTGAAACAGCCACGTCACAAACTCTTACCGAGCAGTAGCTATGCACCTGGCACCCCTCAAGGCGCTAGAAATAAGTGAGCAAGATCCCCAAAGAAAGAGGAATCATGTTCAGTCAACGTCTCATTTATGAAATAAATTGCATTTGGTTTCCAGCCTTCTGAGTTGGTCACTTGGGCTGGGGTTCATCTCTGAGTTAAGTTCATGCAACATTTTTCAGGAAAAGCCCATTTTCAGGATGTTCTGCTCCAGCAGCTGTTTGAATCACTCCCCATAGACCAACCCAGACTCAGGCACAACCCCAGGAAAAGGCCACTGCTGACGGCACCGGCCTCAGGGCCTTTGCAACTGCTGCTCTGTCTCCCCGGAGAAGAGTAGGCTTCACACAGCAGGTGCTCAGCTGATGTTTGCTGAGTGAATCCGTTCACGAATGAATGAATGAAAGCCTTCGGTATTTCCAGGGATTTTTCTCAACTCGGCCTCCCCTCTGTTCAATGTATACAGTCAAAGCTTCTTATCACAAGCATCCAGCACTTTCATTCTGTTTCCTGTTCATTTTTATAAAATAATAGAAGCTAAGTGTAAAAGGTCATCTGAAAAACTGCACCAGCATGGCTTGGAAGACGTTGCTGAAACCGGACTTGGATGGCCGGCGGGCGGGGACGGGGGGTGGGGGATGTTGTCACGAAGGTTTCTCAGCCAGTTTATGAAAGGACAAATTTAGCCCCTATTATAAGGCCCCCGTATATTCATGACCAAGATTGTTCAAGGTTATTTATTTTAAAAGATATATATAAAAAAAGATATATCTAAAAGATAAATATTTTTAAAGGCATAGTCCAGGAGGGTCTGTGTCTAACTTAGCCTTGGTTAGAGTTGGCTGGTTGGCTTGTCACTCTTGCTGGGACGTCACAGCCTTGGGTGGGGAGAGGTGATTGAACCCGTCCTATCATATCCCCAACAGCCTTCTGCACACAACTGTGCTGTAGTAAAGCTCTCAGAGAAAGTGCTGTTGAAATGACTTGACCCTTGAATCTGCTCCTTTAAGCTTTGTGAGTTGTGAATCCCAGGGTCCCAACCAGGATTGGTAACCTCAACACGGAGCAGCCCTTGCCGTGTGTGCGCTGAGAGGTGCGGGGAGGCCCCAGGCCTGGGGATGGGGAGCCGGAAGCCAGTCACCTAAATGGCCCGAGATGTGTGTCTGAAAAGACCTGGAGGCAAATGCAGCTCCAGCCTCCCGTGGCTCCAGACAAGCCTCCCTTCCCAGACCTGGAGCCCCACTTGTCCACAGGCTCCCCGACCCCTCATCCCGCTGGTTCCTCTTGCGACATTGTTCGGCTTGCCTTGTGCCTCCACCCTGCCGCTGACTCATGCATGCAAGAGGAACCCAAGCCCTGTCCCCTGAAAATGCGCCTGTGAGTGGCCGATGGCCCTGCTGCCCGAGGCTTCCCTCCGCAGGTCAGGGGCCCCATCCCCATGGCAGATAACAGTACAGGTGAAGGGGCTTCCATCCACCTCCTCATCCGAGCTTGTCCCCGTGGCACCCATGCTTCCTTACTTCCGGTTCATTCTCGGTCCCCTCCACCAGCAGGAACGGGTCCTCAGAACTCAGTTCTGCCAGCCTTGAGCTCTCGGAGGTGAGAGCCAGTCAGGGAGTGACCACAGAGCCAACTGGGGACACTTCCAAGCAGTCACATTCAGTTTCTCACAACAGTCCAAGAAAAAGCAAGAACAACTCTCACGGGCCGAAAGAAAGCGGAGGTGATCCAGTAACCCAGTTTTAGATCCTGCCTCTACTCTGGGCTTCTGGAGGCCAAGCCTCCCATCAGAGACTTGTGCAGTCAAGGACAGGACCCCCCCACCCCCCAAACAACTCCATTACACCCAAGAGGGTCTACTCAGTTGGCTACTGTGATCAGAAATTTCCAGAATCTCCTGAGGGTCTTCCGTGGACATGCAATGGGACGAGTTTGTCAAAGTCCTACTTGCAGAGGGAGAGGAAACCCTAGCCAGGGCCTCCATCTCAAAGGCAGGCACTTTGGAAAGCAGGTGGACCTCAAACGGGATGGAAGCTCCACAACCCGTGGAAATAGGAGGCGGCAGAGTCACAGGACAGTGCCTGTCCCTCGGGGTCCTTCAAAAGCAAGTGGTTAAAACAAATGTGATCGTTTGGGACAGAGACCCAATGTGGCCTCACTGCGGTGGAAGAGGCTGGTGGGCACCACACAGAGGAGACTGAGTTGGCTTCTAAGGGGCCAGCTGGACCATTTTTAGAATAATGAGATAGAGCCAGAGACCTCAGTACCTCCAGCTGAAAGAAACACCTTAGTAGCGAGTGTGGTGGAGAGCATCTTTTCTTGTTCACCCTACAGAAAATACCCCCCGGGGACAGGGGACCAGGCTGGGCCGGAGCCGCTTTCCTTTGAATGTAAGTGTTTAAAACGCTGCGAGGCTGGAATCCAGACGCTCTCTGATTGTGATTTGTCAAGCAGTTCTTCACATACTGGTTCCAGTATTCCATTTTTCTTCACTCGATATTCTCCGACCAGCTCTCTAAATCTCATTCTGGCTTAAAACTCTGAAGAAGTCACGATGGTGGATATCCACCCTTATGGTAGAGCTTCCCCTCTACCCCTGCCACGCAACCCTCCCTCCCCAGCTCCTCCCTGGGGATGGAGGATGGAGGCTGTGGGCCAAGAACATTTGGCTTGGGGGTCCCAACTCCATAGCTGTACTGTGTTTTTCTCAGCATACCCATTTTAGGCTTGTGTGGTACTAAATTTTTCTGCCAGTAAGTAGAAAAGGCAATTTTTTTTGTAAAAAAACTGAGAAACAACTTGCAGGCAAGAGCAGATATTTCAGAAATGACTCAGAATCGTGTTTTGCTAGAAGAATGCTAATGAAATACAGATCATACATTCGTGAAACCGATAACACGTCCTCGGAAAGAAAATGGCTCTTATTAGACATCTGAACTTGAGCCAGACATTCAGGCCATTGATTACAATACCGTGGACTGACTCCTACTGCTCCCAACAGCAAACACCAGCTTTAACGTAACTACAGAAGCCAAGGTTACTCCTTGGAGAATACCAAGAGAGCGTATCTTTCTTATCATCTGAAATAGTTCGTTCATCTCTGAAACTGACTGTCAACCTTGGTGAAGAAGCTTCTCAGAAATATCTGACCCGGGAAGCCAAGAGCCAAGCTCCTGGTGCATCACCTTCTGCACCCACGACCTCAAGTCCAAGGACCCATGTGGAGTCAGCTTGTACAGTATCCCCTGGGACCCTCGGAGAACGATGCACTGTCATCCTAGAGCCACTGCCCCCTAAAAATCAAACTAGCTACTAACTTGAGTATGACAACCCAAGCTTCCTAATTTCTCCCCTAAATCTGTGTCCCTCCCCTGCCTGGTGCCACCCTGCCGGCCCCCAGAGCTTACCAATAGTATCAGCACGGGTGCCCAGGGCGCCCACCCTGCTCTGGGAGCTCCCAGAGTCTGGAGCCGGCACGTTCTCAAGACCCAGCATGACGTCCACCTCCCGGATGTCATGCAGTGAGCATGCGAAGTGAACAAGGAACAAGAGAAGTGAAACCCGTCCCTGGAAAACAGCCGCAAGATAATGGCGAGAGACAGAATTTACACACGTAACTGATAAAAGGCACCCTGCCAACCTTTAATTAAACAGGTACCTTACACAGCACCTTGTTCAAAGCAGATACTCAATACAGCTTTCTATTTTATTAATTTAATAACATTCCTATTAAGGCTATTTTATTTCTATGTGACAACACAACTTTCCCCAAGATCTTTCCTTTCAATTTCCAGAAATTCACTTATAAAAGCTAAGAGTCCCGCTCCTGACTTAGGAGTGGTCCGGTGAACGCTCTAGAATTGGTCATTTCAGTTTTCTGCTCACCTGGACCAGCTATGCCAACCCCATGGCGTCTTGGTGCAAAGCAGGGACAGAGCATCCCTGTTCCCGGAGCAGAAGGCCCATGTGAGGGTGCATGGGGGGGGTGAGGCGCCCAGGGCTGAGTGCGACCCCCTTGCCCTCCGTTGAACCCCCTCCTGCATGATGTGGCCCGGACCAGCCTGACCTGGAAAGGTCCCCTCCTTATCAAGCCACACATCTCCCTTTGACCGGTCCCATCTCCATCCAAATCAGGGTGGTGTGTGGAATCCCATCAGCTGCCAAGGGCCAGTGAGACTCGGTTGTCAGCCTAGCGCCCTGTCACCTGGCCCCGGCCCCGACCTCAAGTGCTGTCAGAACTCAGCAGGGGCTCCTGCTCCCGGCAGCTCCCTGACGAGGCCAGGCTGCACCTGCACCGCAGTCCTCCAGGAACGGACGCTGCCTGCACCATCTTCTCTCCTTTTTCTTCTTTTATGACTCATTGATTTTTTTCACTCTAAGTGGTTTTTTATTAATAGACTTTGGAGCAATTTTAGGTTTACAGAAAAATTGACCAGAAGTACAGAGAATTCCCAGGCACTCCCTCCCCCCAGCCCAGTCTCCCCGATTACTGACACCTTGCACGCGTGTGGGACATTTGTCACAAGGATGAGCTGCATTATTATTATTATTATTATTATTATTATTATTATTATTATTACTATTATTAACTGAAGTCCACAGTTTGCATTAGGACTCACTCTTTGTGCTGTCCATTGTATAGTTAGGACAAACGTAAAGTGACATGTGTCTGTCATTACTGTATCACACAGAACAGTTTCACTGTCCCCCAATCCTCTGTATTCCTTTCCCTTTTTTTATAAAATCTGCTTCTGCTAAAAAACCAGCAGACTGGCTTCACAGGTGTCCCCACTGGAGGCCTGGTGGTGTCTGTGGTGTTGGTCAGCTGTGGGTGGCCTTGCCTACACGTGGGCTGGGTGGCGCGGGAGGGGCTCTGGTGAGAGGAGGGGCGTGGAAAGTGGCACTGTCACTGAGAAACAGCAAGAGAGCGAGTGAATTCTATCCTCAAATCACTGGTGGTGGCTAAAAACACGTTCCCCCCGCAGCCATCGTGAGCACCTTGCTGTTGTGGTCATCATCGGTGGAGTAGGACCCAGAAGGGTCTGGATGGAGTCTGCGTGGCTGGCGTGTCCTGGACACCCGAGTTAGAGGACCCACCGCTACACACTTGCCTCGGCCGCCTATCTCCACATCTCTTCTCTACGAGGGGAGGGATGTGAGTGGGGACGAATTGGGGCGTGACCCGGAGGGCTGCAACATGCAGCCTCTGTTCCATGGCGCTGCCAGCAAAGAGCCTGGTGCCCACATCGCAGCCTCGGGAACACAGGACGCTCCCTCCAGCGAGTGCTGGGGAGTGGGCCAGATCTGGGGGACGGTGTCAAGGGGAAGACTGGCTGGTGAACTTGAACGTCTCTGCTCAAAACCTAAGCAGATCTCACAGAAGTGTTTTCCACTCTAGGTTCTTCTGCACAGACTCAGGCCTGGGCGTTCCCATTTCCTGGGAACACCACGACCCGATGCGGGAGCCGGCCTGTTCCCGGAAGCCTGGCGAGGGAGACCCTACGGCAAGGAGGTCTGTACTTGTTCCCATTTCGTGGGTGCCCTGCGCCCTCGGCAGGTCTGTCCACATGTCTCAAGATCCCAGACCCAACCTGGCCTCCAAAGGAGGTAGATCAGAAGCACAAGGCTTTTCTTCCCCCTATACAACCTAATGTAAAGGATCTGACAAGTAGTAAAATAAAGAATTATACCAAGAGCCGCAGAGCATGAACGATGAAGCATCGCCCCCACCCCGCCCCACGTGTGGTCTGCCCAAGTCCTGCGAGCGCAGCCCCCCCCCCCCCACGCAGTCACCGGGCGGCTGACTGGGACACGGAGAGCTGTGGGCGAATGCCCCCCCGGGAAGCCACCAGAAACAGAGCAGAGGTTAGGAGCCAGGCCTGAACCACAATGCTGGGTGGGAGCCCCAGCTTAGCTGCTTGTTAACTGTGCAACCCTGGGCAGGCTGGGCTTCCACGCATGGCTTCATCTGCAGGATGGGGGCGAGAATCATACGCCACGGACCACAGAAGGGAGTTGTAAGAAGACATGAGTGACTTTGTACAGAGTCCTTAGAGCAGAGACAGGCATGCAACAGCCATCAAAAACATTAGCTGTTCTTATCTGCTCGAAGGACTTGAAGGCAGAATATTATTTACATTTTCTTTTGTTAGAAGATAAGATAGATCTTTTCTCTCTGATTCATACATGGTGACAAAAACCACCCGGCTCCTTGGGCTTTGTGTTAATAAATCTCACTTTCTGGTTGACACCATCCCTGTTCTTGGTTCTTGAAGTTGTAGGACATCCTCCTTTGTTGATACAAACTCCCACGTTCTCTCCAAACTCCAGGGAAGGGGATCACATTCTATAAAACGGGGATATCAGGAAAAGGTGATCATCTCATTAGGCTGCTCTTTCCTTGGGCATATTAAGACCCTAAGTTTTACTAGAAAGAATTAATAGTGAAGATGAGGTAGAAGGAATCTGTCAATTCCATTGACACAACCCAGCAAATATTGTTAATAAAGTATTAAACATTCGCTTACTATTTAATTATACTTTTGATAACATAAAAAGTTTAAAATACAGTACGCATGTGTGGACACAGAAATGGTAGGAGGCAGTTCAGAATGGGCCATCTTTCCACGTTCAGGATCGACGTCGCCATGGCCCTTACCCACACCACCCTTCTATCATCCACGGATGAATGTCTCAGAATTTGGAGAAGAGGGTTTTAAGAAATCTCTAACACATATTTAAAAGCCATGGGAAAATTAGGCTAAAAGCAGCAGCAGCAGCGAAAAAACACCCTATGTGAGTTGGGGAGCATGTGTGACAGGTGTGCAGAATGAGTTCCGTGTGCGCGCACGCACACACACACACACACACACACACACTCACATACACTCAGTGTCAGGCTAAGGCCCCACTGGCCTGAGGAAAACAATGTCGCCTTTCAACCCGTTTTGGGGAACCCTACTCTCAAACGATAGCTCATCTTGGCAGCAGAGAATGCTGCCCAGGCCGGTGCTTCCAAAGGCCAAAGAAAATTGAATCAGGTTTCATTTAGCCTTCGCCCAGAGGCAATCTCGCTTCACATATCACAGTACACCGGCTCTCAGAGAGCTCCCCTGGGCCCTGTCTAATTTACTTCACTTCTGTTGGCCTTGGAAAGCGGGCCTGCCACATAGGATGGCCTGAGCAGTTTCATCCAAGGCATCCCTACAGCACATCAGACGGCGGGATGGGAGCAGCAACCTGCAGTCCTGGACAACAGCCCGGCAGTCAGCGCTGGAAAACACACTGCGGCGCCCAGCCCTGGTGGGACAGTGGTGCACAGAGGCAAAACCTCAGATCTGCACTCTGTCCAAAGCACGTGGCGTTTATCAAGGATGAATACTGCTCGGCCCTCTTATAGGTAAGAGCCCAGAAATGAGACCCCACTGTCTTGCCTTTCCTTGATTCTCTGGACCCGTTCTTCCCGGTTCTGTTGGATGCTGCCACTTAAGCACAGTTGCCCTCAGCAGGAAATGATGAGAGCACCACAGAGAATTTTAAAAATGAAATAAATGACCCTTTTCTGTGCATCTGTGTTGCAGTGTTCATTCTTCCCTCTGCTGGAAGTGTGTGTGATCTGGGAACCCGAGCACACAGGAGGAGCTTAATTTATACTTCTGGTTTAATAACTGCTTGTCCTGGATGCACTGGGAAGCTCCTACAAGTGGGTGTTTGTGCTGCCCGGAAGCACACATTGACACATGACTGAGGATGAAGAGAAAGGACCCCTGACTGTGCAGCCCAGAGCCTCAGGCTTCCAGGCCATTCCTGGTACCCAGCTGCTGTGGGACCCCTGCTGAATCGTTTAAGCTGTCCTGGGATTCTGTTTCTTTCTTTAACGTGAGGAATTGGTAAAGACAATGTCTAAAATCCTTCCATCAATTAGCAGTGACAGTAACGAGAGTAAACACAAGCATTCACTAAGTGCTTATTGCTGCCAACCACTGTCACTTGCTTTGTTTGTGCAACCCCAGTTCCCCCTAAAACCACCTTACGAAGGAAGTAAAACCGTCGTCATTTGCAGAAGATTTGATTGTTTACATAGAAAATTACAAAAATCTCTAAATTATTAGAAATAATAAAATTTGGTGAAGATATAAAATGTACATACATCAAAGAACAAGGAAGAGATGTTACAATTAAAGAGATGTCGCCAAACCAAACTTGGGTCAGCTCATCCCCGTGCAGTAAAGCCAATTGACTGATGCCTGATTGTGATGGAAGTGCAGTGTTCACTGCGGGCGCCAAGCAAGGAGTCCAGGTAGCCAGTGCTCTAAAGACTTGAACTCCTCAATGGATTTCAGGGGAAAGTTTTTAAAGACTGGGTGAGGGAGAGCATTATGGGATGTGTAATCAGGTTCCGATTGGTTGGTGGTGACATCATCAAGAGTCAACATCAACAACTTTCTGGTTCCAACCCGTCTGGTGTCTCCAGGCTTGCGGGCAGTACGCAGTTAACTATGTCCACCTGGTGGGGGCTTCGGTATCTGCAAAACAGCTCAAAGGACGTGGCTTGGAATATTCTCTACAGCCCTGGAGGAAGAACTAAGGGCCTTCGACTTTATTTAATGGCTAAACCATTATGATTTGGTCTTATTTGACTGTTTTCCTTCGTTTCTGTGTTTTAGTACATCTATGATTAAATTTATTCTTTGGAACTTGGGGAAGGTCTGGGAGGCTAAAGTTTTTCTACAAACAAGGGGCAGGCAGAGGACACGATGATGGGATGGGGGGTCTGTCCGAGGAAAGTCCCACAGGGTCCTGCTCAGTTACAGAGACACAATTTATAATCGTTTCAGAGAATACTAATTCCCTGAGAATAAATCTAGCAATAGATGACAAGATCTCTAAAAGAAAAAGTATCAAATTTTAGTAAGAGATATTTAGTAAATGGAGAGGTACATGATGCTCATGGATAATACAATTTAGTAATGTAATATGATCTATACATTCAGGTGATTCCTATCAAATTCCCAATATGTATTTTAATGGAACTTGAAAAGCTGATTCTAAATTTATTTGAAGGAGTAAAGGACCAAAAATAGCCAGATGTTTCAGTAAAAGAATAGAGTGGGCTCTTATCTTACCAGACATCTGCACTTTCATAAAGCTGGAATAATTAAAACATTGTAGTATTGGTACAAGAATAGACCATTTCACCATGGAATACAAATTAGATCAAAGAAAAAGACTCATACATATAAAGAATTTTGGTCTACAACAGATGATAAAGGTGATCACTGAGGAAAAGAGGGACTGATCATTAAGTGGAGCTGGAAAAAAACAGTCAACCACCTGGGGAAAAACAAGGAACTTGGCTCGCTCTCTCAAACTATAACTGGAAAACAACCCCAGATGAGCTGAAAACTTAAATGTCAGAAACAAACTGTAAAATTCATAGTAGATAATACAAGTGACAATCTTTTACACCTTCTGGGAGATAAAAGTTTTCTTAAACAAGCACTTAAAATTGACTATAAAATGATAAAGTTAGCTATTTCAAAATCAAGAACTTCTGTTCACCAAGAGATAACTTTAAAAAGTAAAAAGTCAGGGTAGATACTGGAACAAGATATGCACATGTATAGCTGCTACAAATCAATTTAAAAAAAAAAAAAAACAGAAGCAACCCAGGGTGACAATGGGGAAGAGACACCAAGAGGTATTTCCCAGAAGAGGAAGCATATATGCCCAACAAATGTATAAAAGAGATTCACGAAGAAACATGCAAATCAAGATTACGAGATAACATCTCATACCCATTCAATTAGCAAAAAGTTAAAAAGTCTAACACTATTAAGTGTTGGAGAAGATGAATCCTGTGGTCTTGTAGATTGGTGCAAACTCTTTAGAAAATGGTTTGGCATCATCTCTTAAAGTTGAACTCACATACGCTGTCTGTTGTGACTCCCTTCCAAGGTTCTTACACTTGTATAACATCAGATGTGCACACGTATGATTATAACAGCACTGCTCTCACCAACACAGATACGGACCCCTCCTGGCCAGGTGCCCCTCTGTGGGAGCGTGGACGACTGCATTATTGTCTGTTCACTCCCGTGATGCAGCAGTCAGAACAAATGAACTACAGTGACATACAAGACTATGGATGGATTTAGCCATATTACGTTAAATGAAAAAAAGCAAGTTCCCAAAAGTTACACATGGAGCACCGTTTTTACAAATGAAAACAATTAAGATAAAAATATACATACCTTCTAGAAATACATAACGAAGCCTAAGGCCAAATAAAGGGAAGCAGGGATACATTCAGAACATAGGACTCAAGATATTGGGCAGATCAGAGGCAGAGACCATTAAAGCCAAGGACAGCGATTAATCTAATCTTGAGCTCTGAGGGATGGCGAAGGGGGTACCCTGTGGAGTAAGGGCTATTACTACCTGCACATTACAGGCAAGGAAACTCAGGCTGGTAAAGCAACTGGCCCCAGACCACACAGAAAATAAACAGCAGAGCATTGATGACACCCATGTAACCAACGGGCGGCCATGAGTCCATG
Organism: Vicugna pacos; assembly: GCF_048564905.1. Taxonomy (NCBI): domain Eukaryota; kingdom Metazoa; phylum Chordata; class Mammalia; order Artiodactyla; family Camelidae; genus Vicugna; species Vicugna pacos. Next base: position 10,355,128 of record NC_133014.1, read on the forward strand.
CATCCAGAAGTGGCCTGTTGACTAAAAGGAGACGCCCCCATGGTGTCCATCATGTGTGCGTCTCCTGTTTTAAACCTGGGTCACTTGTCCCCACATCAACTTTTGAGGCTGCTCGTTTGCTATCACCAGTTGGAGGTCTTGGAACACTCCCGCGAGCTGACACCCCACCCCCACCCCCACCCCCATCCCCCCCTTGCACACTCTCAAACTACTTTCTGGCACCTTTTCAAATCATTTTCATATTCTTTTCGAGCAGTTTCATTTTCTAGGCCTGTTACTTCAGAACTCATTCATAGGGTACTTACGAAAGAGGGACTGCTCAGCATTGACTCAGCATTTGAGTAAATTTTTATTTTAATCGCACCATGTAGGAGGCTGCTTTATAAATGAATGGGGAGGGGAGAGGCCATGCTTGCAAACTGCCTACAGACAGGGGCTAAAACCTGTCAAAGCATGCTAACACAGAATTACTCTTTTCAGTTTCAGGGTGAGCTCTGTTTTACAATCTCTTTTGCAAAAAAAAAAAAAAGTAAACTAATAAGACAAAGAATCATCTTTTTACATTGCAGCTCTTCAAAATGTCCGCTGTCACCATGAGTGGAAACCTGTGGACCACACACTCAGACAGCATATTTGTCAGGATCCCATTCTGGTCCGAAATGCTGGTGCAACGGAAGTGCTCATCTCGGAATCCAGGAGGGCTGGCTGGTCCACAGGGAGGCACCATCACTTTGCATTGCCCTGAGCTGCCTAATTCCATGCACAAGCTCACTTCCAAAGAGAATGGGCCGTGACTGGATTTTTGATGGGCTGCATGCTGCTCGGGCCCGGGGAGGACTGGGCAAAGGCAGGAAGTGCTGCCAACGCGTGCTCTCTGTCCCCCAGCTTGCAGACTGAGTCCTTCCAGTCACTGAGGTGGCAGCGTCTCTAGAGGGCAGCGCCCAGCAGAGCTGTGGGTGAGCACGTGGTGTCCTCCACAGGGGAGGCTGGGGGCAGTCGCGCTGGGGTTGGGTTAACCCCTTACCCCTCTCCCCACCTGAGTGAAGGCTTGTTTTGTGCATTTTGTGGCCTCAGAACATGTCCGCCAGCTCTCTTTTTCCATGAGATGGGACCCGTGAGCCTCTCGCATGATGCGGCAGGGTCTGAAGTCTGCTGGCCCCGCCCTGGGTCACGTCCAGCCAGGGCCTCAGTCTCTCCTGATAGGAGACTGACCCATCCCTCACTCTGCAGTAACACCAACAGCCACTGCTCTCTCTCACAGGGACACAAAGCTCCCACATTCCCAGTTAATGGTCATTTCTCAAGCAACTGTCTGACGGCCGGGGCTGTGCTCAGACGTCCCAGGCAATTCCAGTGCCAAAGGGCTTGCCCAGGCTCCTCCCAGTTGCCTCTCCTTAGAACGGAGGTGGGGTTTCATCCTCCTTTCTCCTGCAGACCCGGCTGCCCCTTTCCTCTGAGTGTCTGCAGGTGGCTGAGCCACGGACTGCACAGTTGAGGATCAGCGTGGGGTCCAGGGAACAGCTGCCAAGGGGGAGATGTGGGCAGCCCAGGGTCACGCCACAGTTGAGGGGGAGGCCCTTGGCTGGATCTGAGTTTGAGCAACACACAATCTGTCACCGCCACCCAGCACGAGGATCTGTCCCTGTGCAGAAAAGCAGAGCCACCAGGGAGCCACCTGGGCAAGCGTCCCCTTTCATTCAGGGCCACTACAACTTAGGCCCTGACAGCATACACTTTCAGCTTTTAGACTCATCCTTATAAAACCTGTTCTAACCACAGCCTCAGAGTCACATGGCTCGTATGGTGTATGAAAACCTACTGCCATCCTCCCCCTAAATTAGCACAACGTATCCTTTTATGTCAGTACCACGTTATCACATATTTTTCACAACATCATGATCTCTCAGCACCAATGAATACATGAAAAGAAATATTTTAAGTCGATACTTCCTTTAAAAGTTCTGTTATTGAACTTTGAAGGAATCATGGCAAATTATGGTGTCGCGTAGGGGGCTGGGGGAGTCTCCTGCATCCTGGGGAAGATGCCCCTAGGAAACTAGCCCCTAGTGTGCACGGCACCAGGCTGGACGGGCTGCTCGCAGGAGAACTTCTCTCCAGGAGCCCAGGGCCACGGCTTGCAACCTTGCAAGGACATTTAACTTCCTGCTCAGGAAGTCGCTGTGCATCTCCAGGGCTGGGGAAGAAACAAGCCTGGGACCAGCTGGAGAGGGAAGCAGGAGGGGCTGTGCGGAAGGAGAGGAGCTCAGGTCACAGCAAAGCAGCCGTCAAGGGACCAGTCGACCAGTCAACCAGCCCCCATCTCGGGGCTCTGCACTCAGCACCCGACGGATCCTCAGAGATGCCTGCCTGCCCGCCCTGCCTCTGTCCAGCTCCTTGCCTGGATGTCCCTGTTCCCTCCTGCCATCTGATATTACATTATATCCTGATTGTTCATTTATTGTCCGTTTCCCTTACTAGGATCAAAGTTCTGTGGCCACAGAGCTTCACACGCTCACACAGACAAACACCCCGTCATTTACCCTGTTGTCATCACCACCATCATTTAAACCTCTTGGCAAACCTTCGGGTATACATGATCCTTCTGACTTTATAGACGAGGAAACCGAGACACACACAAAACAGCTAAGAGCAGAGTGGGGAGCCACGCCCAGGGTCGCGTGGTTTCAGGGCCCCGTTGTTTCTCCTCCAGGGAGGACACTGTTACCAGCAGCCCAGAAGGGGTGAGGACTGAGCTGGGGAGGCAGCACCCAGAGGACACCCGGAGTGGAGCACCTGCTCTGGGGAGCACCCGGCTCTAGGGACCAGAATTGGGAAGAGATGGGCAACCATATACCACTGCACAGTAGAGTGTTCTCACCACACGGATACAATATATGTAAAAACCTTGAGACAGATCATAGTAACCGGTAGTAAAATAATTAGGAGTGGTAAGTTTTGAATTCATTACCATCTGCTACCTTTGCTTTGGAAATAATGTATTTCAATGCAGATTTATATAATTTTTAACAACGGCTGTGGTTAGCCCCCAGCTCACAAAATTCCTGACCATCTTCTGGTTGGCTCTGGTGAGCTCCACACATGTGTCTGCTGAGGAGGGAGGAGGGGCTGGGGCCGGGGGCGGGGGTGCCCCAGGCTCTGCCACGCCCAGGCTCCAAGCACGTGGGAGCCACTTGGCTCAGAGCTAGGGGCTCCCAACAGGAAGCAGGCACTCAGGGACTCTCAGAAGTCACGTGCGCCGTGAATCCCAGCAGACACTGGAGACACGTACACTGGAGAAAAGGAAACACACTGGCCTGCCTGGGGCCCCGGGGGAATTTCAGGGATGTTGCTACAACAGGCCATGAAAGAATCTGACTGTGGGAATGTGTGAGGGGGACAGCAGCCAGAGCACGGGGCGGGGGGGGGTGGCCGGGGGACCGCAGAGCCTACTGGACAGACCCAGAAAGAGGCAGTAAGTCAGGTCCCACCACCTCCCAGAAGCACTGATTGGATTCCTAGCTCTGCGCAGGGAACTCACTTGGAGTTCCTAAGGGCTGGAAATGTCAGGTCGTGGGGAGGGAGGTGAGGAAGAAAGGCCGCCGGCAGTGGACCCTGACTACCCGCTCCCGTGGCCCTGACCTTTGCCCCACAGGCCTCCCTGAGCGCCTGCGTGGAGACCCCAAATTCCTCAACTGCCTGACAGACCGCTTCTCCCTCACATCCTCGCAAGTATCAAGTCTCAGACCAATAACAATCAAAAGAGGACCCAGACACGGCTTACAGAGGCGTCAGGTCTGGGAAAGAAGGCCTGAGCCAGGTGGGGGCCAACTCCAGCCTGGCCTGGCCCGTGGTCCCCTGTGAGACTCATGGACACAGGAGGGGGATCCGGGCAAGGGCATCTCAGGGAGTCAGCCAGCCTCAAATCCCTCCAGCTGCAACCAGCCCAGAAGGTGACGGCAGCAGGTGCCAGCACATCCGGCTTCGGCCCAATTCAGACTCTCGAGTCTTTGCATTTGAAATCAATTCCTAAAAATTCGGTTTCTGTTTCTGGGAAAAGGGAAGGCATAATGAACTTCACAATAAAGAGTGGGGAGACTGGTGGTGCGAGCAGCGGTCACTGCCTTCTTCATTCTCTCAATTCTGTCTGCTGTTCTTCCCTCCCTGCCATCCCCGAGAAGCACCACCTCTCCCAGTCTCCAAGGAAGACAAAATAAATAGAAGGTTCAAACACAGAGGAAAACTCGGGCTCACCATGTTTTCCCCAGTTCAAGAGAAACATTTTGTTGTTTCCAAATTAGAATGCATCTTGTCGCGGATGTGAACTTTTGATGTGGTCATGGTTCCTTTTGTCCAGAAAATGCTGTTATTAAGTGAACAACAGCACCTTAGAATGCAGGATTTCCCGAGGCAGTTCAGCTTACTGGACAAAAATCCACAGGCTCACACACATTCATCCCCTCCCCCTCCCCAAGCCCCACTAAAGTGATGAAAAACATCCAAACAAGTTTTGTTACGGATTAAACATAGAAGGGAAATCGGGGGAAGGAGAGCTAGCACGTTGTCATCTCCATGCCTGCAGAGAGAGGGCGCCAGCGAGTAGGGTGCTGGTCCCTCTGGATTCTGAGACGTGCTCAGCAGCAAGGGCTACGGGTCCCTGAGGGAGAGGGGGTGCTGATAGGAAAAGAATCTGGACAACAGTCTGTGTCTAGACCTTCAGACCCTCCAGGTGCCCTCCTTGACCCACAGCGCCAGGCACCCCACTAGAGATGGAAAACGGCCCACGGTGCTTAATAGTGATTAGATGTGAGACACATGGGTGAACACATGCAACCCTTCCTGGATCCTGGCCCACCACAGAGCAGCCAGAATGAGCCGTCCCACACTCTCCACCCCTACCCTGGGCCAGGCTGGAGAATGTCCAATACTGACACCTGGGGCCACTAATGAAAGGCCAACTTACTGCCTGTTTACCTGACACTGAAGCCTGCCCATCAGCAAGCCGGGTCTCCCCCAAGCCCACAAACACATGGGGCTGCCATTCGAAATTGCAGTCCCTGATTCGTAAATAAGAAGACAGAATCTGGGTTCCCCAACACTGAGAAAAGCCCAAACAGACAAATAGAACCAAAGAGATGCAGATGATGCAGAAATGCACCAAGGCGGAAACATCCCAAACCACAGTAATGCCATTTTAAATTAAAATTCTGCCACGATAACTAAACTTTTAACTACCAAGTATTAACTGATCTAGATCTATCTAAAATTATCTTCAATTAATAAATCAGTGATTAGCAGTCAAAACATATTATATAAAAATACAGAGATCAATAACCAAGAAACACAACCAAAATAGATGAAACCAATGAAAATGGCTGTGTGGGGGGAGGAAGGCTGTGCCGGGCATCTGCTGATATTCAGTATTTTTTTTCAGTTGAACTTTTAATTTTTTTTTCTAAGAGATTATTTGTTTTTAATGACTCATGCAATTAGATTTGTTTTCCTTTTTCATCTTTTTCATCACAGCTTATTACAAGCCACTGAATATAATTCCCTGTGCTATACAGTAGGACCTTGTTGTTTATCAATTCTGTACATAGTAGGTTGTATCAGCCAATCCCTCCCTCCCCCGTTCTCCCCAGGGAACCATAAGTTTGTTTTCTACGTCTATGAGTCTCTTTCTGTTTTGGAAATAAGTTCATTTGTGTCATTCTTTTTTTAGATTCCACATATAAATGATATCATATGGTATTTGTCTTTCTCTGTCTGACCTACTTCACTTAGTATGATAATCTCTAGGTCCATCCATGTTGCTGCAAGTGACATTATTTCATTACTTTTTATGGCTGAGTAATATTCCACTATATTACATATATACATATATATAGCACATTTTCTTTACCCAGTCATTTGTCAATGGACATTTAGGTTGTTTCCATATCTTGGCTATTTTTTTTTTGGTAAACAGTATTTTTTGGTAAGTATTTTTTCTATTTTTTATTGTAAATAGTGCTATGAACACTGGGGTGCATGTGTCTTTTTGGATTAGAGGTTTCTCCAGGATATCTGCCCAGTGAACTTTTTAACTTAAAATAGTTACAGTTTCCTATGTAGTTGTAAAAAAATATACCGAGTGGGTATACTCTCTACCAAGTTCTCCTCAGTGACATCATCTTGCGAAGGTGTAGTACAGTACTGCTACCAGCATATCGACATTGATACAGACAAGACAGAACATTTCTATCACCGCAGTGTCCCTCGGGCTGCTTTCTGGCTTTTAGTAGGCATCCTATTCAGGTCTGGGTGGGAGTGAATCTGCAGCTTTATGCCGGGCACCACCGCTTTATGCTGACACCACCTGGGTAGCAATGGAGCGCCGACTCACACACCTCATGTAGACACTGCCCCTCTCAACCCCACTGACACCTCCTGGCAAAAATGGAGCCCTGGCTCACTGAGTGGGCTCTGAGCTCCGCACCCTGCTGGGCTCCACTGACATGGGGTGGGGGTGAAACTGTAGGACCAAATCGTGCCATTCTGCACAGCCCTGTTCCGCCTCACTGATGCTCCTGACTGACACCAGGCAGCGGGAGCGGAGTCCTGACCAGCCCCACTCTCACAGCCTCATTCAGCCTCGTGGCTTCCAGTTGGGGCTGGAGGTTCAGGTCCCACTGGACGCCACTGACACCGCCTCATGAGAAAGTCAGAGTCCCCCTTGCTTCTGCGGAGTGGGAGTGGAAGATCTGCTCCCCACTGCTTCCACCAGATGGAGGGTTGGGTGGAAGATGAACCCCGCCCTCCCCACAGGGGAATCAGAGTGTCATCACCTGCTTCCACCTGCAGGACATGGGAATGTATGGGAGATGGTCTCCCCTCTCACCCTGGACTGGGGGACAGGTCTTCTGTCGGTGTATGACCGCATAGAGCTGGTGCTATGAAAGGTTTTCAGTTCTGCTAGGCTGCCCTCTTTCCAGTCTTTTAGCTAGAAGTAGGTTTTTCTCGGAGCTTTTTTTGTTGGCATCTGTTCGTGCTACGAACTTCTCCAGCATTTTATCCCATTTAGGAAGAAAAAAAATTAAATTACAAAATGAAACAGAGAACTCCCCCACCATGTTATTTCTCAAATCATGATATCCCTACGCAGTCCTCTTTCTTACTTCCCCCTTTCAGAGCCTTCCTGTGTTTTCTGTGTCTGTTCACTGTGTCGTGTCCAGAGTGTAAGAGGAAGGACCAAAAAGGAATGGAGCTACTCCATTTTGCCTGGAACTAGAAATCCAAACACACCTTGAAAAAAAATTAAAGCCAGCAAATGTTGAAATTGAAGAGGAAAAAATATTGCCAACAGACTAATTTTCTTGTATCTAAAACATTGTATGTAAAATTATTTTCAGCAGAGCTTGTGAAATCTCCAAATTCGGTATTCTCACAACTAGTTTGAAATAATTCCATCAAAGTATGCCCTGGTGAACAGCTGATCTCTTTTCTTCTTCTGTGATAAGTTCTCTTGCTTGTGAATTCTTTTTTTTTTTTTGAAGGGAGGTAATTTTTTTTAAACAACTTTATCATGGTATAATTTCTGTACACATATTTCAGATGTACAATTTGATGAATTTTTATAGATATATGCACCTATGAAAACACCACCACAGTATTTATCTTTGATGGAGTGAACGCAGGACCTTGTGCACGCTAAGCACATGCTCTACCACTGAGCTATACCCTCCCCACTACAGAGATTCTCCTTTTTAATTTCTTCTCAATCTTTCCCCCTCCCAGTGCAAACTCATCTTGCTGCACATTCACTGGGATACTCTGAGGAGTATGGGGCAGGGTCTCTGAATTTTTAGATGGTCTTCTGCGACCTGACTTTGCTAGTAGATCAGAACCACAAGTAAATGTGAAGTAACTGTCATTTCTCTTCAGTTCCTTTTCTGGAGGAAGCATAGTATCTGCTTTTTGTTTGAGGTGAGATGTGCTATCATCCCGACCAAAACTAGAATCTTGCATTGATGTCTGTTGCTATTCTAAGTCACTTTTGTTTATAATTATTTCATTACTCAGAAACACCAAGAAGGTGCCCCATTTACCAGTATGTGGAGATAGCTGGGTGCCCTTCTCTTTGTGCTATTTTTTTTTCCAGCTGGATTCCACAGGCAACACTTATTACTTGGAGGGTATGGGGTGATGCTGAAATAAATCCATGCTTTTGCTCAGTTCCTGGGTTTTTTCTTTCTTTTTAAATGCTGGAAGACTTGCTGTATCACCAACACCACATCCTTTTCCCCAACTTCCTTCTGAGAAGCATGTCCTAATTGTAGCTGTTCTTTTGGTTTAATCTTTAAAAATGTTTTTTTAGGAGGCACTGGCCTCCTTTCTGTCCTTGAAATGCATTGACTCTCTGCTGCCCCAGGGCCTTTGCACTTCCATTCCTCTGCTAGAGTGCTCTTCCCTGAGTCTCCACAGGGCAGCTGCTCCTCACCGGTCAGACCTCATCCTCCACATACCCTCATCCCCACTAGTCACAGTCCATTATTCCACTCTGCTTCCTTTGTGGTGTTGGTGTTTGTCTGGGTAACTCTTATTAAAAGCGACTTACTCTGTGTATTTTCTGGTTCGGTGCTCAGCATCTTGCTTCCTTGTAGAATGTGAATACTGCCCAGGCAGGAACCTTGACCATCCCCTTTCCAGCCACACGCACATAACAACGCCCAGCGTATAATGATCACTGTGTAAATATTTGTTCAAATGAGTTGTATTGAATCCAACTGAAATGACTTGAAAGGAAATTAATACAACTACTAAAAGGTGCAGGTACTTTTAGCTTGACCTGAGAAATCATTTAAGAGAAACGAAGATGTTAAAATTAAGTGTTTGACACAAATTGCTCCGGATTTGCAACTAGAAAGGAACATTCTGGTAAAACTGGATTCCACAAAGGAAGGGGAGTTACCCATCTACCGCCTCTCTTTGCCTTCACTCACTGCTTCATGCATTCGGCCAGGAAGCACTGGAAGACGTCCTGTGGCCAGTGGCCTGCCGGGGCCAGGGAATGGGGTGAGGATGCCTGTCTTCAGGGAACTCGTGTCTGAACCGGTGGTAAGGTCAAAGGCAAGAAACATGCACCTGGGGACCTCTGGAGCAGAGAGCAGAATGAGCTCCCTGGTGTCAGGAGGTGACTAGTGGAAGGTACTGGCTCCTTGTGAGCATCCAGGGGCCAACCTTGAGGGGAAGGCACCAGCAGCGGCAGAGTTCATGTGCAAAGGTGCAGATAAGGGGCAAACAGGCCAAGAAGAGAGACCAGGGAGTGGGAGACGGGGAGACCAGCATCCAGACGGGGTGGGGGGCCCGTGCAACCTACAAGATGCCTGTCAGCCGCAGATGGGGGCCGCCCTTTCCTGCAGTGTTGTCATTGTCAATAAGAACAGGCAACATTTAGTGAGCTCTTATTTTTGTCCATCACCTTGGTGATACATCACACACCAGATCTCGCTTAATCCATCACAACCATGATGCAGGAACTACACTCTACTTGATGTACGTGCCATGAGGGTTTGGCAGGTGGGTTGGCTTTCCCAAGGTCGCACAGCCGGTAAGTGGCCGGGCTGGGCCAGAACTCAGGTCTGCCTCCCCAGGCTGTGTCAGAGGGCCTGGGCCACGCAGCCAGCTCACAGACCCGCCAGAACTCCCCTCGGGTCTCGCCCATTAGCACCTCCCTCTGTGCCCTGGCCTGACCTGGCCTGACCTTGACATAACCTCACGGGACCTCTGGACCGGTTTCAGATGAGAACAGCTCATGCAAGAGACGCGGGCAAGGAAACCACATAAACAAAGAGAAACAAAACTGAGCCCCATAGTCAGAGTGTCTGGAAACTCAGAAGCCCAAATGGCTCATCACAGTAGAGAAGGGTCTGTTTGGGGAGTTTGTTCGGTGGGATGTGGAAGATTTTTTTGCTTTTTTTGCATGTGTTGATTTTATTTTGTTTTTTAAATCATTCCTGTGCAGCAGGACTGTCAAACATTTACTACTGTCTGAGCTCCGTCAACCTCAGATGGGCATCCAAACTTGCTCCTACACTCATGAGTAGCTTCTGGCCCCCATAAGAGGAGACGTTCACTAGACGAGCCATGTGACCCATCCAAGATTGGACACTTCTCTACTGCAGACTCCAGGAAGGAGAGATCCAGGGGCATGGGGTGAAGAGCTGGGGAAATTAGTGACAGAGGAAACAAGAGGATGGAAAGTGGGGAAGACGGGAAAGTTCTCCACCTGTACCTGGGAACCAGACCCCTGGTGAGCTCTGGGGTGTGGGAAGTCAGACCAAAACCCCGGTCTGAACTTTAAGAGAAATTCGGGAGGATGGAGCAGGGCCAGAAAAGAAACAAAAGTGAATTCTGAGAAGGGTTTTCAAGGGCACGACGGTGAATACCAGCTTTTTAAAATTTCTAGCAAATAATGTTTAAAATACGTGAATTTCATAATTCAGGTGGTGGTGGTTCAGACGGAAGGATTCACACTGGACCACGGCAGCTTTCCACGGGCACTGGAGCCGCTCCCTTTGTGGAAGACCCTCGAGGACAAGCTGACCTGATACCTGTGCAGGTTTGGCTGTGATTTTGCTGAAGCCCCAGAGATAAATGAGGGGGCATCAAGAGCGACTCTCCTAACCCCGACTGCCCTTGTGCAGAAAGAGATAAATGGACAGCCCATTTTGAGATCCAAAGGGCAATGCAGAGGAGAGCCACCTGAGTGATGAAATTCCACCACAGAAAACCCCCTGAGAGGCACACAGAGGAGCGTGTATGATGTGTGCTCCAGTAACAACAACAACAACAAAAACACCACGTAGACAGATGAGTTTGTGTAGGAAAGCGATGGAGCCCAAAGATTTTATAGGTCGCTGTCAAAGACCTACTTTTCATCTTGGGTGGAAATGCTCATTATGAAAACCAACCAACAAACAAACAAAGAAGAAAGTATTTTATGATGAAAGTGTTTCATGCATCAGGGGTCACCATTAATCTGGTTTTGTGCACCTGATGCCCGATTTACAAAATATGATTGGTAAGTTACGTTCTTCAAAAATAGAAGTTAAAGCTCTGGGCGGAATGATTAGGAGAGATTTTTATTTACTTTTCTAAGTTTTCTTGGATGAGCCTCTAATAGATTCGTAACGAGAGGGAGGCAGGAAGATGGTATTTTAAAAGAAAAGTGAACATCATGGCTCCTCCAGGCCCTCCACTTCACAGCCTAATTTTTTATCAGCCTCCCAGTTGTATCAGTTCTTAGACATTGGGTTTCCTCTTGGGAGAGAGGACGTTTCCTAAGCCGGGTCGGGTTCTCCTGAGAGCGTGCAGCGGCCCAGCAGCAAAGTCAGGCCTCCCAGAGATGCCCGGCGGTGTCTCCAGCCTCATATCCCTGCTTCAGACGCCGGCGTCCAACACACAGTGTGTTTTTCCCAAGCCAAGGCGCCTTCTCAAGAATGGGCTCGCTGCCACTCCGGCTGGGGAGAAGCTCTGTCCGACAGAGCCATTCAGCTCAGACCCTGGCGTCCGGCCAACATCCGTCCCGTGAGCCCAGGGGCAGCCAGTCCACTGGGGTCAGGAAGCTGCCGGTCAGCCGGGGGGAAGTCTGGAGCACACACAAGCCCACTCCGGGATCCTCTGGTTCTCCCAGTGTTTACAGTTCTCTCAAGACACAATGCTTTCCTAAGGACAATGAATGATGGTAGCAAAAGTGAAAAACAAACTGCCTCTCCTTCCTTCCCACTGACACAGAATTCAAGGCTCCATCAGAAGCGGACCGCACAGCCTGATGGCGGGGATGGGGGGTGGGCAAGCATTCCTCCCCCACCACAGCGATTCATTTTCACGGCGTCTCCTACAATGAAAAGGAACACATGAGGACTCCAGTGCCTGAAGACTGTAAACTAAAAATGTGTTTGGAAATTCCAAATCTGATGGGTAAAGCATTGGAGTCATTACAGACCTGTATTTCCACCTGGCTCAAGCCTTTTCTTTGTCAGCCTTGAACTAGTTTAATCGCCTCGCTAAGCCTCAGTTTCCATCTCTATAAAGTGACGGCAATAATGCTAAGACCAAACAGGGTTGGGCGAGGATTAAATACACAGCACATACACTGGTGTACAGTCTGCCCTCGATTGGTGGTGGTTATTATCCGTAACATGCGCTTTTCCAGTGGGGAATGTTTATTAATAAGGCTTTCTCACCAGGGGAGATGCAAGGACAGGGCTGGCATGTGTGATCCCCACCTTCCTGGCTGCCCCCATGGAGAGAAAACCAGCCTAGGACCATCATCTCAGGCTGTGCCCTTCCTGGGATAGGGACCTGGGCCCTGGAATGGGAGTTGGGAAAAGCATGTCCTCTCCGATGCTCTTCACTGAAGACGCTGCCAGGTGAGGTTCAGTTTCCTCATTTCTAAAGTCAGGACCAAAAAAAGAGATGCTAGAAATCAAAGCTGATTGCCAACAGTCAAGTGGCTCTCAGGTACCCTGCAGAAGAACTTTCCACACAACTGCGTTCTGAGATTACATCACATATACCACACGTGCGGCTGCTCAGGTGACCCTGGACATGGGTGGATGCTGACTTAAGTGTTACAGGGTATATAAAGGGATGCAGACGAATATCCACTGATGAGATCCACACCTTTGCAGTTGGTGATTCAACTACTGTTTTCTGAACATAAAGCACGTGCCAGCACCCCAGTTGGGGCCTGGGGACCTCTGGGTCTGGTGCAGAGGACAAAGCAGTCCTTGCCCACGTGGGAAGGCAAGCGCCAGTGAAGAAACTCCCCCTGGTGGGGTTAACCACCACTCAGCTCGTGATGTAACACTTGATAAATATCTTACGATCTCTCTGCGCACTTCCTTTCAGCTGAAGGGTGCCAGACCCACCTTTAGCATACCATGCATCTTTGAGATGTCGCTGGGGGAAAAGGGTTTGTGAAATAAGGACCTGACTCAAAAGGAAAGGGCAGAATCCAACCTAATGAATTCCAAGAGGATCTAGGAATTGTACAGATTGCTTAGCGTATAAGAAACTGGTTTGTATACAGTTGGGAATGGTTGTAAATAATGTGTTACTTCTCCTACTTTATAATAATATCTCATAGGCATCAGGTTATAAAGAAGGTTTACCTTTGGCCGACTGGGTGCTGCTCTTCAAAAAATCTAACACTGACAAAAAAAAATCTTTCAAAATAACTACCAATAAGATGAAACCAGGAACACAAGAAAAAAGGGATCTAAATAAAGCCAACAGGAGACAGTTCCACATAGCAACCTAAGACACGTATCTTTCAGAACGAGCAACTTGCCACCAAGACTCATAGTGCAATTTCGAAAGAACTTACAGTCCTGTCATATTCTTTGTTTGCAGAACAAGTTAAAGCCACTAAAAATTTTTTGTTTAATAAAATAGAAAACAAAATGAAATAACTTAAACCACGACAGACAAGGAGACTAATTTTTTTTTTTAGGGCAAGTGACTTTCTCACAACAAATTTGGTAATTTCTGAAGTCACATGAGTCCTTTCTATGTCAGATTGTATTTCTCCATCCTATAAAGTTGAGAACAGTTATCTCACGGCTCCGGCACCTTTCTGTCTGGGGCTTAGACCGCTTCCTCCCATTTCCTTTGATCCACTGTGGGTGGGCAGGCGAGGTAGTGGGAAATCACTAAAGACAGTAAGTGGGATTATCCTCAAGCCAGTGCTGGAAACCTGGACTGAACAGTATTTGAAAAGCACAAAATCAAGGCCTGCGTTTTCTCTGTCTGAGGCAGAGATTATATTTCTGTAAGCCCTGTCTGTCTAGTTCACAACACAAGCAACGTGGAGAAGGTGGGGTGCTCAGGACCCCCGGAGAGCTCTGGGGGAGAGGCCGCGGGAGCCGGCCCTGCACACAGAGCCGGCCACGCTCCAGCCTCAATCTCCCAGGCAGCTTGAAGAAGTATGGGCCAGAATGTGTGTAACAGCCGTGCTTCTGCCAATTCACTGGTCCAAGTGACCAGGACAGAACTTAGCTGCTCATGTAAAAGGGAATTCATTACCGGGAACTTGCAATAACCTGTCTTCTGCCTCATCCCACACAGTCACGGCCCCTTTCTGCTCCCAGCCTCCTGGCTCGGCTGTTCTAAGGCCTGTGCTAGGTTTGGGGGGAAAGCCTAGGAGAAGAAGTTCAAGGTCACAGACTGGCCTGAGCATTGATCCCAAGGTGGGCAGCCACCACTGGCTCAAGGGGCCCACAAGGGATGGTACAGGCGGCACTGTGTGCAAGGCCGCCTGTCACAGGCAATGTCAATTTTCCTGAAGACATTTTTATGGCAAGTGACAGGGAAGCGTCTTAGGAAGGGGGTGCCCTTTCCTGATTTGCACAGAGGGCCAGCAGCCGTTCCGACCCTGGCCACTAATAACCAGGAGCTTCTGCCTGGAACGGCAGAGAAGCACCCAAACTCTGGGACCAGGTGGGACTTTGAGAGGGAAGGACGTGTAGTCAACTGATCTGCTTTGCTCCTGTTGTCACCTCCGACAGAACAGTTCGGCAGGTGTATTCAGTAGGGATTAAATCCAGCCTACAGGTAAGAGGGACCACAAAGTAATGGCAACTTGAAGAGGGGAGGTTTATGTCTCTCACATCGAAGACCGAAAGCAGGCGGTCCAGGACTGATACGGTAGCTCCGCACGGTCATCAGTGACTAACCAGCCCAAACTGATGCTCCTCCCAGCTGGGGAACAGCGTCTCAGTAACACCCGAGCCCACTGCGGTGGGTCTGCCGCTATCCTAAACAGTTTATGCATGTTATCTCATCTTAGAGAAGCCCCTGGGAGACAGGTGTGATGCCATCACTTACTTTGCATCTAAAATAAACGGAGGCACAGATAGTCCAAGAAACCTGGATTCACCTAGGGAGCCACATGAATTCCATCTTTCTGCTCTACCACGCTTAGTTCATGAACTCCTTCTCCAAAGTCACCTGTAGTTCCAGACATCCTATCCACATTCCAGAAAGGGGAAAGAGGAGAGGCAAAAGGGGAATTGCACCACCCAGCTACACTTGCCTCCCTTAAGGGACTGTCCCAGAATCCCCACACAACACTTTCTCATTGGTCACATCCAGCCGCAAAGGCAGCTGGGAAATGTAGTCTTTAGCGTGGCCAGATTCACAGGATTCTCTTAATGACCTGGTGCCTGCCAAACATGAGTCTTTTCCCATTTCCCTCGTGCATCTATCCCTGCCTTTCAGCGCCCACCCAGACCACAGCCAAATGATGAGGAACAGATTCAAGATACAAAGCACAGCTGGGGAATCCGTCCCACTTGGAAAAGCTGAGTCTCCTTTTCCCATGAGCCAGGCAAACTCTCGACCTAGGTGAACAGATACGGTGGAAACAAACAAACCACCAAAAGGTAGGAAGAGATTTGTATTGATCTGAGTGCTTCAGCCTGTGTTATTTCTTTAATTTCTCAAGACGGATCTGAGAGCGATGACATTACACACAGAACATCAGAAGCTTCAAGAAAGAAGCAAGCTCACCCAGGGTCACGCTGACAGGTTTGGACATTAATCTCAAGAACAATCTTGATTCCAAAACCTATGCTACAAGTAGAAATTAGACCAAAAGTTCTATTACAGTAACTGATGGGAATTTATTATTTCAGCTAAGTTGATAAAACTGTGAATTTTAAAGCCACAGTGAAAATTTTCAGTAGTGTCCTTGTGCACAGAGCAGTTTGCAAGCAACTCCAGAAACACCCAGAGGATTTCGCTAGTCTATAACAAACACAGGGGTCCCACCATGACACTTTGTCTTTTTCCTTCTACTGTCAGTTATTAAAATTCAAGTTAGTATTTAAATGTCTTTATTTTATTGTAAATTCAGTGACCTCCACATAAAGGAAATATTTACATGAAGTCACTAATGAAGGAAATGTTTGCTATTTCTATATTCAGGAGATCAGGTCCCTCAAAAATCAAAACAATATTGACACAATTTCCATTTTAAGGGAGAGGGTCTAGCTCGTGGTAGAGTGCATGCCTAGCCTGCGATGAGGTCCTGGGCTCAATCCCCAGTACCTCCATTAAAAAGGCAATAATAAATAAATAATAAACCTAATTCCTCCCCCCTAAAAAAAAAAACCCTAATTTTTATAATTAAAAAAAAATTTCCATTTTGTAGCATGGATTCCTTTCTTTCTGGAAACCACTCCCTCACCTCCTTAATCTAGTGGTATTAGGCCTGTTTAGTAAGAAGCCAAGGAAATGGAATAAAGGCTTTGAGAGGGCACAAGCTCTCCCCTGGTTTCCATGACCAGCCCAGCCCTGTTCCCCTGGACTCCAGGTCCACAACCTCCCCCCATAAAACTAAGCGACACCAACAGTTGCAGCATTCAGCAGCCCGTACAGCTATGAGCCCTGTCCACGCAGTGTCGTCCACACCTGCCAACTCTGCGTTCTGAAGCCCTCCATGTATGTGCCTTCTAGGGTCTCAGACAGCCTGTACCAGGGACAAGAGAATTTGTCCCTCCCGAGACCACGAGGTCCAGCGCAGGGCCCTCTTCCCTCTCCTTCCTAGAGCACTGAGCTCTCAACACACTCGCGCTCCCCTTCCTTCTACACGCACCTCCTTTCTCCCGTGGCCCCTCCTCTCCTTCCCCCGTCACCTCCTGTCAGAGAGCCTCTCAGTGGCAGTTCCCACCAGGCCCTCCAGACTCCTCAGCCCATACACGCTCTCGGGTCACTTAGGTGACACCAAGCACACCATGGATGTTTGGGGGGCCAGGCCACACTTGGCTCTGGTGCCCCCCGCAGCCATCACAAAGAAGGCAGCCCAGGCGGCTCTATGATTCACACTGTCCCCTGGACTCAAAGACGGCGACCCTGGGAAGAAGTAGCTCTCACAGGCGCTGACCCGTGGGGGAATTGCCATCAGTCCTCCCGTGGCGGGCGAGTCATGAATGGCATCCTTAAGGAAGGCACAAGAAAGGCCTCAGGGCAGCTCTTTCTTCCCAGCTCCTCCAGGCCAGCACGCATTGCCTCGTGACCCAGGGCAGGACGCGCTGTTCTGAGGACAGCGAAACAGGAAGGTCGATAATGTGCTCCGTGTACCTATCATTTTCTGTCTCTGTGTATCTTGGATGCTCGGAGTGTAAACCACCCGTCATTAAACTCAGAGTGATCTGAGATGATGTGGTTAACGAGGCACTGTCATGATACAGAAGACGAGGACACGACTCCTTGGAGGCAGTTCGAGGCTTGGGTTGGCTGCCGGAGCCGCAGCAGAGGCAGGCAGGCAGCCCCTGTTCAGGGCATCCTTTTGACAAGCTGCTCCCCTCTCAGCCCAGAAGTAAGCCCCCTTCTTCCTTCTGCCGAGCGTTGCCGGTAAGATGAATGGTCACCCTCCCCTACGAAGATGGTCCAGGCCAACCCTGTTGCTATTAATGGCTTAGAAAGTGAGACCCTAGTGTGAGTGGTTCAATGCAGAGGCAGCAGAGTCTCGGCAGATACAACATCTGTGGATGTTTCATGCATCAGACATCCGAGGAGCAGGCGAAGTCTGCAGACAAACTCCTGCCCTTGGACAAGCTCACCCGCAGTACGTCCTGCCCTGAGGGTGATCTCCCACTTACTCAATAGGCTGTGGTGACAATTAGATTTCTTCCTAAATATTTCAAGCACATGCTCTGTGTTAAGGGCCTGGACCAAACCCAAGAAGAACTTAGCCTCGGCACACAGCTGGCTGTCTTCAACCCTGTTTTGCTCGTGGTTGCTGTTCTATGGGTATTTCCTGTTCTCCTTGGAGATTCCTGTGCGGACGCTGCAGTCCTGAGCTTCCACCCGCTGCCTGCTCGGTGCCGGCCCAGCAGCATCACTTAGCAGGCAAACGCCACGGAGATGCCCCGTGTCTGCTGCCCCGTTCTCCATGCTGACACAGATACAAGGAGTTTGAAAGGGCCCTAAAGAAGCAGTGAGCTCGGATCACCTCAGCTCTCATGCCAGGTAGATACAGAAACAAACAGAAATACTGAAGATCTCCTTTGAGCTAGTCTTATTTCTGATTTCTGACTTCACGATCCACAAAATCTCGCCCTTGTCCGCATTTCCGTAGATTTAATCCCAAACTGAAATCAAGCTTCTAACCTAGACTTTGGAGAAACTATTCTGCCAGGCAAGAGAATTCTCTTCATTTCTCAGAGTCTGACCTTGCCTGTTTGTTCTTTCCTGTCATTCCCTGACTTACTGTTCTTACTACTTTCCTTCTGATAAATCTTTTTTTTTTTCCTAGTCCCTTAAGCCCCTGGCTTGCCTGACATGCTTGTATTCCCCTCCTAAGAAACACTGTCCGAACTGGATGGCAGAGCAAGACAAGAGCAGGGCTTTGGTGCCTGACTGCTGGGGTTCACAACCCTGACTCTGCCCTGCTGAAACTCTTTGCCGGGTACCCGGTGTGTTCTTGGGCCTGGCCCCTGCCTTCTGGGCAGCCTCTACCCCACCCCCCCACTCCCACACAGTGCCCTCCCCACCTGCCTCAGGCTCTCCCACGTGCCAAACCCCTTCCTTCCCCGGGGCCATCAGGGCACTGTTGGCTCCGCCTGAAGCTCCTCCTCCTCCCTCCATCTCCTGCAGCATCCTCCAGATGTCAAGTGTCAGTCCCTCCAAAAGGCCCTCCCTGACAGTCACCACCTAGCCCCACCTACAGAGGTCGGTCCCCTTGTTGGCAATTCTCAAAGCTCCCAAGATCACTTTTGTCGTTGTAATCAAATAGCAGTTAAGGTCGGACAGTTAGCTGGGCAGCTGGCTCCTCCAGGAGGCGAGCTTGCCAAGTGGCCCGGCTTGTTGCCTGCGGTACCCCCAGCTCCTGGCTCCCGGTTTGGCACGGGGGAGGCGCTGGATGAGTCTTTGGTGAGCAAGGCTGCAGAAGTCTGAAGAGGCCCCTCTCCCTGTCCTGCACTGCAGATGGCAGCCTCCAGGCTCACCCGGGCCCTGCACAGGCAGAAAGTGGGTAGAACACCGGGGTGTTTGGGTCTGATCCCTGCCTGACCCTCCTGATCAGCAGTAGAGTGAGTCTCCTGCACAAACGAGACACACTGGCCTCTGTATTAAGCAGCATTTGGCTGTGTTGGCAAATCTCCACTGGTCTCTCTGGTCTTCTCAAACTAAGCATCAGAGAGCCAGGCTTCGTGCTGGGGCGGAGGTCGGGGCAGAGTGTACCCACTGTCACAGTGACAGCACATGGCCATCACCCTGCCTGCAGGCAGGGGCTCTTCCCTCCCGACAAGAGAAGAGCCTCTTTCCTGCTCCAGCCCCGTCTGCCCTGGCAGCTTGCAGCAGCCTGAGTCCTGGGAGAGCCCTGAATCTCGGAGCACTCCAGCACTGAGCTCGGGTCCAGGGCTCAGCTTTCACAAGCGCACTTTACTCCTCTCAGTTGGGAGCCAGGTTTCCAACCCCGTCGGTCCCACGGGAGGAGCAACGTGCTCGGATCCCAACTGCACGATGCACGTTCATCCTCCTCCTGTAAAACAACTCTAAGTGCCTGAGTGATGCATCTTATCAGAAAAACCACGTGCTGGGTGATTTTTAAATATTACCACCCCCCCAAATACATACAGATTATGCCAAGAAACCATCAACTGTAAATTTTCCTCCTGCTCCAAGGGCCACAACAGAGTTACTGTCACCAGGCTAGCCGTTCACATAAAATCCAAAACGTCTCGCCCTTTATCTTTCAAGTTTACAAAATTTATTGATCTTCAGGGCCCTGAAAGGCAAGAGGAAATATATTTCAAGTTCATGTCTTTTTTTACTGACCGAGGTGACTGTGCGCGATGACTCAGATTTCTCACCCCGTCCGGTCGCCAGCGCTTACGGCAACTTTTAAACACGTCCCTTTACCTTGGACGGACTCCTCATGGTTCGAGACTCTTGGAGAGTTCGCTGAGGGACTCTGATTTCAAGAGCAGAACAAAGAAACGGTTTAAGTTCTTTTGCGGCTCCCGGGAAAGACAGTTAGAAACTCCCTTGAGGAGACTGTTCATCGTGGACCACAGAAAACTAGCAAGGAGCAAGCGCTCCCCAAATTTATGTCTCATTTCAAATGGGGAAACAAAGAGAGGCTCCTGCTGCCGAGCAGAGATTCCCAGGCTCCCTGGCGTGCACGTCTGTGCCGACCGGAGAGCTATAAACACAGTATTCAATTGCACCTCTACTTACCAAAGAAAAGTTATTGCCAATAAATGGGGAAGGAAGCGTTGATTTCTTTAAAAATGTCCTTTAGTGCTGTTTTCCATAAAGGGAGTAAACAGGCTTTGCCGTGCGTGGCATTCAGCCTTTGTTCTTTACAAAAGCAAGAGATGGTTTTTAAAATAACAGCCTTTATGGAAACAGGAAAAGCACCTGCAAGAATCAGACTTGGTGTGTTCTAACGTGATCCGTGTCGAAGCTGGTCAAGAATGAAGAGGCTCAGTGGGGCCCCCCTTTGTCCTGTGCTCCCCCGGGCCCCTGTGTCCCCTGTGTCCCGCCAGCCCCCGAGTTCTGGCTCCTGCTTCGTGAATTTCTCCACCCTTCTCTCTTTGGCTCAGTGGGCTCTGCTGCCCCGTGGACCTCCCTCAAGCCTGGTTTTGTGACGTTATCTCTGGGCTCAGATGCCTTGTAGGCTCCTCGCCGCCTGGACCCACAGCACAAAGTTGACAGCAGTCTGTCTCCAAGGCAGGAATCGCCTCTGTCTGTGTCTCCAATCTCACACCCCCGTCATGAGAGTTCTGCTCCAAAGAGCACCCAAACACACAGCTGCCTCCAGACTTTATTTATAACAGCCTCACAACCAGAATGCCTCCAAGGCTGTACCAAAGCCTCCACGTTTGTCAGGATGCAGAGTTAGCCCGGGCCTCGCCCAGTGGGGCCGAACTCGCTCCCTTATTCCACCACTGATGCGTGGGTCCGAGGCAGCACCACACCCCACCCCGCTCCATCCTCTGTAACTCGAGTTGGATGCTCAGCCTCACCCTGTGCGTAACTGTCACATGTATGGTACCGTCCTTCACAAGACAGTACACCCGCAGGCAAGGGCCAGTCCCATGCAGAGCTACCCTCCCTGGGATCCAGCCCAAAGAGTGGGTACTGAATAGACAGGTTTCGAACCGAACTGAATTTGTCTGCAAAAAATAAACTATTCAAGCTGTAAGATAGGAAAAAAAAAAACATGATGCAAACTCATTCACTTATAGAATTCTGTGGAGAATGTTAATTTTTTAAAATCACTGTTTAAACCTTTATTGAAGGTCTGGGGAGGAGCTGCCAAGATGGAAACATCTGGAAACACCTATAGAAATGCTGTCATGTCTAGAAGTGACCACTCCATCACTTGTGCCTCTAACGGATAATTTTGTGCTCCCCTTTCCCATAACACAAGCTCGTATGTGAGACAGTGTGCCTCCTGTCTGCAGCACCTCAACAGGCACACATCTTTGAGGTCCCAGGACTCCCTGGCTCGTAATATGAGCTCAAGAAGTGCGTGAGGAAGACAGGCAGCAGATTGGTTCTCTCCAAATGAGTGAAGCTCGCTTAATTCTGTGGACTAATGAGAATTCATTCATGTATTGGGGTTTCTAAATGCATTCAGTGAGGCTGGAAAACACCCTGTCTGTTTTAGGCACAGTGGGTTTGGTCCCGCTCTGATGCGATCTGCCAATCTTGGGTGGCCACATTCAGAACCCAGCCTTTGCTGCTCTCTCTGCTCCCCCCTGAGGGGGCCTGCCCTTCTGGAGCAAAAAAGAAAAGCCTCTGTCTTAGTGTGTTTCGGTAAAGCACACAGACTGAGTGGCTTGAATAACATTTACTTCTCACAGTTCTGGAGGTGGAAGTCCAAGATCAAGGTGCCAGCTAATTAGGTGTCTGGAGGGCCCCCTTCGTGGCCTGCCGACGGCCGCCTTCTCACTGTGTCCTCACACCATGGAAAGAGAGAGCTCTGGTCTCTTCTATTCTTATAAGAGACTCCACCCTCACAACCTAATAACCTCCCAGGGGCCCCATCTCCAAATACCATCACACGCGCGTTAGGGCTTCACCGTGTGCATTTTGCAGGGATGTGCTGATCATTAATACATTTTTTCCTGGCACTCTATTTGACAGGAAAAAATGAAGGACAAGCAAGGAAACAAAAAGAGAAGGGAAGAAAGCCACAGAAGAAAAACAAATACTTCACAACGTGACTGAGATGAGCCCTTGCACGAATCCTCAGACAGCCCAGATCCACATCTTCACAGGTGAGACGCTCGCCTACATGAAAAGGTAAATTGGGCTCCTCTTCTCCAAATGACCCACTGTGCCGGGAATGAAGCTTTCAGATCACCTCTTGTGTTAGTTCACTAGGGCTGTCACAACAGAATCCCACAAACGGGGGGCTCAAACAACGAAAATGCATTGTCCACCAGTTCTGGATGCTGGAAGCCCCAGATCAGGGTGTCGCCAAGCTGGTTTCTTCTGAGGGTGTGAGGGAGAATCTGTTTTCCCTGCCTCTCCCCCAGCTTCCGGTGGTTTGCTGGCCGTCTTTGGTGCCCTTTGGTGTGTGGAACCATCTTCACAATCTCTGCTTTTATCTTCACGTGGTGTTCTTGTGTGCACGTCTGTGTCCCGATTTCCCCTTTTTCTAAGGACACCAGTCATATTGGATTGGGGACCCACCCTACTCCCAGGATGGTCTGATCTTAACTAATTATATGAAAACAAATGTATGTATATATATGCATGACAGGGACATTGTGCTGTACACAAGAAATTGACACACTGTAATTGACTCTACTTCAATTTAAAATATTGTTAATTAAAAATTTTTTTAATTAAAAAAAGTTAACTAATTATATCTGCAACTATTTTTTTCTAAATAAGGTCACATTCTGAAGTCCTAGAGGTTACAACTTAGGCATATGAATTTGCTGGGATCGGGGGCAGGCCGGGACATCATTCAACCCGTAACACTCTGTGTCTGGCACAGGATAAGCCCTGGAGATAGAGAAATAAATAAGACCAGTTTTGGGAAGGAAGTTGGCCCGTGGGAAACTGACGGCTGCCTCCCCCTCGGTTCTCCCAGGGTAACCACAGCAAAACAGGTGTGAGACCAGTGCACGTCCAGATGCCCATGATCTAGAAGATCTACCAATGGGCACTGGGATAACACCTTTTACAACAGGGAAACAGGTAAGGGTAGGGGAGATTTTCACACAAACATACGTCTAAACATTTAGGCAACGCGTCTAGGGCTTACAGAAAGAGATGCAAACAACGCAGAGAAAGGAGGTGCTCAGGTGACCCAGCCTCTCTGCTACAGTGAGAGACGTGCTCTCATGGAGGATGGAACACAGGTAAGAGAACACTTCTTAGGGAGAAGGACGCTGGAGCTGGACCCAGAAAGGGGCAGGAGTTTTCCAGGGGGTGCAGAATGGGGACACGCCAGGCAGAGGGGACGGTGGAGCAGACATACTGCCGAATGACAGGTCCCGGGCATGTTTCCGAGAACCTCAATTTTGCACTGTGTTCAGATGGTTTCTTATCACCAAGGTGTTGTACATGAGAGTGAAAGTGTACAATACCAGCGGTTTCAGAAGTAGGGTGTTCGTGTACCTAAAAAGCTTTGAAAACTCCTTGAAGTGCCAGCAGGTAATTTAAAAGTGGGGGAAAAAATTAAGCAAAATACTGTGACTGAGTTTCTTAACTTCTGATCATTTCAGAGAAACCCCACGAACATTGAAAAGTGAGTTTATTTTTACTAATATAGTTTGGAACGTTCTGCCCCCTAAAGGACCCAAATTTAAAAAATAAAAGTCTAAAATTTAATCTGTGTTGTATTAAAAGAGAAAAATATCTCTTCATCCTCTTTTCTCTTTTTTCCCACCTAAGTCACGATGGCGGGATTTCTTGACATGTTCACTGGGCTCTTCTCCCGCCCTCCAAAGTCCGCTCTTAGGACAAGTAACAGGGTCACTTCATGTTCCTTGCTTCTCCCAGCGATGACTCAGCAGAGAGCGGAAGGAATGGACATCTCTACCTTTACTTTTAGGTACCAAGTCCAGACCCTGGGACGAGACCAGGGCTCAGGAGAAATGTACAAAGCCAGTCTCCGGCCTCAGCTGCACAGAGGTCTCCTGAGCAGGGTGGAGGGTCCTGGGGTGCTCCTGTGCCCTGAATTTTGTACAGTTTGAGGGGATCGATGAGCAGAAGGAACCTCGGACTCCAAGGAAAAGCTCAAAGTGGCCAAAACACGGAAGTTTCCCAGGAGAGGCCGGCAGCGTTTAACGATGCAGAATCAGTAAGCGCAATTCAACTGCACAGGACTTGGCTCCAGGATGAGGGGTGGGAGCTCTGGGTGGGGGGCTGTGGCCTGGAGAGCAGGCTCGAGGCAGAGCTGGGGTGAAGCAAGGACCAGAGACAACGGCAGACACCAGCAGGGCCTGGCAACCAAGAAGACGCAGGAGAGCAGCATTCCAGCCCGAGGGGAGAGACACTGCTCCAGGACCAGGCAGCCGGCCCAGCCCCCAGCACTGGGACATCCTCAGGAGGGGCAGGAGACCCCAGGCAACCGAGATTAAATTTCCTCTACCCATGTGGAATGGGAGACTGTGCGTTTCTTGCACACCTGACTCCTAGCCTGAGATTCATGCTCGCCCTCCCTCCCTCACCCCTGGGACAGGCTTGTTGAATTGTGGTGGGTTTCTCCCGAGTCAGCCTGCTGACGGGAGGGCTGGGGCACACGGATGCACGGTAAGCCCACCTGGCTTTGACCAAAGAGTTCATGGAAGAGGTGGGAGGGGAGAAGGAGAGTCAAAGATTTGAAAGTAAAACAGATGCAAGCAGGAGGGAAAGGTGGCATCTGGGAGCTGTCCCACTGGTTTGTCCTGAACAGCCCCTGCAGACCAGGGACGCTGGGCCCTCCCAGATAACCACTTCTCCCTTCATCTCAACATCTGCGTTACTTGCAGTGAGAGTGACTCCATAAGGAACAGGTGTATTTAGGTGTTTAACAGAGTGATAGGTGGTGATCGTTTGGGGACTGACAATATGTATCCACAGGAGACTGGTCCAGGACCCCTGCAGATACCAAAATCAGCAGACGCTCAAGTCCCTTACGTAAAGCAGCATAGTACAGTCGGCCCTCTGTACCCACAGGTTCCGCGTCTATGGATCCAGAGGGCCGACTCTCTTGGCCTTGATGAGCTGGGTGATGGAGATGCTCGGTAAGCATCGGGAAAATGAGCCCCGCCGAGGTTCCCGCTGCCTCGGGACCGCCCCCCACCCCGACCCAGTCTGCCTCTTGGTGTGGGTGCACTTGGAGCAGGAAGTTGCCTTGGAAACAGAGTGGCAGGTGGAGGAGGGAAGCCCTTCTGGTGACCATCCCTACACCAGCCCTGCTCATGGTCCACCGCACCCTCCAACCCAGTCCCACCCAACCTGTGTCAGCCACATCCCGGGGGAAAATGTCAAAGAAGCTGAACCCCAGCATCACTGAACCTCTGACCCCACCCCGGACTTTTGACTTCCAGGTTTCTTGCAAGCAGAAAAGGCCCATTTCTTTTAAACCTCTGCCTTTTAGGTTTTCCATTATCTGCAGCCTAACCAAGCCCTGACCCCTTTGGTCCACAGCAGGGGCAGGGGGATGGGACCTTGGACATCTCCCACCCCACCCTTCTCTCCAGCCCACAGCTCCCAGCACACAGGCCCTTCATGGAGAAGGCATCCCGCCTCCTGCAACCATAGCCCAACAGACCTGTCGTCAAAGGAAGGAGGATCAGGAAAAGGCTGTGTTTGAGACCGCAGATCGACACAGCCATCCACCCTTGGGAGTTGCACCCTCAATTCCTGTCATCTGGTTAGTATGAGCCCCAGTGTAACTGGGTCCCCAGACGCGTTCTTTATATACGTGACAATATGCATGCTGGTTCTCGGGAAATTCTTCGGTTCCCAGGGCTCTAAAATGGTCGTGCCTTCTTAAGCACAACACACATGCTCAAAAGATCAAGAGCTGCTAAGAAATCATTTCTAAATTGAGGCTTCAACAAACCCAGGTCACCTAGGATGGCCCATTTCCAACAGGCTCAACCAGACCTCTTGTAATGTAGCCACCGTGAATCCACATTATCACTTTAACCAGAACCCAAATTCTGCAAAAATTCAGAAGCCCGCCTTCTGATGCCTATAATCACCCCACAGGGAAAGGAAATAGAAAATGGTAAAATCGATTCTATTCTATTGTGCTTTGCTCGCAGAGGAAAAAAGAAATTCTCTAGATGAGAGCATGGCCTGGTAGACAGAGTGAGAAAGAAGTGTGTTTACTGACTGCGGGGCAGGGATGAGAAAGAGCCGCCACGTGTGAGCCGGCACCCAGACGCCCTCCTCTGCCGTCACCACCGCCCTGAGCTCCGGTCGAGGCTTCGTGGTGCGTCTGATGCACCTGCCTCAGCTCAGCTCTCAGCCCTAGTGAGCTCTCCCAGCAGTTGGGGGCAGGGTGACCCCCAACAGCCCTTCCAGCCCTAAAACTCTTGCAAGTCAGAAAACCGAAGTGCTCGCTTCCAGTCCCTGTGGAGCAGTGGCCCAGAATGAACCAGAAGCTTTGGTCTTTCCTGTGGAGTTCACATGTGTATGAATGCGCTTCTGTGACAAACCTCTGCCCTCCCCCGCTTTAAGCAAGCAGGACAGCCGGTCACTCACCCTGCGGGCCCTTCAGCCCGGCGCGGACGCAGGGCAGCACTGGGCAGAAAGCCTTCACCCACGGAGCTTAGCGCCCGGATGAGGAAACAGACACAGATCATCAGGTGGGGGCACGAACGTGCTCCGCTGCCCTGGAGCAGGGGGTGGTTCGGAGGGAAGGGCGTCTGACCTGCTCAGGGGGTCGGGAGAGGTTTCCAGAGGAGGAACAAATGCACCGAGGTAAAAAATTCAGGCTCTCACCTCTAAGTCTGATGCTGCTGTCAGAATTTTGTAAATAACCTCTACCGTTTTGAAGAAATCCTTACTGTTCCTAGTTTACTGAGAATTTTCATCATGAATGAGAATCAAATTTTGTTAAACGCTTTTCACCTCGATTGGAAGGATCTGGTCATTTGAATCCTTCATTCTGTTCCTATAGTGAATTACACCGATTTTCTTTCTAATGCCTAATGCATTGCATTCCTGGGATAAACCCGACTTGATCATAATATACATCCCTTCTCCAGTATCCCTGGGAACAGGAGACAGGGGCCCATGAGTAATTTGATTCTGCCCATAATTCTCGACCCTCACTTTAAAAAAGTTACTGTCATCTGCGGCTGGTAGAAAACAGCCTTAGGGACCATGGTAAGCGCTGGGGACTCGTGTTTGGTTACTGAGGCTCTGCCCTCGTGCGGCCAGCAGGCTGCAGGGGAGGCAGCGCCAGTGCGATCTAGGCCTTGAGTGACTTGTAGGCGAAAGCACTTTTAGGGAGGGCGGAGGTGGCAGGAGCAGAAAAGACAGAGCAAGTCTGGGAAACAGCCAGCCAATCCCATGGCCGGGCAGAAGGGCCATCTGTGGACCATCTCAAATGCCCGAATACAGGGACGGAACCTCATCTTCCTGGGAGTGGGGAGCTTTGCACACTGCAGAGTGCCCAACGGCGAGTAAAGCGTGGTATAAACCTGTGTGTGCAGAACGGCCCAATGTTATTAAACTGGGAGAGGGACGCTGTGTTAGTTTGCCACGCACCGGGTAGCTGACTCAACAGACGGGTATTTCTCACGGTTCTGGAGGCTGGACTTGGAGATCAGGGAGTCACATGTCTGGCTTCTCCAGAGACCCCTCTCCTTGGTTTGTAGGTCTTTGAGCTCTGTCCTCACCCAGCCACCTCTCTGTGCCCACAGCCCTGGTGTCTCTGTGTGTGTCCACATTTCCTCGTATACAAGGACACCAGTCAGATTGGATTACGATCCACTCTTATGGCCTCATCTTAACTTAATCACCTCGTTAAAGACCTTATCTCCAAATAGAGTTACATTCTGAAGTACTGGGGGTTGGGACTTCAACAAATTTGGAGGAGATTCAGTTCAGCCCACAACAGAAGTTAACAGTGTTCCGGTTGCAGAGATTATCATTTTTACATTCTTCTTTACACTTATTTTTCTTGTCCAGCTTTCTCCCCCAATGAACATGTATTACCATAAAATTGATTTTTAAAGGAAAATAGGGCAGCATAAAAGTTCTTGATGCCTAAACTCCCTGTTAGATAGAGAACGCGGGCCAGAGCAGCCGGACTGATGGGCTCGCCACCCGCCCCGTCTCCGAGTATGCACTCCTGGCATCACCAGTCCCAGGAACTGAGGGGACAGGAAGGAAAAAGCAGGCGGTAGGCGCCCTCTCGGTGTGATGGGATGCATGCAGCGCAGACTCTGAAGGTGATCAGCCAAAATCCATTGCCTCCCATCTCCGGGGCTTTGAGGGCCTCACCAGCCACGTCCTTCATCTTTCCATTCCAAGCGGCTGCTGCTCCGGCCCACGTGCAGTTTGCACGGTCAGCCAGAGCTTGAGGACCAGTGCTTCTGGGAGCACCCACCCGAGCAGCCGGCAAGCCCGGCTCTTTCCTCTCGGGTAAACCCCAGGGC
The DNA here is from genome assembly GCF_048564905.1 of Vicugna pacos. Classification (NCBI taxonomy): domain Eukaryota; kingdom Metazoa; phylum Chordata; class Mammalia; order Artiodactyla; family Camelidae; genus Vicugna; species Vicugna pacos. The sequence goes on from NC_133014.1 coordinate 10,383,744, forward strand.
AGCTTCGGAAGGCTGGCTCCGAGCAGCATCACTGTGCAGCCTGACAGCCCAGAGCCACGTGCACGAGAGCAAATAAATCACCAGTCTGCCTGTGCCAAAGACGGTCGGCCAGGCTTGGACTTTGCATTCCAAGTGGAACAAAGGGCCTTCCGTGTTTTCCAACTAAAAAGTTCATCAACGGGCACGGTCTATACCGAGATGCCTGGAGTCTGAGAAGGCTCCGTTCCCATTCGCTTTGAGGAGGAGGTCGCTCTCCCCTCCCAATTTCGCTGTAAAAAATAGCTTGACTGAAAAAAGAAAACCTCCCATAATTATACCGTGCCAGACAAGATACTCTTTTTCCTTTTTTCAAATTTCCTTATAGTCTCTGTGCATTGCCTATGCATTAAAGAATTAAAAAATAGATCAGGGAGACAGAAGGGGTGACTCTGAGGACTTCCCTTTTTAACAGACAGTGATTGTGCAGCCCTCCTCCCTCCCCCCAACACACACACACACACATACACACACACACACACACACTGGGTATTTTGTGTTAAGCAAAGATCAAAACACGATCCTTGACCTTAAGCGCCTCCAGCTGCAAGGAAAAAGTCTCTAAGGGAGGGGAATGTAAGTCACCGAAACCCTTACTGAGAGCAATTCGACAGCAGGTATTATCCTTGAAGCCTGAAATTTTTCATACCCTGTGACCTAGTAACTCATTTAGGTAGGTCTCGTGAGGAAATAGGGACGGAGAAAAGACTCACGATCCCAAATATTTTCTGTGGCCTTATGCATGATAGTAAAAAACCTGGGAGCAATCTTGGTATCTCACTGTAAAGGAAGGAAACATCAACATGCCGCCCCGTGAACAGAAGGCGTGCACACGCGCCCCTGAGCATCCTCCCCCTCCCCCTCAGCTTTACGGGACCTGCGGGAACGCCAGTGGCCCAGGTGCACTGCAGCCTGTGGCCTTGACAGTGTGGAGTCGGGGACAGAGGGTGGCTCTGTGGACAGACAAGCCCAGGTTCAAATGCCTGCTCAGTCCCACCTCGGCCACACGGCCTCTTCCACCTCCACCCGTGGAAAGCAGGTTGAAATCCTGACCCTGCAGGGCTCTCGAGGAAATTACACCCAGCCTGACACAGGGGAGTTAGCATTTACCCAGATCACCCAACCAGGACACTGTAGAGCCAGGATTCAAAATTAGGTCCAGCCCATTCCAGGATTATTACTATTTCTGTTTCTGTTCCTTATACCAGACTGCCTCATCTAGATTATCCTCCCAAGGTCCCCGGGGAGGCATGAGCCAGAGGCAGACAGATAGCCAAGCAGTGGGGCTCCAGCTAGGGAAGCTGGATGGGGCCTTCGCCCCTGGGACACAAGGAATTGATTCAACAGGTCACGGGAACAGCCGCTTTCACGGGGAGGCCCCAGGTCTGGCACTGGGGTGCTGGAAGGGGATCCAAAGAAAACAGTTCTGGGTTTGGAGGGAGACTGTGCTCCATCACCGCCAGCTGTCAGAGGGATGCGGGCTGAACTCCCAGGCAGGGAGGGGCATTCTGTTTCACTTGGCTGCGATCAGGGTGTTTTTCCAATTGCCGAGGGAGGCAGGAGGGGACCTGCCTGCGCAGACAGAAGGCGCGCTGGTGCCAACTACCTGGAAGAGGGTCCTTCCGTGGGAGCTCCTGGTGATGGACACTCCAGCCCCGGGGACAGCGAGCTCCGTGTCAGCAGTTCCCCCTAAGCTGCTGGACCTCCCCCTCCCCAGGCACTCGGCCGCAGGGAAGGCCCAATTACCCCTCCACTGTCAACTTGTCACTTCCCCTTGACCCTGAAAAATAATATATATTCACAAATTGTCACTCTGTGACCTTCTTAAGTCACATTTGTGTTGCTCTTTTGACAGCCTTTCCTGGGGTTTCCTTTCACATCCCTCTGGAGCTGGGCTATCTCTCCAGTGGATGCCTGAGTAGCGATGATCTATTTAGGGGCAGGAAGGTGGCCCTGAACCATATAAATGTCACTTTCACGTATGAGCAGATTTCCTGGGCCCGTCACAGCCACCAGAGCAAGGGAGCTGTTGCTAACAGAACCTTTTTTCCAGCCCAGACCCGCAGCCTGCTTTCCCTCCTGCCCCCTTCTCTTTCCTTCCCTCCCTCCCTTCTTCTTTCTCTTCCTTCTCCTCCTCTTCCTCTTCTTCAAAGAGATCAAATGGAAATAAAGCTGAGGAATCCTGCAGGTGCTCTGGGAACCAGCGCAAAACAGCCCAGAGACCCGTGCAGGGATGTCGAGCCCTACATCTCCACGTGGTTTCACCCAAGGTGCAGTCACCCTCCCTGGGAGGAGGAAGAGACAGAAAGGGACAGAGGGAACATGTATTGAGCACCCACTGAGTGCCAAGTGTGCACACGAGCCTGTGGGGCAGGTAAGGTGTGCTTCGACGCTGTGGAGTGGAGGCTGAGTACAACATTCAGCAGAGGTGCCAGCACCATGGAGACGGGGCTGCAGGACTGGATTCATCCAGCAGCAGTGAATCCCCTAAAGAGGCTCTTTTGGAAAACCAGTGACTTTTGCCAAAAAGCCACAATAAAAAGACCCCATTGTGTTCACACGGTAATACTAAACCACAATGAAAAAGAATGATACATAACTACACACCACAATGTGAATGAATCCTGCAACATGGGGGGTCTGGCTCGTACCAGCTCATAAAGAGCAGACTGTGAAATAGTCTGAAATTTTGCAAACTGATGGCTAAGTCATTGGTGGCTTGAAATCAGCCAAGGTGGGAGTATTTACACTTCGGAAATGGGCCAACACTACAAACAGGAAGTCCTCCTTTCTTTTTCTTTCTTTTATTTTATTCCTCTCTTTTTAAAAATTTGATTCTTTTATTCCTTTCCTTCTTTTCTTTCCTTCCCTCCTTCCTTCCTTCCCTCCATCCCTCTCTTCTTCCTTCCTTCCTTCCTCCCTCCCTTCCTTCCTTCCTTTCTTTCTTTTCTTTCTTTTCTCTCTTTTCTTTCTTTTCTTTCTTTCCTTCTTTCTTTCTTTTTTAGAGACAAGTTACCAGCACAGCACCAGATGGGTCTTACAGACGCTGAGACTCTGCGTGGGTTCAGAGAGAATCATAGATTCTCAGAGGTAAAAGGGACCTAGGAGATCATCTCATCCAATTACCCACTGGATGCTGATATTTTCAAATAACTTCACTAACCCAGTGGGTGGCCGGCCAACTTTTCCAACATTTGCATACTTGCAGTCACAGGGAACCCACTGCACGACAAGGCTACCCATGGCATCCGTGTGTCGCTCTGCAAAAACATCACTGCACCAAAGAGAAATCAGCCTGACTCCCCACTGATCCTGGCTCTGCACCTCAGGGCCCCCCAACATCAGAAAGACGCCTCTTCCACTGAACGTCTCCCATCATGTGTGTAGACACCTTCCGCCCTGCCCCACTCATCTTCTCAGCTCAGCAATGCCTTTGGAGGGTCTCACATCCATTTCCCCCACATATACCAGGGTTTCCCACTTTTTCATCTTCTTAGTTTTGCCTCCATATTTTTTAACTGTTTCCAAGCTACAAATCAAAATTGAAAGAGCATTGTTTCCTCAAAACTATTTTTTTCTTAAAAAAAAACTATTTATAAAGAACTTTCACTAATTCAGGGCATTCAGATCTTTTATAAATCTGTCCCTGTCTGTATTTCCAGACTTGGCTCCATGTCCACTTTCTCCTTCAGCAGTGATGGTTTCTCCTCCAGGCTCCTGCACATGCTGGTCCCTCCACTCCATCATCACCCCAGAATCTCAACCCAGATGTTGCTTCTCACCTCTCCACTACACCATCCCAACATCTGTGACCATCATCCTCCCCGACAGTGAGCTTCTCCCTCCGTGGTACCTCTAGAACGTCTTCTTCCCTCTATTAGACACCTGCCCCACAGCACTGAAATCATCTCTTTGCATATCTCTCTCCCACAAGACAGTGAACTGCTGGATCAGGGACCACTTCTTCCTTGCCATCTTCCAGGATTTACCATCCTTCTCACGAGACATGGCAGATCCACCATTTTTACAGGATGACTTTTTCCCTCTGCTAATCCAACGCTGCTAAGTATGTGCCTGCCATGGATTACCAGGATGTGTTCCTTTAAGAGATGCCAAGAGTAGATTTCCTGATATAAATCAGTTTGTGTGGAAATAGCAGCTTTATTAAGCAACATGTTCAGATGCTAATCTTACTTAAGCCCAGTAGAGTATTTCTCAACACGGATTTCTAAGAAGAAAGCTGCACTGAGGGTTCAGATGACAGGATTTCGCTCACAGAAGCCAGTCAGAGTCGTGAAATCAGTATAACTGGGGTGTTGTGTACACAACACAGCCCCTTCGTGGATGCTTTTAATGTATTTGGATTCTGATCACATGTATAAAGGTAATAATCCACCAGTCAGAAACCTATCACAAGTTCGTTAAAATGAGAAAGCTTCTAATAATTAAAAACGTGATGCCAGACTTTCAGCTTCTAGGGAGATAAATACACGTACTTCTCCCTGTTCTTCCTGCCAAGTCCAATTAAAAACCCTGGACATTGAGTATAATATACATAGAGAGAGAGAGAAACTCTGAAAGGTAGAGAGAAGACAAACAGACTAGGGAACTCAGAACCCAAGTAATCAAGCAACGAGTTCTCTCCGTCAACTCTTTGCCTCGTGTACCCCAGACTTGGAGCTGAAGAAGCCAGAAGACTGGAAACACCGATGGGCACAGACAAAAACAGCCCCAATAAAAGCCTGCTCTCTCTAACCAAAGGACAGGAAAAGCACAGTCTAGCAAGACAGAAAACATTTAGACAGTAACCAACCAACTTCAATCAAATACCATGTAAAAAAAAACTATGGCCCCACGCCTAACAGCAAAGGTCAAATGGAGAGCCTAGACGTCCACCCTCATAGGCGTTAAGGAAGTGCCCCATCCCCCGGTCAGCATGGTATCAGACAAGGTTGGGTAAGGACCTGTGGTTTTCATCCTTACCAAGCAGGGAAGAGCACCCTCTCCCACCACATGGTGTTGGTGGAGAACATCTGGAAAGTCTGGATTTCCTCCGTGCTGGGGCAGTCTCAAAGGAGAGCGGAAAGTCAGGGTTTTCACCAGGGCTCAGCAGCAATGAGACCGCTGCCTCCCCTCCCCCACTGATGATGTCCTTTGAGGCCACAGGAGGAGTAGTGAGCCACGCCTGCCTCTCTCCTCAAAATACATTCAAAGCAAGCAGAAAGAAAAAAATCGTAGATATAAGAGCAGAAACCCATGCAATTAAAAGAGAAAATAGAGAAGATCAATGAAACTGAGCTGATTCTTTAAAAGCTCAATGAAATTGGCAAATCTTGAGCAATTCTAGCAAAGAAAAAAGAGAAAAATACAAAGTACCAATATTGGGAATGAAAGCAGGGGCATCGCCACAGAAGTGCTAACTTCACAAGGCCGATAAGGTTAAAGCTACAGACAACTCTAGACACGTAAATTTGGCAACAAAATAGACCGATTCATTAAAAAGCACAAAATACCACAGCCCACCCTAAGTGAAAGAGACCATTTGAATAATTCTACAACGATTATGGATCTTGAAGTCAGAATTTAAAAGCTCCCTGAAAAGAAAGTCTCCAGCCTCGATGGTTTTACTGGAGAAAAAGCATCTTTAAATCAAAGAAGTTTTAATAACAACTTTACAAACTCTCTTCCAGAACTTGGGAGAGCACACTTCTCAATTCATTTTATGAAGCTAGTATTATCCTGATACCAAAACAAGGACAATTTTTTTTTTAAAAAGGAAAATTGCAAATCAGTATCATTGATGAATATAGATGTAAAAATCCTTTACAAATATTAGCAAGCAGAATTCAGCAATACATGGAAAGAATTACCCACCATGACCAAGTGGGGTTACTCCAGAGACTTGAGGGTTTTCAATCTTTGAAGATTAACCAGTGTAATCCATCATATCTACATAGCAAGTGAAAAATCACATGATTGTATCAAAGCATTTGACAAAACTGAGCACCCATTCGTGATGAAAACACAGACAACTAGAAAGACAGGGGACCTTCTTCAATTTAATAAAAAGCATCTACAAAAAGCCTACCACTGTCACCTCACTAAAATAAATCTACGGCGAACATCATACTTAAAGGTGAAAGGATGCTTCCAGCTGAGACCAGGAACAAGACAAGGACCCCTGCTCTCACCGCTCTTACTCGGCGGGGTACTGGAAGTTTTAGCCAGGGCAATAATGCAAGAAAAGGAAGTAAAAGGTATACAGTTAAGAAAGTAAGAAATAAAACTATCCCTATTTGAGATGGCATGATTGTCTATGCAGAAAATCCAAGAAAATCTGCTATTTGTTTTCCGTTTTGTTCCATTTCTTGTTTTTTCTCGCTCTCCTACGGGTTACTCGCACATTCGTTTTTATTCAATTACAATGTTTTTGAGAGTATTTCGTTGTATAGACCCCTTAGTGGTTGCTCTAGGCATTTCCAAACATGCATGTAACTTCTCATTACCTACCCACGTTGATGTTTTTACCGTCTTAAGTGAAGTGTGGAAATCTCACTTTCATTTAGGTTCCCACTAGGTGTCTGCTGGATTTCCTCCCCTCGTCCTTGGCCAGAGAGCAGGCTTCTCTTGTGTTTTTTGTCTACACGTGTTGGCAGTTCCAGACTGTGGCCCTCTCCTGCTCCCCGTCCAGGAGATAACACGAAAACCCAAGGAACTCACCGCATTGCTGTTCCTGAAGTCCTAAGGTCCCTGCCTAGTCCCCCTCCTTCTTTTCAGCTCTGAGTCCTTTCATAATTGTCTGGTCAATAATTTCCAGAGCATTCAGTTATATCGGGCAGAGAGGGGAGTGCGTATATGCCGTCTTGTTCTGGAAGAGCTAACATGTATGTTTGATGCCCACTCTGTGCAGGGCCCTGCACTCAGCATCCACAGTGAATCAGACAGAGGCAAAAGTTCGTGGACTTTGCTGACTGCCTGGACCATGAGGATGGGGGCCAGGCTATAAGGCTATTAGCTTCCGGGTGGTAGCCTGAGATGAAGTTTCACAAAAGTGAACCTACCTTTAAAGGATGAAAAGTCTTTGGTATATTGCAGAGTCACTGAATGGATCCAAACCTGAACTCCTCCCGGCGCCCTCCATCCTTTCCTGTCCTCTGTCTCCTGCCCTTGGTCCAGCTCAGTAAGTGGACTTGTCCTCTACCTTCTTCCACCTGCTTTTGTAGCGCCCCCCTCCTGCCTTACTCTCAGTCTACCAGTTCTCACTCCGACTTCAGGGTACCTACTTTTGGAAGGTTCCTCATTTCAGTCCTGAGTTCTAATTCGCTGAGGGTCAAGGAAATCATCTAACCAAGATTGTTTTTATTGCATCTAAATTAAGAGTAAAATTGACTGTGAAGGGGCACCAGACATGCCTGTTATGAGCCAGAGCTGGGTACTTGGAGTTTTGATAATATTTTGGCAGTTTTGTGGCTGTTTTTTGCTACATTCTTGTTATTGGCTGTGTTCCAGATAATCAAGGCTGCTAGAAAAGTGATCCCTTGATAAATAAAGCATTTTTACATTTATTTGGTAAACACTTCCCATCCCATACGACACCTAACAGTTTTAAGCTCATGACATGGACTCAATAAGTCCTCGTTGGGTAAAATATACAAAAATGAAGATACTTTTTTCTACTTTTCCGTTACAAGAAAACAGATGAAAGGATACTTTACAACTCTCTCCAAAAGGAATTGTTTCTGTGCCAAAATCAAACATGAGACACTTCAACCCAAAATAAAATCTGACAATGTCATGGGTAACCTAATTATAGCTCTTCTGCAAGAAAAGAGTATGAAACCAAAAGGGATTTTCAGTTGAGTCTTGTTGGAAATTAAATCCAATTATAATTACCATTAACTATGGACTGGATAACACCATTTCCAAAATGCAGAACACCCCTATCCTAGACCCAGATTTTAACAATGAGGCTCCGTGCCAGGGACCTCCAATCACTGAGACGGACACCTGGAAGGCCACACCGTGGGCCCTGGAATTAGGCCTCGGTGGTAGATGGACACGTGTGACTTAGCAGAACAAATAACAGACTGCCAAGTACTTCTACAGTCATTTGTCTGGACTCAAGGTGGGTCCCTAAAATTATCATCCACCCTGATTTCCTGGAAGCCACTTGCCAAGGCTATCAAATCTTTATTAACAGCACACCTATTAGGACTAAACAAACTGCCCTCCTTCTCTTCTCGCCTCCCTCCGATGCACGATGGAAAGTGCATTTGGATGCATCCCCCTCCAAACTCACTGATCAATTCATCCTGGGCTGTCAGATGATCATTTAACTGTACTGAAGCCTCCTTTGCCCATTTTGCCGCCCAATGATGTGGGCAATTGCATCCTCTTGCGGGTCTAACCCTCTTGGGGGCTCAGGCCTGTCTCTGTTCCGGGGTCTCCGAGAAGAGATGCTTTTTAGGGAAACTAACTTTCAGGAGCCGTTGTTTCCATGGTCAGTGTGGCCTGGCACCAGCCTGAGCAGTGGCTTTGCTCCAGCAGCGTCTGCACCTCACTGTGCATGTTTGTGTGTGTGCGCAGACGTTCCAAAACAGGAACATCCTGGTGAGCACTTTTTCCTTGATCAGCTCCCAGGGCTCCAAACAGCCGCTTACCGGCGCCCCTGCATCTGACCTGCCCCATCCCATCCCTCCTCTGCACACCTACCAGATGGGTCTCCCTGAAACCCCAAACCACAGGGAGCTGCCCCTCCCCTGGTCAGAATCTTTTGGGGACTCACTGCCACTGCGTGGAAAGGAGTCTGGACCCACCGTCGACCTCCCAGCCTCCCCTTCCGCAGTCCTCTCCCTTTACAGTGCTCAGAAAGTGCCCACTCACCTTTCCAGACTCCGTTAAGACTCACATCCACTACAAACTCTTTCCCAACCGGTCCGTCCATCTCCGCACCTCAGCAAGCAGAAACGACACCATATCGTCTATCATATAAGTACTGTAACCCTACATGAAGGCCTCTCTCTATTGGACAGCATGCTTCTGCAATGCGGGACCTCTGCAAGCGATCTTTGGATGCTCAGCTCTTCACGTAAGTACCTGGCACACGGCACTCAACAGATGCCCGACAAGTAAGTAAATGCACCTTTTGGCTGACAAAGGATTCCAGACCCTTCCTGGAAGAAAGGATACAATCAAAGGAAAAGCATTTGAGCCCAAGGGAACCTCTCACATCAGAGAAGTGAGCAATGGGGGAGCCTGCTGGGTCCTCCAAAACAGCACACAGCTGTGCCTCCCAGGAGGCCCACTGTGTCACTGCCAATCATGCAGAGGGTACGTCCGGCCAGCAAAGACCAGGGGTGAAGGGCACAAAGCCATGGCCCCCTTCTCCCTTCAACCTGCCCTAGCACGGGGAGCAGGGGGCTAGGAAAGAGCAGAACTTAGCTGCTTCCTGTCCCATGATGGTCCCTCCCCAGATCCTGAGCCAGGCTTGTCCTGCAGGAAGGGACGTGTGGAGAGGATTTCAACCATCATTCAAGAATGGGGGGGGCCCTGTTATGTCAGGGTCAGCTGGATTACTGTTCTCAGTTCTTCACTCTCTCCCTTGGTCATGGTACATTGAAGTGCCTCTCAGCAGAGAAGATGAGGTTATTCCCCTCACCCTATTGGCTTTAGACCTGGCCATGTGACTTGCTTTGGCCAATCACATGTGAGCAAAAACTCAGGCTATGTTTGCATGGTTTGGCTTAACCTCTCGGACTCCTCTCATTTGCCATGTGAGGGGTATGCCCCAGGGAGCTGCTTCTCCCATAATGAGATACATGGAGCAGGTTCACATCTGACTTACAGCTGGAGCCAAGCCCAGCCAAGCCTATCCAGAAGCAGCCACACTCCAGATGACCCACAGACCCACAGGCAAGCAAAACACGTTTGTTCACTGTAAGTCACAGGACCACGAGTGAATCGCTTTACTGTACTAATGCAGCCACACCTGATTAATAGGCAGACACAGAAAGCTTACTATTTAGTCCCCTTCTGTGAAAGAATTACTAGAAAATATCCTTCAGCAAAACAGAGTGTAATCTAAGAGACAGTCAGGGAACCAAAAAAAAGGGATAGGAAAAGAGTGAAATATAGAGTTACATCTAAATCGGTATTGGCTGTAGGAAAAAATTAACAAGAGCCTTGATGATTGTTCCAGATGGTCTCAAAATGAAAAGTGGTGATAGTGGAGAAAGTAAAAACGTTCAGGTCTTGTTCAGAAGGAACAGGAGGGGATGAGGAGCATAGATGTAATTAAATCAACACTGATAGGGAGAAATAACTATCACTGTGTCGATTAAAGTTTTAAGGGTAATCACTGGAGAAACATAGAATTGAGATGTATTACTTTCCATCTATTAGAATAAAAAAGGAGGGAAGAAAAGGAAGAAAATCAATCCAACAGAAGGTAAGAAAGATATTTTTAATTAAAAAAAGAAGAACCAGCAACATTTTAGACATAAAACAGAACAACTTTGCAGGAATGAATTCAAACACATCAGTAATCAGTAAAAATTAAGATTAAGTTCTATAAAGACAGAAATTTTAGGATTAGAGGACACCCTTGAAACAAAACAATGCAAAAAGCAAAGCATTAAAAAGAAAAAAAATAGCAGGAAAATACTAACAAAGAGATACTGGAGCAATATTATTTCCAGACAATAGAATTCAAATGTAAGGGCATCAAAGAGGACAAAGAAAAAATATATCTAATTAATAAAAAAGTAAAATTTGTAAAAAAAATCATCAATCTTGATGATCCTGACAACTAACTCCAAAAGATTTCATACAAAAACTGATAGCAAGGCAAGAAATGGACAAACCCACCTCACAATGGATGCTCTCACACACCTCTTCCAAAATTCAACGGATTAAACAGACCCCCCAAAAAGTGAGGCTCTAGAAGTTTGGAATAATATAATTAACAGGGATGATTTAACAGAGACATTTTTATCCAACAGGCAGAAAACACACATTAATTTCAAACACACAAAAATTGGCCACTATCAAGCTTCAAAGGAAACCTCAACAGGTTTCTCAAAGCAGAAATCTCACAGGGCGCCTTCATTGAACACAATTTCATCAATTATAAATTAATAGCAAAAGAAGAGCCAAAAACCCAATTCATCTGAGAACTTTAAAACAACCCTGAAAAAAACCCAAAAAACAGACATAGCCAAACCATTTACTCATGGCTCCCAGATTGTTGCTCTTGAAATTTTCCACTGCTGTACATCATGCTTTTGACATTTCCTTTTCCCTCTCAGCATGTCCACCTCTTGGGACTCGCTTAGATATTGGACATGAATATTATTAGACATACCTCACAGACAGTATTATGATATGCTTTCCATCCAGTGTGCTAGCTTTTAATCAAGAACTGTGGCCGGAAGGTATTTGAATATAAATAGCCTTTGCTTATCTTCATAGTATTGAAAATTTGTGGAAGTAACTGGCTGTATAGAACATAATAAAAAAAATTTCATATTCTTTTATTCTCTTTTTTTCCCTCTTTGCATTCCTTGACCTTACACTCTGACTCTGTGGTTTGTGATATTCACCTAACTCCAACGCCTTATTCGTAAAAGAGCCTTTAATATGTTCCTAAGGGAAATGAACTTGAGGTCTGATGACCCAGACTCAGGTCCAGGAGCCACAACTTAATAACCAGTTATATCACTTTAGACTTGTCCTCTCTGTGACATATTTTCTCTAGTTATAAAATTCTGATAATGATACTTGCCATAGAGTTGTTTTGTGTGTGAAATGAGGCAAGAAGGTGAAAATCTTTTGTAAGTTTCTATAGACGTATGTATGCTTTTGTTCTTATTTTCCTATTTTAAAAGTGTTAAAAACATTGCTTAGATTCCCCTGCACTTCAGACTTCTTTCAGGCAAATTAGTAGTTATCAGAGAGGCAAAAAATTACCAAATAGAAATGAAGTCAGCAACTGTAGGTCATCCCCATGCCCGTGGACTTCCCTTTACCTGCCTGGTACCTCAGAGCCGCATTACTTGGACTGTGGTCTGTGGATCATATTCTTTCATTCTTAAAATCAGTACATTTTACAGTCTTCTTTCAACATGAGCCTTTTTTTGTACATTGAAGACTATAACGATTATGCTAAATAAGACTGCGGATTTTGCTTTTTTACAAAGGGGTCTTAAGTAAATTTTAAAAAAATACATTTTAGGTAGACAAAAAACGTACCTTGAACTTGAATCTCCTCTCTTGCACCCAATCTGTAAATAATTGACATATTGTGCCCTAAAGCACTTGGCTCAAGATAAGCTTATTTGTCTGAAAGCCTGTATCATCAAACTCTCTTTAAAATGCTGTTGAATATGACACTTTTGAAGAGAGAGTGTACTCAGGGCTTGGACAGGATATGACAGGCCACGTGTGCTAAGTGTACAATAAATTTTCTAATTTTACACCTAAAAGAAGAAGATGTGGTCACTTAAAAATACATATGTAGGACTTAACGTACTCTTGCTTTGTCAAGCTGTTTGCTGTAACAGTTTTCAGGATCATAATGTTACTCTAACTCTCCAAAGTGATGTCATTTGGCAGCAAAGTGTTAGTTCAAATACAGGCAATTACGTAATAATTGATAAACATATTAAAAGCCAAAAATTCAAACAGAACTGTGAAATCTTTTAAAACAAATACAGAGCAATGCGTATTAAAACCTGTGAACTGCAGTCAGAGAACTATCCTGAAAAAGATTTACAGCCTTTAATGCAAACATTAGGGGAAAAAAATGTAAGGAAAATGAATGCACTAAGTATTCAATTCAAGAAGCAAAAAACAAAGCATCAAAAAAAGCGCAGAACAAATACATATAAATAAGTGAGTTGCTAAATGAAACCAAAGATTCTTTTCTTGCAAACTAGATCAATAGCTAAATAATTCTATAAAAGGAGTCATGAAATTAGAATTTAGGGTGTCTGTGTGCGTGTGTGTGTGTGTGCACGTGTGTGTGTGTGTGTGTGTGTGTGTGTGTCTAAGCAAGTGAATGTGAAAGTGATGGGAATTTGAAACTAGTAGAAAAATTTTTTAATGCTATTGGAACAATCAATAAAGTTTTCTGAGACAGAATTAAGGTTAGATCCCTACCCCACACCATTCTCACAAAGTTGGCTTTCAAATGAATCAAAGAACAAGCATAAAACATCACAAAAGCATTACAAAAACTGTAAGATAAACATTTCTGTAAATGTAGGGGTGGAGTAGAGATAAACTGCAAAAAAGAGAACTACAGACATTTTCAACCATGTACAGCAAGAACAGAAAAAAAGGTTTAACCAGAATAGATCAAAATATTTACAACATGCCTAACAGATCAAGAATTAGCATCCAGAGTTACAGACAATTTAATCCGATAAAAGTAAGAACCCTTTCCCCTTTTCTTCTACCCTAGGAAAGTCAACCCACAACTCCATGATTTCAGCATTCATTCTCCTCAGCTCTCTGCCCAGACTTGGTATATACCACCGGAAATGCAACCTTCCAAAACCCACAGTGTAAGTAACCTGACCGTATTATGCTGACGGAAAATGAATAGTCATGAGCGTTACATGAAGAGCTGTCTAGATAGAAACATGGACCTCGCTGTGCATAACATCTTCTAAGACGATACTGTGAGTGTCCCAGGGGCCCCCTGCTGGATCAGAGCACAGCCTCTGATGATTGGTTTCACTCTGCAGCCACATGAAGTTAACGTCCCACATAAGAAACCATTCTGATCTCTACATAATGCAAACTAACACAGCCTCCTGTCAGTACCACATAGATCCAAAAAAAAATGTTACAGTGCTCTGTTTTTACTTATAGGAAACAGTTTCCACATAAAATTTATCAACCATATTCAAGCAGAGCAGATAAAGTTTAGCCAAGAACATTTTATTGCTGTTTTGCTATTGCTATTGTTAAAAAAAAATCTGTTTTAACTTAGGAGAGCATAATAAGCATTGTATTTTAACAAACTCTTTAAATTTTTTTCTCTTTTCTTTTTTTCCAGTTTTATTGAGATATAATTGACATGCAGCCCTGTGTAAGTTTAAAGTGCACAGTGCACAGCAGAATGATGGGACATACACATATTGTGAAATGATAACCACAATGGGTTTAGTCAACATCCAGCATCTTATATAGATGCAAGAAAGAAAGAAAGAACTTGTCATGGAAAAGAATCTGAAAAAGAATATAGACAGATATGTCTATATAGATAGTCTGTCTGTCTACGTAGGTAGATGGATGGATGGATGGATAGATAGATAGGTAGATAGATGGATGTATAATTGAATCACTTTGCTGACATTTGAAACTAACAAATATTATAAATCAGCTATACTTCAATAAAAAAAAAGACAGGGAGGATTTATTTTCCCCCTTGTGGTGAGAATTCTTAGGATCTATTCCTTTAACAACTTTCAGATGTATATGACAGCAGATATATATTACAAAACTTTGTTTTTAAACAGGAGGATGTGGCTAGGCAAAGAGACACAGCAAACAAGCAGTCAGTATATGGAAGGACACCGGCCTTACTAATGTCTGCACAAAGGGCTGTGGGGAAGGGAAGGGCAAAGAAAAGCACAAACCCTTGCACTTGAACCCTTGCAGGAGATGCACAGAGTAGCAATGGAGGAAAAGTTCAGCTAACAGAAGGCATTCGCTAAGGACGTCTCCCACCAAAACTTGAATGTGACTTGAAGGGCCTCTTTGATACATCCCCGGTGTGACTCACAATTTCTGGGACTCAGAGTAGCACGGGCCCTCTGACGTTCCCACTTGCATCATAAATCCGATCACACTTTGTTTTCCTTTTGGGAGCACACATTCCGCAGTGAGTCTCATGCGCAATGACTCTTGAAAACTTACCCACGTGTAAATCAGGCCACAACGTTTTTTTTCATGCAAAAAGCACCCAGTCCCTCTTCCCAGGGTTGCAACACGAAACCTAGTCAACGTCTTAGAAACCACAGAGCCAGGCTTGCCCACAAAAACACCACTCCCAGGGGCCCAAGCCTGCCGAGCCCCGGTGAAGGGTGCTCAGCCACGTGGGACACTGAGAGCAAAGCACACAAGACAGAATTACCAGTTAATAATTAAGAGAACACCGGGGGAAAGGACCAGGCCAGGAAAAGACAAGACAGTTACATCAAGCTCTCCCAGCTCATGTCACAGGGCATCTGAGGGCGCAATCTAGGGACCAGCCCTCACCCTCAGGAAGTACTTTAACCATCCTATTTGTTTTTAATTGTGGTAAAATACACATAACCTAAATTTTACCAACTTAACCATCTTTACGTGTCCTGTTGGTCAGTAGCATTAAGTACGTTCGCGTGGCTGTGCAGCCTTCCCCACCATCCATCCACAGAACTCTGTCATCACACCCATCCTAGTTCCTTCCACCCAGCCCCCGGCAGCCACCATTCGACTTTCTGTCCCTAGGAATTTGACTACTCCGGGACCCTCTTCTGTAAGCAGAAGCATATGGAATTTGCCCTCTTGTGCCTGGTTTGTTTCACTTAGCAAAATATCCTCGCGGTTCATCCACGTGGCAGCATGTGTCAGAATTCCCTCCCTTTTAAAGGCTGAATGATTCCATTCTACGTATACACCACGGTGTGTTTATCCATTCACCTGTTGATGGACACTTGGGTTGCTTCCACCTTTTGGCTATTGCAAAAGTCATCCTATGCCTTTTTTTAAAGGCATCCAGAAGGTTCCACAGCAACCCACTGCAAAACCTCAGAGCGAGATTTCTTTTCCCAAAACCAGTCTTGTGTCCAACCTAAGTCTTTTGTGCTGCATCTGAAGGTCATCTCTCCCTCGTGCTCAGTGAAGGCTCTGCCTCCACTCCACCACTTATCAACTGTGGGACTTTCAGCAACACCCTTCACTTTTCTACAGCTCGACTTCCTCATTGGTAAAGGGGGAAATCTTTGCAAGGCTTTGGGGAATATTAAATGAGCGAATGCACAGAGCCTGACACACAGTTAGGAGTGCAATATTGGTATCACTCTGAGATAAGCACGCTTTGTAGATTTAAAAATTGTCAGTTTTTTTAACTTCTCTAGATGACTCATGCTTCTTAATCAAGCCCCCTTGTGTCCACCAAGTCAGCCTTGCACATACAGAGATGCCACATGCCTCCTGAGCTATGGGCACAGCCCCATGCTGAATGGCTCAGGGCTGAGAGGTGGGGTCACGCTGTAAGAACCAGGCTGGGGAAGCATCACTCTAGACCCCTGGGGGATGGGTTCCAGACCCCCATCTCTTTGCTGCTCGTTGACTAGTGCCTACCGAGATGGACTAAGCCAGACCCTCCTGCAACACACACACACACGCGCGCGAGCGCACACGCGCGCACACACACACACACATGCTTCCCCTTTGGGGCAAGGCTTTCGCATGCTGACACGGCTCTCAAGGCAAGGTCAGCTCACCTAGCACCAGACTTTCCAGGCTCCATTACATGGCCTCTCCTAAAATGCCCCCATTTCTGGCTAGGTTTGCCCCCTTTTACAGTCAAATTTTTAAAACAAACAACAAATACCATTTCCTCTCAGCCCCGAGTAGCCCGTGCAGCCTCATAGCTGGCAAATCTGTTCCTGTCTTCAGCCTGTGGTCCTGGCGTGAGTGCCCAGAGCTGACAGGCACTGTGCTGGGGCGGCTGCAGACAATCGCCCATCAGTGGCCTCTCTTGCTTCACAGCCGGGTCTTACTTCCTCCTCCTGGGCCTTCCTGGAGGGGAGGTTGACCATGGTTCATCTGCTGCAGTAACGAATTAGGCTCAGTTTTTCACAGCCCCTCGCCCGCCCAGCAGCCCCGGGGCCAGGAAGCCCACCCAGCCACAGGTGCCTCCTCCTCTGGTCATCATTAAGATGGAAACACCAGGGGAGGCCAAGAAGGTTAGCTCATCAGGGAACAGTGTCCTGCCGGACTGACTTTCTCTGGAGAACAGAATCGTGGGAGAGGCTGAGTTGGGGGACAGACAAATCTGGATTCAGATTTTATCATCGCTGCTCCCAGCTGTAGGCTGGTCACCACTGTGGTGGCTGCCCTGCTCACACCACTTCCCCCGGGGGCTGGGGCCTGTGACCGCCCCCCTGGCCATAGCTGATGGAGCTGGGGGAGAAATCCCTGACCAGCCACCTTCACGACATTGCGAACAGCTGGTGGCAGCCCACTTTTTCACTTTACGAAGTGTTCTCCTTTCAAACCAGGGATCCCACTACAAGCCCAAGCTTTATCTGCTTCTAAAATCATAGTCAGAAATGTCTGAAAACCTCATGCTGATGTAACCGCACGATCATCCGGTCCCTCTCGATCCCTCTCCTGGAATATGCAGCTTGAATGGCACAATTCCTAGACCAAGAGCTCCTGGCCCCCAGGACTCCTCCCAGCAGCATCCTAGCCAGAAGGCTTGTTACTCAGCAGCTAAAATCCAGGGGTTTCCAGGTACCTGCTCCTTCCAAAGCCTGCTTGTTTCAACTTTTTCCAAGATTCCAGAAATGGGCTCTGCAGCCCCCAGTAAATCCCTGTTTATTGCCTGAGCCATCACAACCTTAACTAGTACTTTGTGTGATCGTAAGCCAGGCCAGTGGCCAGTGTGAGTGTGCAGTGATGGACACAAAGCATCCAGCACAAGCTTGGCCGTCAGCAGACACCGTAAAGAACAGCAACTCCCACTTTCTGGTAAGACAGAGGTCAAGAGGGCATCAAAAGCGGAAGGAGCGAGGTGAGGAACAGAGCTCGTGCAAAGCTGGAGGGAGAGACAGGTTGGAGTGTGTCAGGAAAGACCAGCTTTACTCAGTTTCCGCTTTTGCCTCAGACTACCACCCCTGATTCCCACCCCTGCTCCCCATCCCCACACACACCCCAACATTATCTATCCTGATGATTTCAAAAAGCCGCCAATCACTGGAGAGCATCTGTGCATCACAGTGCTATGGGCACCTACTTTTCTTTAAACCCACTGGATGGGGGGGATGCCTCTCATGAGGTGGCAGGAGAATATCCTGCCAGAGACATCCACCTCCTACTTCCAAAAATGGCAAAATGGAATTAAGATTGCAGAAGAAGGATTTAAGGTTGCTAATCAGACAATAGGAAATACCATCCTGGATTATCCAGGTGGACCCAATGTAGTCACATGAGCTGTTAAAAACAAAACAGGGAGACAGAAGAGCTGGTCAGAGATGTGGTGTTGAAACGGACTCAATGCACAGTGGCTGGTTTTGAAGATGGAGGAAGTGTCACAAGTCACAGAATGCAGTGACCTCTGGAAGCTGGAAAAGGCCCTCAGGTTACAACCAGCAAGAAAATGGGGAACCCAGTCCTACACCTGTGAGGAACTGGGTTTTGTCAACAAACCAAATGAGCAAAGATGCAGACTCTCCCCTTGAGCCTCCAGAAAGGACCACAACCCCACCGACACCTTGATTTTCACATGGTGAGACCCATGTCAAACTTCTGACCTCCAGCCATAAGATAATAAGTTTGTGTTGTTTTAAGTCGCTGAGTCTGTGGTGGTTAGTTATGGCAGCAATAAAAATAAATACCCATGGTCACAGCGCATGCACTGCACAGACTTGTGCTGGCTGTATGATATGCACGCTCATCTTTAATCTTTACTACAGCCCTGTTAGGTGACAATGACTGTCATCAGCTCCATTTTATAGAATGGAATGTCAGAAAGAAGCTATGTCCCCATCCCGAGCTCCCACAGACACTTAAGTGGGGAGTGGGGACTGGATTCCAAAATGATTGGACTTCAGAGATTGTCTGTAAGTTACTATGTAATTGTGCCTCCCCAGGTCCCCAGGCACCACCCAGAGCCACTACATAACTATTGGTCCCCTAAAGTACGTGCATGCGCACACACACACACATACACACTCTCATCCACACACAGACTAGTAATATCCTGGCCACCTTTTGCTACTCCACCCCGTGCTGAGTGACCCCGAGTAGACTTTTACAGACTGTCTGCTTGTGTGGTCGCTTAGGAGTTTTGTATTTTCCAGGTTCTTGTAACACTTGACATAAACTGGCAAAAAGGGTCTTCAAGTTCAGCAGCTGCTCAAGTAGGAAAAATCACCTATGGTTTCCATGGAAGGTTGTTTGCTCCTTAAGAAAGGGTTAGAACCAAAGTCCACACCCCCTGCCACTCCCTGCCATGGCAGATCAAACCCACTGGCTTCAACAAAATTAATCATCTTAAGAATATTTTTTAAAAAAAGAAACAGTCAAGCAAACCATTTATAAATCTAGAATAAAGTTTGATTAATGGAGAGGGTGAAAAACAACCCTTTATGGGTGGCGTGGTTTCTTTTACTATCTGTGGAAGATCAAGATGACAAACATCACAAAAACTGTGAGTTGACGCCAAGGAGTAACAATCTCTGACATGTCTTTGTCACTAATTCTCAGAATTCTAAATCCAAATAACACTCCTCATAATAAACCACGGTTTTGCAAACTGCGATCTTCTGTAGAAGGGGTTTCACCCAACGTTAATCCCTCAATGACTTTTCGTTTTTCATTATTGACGGCATTTCCTCCTTTTGCAGAGAGCAGACATGACTCAGCAACCGTGACCGTGACCTACGGAAGGAGCTTGATCTTTCATGAAGACCCGAGCATCGTCTCTGCCAGGTCACTCTCATCCCATGGGACTTCGCTGAAGCTGCCAAAGGAAATTCCTCGTTTTATGGGAAAGAAGGAAATCTGCTGTGTTGTGAAATGTAGGCAATCCCGGGGATGAAGAACCTTTCAGTTTAGCAAATAACAAATTGGGAAAGGGTTCCTAAAAGAGTTCCTCCCTCCCCCGGCCACTATCCAAAAGTAGTGCGTTCCTATGAAATCTCTCTTAAGTAGAAATAGCAAAGAATCAATTACCTAAGGACCCATCTTGCTAACAGATGCTTAAAATAAACAGTGATCAAGCACAGAGGCTCACTTTGAACTGACACAGTTCAAAGCCATGGCGGCTTGATGCTGAGACGCTGAGTGTAGTTCCAGGAGCAGGAGCTTGGTGGCGCTACTCTGCTGCTGGGGTGTGCGAGGCCTCTGTAACGGATCACTGCAAAACACATGCTGATGGCTATTCTCACTTCATGCCTTTTTCCAAAAAAAAGCAAAAATCTTCTTTGGATTTCTTTGGTTCACAAAAACAGGTACTCATGTGGGTCTTTCGTAACGTGAAATGGCATAAATTGAACTTCGGAAAAGTAGGGGATGCCTGTAATGGTATTCCCATGAGGCCCGTGCTGACAACTTCAGCCAGGAGCCATGGAGACATCAGAAGAGATGACTTGGCACTTACAGCCTTCTTCTGATTGCTGAAGTAAAAAGAGAAATCACAATCTGACTTGTTATTCAAACACCTCGAAGCCAAGAAGAAAGGAGGAAATGGATATTAAATATTTACCATGCCTCGGTGGCTGTGGCAACACCAACCACTAACGCGTATCTAGTCGGGAACTCTGCTACACCATTATACGCATCATCTCATTCATTACTCACAGCAGCGATCTAAGTCCCCAAAATGCAGACGGAGAAACTGAGCCTAAGGCAGGTGTCTGTCCCAGACAGCGGACCATGAGGTCCAGATTTGAAGCCGTGGGGCCAGATGTGTTCACACATATCCAGTGCTCTAACTGTGACAGGGGAGGAATCCTTGACATTGACTCTCTGAGGAATCCACCAAAGGTCGCCCATCTGGAGCAGATGGAGACAAGGTTGAAAACTACATTATCTCTTCCGCAAACGAAACAGGTTTAAGGAAAGTTGAGTTCCCACAGAGCAGGAAAAGGCTGCCATGGAAAGGACCTCTCACTTGAACAGTAAGCAATAAACAGCCACGGTTCACCCCCTGATAAGCTGAACAGATGGGGCAGTCAGGGTCCCACAGGCTTTCAACGGAGTGGAACAGGAAAATGCAAGACGCCAAAAGGGGAGCTGCTGCCACTGCGGGCTGTGGCTGAGGGGCTGGGTGAGCCCTCAAGAGCCCGGGCAGGCCCCCATCACACCTGCACATGACACAACACTCCCCCAAACAGGCGGACCTTCCTCTTGCCTGGGCACGTATTTGCCTTCTGAGTGAGCGACCTGGTGCCCAGACCAGGAAGCAGAGCCCGGGGACGGGGGAGGGGTGGAATCAGAGGAGGGAGGCCGAGCCAGGCTCCTCCCTCCCCTCCCCATCTGCTGGTAGCTTACATGCAGGGAAGAGCCTTTAAACGGTCTGGTTCCCTTGCTTTTCAACACAATCTCTTTCCCACCACTACATATAAACGACATCTTGAGGAGAGAAGGAGGTTTCCACTTGATGAGAAGATTGTGCCATGAAGTTCCTACTGTGCCAGAAACGATATAGGAATGTCTTTCCTTCATTCGTGACTCGCTGAGTTCCCATGGTACGTCCGGCGTCACGCCAGGCGTTTGGGAGTGGAGCAGAGGTGAAGCAGGCAGCAGCCAGGAGGCTGCCCGGCTCTGCAGCTGTGCAGCAAGGCGGAGGTGTGGACGGGGAGCTGTGAGAGCACAGGAAATGTCTGACCCGGGGCAGAGCAGGGCGACCAGTGTCATCTCCTTTCTCCCGGATGTGAGGAAATCATGGAGAGAAACTTACAAACAAGCCTGTTCTGTCTGGAAGCCCTGAGACAAGCTGAGAAGACACCGAGATGGCAGACCTCAGAGCTCTGTGCACAGAGATAGTGCATTTCCAGGCATCTTGCAGAGCAGTAGAGTTAGAAGAGGACCCTAAGACGGTCTACGCCAATGCCCTCCTGTTGCAAGTGACGGAAATGACCCCAGGAGAGTTTCAGGGACCTGTTCAAGAAAACTAAATGACTGTCAGAGCAAAAGCTGATCTTCAGTTTGGCCTGAGCATCAGTTTGGTCTGATTCATCCATCCATCCATTCATTTGCTGAAAGATTTACTAAAACATTTCATTGAAATATTTACAGAGGATTAATTATATGCCAAGAACTGGCCTTGGCTCATCATCTCTCTAGAACAAAAGAATCTAAGGTTCACACAAAAATAAACTTCATTACTGCGATTTCAAATTTGTAATTGTTTTTGCATTTAGTATGTCCCTACTTTGATCTCAGTCCAACCACCTAGCAGTGAAAGGAGTCGAGAGAAAATGTGGGGAGCACTGACAGTGTCTTCTATGGTATTCTCTAGTTAAACTACAGAAAAAAGAGGGCTCCCCAAAAATCCTGAAGGCAGCCAGAGTAGGGGATACCACCTCCAAAGGAGCAACGAGACTTACCTTTAACTTTCTAATAGAAACAATGGAAATCAAAAATCACAGAATGATATTTTCAGTGTTGAAAGAAGATAACTTACAATAAAAAAAGTCTATGCCCAGTGAAATATCTTTCAAAAATCAAAGGCGTAATAAATACACTTTCAGATCTCAAGTCTCGCCAACAATAACCTGAAGGTATTCATCAAAAGAAAACCCACACTGAATAAAATATTAAAAGAAATTCTTTAGCAAGAGAAAAATGTTTCCCTCACAGAAAAAGAAAGGAAAACCACAGAAACAAAGAAGAGCAAAGAAAAAGACATATATGTGGGTCAATGTAAACAAATAATAGTTGTATAAGACAATAATGATGTCTTATGGAAAATAAAATACATGTAGAATTAAAATTCATGATTATTATAATGGCACAAAAGGCAGGAGAGGAAAAAACAAAGTCAAACTCTTTTAAGGCTATGATACAAATATGAGATATGATACAAATATTTATATCCAAGTGTAAAAGGCCGAGAATATAAAACTAACAACCTAACAGAAAAGGGGGAAATGGACATTAAAAATATTTTACTAATGCAAAAGTAAGCAAGAAGGGAGAGAAAAAGAAACATAAAACAGATTACAAACAGAAAACAAATTATAAGATGGACATAATTATATAAAATGGAAATGAAACAAATGTTCCAATTAAAAGACTACAGTGACATCAGCAAAAGTGGAGGCGTAAGGACCTCCAGAAGTCTGCCCCTCCAGAAAAGCAATGAAAAAACTGGCAAATTTTCTCCAAGTCAGATTTTTCAGAACATTGGAAATGAATCAAAGGCTTGCAGCAGCCCAGGGTGGAGGGGGAATCAGCTAAGTCTTATGAAGAAAAGAAATAAAAGGTATTTAATTGGAAAGGAAGTAAAACTCTATTTGCAGGCGACATAATCATATACATGTGATTATATATAGAGAATCCTAAAGAATCCACAGCAACAAAATCTATCAAAACTAATAAGCAAGCTCCGCAAGGTTACAGGACATACAATCAATACCCAAGTATCAGTTGTATTTCAGGGGAGTGGCCAAGATGGTGGCATAGGATGACCCTGAGCTCACCTCCTCCTGTGGTTGCACCAAAATCATCATTATTTATAGAGCAACTATTGATGAGATTGACCTGAGGACGAGCAGGAAATATTTTCCACAACTAAAGACATAAATAAGGAACCCGAATGAGACGGGTAGGAGGGATGAAGACACAGTATAGTCAGACACAGTCAGCCCTTGGGTAGGTGACACATGACAGGCGGATAATCATAATGGCAGAGTTTCTCCCCAAAGAGAAAGGGATCCAAGACCCATGTCAGGCTTTCCAGCACTGGGGACCTGCATTAGGAAGATGAACCTCCAGAACATCTGGCTTTGAAGGCCAGTGGGGCTGGCTTTTGACACTTCTGCACTGATGGTGGGAATGTAAATTGGTGCAGCCACTATGGAAAGCAGTATGGAGTTTCCTCAAAAAATTAAAAATAGAACTACCATAAAATCCAGAAATTCCACTTCTGGTTTTTTTTTTTCCAAAGAATTTGAAAAGATATATGCACCACTAAGTTCATAGCAGCATTATTTACAGTAGCCAAGATACAGAAGCAACCTATGTACCCATCAATAAATAAATGGTTGAAGAAGTTGTAGCATCTATACACAATGGAATACTACTCTGCCATAAAAAAGAATGAAATCTTGCCATTTGGGACAATATGGATGGATCTAGAGGGTATTATATTTAGTGAAATAAATCAGACAGAGAAAGACAAATACCATATGATTCCACTTATATGTGGAATCTAAAAAA
Source organism: Vicugna pacos (assembly GCF_048564905.1). Taxonomy (NCBI): domain Eukaryota; kingdom Metazoa; phylum Chordata; class Mammalia; order Artiodactyla; family Camelidae; genus Vicugna; species Vicugna pacos. The sequence continues at coordinate 10,407,945 of NC_133014.1, forward strand.
CAAAACAAATGAATAAACATAACAAAACAGAAGCAGACTCATAGATACAGAGGACAATCTGGTGGTTGCCAGATGGGAGGGAAGTGGGAAAGTGAGGGAAATAAGTGAGGGAGATTAAGAGGTACAAACTTCCAGTTACAAAATAAATGAATCATGGGGATGAAATGTCCCCGAGACAGCATGGGGAATATAGTTAATAATAATTTAATATCTTTGTATGGTGACAGATGGTTACCAGACTTATCATGGTAACCATTTTGTAATGTCCAGAAATACTGAATCACTGTGTTGTGTGCCAGGAACTAAGATAGTGTTGTAGGTTAATTAGACGTTAAACACAAGCAAACTCATAGACAGAGAGATCAGTCGTGGGTACCAGACACCATCAGAAAGTAAAAAGGCAAGCCACACACTAAGAGAAGGTAGCTGCAGCAAATATATTCAACAAAGGACTCACATTCAGGATTCATAAAGAAAATCTCCCAATCAGGTAAAGACCAACAACCCAATTTAAGAATTGAGCAAGTTAAAACATTTTAATTCAAAAAATTAAAGTTGAACAAATAATGTAAACAGGTACTTCACAAAAGGAGGTATCCAAATGGTGAACAAATATTTAAAAAGGTGTCCCATCTGCTTAGTCACTAGGGAAATGCAAATTAAAGCCACGATGAGATACTACTACACACACTCCAGAAAATAAGCTAACAGTACCCAGCGTTGATAAGGATGTTTGGGAGAGGAGAGCTCACGCTGCTCGTGGGGCTAGAAATTGGTTCAACCATTGTGGACAACGGTGGGGCAAGATTCATTGAAATTGAACATGCATACCCCTGACCCATCAGTTCTGTTCCCAAATGCATCCCCAAGGGGTATGCCTACACGGGTTTGCCAAAAGACAGGTTCATGGCACCACTATTTATGATGGTCCAAAATTGAAAACAATTCAAACGTCCATAAAAGGAGAATGTACAAACAAAGAGAATTCATGAATAACTTTATACAACAGAGCTCTATGCAGGGACGCAAAAAAAAGGACTACAACACAAAGGACTGTCACAGATGGAATATTAAGCAAAAGAAGCCAAGCTCAAAAGACTAGATACTGTGTGGTTCCACTTACGCAAAGTGTAATAAACCCGGCCGAATCAGTCTACTGTCAGGGAAGTGAGCCCCGTGGTTCCCTTTGGAGAAGGTGATGCTGGGAGGAGACATGAGCACGTACTGGGTGCTGGTAATGCTCAAAGTCTTTATCTAAATGGCGTGTGTTGACTCAGTCATAATTCAGCATGATGCACACATGGTTCTCTACGCATATTATACTTCAATTAAATGGTTCACCCAAAAAAAGCATTGGAAAGGCCATCCAGAAACCGCCAGGAGGACCGTGAGCAGACAGCAGTGCAGGTGAGAGTGAGACTGAGCAGAAGCTGTGAGCAAAGTCAAAAAACACGACCAAGATCCACGCCCCCCTCATCAACGTTGCCAGGAGGGATCAAGGGCTGGTCCTGCTGAGACGGAGCGGCTGCTTCCCTGAGTATCAGAGACAGACCATTTACAAGGGCTGACTTGGTCCACAGGGAAAACTTTATCTCGCTTGCCTCCTCCCCAGAGTTCTGAACCATGTCCAAGCCCTTTCAGATAGCACAAAAGGAAGGAATGTGCATACACGGAATTGAATTAAAAAGTGTCTCTGAAGATGACCAGGGGGAAATGTTAGGCAGCTCTTGGCAATGTGCAAGTGCGCGACATCAGAACTCCAGCACATGGTTCTGCTGCTGCTTGGAACTGTCGCGGCCACGTTGACAGCACCACTAATTGACCCAGTTGAGTGCACACCACGTGTCAGGCAGTGCTCTTCACACTGTGTATGTATTATTCATTTGTTTAGTCCTCCCAATAAACCTATAAAGCATATTTTACTACCATCATCTCCAATTTACAGATGAGAAAACTGAGGTACAAAAAAGAAGGGACCTTGCCAAGTTGCCACTACTAGTTAGTGGTGAAGCTGGGACTGGAGCCACGTACTTCACCTCTACGCTCGGCCACCTCCTGCTAACACAAGTCCAGGTCACATCTACAGATTCCCAAGGTCAGCTTCTGCAAAAGGGCGTTCATTTCTGGAGAAATACTCTGAAGGACTTCAAATCCAATGCACAGAATCCATGCACGGAGGGGAAAACGTATGTTGCACAGAAAGAGGCTGCAGTTCTAAGTCGGACTCCCCCTAGAGACATCACATTGCTAGCACCAAGACGCATCTCAAGGCTTTCATGGAAATGACCACAAACACAAAATTTCATCCACTGTAAATGATGCTCTTTTCAAGAGGGTCACACGGGCTTTGAAAGTTTTATTCAACCCCAGCCCCACGTCCTGCTCTTTGTCCTATAAAACTGAATTACCACCAGCCCTAGAAAAGGGTTTTCCCCTCGGGAGAGCTTTGCGAGGGCAGGCTGTGGTCGCTGTGGTCGGTAGGTAAGGGGAATCACTTGCGCTGGTGTTTCTAACCGCTCCTCCGCGGGCCAGAGGTGCCTTAGTCACTGCTGACACAACCACTTGAAGCAGCTCTGCGTCTGCCTCCGGAAGCTATTCGTCAGTGTCATGGTACGATGGGCCCCTCACTAACACTGAGACCCCCTCTTCTCTCCTCTCTTTCTGGAGCATTCCAGAGCAAGCAGATGGGTCGGGGTTCACGTGAGCATTCCTTGCTTCTTCTAAGGGTTGGAAGGTGAGAAGGTTTACACAGATGTAAACTGGCCCAGGGATGTACACTGGTCTACGTCACTGGAGCCCGAACCGTTCCAAACTGGGAAGGCCTACACAGAGGTATACTTGCTTCTTTTCCAAAAGGGATCTTATCTTTATCACATATGGGGATTTCTAAGAGATCTGCTTTCGATCGTGGTCTTAAGAAGTACGTGCACAATCTGGGATGTGTCACAGGTCAGTGGTGTCGCGGTTAGTAAGCCCGCTGTTTTCTAGTGCACAGTCTGTTAATGCCACTCCGAAGTCACTCATGTCACTCTTCTTTGTTTAGAGTTGACGGAACCAACTCCTTCCAAAAGCATGGCCACAAAGGGAATTGCTCCTTTTTATGCCAAAGCTTGAAGCCTTTGATGTCACTGGGACAAAAAGGAAATTAAAAGGGATAATATGGTTGCCCAATGGTGACACTGTGCCTTAACTGGAAGGACACTGTTGCCTCAGGATCACCTCTCCAGAGAAGGGAAGACGGGTCTTCATTGTTGGTGTACAAACATATTCCTTTCCAGACAATGTCTACACAATTTCATGTGCCAAACCGTTATACCACAAAGTCCTGTGTACGTGGGAAAGGTTGCCCAAGATGACGTAAGACATAAAACGATCATTCTGATTTCTAACAGTTCTACTAATCGCAGTATTTCATTCTGATGGACGGACACACACTACTGGAGTTTCCATGCTCATAATCTAGTTAAAGTCGGACACTGCCTCCCACATGGAGAAAATTCTAGCAGCCCTGAGTCCTGAGCCATGAAAAGGAAGGCAAATCACATTCCCATCTTTGGTCCTTCCTCCCTGAACCCCCTGCTCTGGTGTTGGCGACCCAGACATGCATCAAGTTCTTGGGTCAACTGCGGAAACATGGCCCCAGGGTTCACCATCTGCTTGGCTGCCTGCCCTGGGACAGCTTGGCATTAAAGACCCTGCCTTAAAACAGGAGAAGCGGTGGGGGGGGGGTGTCTGTGCGGGCTGACCAGCAGCTCAGGAAGCAGAGAGACTGCCTGAGCCTGTTCCCGACTTCACTGCTCTCAGCTGGGTGACCTCAAAGAGGCAGCTCAGCCTTTCTGAACCTCACTTTCCTCAACTGCAAACCCAGCCAGTTAGACCTATTGACTGGGTTGTTGTGAGATTTAAAGAGAAGAGTGTACTGAGCCTCGCTGATCACAATACAGAGAAGCATTCAAATAAGGCGACAGAGAAGAGGAGTGAGAACCACGGCAAGGTTATCCTAAGAGAAACAGAGCAGGTTTGTCTGTGGGCCGTGGGAGGACTGAGCCCTGATGCTTTCTAACCTGCTCTCCGCCCGGCGCGTCCCCCCCCCACCCCGGAATTATCTTGAGGGCAGGAGGGAGGAGAGGTAGTGGGGAATTGAAACCATTTGGTCTCAGGGCTGAGATTGTGTTTTGCGGATTTGGCAAAGAGACGGTCAGTCATTACCTTCATTAACTCGTGCTTGGAAAACCGAGGGTACACGCTTTGCGTAGGTGGAAGGGCGAAGTCCCCCTCATCAGACCCCTGTGTCTCTTTAATTTTTCAGTACATGATGATGCTGAGGAAGGTGGACTGAATGCCCAGGAGGCTGCAAGAGCAAGAGATGGTTTTGGCTCCATTTTGCCTCTTGAGTGGCTTACTTTCCTATCTCGTGTTTCCCCAACACAGCAACAAAGGGTCAAATATTTCTTCACGGAGGGCCATCACCAAGGCTCCCGAGCTACTGCGGGACCGCCCCTTACTCCTGGGCAGAGCACGACCAGGATGCCCAGGGCCGGCCCTGAGCCAGGCAGGGTCTCTTCTGCGGAGATTGGGGGTCTCTCTCTCTCCTCCTGTTTTTAAAGAGCTTTCCAGATGTCTTCAACCACACGCGCCCAGCCCTTTCTGTTGAGGCTTCTCTACACCGCCTGCGGTTGTTAATGAAGCCAGTTTTCCCTTAACTCTTTCTTAGCTTGTTCTCTGTCACTCAGTGGACTCGGCCTCTGAGCCTCGATTCCCTCACCCGCAAATGAGGACAATTAGGCTGCTGCCTCCTGGAGGCGCTGCCGGGGAGAACGCGGCCGAGGTGGGGAGAGCTGACCAGGCCTGGCACGTGGTTACCTCTCAGGAAGCGGCGTCACTGATGGTGGTGGGGTCATCCGTCTCAGGAGAATTGGAAAACAAAGAATAAATGCCGTCTGGCTGAATCCTCTTTGTTTATATTGAGGAACCAAGATCCAGAAATTGGAAATTGGTTTTCCGAGAGCACCCAAGCACGCACAGCCTCAGCTGGGGTCAGGAGTCCTGTCTCCTCACGCCCTCTCTCTGTTGACCAAGCTGCAGGCGGGCCGGTAGCTCTGCTTCTGTTACTGAGTCCAAGCTCGTTCTGCTCGCCGCACGGCAGACCAGGAAATCAGGCGACGGGGTGTTGGGGGAAAGCACAACAACTTCATTTGGAAAGCCAGCAGACGCAGAAGATGGGGAACTAATGTCCTGGAGAACCATCTCACCCAAGTCAGAACTCAGGTTCCTTTCATACTGTAACGGGGACTGGATGTGGTTGGCTGGTGCAAACTTCTTGGTGTCGGAATCCCCTGTTCTTACAGCTGTCCTGTAGATCAGGTCATGGTGTTCCTGTAAACCTCCGACAAGGCAAATGTTATTCTCTGTTCTGCAACTTTTTATCTCCATCTGAATGGAAATGTGTTCTACCCTTAAAGGTCGGAGCCTTGAGAGCGGGCTATCCCGTACATGTCAGGCTGTAGACAACATTCTTTCACAAAAGGTGCAGAACCAGCATGACTCAGCACGGGAAGCAGGGCACAGGGTTAGAGCTAAAGCAACAGATCTAATAGGGGAAGCTTTGGATCACAGCTACCAACTCCACTTCCTAAGAACGCAATATGGCAAAGCATTTTCCGAGCTCATTTCTCCTGCTGAAGAACAATGAGTGTAACAAAGACGATCATAATAAGAAAAACCATCAAGGTCAAGCCCAAGGGCTCTCTAGTCTAGGATACGTCACAGGGTCCTGGACACAAGCTCTTTGTAGAAGGACCTGGCCTTTCCTCCCAGAACCAGTACATTAGGGAAACAGCCCCTGAAAGGCCCTGTTCTCTTAACAGCCCATTCGGGCTCAGAGCAATCGTCATCCTCATCTGTCTCCAAACCATTTAGATTGTTCAACAGAGACCATCTCTCGAGACAACAAATTCCAAATATTGACAAAGTCATGTGTCTTAACTTTACCTTTTTAGAAAGCTTTGTGGGCTGTGTGGGGGATGTGTTAACAGTGTGGTGTTTGTGCTGTCTGAAACCTTCGCTCTGAACCACCCTCAGTCCTGCCCTTCCAGGGCACCGCAGCACCAGGCCACCGAAACTCCCAGCCTTACCTGTCAAATCTGGATAACAGCCCTCAACCGCAGGTCCTGAAACCATCCTCATTTTACCAATAAAGACCACCCGGTCCTGCGAGGGCAGAGCCTTGCCTGGCACCTGATTATACTTGGAACTTTCAGCCCCACCCCTAAGCCCAGGGTCGGCTGGAGATTCAACCACGTGGCCAATGGTTGAATTAAGCACGCCTAGGCAATGAAACCCCAGGTGAAACCTGAAACACCGAGGCCGGGGAGCTTCCTGATCATGAGCATAATGATGTCGCAGAGTGGGGCACGCCCCGATTCCACCGGGACAGAAAAATGCACCTGCCACCCTGCCTTCCACCCCTCTCCACAACCAGACCTTGCTGCCCTGCACTCCTTCTCTTCGTCTGGTTGCTCATTCTTTAGGAGAAAATGGTGATTGGAAGTATAGCAGTTTCCTGAACAATGTGAGTTACTCTAGAAAATTATGGAACCTGAAGGGGGGAATGGGGACCCGCAAACTATAGTCGGACAGCAGTGTGAGTAGCGTGGGGACTCAGGACTTGCAACGGGGCTCTGCAGCGCTGGGCAGTGCTGTGGAGCTGAGCCCCTGACGGCACGAACTCTGGGCAAGGTCCGAGTTGATTGGAATTGTAGGGCGCGCAGTTAGTGGGAGAGAATTTGCGCTGGAATGGACACGCCCTCCACCCGTCCCAGCCCCTGGAGGCAGCGGCCCCCTTCCGTGCCCTCGCTTCCTTCTCAAGAGCTTCTCTCTGATCACCTGCCTGCCTTTCGGTGCAGTCACAACCGCCACACACCTCCCCCGGCTCTGGTGCTTCCTCGTTGGGTTCAACATGGTATCAGATCATTAAAGAAGCACCGAGACGCAGGCTCAAGGGTAATTTCATTACTAAGGGGCGGACAGCCTCGCCCGGGGCAGGCTGCAATTCACAACAAGAAACTCCAAAAAAGTAGCCATCTACACTCTCCCCAGATGAAAAGCGTTCTCAGCCGGCATAAAGCACCACGCTCAAACTGGAACATTTGGAAAGACCCATCCTCCGTCACGTGATGGGCAGAACACTGCTCTGTTAGCAGCATGTGTGCCCAACCATCCATCGCTGCTGGAAAAATCATCTCACAAGCGTTTAGTGGATTACCTCGAAGATTAGCGTGCGCTGATAACTAGGGACCCAAGCAGCCTGCTCCCACTTCACAAGGTTAGTTTGCCCAGAACGACTCCCTCTGTCTCACGGATGGCACCACACATTGCTGATTCGGTCGGCAGGCCTATAAATCAAGCTTCCCTTTTTTTTTTATTAAACTAGAGGCCAGCGATGAGGGATTTTATGTTCTTTCCACAAATCTTTTGGGCAAACACACAGCTGTATTTTAGACCACTTTTTTTCTTTCAAAACCCAGCATGTGACTCTGTAATCTCGTTCTCCTAACTCAACACATAAAGTTCCCCGTGTCCCTAACGTTCCCCGCCCTCCCCAACAAAACTGAATTCAAGTTTCCTCCAACAATAATAGTACATTGCAAGTTTGTGTTTCCAGATAACTTTCACACACGTGGCCCTTTTTTGTTTTCTTTCCAGAGCAGAAAAGCTGTTGTAATCTTCCTTTTTAAATATGAGAACATTGAAGCCTCAAACAGAAGAGTAAGCGTGTACTAAACATTTATTGGGCACTAGCCTAAGTCATTCCATGTATTTCCCAGTTTGGTCCTTTCAACACCCTATAAAAGCAGTGCTATTAGTGACCCACTTTACAGATCAGGACACTGAGGCTCAAAGAAGCCTAAGAGATTACTCAGAGCCACGTGGCGAGGGAAGAACTGAGCCAGGCTTCTCACCCCCAAATGCACAAAGCCATCTCCACGGGCTCCCTGCCCAGGACCTCCTACCCTTGAGTACCCTCCCTTCCCAGACCCTTTCCCTGGCTCTTCCTGTTTCTGGAGGTCCCATCCATTCTCCTCCATCCACACTCAAAACCACACCCACTGCCGTCTCTTCAGCTCCTGCCTCCAGGTGGAAACTCAGGGTCCAGCAGACCCGGCTAAAACCTTTGAGTTGTCATACATTCGGCTTAATTACTGGGTACATAGTAAGGACCTAATAAATATTTTTTAAATTAAAACATGAGCCCATAAATAGGAGTAACTACGGGTTGCAATGAATGAGGCATTGAAACCACTAACAATAGCAGAATAAGAACGGGGTACTGTTCCAGGCCGGGGGCTGAGCAGGGAGCCTGCTTTTACCTATTCAGGCCTCACAAAGAGCTAGAGCACATGCCATTAATAGTCCCATTTTGCAGCTGAAAGAACGAGGTTCCGAGAGGTCAGGGTTTTCCAAGATGACACGACCTGTAAATGGCACAGCCGTGACCTCAGGCGGGCCTCCAACTCCAACCCCACGGCTCCTCCACCCCGAAGTCGCTGTGTGGCCCCGGTCCGAGTGCCCTGCTCTCCCGGTCCTCAGGGCCACGTCTGTGAAAGGCGGGGCATGAAGCAGGCGCTCTCCAAAGCCCATCTCAACAAGAAAACACCGGGGGTCCCTCCAGAGCTCTCCGTCTGTGACCTGCATTCCGCCAAAGGGAATCACGGAGCAGGGGACTCGGAGCTCATCCATATGTGTGAGTCACACTGTACCTCCTGCTGTGAGACACGCACACCAGAAGAGCATTTTCACTGTAATTTGGGGAGGGTGGCTGAAGGGCTGGGAGACCAGGACAACACTCTTTTCTCGGGGATAATCCTTTCTAAGCCTCCCTTTGGTTCATTTGTAAAGACGCGTGGTTTGGCCTGAGGGCGATATCTGATGCTTACATGGGGACCAGCTTTGACCCGCAGACACGAGCTGCTGGGAGGCCCCTGGGGCGTCCCTCCGGCCCCAGCTCCAGGCGGGCTGAGGCCTGGAACCGCCAGCCCTGCGGTGCCATGGCGCCCTTTCTTGGGTGCCTCCTGCCCCTTCTCGCTCTGTCTGGAGCTTCTTCCTTCCTTGACTTCCCAGCCAGCCTGCCGTTCCCAGGAGCCCCCGGAGGTCCCAGCCCCTCTCACCCGGCACCCGGGGAAGCCACGCTGCCCACAGGACCACCTCCTGCAGTGTCAAGATGTGACAGGGTCCCCTAGAGCCAGTGCAAAGGAAAAGAGGGACCCAGTTTTGTCTTTCTCTCCTGCAGAACGGGGCCCAGATGTCTTTGGGCTGCTACACCAGAACACCAGAGACTGGATGGCTTAAACAACAAAAAATGATTTCTCACAGTTCTGGAGGCTGGAGCAGATCTAGTGTCCGGTGATAGTCCCTCCCTGGTTTGCTGTCTTCTTGTTGGAGCCTCACTGTCCCACCTGGTGGAGAGAGAGAGAGATCATCTGTCTTGTGTGTCTTCTTTCAGGGGCACTAATGCCATCCACGTGGGCTCCACCCTCGTGATCTGATCACCTCCCGAAGGCCCCCCCCCAACACCATCATGTAGGATGCTTAGGCTTTGAAGTATGCATTTGGAGGGGCACATTCAGTCCACAGCTTGGGGCAAGCCGGCCACTGTTAGTGCTCACAGCCTAGGCACTCAGCTTCTGAGTCAACGCAGAACCTGCCAGAGAAGCTGAACGGATAGGACAAACCAGAAGTCTCTGCAGATCCAGGCCTGACGGGAGTGAACTGTAGACCCTCCTGGAATTGGCTGGGGCTGCGGAGAGGCCTCAGGGAACTGCCAGCTGGCAGCCGTCCTGGAAGACCACCCCTGCCGTGTTTCAACTCCATGTTCATCCCCCAGGAAGCAGGGATTCTGTAGGCGGCACTAAGGACAAGGATGCCAAGAGCCCCCCACAATCCTACAGGCCAGTAGGATAAGCAGGAATTGGCTTCTTGGGAGCTTTGAGCCTGGCCTGGGCAGCAGGCTGGGCTGGGGGGCTCCAATCTCCTCCTCCTACCCCTGCTGCTCTGTCATCCTGGGGGTCCGCGTCTGCAAAACTGTCAAAGTATTTGCTCGGAGGGTCATCGTGTAACAGGGAAGAACAGATCTGACTCCATATGAGATCTGTTCCTTTAGCTCTAACCCTGTGCTCTGTTTCCTGGGCTCAGTCATGCTGGTTCCGCACCTTTGGTAAAAGAACATTGCCTAGAGCCTGAAATACACAGGACAGCCCATTCTCAAGGCTCTGACCTCTGAGGGTAGAACACCTTTTTTTTTTTTTTGACAGAACAGGAAATAACATTTGTCTTGTTGGAGGTTTACAGGAACACCATGATCTGACCTACCTGGACAGCTACAAGAACAAAGGATTTAGACACCAAGAAGTTTGCAACAACCAACCACACCCTCTCCCCCTTTTTGGTATAAAAAGAGCCTGAATGCTGACTTGGGTGAGATAGTTCCCTAGGACATGAGTCCCCCATCTTCTCGGTCTGCTGGCTTTCCAAATAAAGTCATTATTCCTTGCCCCACACCTCATCTCCTGATTTATTAGCCTGTCGTGCAGTGAGCAGAATGAGTTTGGACTCAGCAACAATTGTACAGATTCAGTGAGGAAGTCCACGTACAGTGTGTAACAGAGCTGTTATCATCATCTCCATTACAATCGATCAGAGGCTCTTATGCCAATTTTAATTCCACAAACGTGCCAGTTCATCAGTCACCAGCCGGGCGCCTGTGAGAAATGCTGTTTGAGAACAGAGTTCACTCCAAATGCTGTCTCCTTCTGCCGGCACCGTCAAAGCTCATCCTCAGCGCTTTGCATCGACATCTGTGGTCCCCGCTTTTCCGAAGGCCAAACACACAGCAAGAAGGACTGACTAGCACACAGCCAGCATCCCTGGGGCCTAGTTTGCTGGCAGGACATAATCCATCTCGTTTTTTCCATCAACGTCCTGAGGACTAAATTTGTGATTTTTCACTAATGAACGATAGCCAAACAGCACCTGGACCCACGCCTCCTTCAGGACCATGTCTCCTATTCCTGAAGTTTCTTTAGGCTGTATTTCTTCGCTTAGTAGAAGTGGGAGTTCTAACTCACCAGGAAAATATGCTTTACCTTCAAAGATGATTTGCCTTGAGTTCTGGATTTTCCACTCTCCTCTCTAAGTGAGAAGCAGCACTGGCCAAGTCCTCCTCTTGAAAGGCATCCGTCCAAATGTGTCTCAAAAGCTTGGCTCACAGAGGAGCATGAGGGAAAACAGACCCCAGTGAAGATTCTGGAAGAGATATGGCCTTGGGGGCGGGGAGGTGGAGGCTACAGACCCAACTACAGAAGCTCTTCACTCATCTGCTTCACTTGCTGGTTTCTGAGTTTTAAGTAAGAGTGTTAAATACACACACACACATACATTTTAAAATCCGTGCACCCCATCCAGCTCTCTCATTTTACAGATGATAAACAGGGGACTGGGGCAGGGACAGTTAGTGCTGGTGACAGTTCAAATACAAGCCCCCAAGCCCATGACCGTGGTCTGAACACAGTGCTTTCTGACCCTGGGAAAGGACCTTGAACATCTCAGCCTCCCGGAACCATCTCAGATCATGGCTCCTCCCTAACAGATTCTTCCTGGTGAGGGGGAAATAGATCTTTACCAACCAAGTCTTCTTTAGTTATAGATGTTCTGACAATTTTTCTGTGTGCCTTCACTTGGAGACCAGACATCCTTTATCGGCTAAAACAGAGAAAGCAAACCAGGTGTCTAGAGGCCAGATGCTGTTCTCAAATGTGTATATTTGACCTGCAGAGTATTACCATTTTTAAAAAGGAATATGTTGTCAACACTTAAAAATCAGGCATTTTTGCATTATTAAAAAAAAAATCCAGAGTTTAGTTTCTCTCATGGAGGAAAAAGAATCAGACAATCTGGCAACAGTGGCTCTCACTTTCCCATGGTGAGGACTGGCCGGAGCTGAGAGGCTTCGTTCCATTGAGAGGGGGCACAAGCTCCAGGTCCCCTGCAGCCCCCCCAACCCCGCCTCCTCTGCCTGACAGCTGCCCTCTGCGCCCACCACCACCACCTGCCCGCCTGCAGGGAGGGTGTGAGCTCGCACCCCAGAAGCAGACCTTGGAGCTTGAGTCTCTCATTACACATTCCTCTCCTGCCTCAACTTCCCCATCCTCACCCCTCTGCCCATCGAGCTGCTCCTCGGAGCGGAAAAAGAAGGACCACTTCAGCTAGCATCTGGAACGTGAGCAACGTCACGCTGGCTTCTCGGTGTTGCCGTGTCGGACACAGCAGTGCAAGGAAACGATTGCTGAGCTGATTAATGATGGATTTGTCATCAGCGCTGGACCTGCCTGGAAGTCTCAGCTCTGCTTCCATGCAGAAGTTTAACAAAACACGATGTGTTTCATATCTAATGAGAGTACATATTCTCCCCAGGAGAGTGAAATTTCAAGAGAGAAAATTATCCAATAAGGCTCCCTCACACTTATCATCCCAAAGAGACAAGACTCCATTGAGTCCAAAGATAAGATGCGCCAGACCGAGTGCAGAGGGAGAAGACCTCCCTGAAAACCCTGCCTGGCCTGGCATCGGGGCAGGGTGGCCGGGTGGCGGGTGCAGCCTGCAGGGGGACGCCTGTCATCGTGTGAGCCCTGCAGGAAACCGAGCAGCCTCCCAGCTGTCCTAAGCTGAGATTACCCTATCGCATCCTGAATAGACTTCAGAAACAAAACCGGTTTTTGACTTCGCTGCCTTCTGGTTTTCTTCTCCCCTTTTCCTTCTTTCCAGCTGCCTTCTGTGAGGCCAACCCAGGAGGGTGGGGTCTGGGCCCGCCCCCCGACCGCCACCCAAGGCAACCCTGCTCAGCAGCGGCAAACAAACCGACAGTGTTTGTCCTTTGAGTGGGTGCCCTTCTCTAGCATTTACATTTGCATTTTCAGAACTGCTTCTGGAAAAGAAGTCAGGCTAATGAAGAGTTTTTTATGAAGAAGGGATAAAGGTATTTCAATACAAAGAGAAAAACAGCAGAGGAGTAGAATGTGAAAAAAAAAACCCTTAAAATTAGGGAGGTAAATACCAACCCCTACCAGGAAGAAAAAGGCAATAAGAAAGCCGTCCTGTACACCACGATGTGTAAAACAGATGAACAACAAGATTTACTGTACAGCACGGGGAACTATATTCAATATCTTGTAATAACCTATAATAGAAAAGAATCTGAAGTGTGTATATATATATACGTATAACTGAATCACTTTGCTGTGTACCTGAACACAGTATTGTAAATCAATTATACTTCAATTAAAAAAAAAGAAAGCCATTGGGTGTTGAGGCCCTGGCTGACTCATCACAGTCCTGCAAGGGCAGACATCACGACACATATCTTGCAGAAGCGAGGCTCCAACCCCACAGTGGTGGTGCTACTAATGCCACAGTCCAGGGGCCAGAGGCAGCCGGACTCCAGCCAGTCTGCTTCTCTCCATTATGCATTTCTTGAGCTAGGGTTTCAAATCAGCCAGAGGAACCACAGAATCCCGTGTAATGGCCCTCTCTGAGCCATCTAAGCACTGAGGACAGTGTCAACTGGGGCCTCGTTACAGCCATACGTGAATACGCCTGACAGGGGTTATTTGCCCCCGGTTTTTGGAAACCCCGCTGCCCAGATCGATTTCTGTCTCAGGTTTTCACTCGGAACGGATTGTGGCTAAGACATCCAGTGTGTAGGAGGAGTGTCCCGCCACGCACACGAGAAAGAGCCAGACTTACATGAATCCCATGTGCCAAGCACATGACCAGGCAAAGCTGGAGAAACCACCTGTGCCTGCTCTTGGTGTTGGCAAGACATAAATAAACACCTTGATTCTTCCCCCCAGTCAGCTCCAGCCACTGAGTCATGTAGCCTGTGCCATCTCGGCCGGGTGCTCCTGACCTTGAGGGCCCAGCCCTTCCCCACTGTTTGATTCTATTTTCTATGTAGAAAAGAAAATGTGGTAGTTCAGATATCATCATGTAATAACTGAGGATGATCCAAGATGTCTCCAAACCAGCTTGAATCAACCGATCAATCAAGCAATTGTAAAATGTGAAATATTTGATTTTTTTTTTGGTTGTTCCCTTTAAGCTGATTTGTCCTGTGATAAAGGCAATACGTGTACTCAGTGATGACACTTCGGAAAATATTAAAAATACGTTCAAAAAATAGAACAAAAAAGTCGTCCCTGGTCCTACCATCAGTGGACAAGCATAGTTAACATCTTGGTGTTTCAGCTCTTTTGCAGGGTGTGCTTATGCCTACATTTGGGGGATTTTTTTTTTAACAGAATCGAGTTCAATCTCTTCGTATCTTTTGTTTAATTTAAAATTAAGACAAATGCATTTTCTCAAACCATTAAATATGAAATAGCTTCCACTCCTTTATTTTCACTTCTGGGTGTCACGCACAGGCTGGGGTCCCAGGATGAACAGGACAGTGAAATCCCAACCTTTCACCCAGTGCTGAAGGTGGGCATCCAACACTCACAGTGACCAAGCAGATGGTTAAGTCGGGGACCTGAGAACACGAAGAACTGGACACTAAGGGCCCCAGACTCAAGGCAGGTGTCGCACCTGAGCAGCCGCTGCTGCACAGACCCGCCCGCCCCACGTGAGGGTGTCCTTCCCGCGATGTTGTGCGCACTCCACGTATTTACGCACCGACTTGGTCTGAGAACAAATGTAGATTCAAGTGTATTTAGTTACGGGAACTTGCAAGGTAGCTTTAGGATACCGTCATGTAATAACTGAGGATGATCCAAGATGTCTCCAAACTAGCTTGAATCAACCGATCAATCAAGCAATTGTAAAACAACCAGCAGCCCCTCAAAAGTGCCACCTGCCCAGGAGCCCTGGCCAGAGGAGAGGTCCTGGGCTGGGAGTCCTCCCCGGAGGGACAGGCAGCATGAGGCCATAGCAGGACCTCTTCTGTCCACGCCCACCTCCAGCACAGGAGGCCCCTGAGCTGTCCCTCGGGGGGTGCCTTGTGGCCTGGAGGGCACTGTGATAGCTGGCCCACAAGGCAACCAGGAAATGCCCCCCTGGCTGAGTGAGTGCTTTGTGCCCAAGGGGTAGCCCCAATTCAGACACTCCAGTCCCCAAAGACATGGCTTCAGAGAGGTGGGCCTGCGACCGTGGGGCGGGCAGAGTCGGAACCAGGCCCCACACTGAGAACTCAGCCTCCTTCAGAGGGACCCGACCTAATAAGAACAGAGGTAGCCGGCAGCCTCCCTACCCCACCTTGCTGTGCCCCAAAAAGGAAACACCTTAGTCTTAGTAACCCTTAACCCAACAGCCAACTGCAGCAGCACGCCAGAGGCCCTCTATAAAAAGTTGTTCGTGTCAAGCATTTTAAGTGAAGCTGGGATTTTTTTTTTGTAATTTATTTTTTATTTCAATTGCACAGGACAGAGCATGGGCCTGGACATGGAATGTGTGCTTCACATTTTGCATGAGTGACTCTGCCCTGTGAGTCATCTGCTCTGTAAACTGGAGGACTTTGGCCACCTGCACACAAGCTTAGACACCAGCCCCAGCCTCCATCGCCCACTGCTGAGTCTGCTGATTCAAATGCTGACTTCACCCAGAAACACCCTGGCAGACAGACTCAGAAATAACGCTTTATCTGGGCGCCCCGTGGTCAGACAAGATGACACAAAATTAACCATCACATCATCCCTGGGCAATGGAAAGCTGCCCAGCTGTTAAAAGAAATTATTTCGATTTTAGCACATTGATGCAGGAAGATGTCCGTGAAACATTAAGTTAAAAAAAGAAATGTAGCCATAGAAAAATATGTATATTAGGGTTCCTTTCGGGTTCAGTGTGTGTGTGTGAATAGAAAAATATTTGTTCATGTTTGTGTGTGAATAGAAAAATATTTGGAATGACAGCCAACTAATTATTAACCGTGGTTACAGCCAGAGCAGGGTTTAGGGTGGTTTTTACTTTCTCAATTAAGCTAATAATTGATTACTTTTATTACTAGCATGTATTATTTGAAAGTGAAACTTAAAAGTTATCCATTGTTTGAAAAATAAACATCAGTGTTTGGGTTCACTTAGTGCTGTGGACTCAGATATTTGTCATAAGCAGCGAGGTATCTTTACTTCAAAAAAAAAAAGACTATTCATAGTAATTACAGCCCTGGGCGAAACCCCAGGCGACCCCCTGGCACCTGTGGGCTGGGAAGCGGACAGCAGAGTGCACACTGCCACTCTCCTCCAAGAGCAGAAGGGCGGCGGCGCCGAGCATCCACGGACGGCCCAGCGGAGGAGCAGAACTCGGCCTGCTCAGTGGCGAAAGTGAACAAGCTAGATCGCGCGCCTAGAAAGACACACATACACACACGTGAATTTTTTTTAAATCTCCATCTACGAAGATTTCCTGCCAAAGAAGTTGACCCTGCCTCTGGTCCAGCCTGTAGAAGGCAATCCATTGGTTGGGGAAACGACAATGGGGGATCAGGTTTGCAACGGGCTGCACGTTTGTGTCCCCCTAGAATTCACGTGTTGAAAGCCTCCTGCCCAAGGGGATGGTATGAGGAGGTGGGGACCGTGGGGTGGTTCGGTCAAGAGGGCAGAGCCCTCATGAGTGGGATGAGCACCCTTATAAAAGAGGCTCTTCCACCACGTGAGGACACGAGAGGCCTGCAGCCCGGAAGAGGGCCCTTACCTGGCCACGCTAGGACTCTGATCGCAGGCTTCCAGGCTCCAGAACTGTAAAGGACACATTTCTGCTGTGTATAAGCCGTCCAGTCTGTGATGTTTGGTTACAGCAGCCTGAATGGACCAAGACGGGCTTCTCTGATGTCCCAAGAAAGCCAAAGGAACCCCAGAATGGGAACTGTTCTCCAGGCAAGTGACCTGGTTTCCTCATGCTGGTGGCATAAAAATAAAATGCAAAAGGGATGCCCACACTTAGGGCTGGGATCCTGACTCAGATCAGCTCTAGAACATGTTTGAGACAATAGGGGAAATCTGATTCTGGAGCGGGTGTTGGATGATAAGGAATTATTGCTAAATTTGCTACATTGAATAGTAGCTTTGCAGTTACGTTTCTCCAAAGTTCACGCATTTTAGGACTGTATGCAGACAGCAGTCAGGATGAAATGACACGGTGCCTGGGATGGGGTTTAAAATGAGTCGGCAAAGAGGAAGGAAGGGAAAATAAGCAAATGTGGTGAAATGGGACCAACCACAAATGCTGAGTGACAGGTAGAGGGGTTCACTATAAACCTCTACTCCTTTTGCTGGGTATGGGAATTGTACGCAAAAGTATAAGAAACGGGCTGGAAGGAATCACATGGGTCCTGAGGACGGCAGTTTCTTGGGGCAGGGTGGGGCCTGGGGCAGTGGGTAAGAACCACTGGGACTCCCACCTACCATCAAAACAACCCCCGTGGCAAGAATGAGGAGACAGTTTTAACCACCCCATCTGAATGATGTGATCACAGGGGTTTGTATGTTCTCTGCACTTCTGTATATTTTTTTAAATTTTTCAAAATAAAAGTGGTTTTAAAATATAAGCCAAAGGAAGATAAAACAAAAGCATGTGGAACTCATGGAAAGAGAGATTCCTTAGAGACCTGAGAATCAGAAAGAGGTTAATTGGGGAAGTTACGTAAACTGTGTATTTTGGCCTCTTCATCTGTAAGATGAAAACAACAGAAGTTTCTAACTCAGGGGAAAAAAAAAATCAAGCTGAGGACCAGGGCTCAGCCCAGCTTGCGGAACCAGGTGCAAGGACGTCTCAGGAGCTGGGCCCCTGGCCTTGCAGGTGTCTTGGGCTGCATCAACTGCCGGAGCATCACGGGTCCCGGGAGCACACTGTGGGCATCGAATGCCACCCAGAAATGTGATTCACATACGGGTAGGACCAACCCAGAGGAGCCCAGACGGTTGGCCACCCTGTATGGACATGAACGGAGGGGCCCAGAGAGGGTCGGGCATCCGGGGCTGGGGGGCTGGGGACTTTCCTCTTTAGGAACAGCACCATCTCCTATAGCACTATCGATTATTGGTCGGTATTTAAAAGCGCCATACATTTAGCCTGTAAGTAACTATCAGGTCCCTACTGCCTGCAGGCACTCAGGTACCACACGAGAGTGGCTGGTGTCAGGGTACGGGGGCTGGGCACCGTCCCGGCTGGCCAAACCCATAATAGGAAGCCCCCTTGCGTGCTCAGCCATCCTCACCCCTCCCGTGGTGTCAGCAATGGGGCATCACCATGTCTGTTCCTTCTCCTCAAGCACTTGGACCTGTGCTTGCCACGTGGAGGCCCCCAACCACCATTACAGGTGTGTCCTCCAAGGTCCTTGTCCGTTCCCTCCTTCCGTCCTTGGGAACTGCCCCAAATGTCCTTTTGAACAAGGGCTGCCTTCCCTGGGGGTCTCGGGTGGGTTCCACATAGCCTTGTCCCAACGCTCATCTCCCCAGGGAAGATCTGGGGTCATGCCCCTCCCGCAGTTTCAACAGCAAGAACATCCTCAGAGAGATGACAAACACATCCAGGAGGTTCCGAGGAAGGAACAAGGCAGAAACATTGCTCTAAAGAAACAGAGGGAGAAGGTGGGAGATGACGTGTGGTCAAGGACGCCCAAAATAAAACTGGTGAGAAAGCGAATTCTACCTGGGGTCCTGTGAGATGCTGGCCCCTTACTTGGTGCTTTGATGCTTTCCGTACTTTGAAAAGTGGGTATGTGTTACTTCTATCATCAGAAAAATCTAAGTCTTCAGAAAAATATAAGTCTAAAGGAATTTTTTAAGACATCATTTCAAAGTTAGCACAGTAATTTTTGCAGCCATAAGATTTCACCTATTTTTCATTCAACACCTCTTGACATAGAATCAGGGACTTGAACGCTGATAACCCACACAGAATCAGGTGCTCGCAAAATTGCGTTTGGGGGATGAGTACCATCCTGTGCAGCAAATGAAGCCAAGCCAGTTCAAGGTTACGGAAGTATTTCCCACCACGTGGGGCATCCCGTGACGGAGCCCTAGCCATTTGGGAAGAAAGGTTCAGCTGCACAGAGTAATCACAGCTAGAATAACCTGGCTGCTTTACCAACGACCATCTTTTCCGATTTAAATCAGCACATGCAAATGTGACAGTGCCATCCTGCCCACACCTCAGCCCTAGAGGACGGGCTTCAAGAAAATCTACAAAGCTGGTTCTGCTTTGAAATGGAGAAAAACACAAGTTTTGACTTTGGTCTTGGTGGGGGGGCTTAACTGCAGGCCCCGCACTGCCCTCCTGCCCCCCTCTGGGACTAGTCCTTTGCCGGCCTTCCCCGAAGCAGTCACGGCTCCTCTGAGAGTGCCTGAGCCTGTGGCTCTGTGTCTTCCTGTTCCCTGATGGTGCTGAGGGCGGGGTGGGAGTGGGTGGGTGCGCGGGGCGTGGGTAGGTGAGCACCAGAAGGAGGGAGCAGGCTGCAGGGTGAAGGGACCAGGAGGCGGTTGCCCTGCAAAACGCAGCGATTTTTTTTTGAGGTATTTGATAAACCAAAAACAGGGTGATTAATTTGCACTAACATGAGCTGATTTGTGAAATGCAAAACAGTCATGCATTATTCATGCCAGATAAGTAATTCGCCGACTGGTTCTCTCCGATCAGGCATCCTGCACACAGGGACCGGCAGGCAGCAGCCCCCTGGCACTCATCACTCACAGAAAACGCAGGGGCAGAAGGGCGATGCCAGGCCCTGTCTGCCAGGCTCCGAAGCTGTCACCTTCTCACAGCGTTAAATACAGCCGCAGAATGCAAACATTAAGGTAAGGAGAAATAACGTAAACTTAATTCCAACTTAATTACAAATTGAAAAGAAACTGGCGGTTGTCTTGCATTTACTGTTAGATCCTGTGGCCTCTAACAGCTCCTGGTACAAGCTCTCTGCTCAGTAGATACTTGTTGAATAAATGAACCGATGAATGAAATTACCAAAATAGCTGATGCCTTATAAACATATACACTATATTCAGTTTAAAATAGTCAGCACTATTCGGTTCAAAAGAAAAGTGGCCACAGTTAACTGAACATTAGGATAAAAAAAAAAAGAACAGAGGCTTGCATCATCATTTTAAAAATCACAGCTATGAGTGGAAATGAGTACTTTCATGTGCATTGGTGATGCTGCAGTGCCAGCAAGGGGCGTGTCCTCCATCCAGGTGAGATGGGGTGGAAACGCTGGTCACATCTGTGGCACCACAGTCTGCACCTAGGCCTGAACGTTCCAGATGAGCAGGTGAAAAGAATTAAGCTCTTATTAAAAAAAAAAACAAACCCGGAAGCACATGCTCTGTCATAGATGGAACGAGTCACGTTAGGTCACATCAGGGATAAAAGCGATGCTGGCATTTTCTAAGTGGCCCAATGGGACACCATCTGGAAGCTATAGAGGACAGCAGGTGATGCAGAGCATCCTTCAGTCCCACCAGGCTACAGGAGTGTCCCCCTTCCCTTCTATCCCCAATGAACTCTGAAGCATTGCAGTTAGCTAAACTTAACTTCCAATCCAGAAGAATTTTGGGTTGTTTATAATCCTACCGCCCACTGAGGAGACAGCCTTGTCCCCTGGGCTGCCACGCATTCCACTGAGCACCGAGCAGGGCGGGGATGTGTGCTGGGAATCGGAGCTGGGGCAGAACTGAGTCCCTCCTGACAATGAGGGATGAAGACTTGGCAGCTGCGTTGGGGATGGTGTCAGAGGGGGACACTAGCACTGTGGCTGATAAACCTCCAGGCTCAGAGACTTGCCCTCCCGAAGGTTCTTTCTTGTTCACAGGCAGCCCAACATGAGTGGTCAGCAGGCAGCCCTCCACATGGCAATTCAGGATCCAGGATCCTTCCAGTTCATTGTGGCTTCTACCTGAGACAGGCTGGGGCCTGGAACCTGGGACCTCAGACCCTTTGATGCAGTGCTTATACCTGGACAAACGTCTCCTCCAGCAACAAAATACAAAGAAACTATAAAGGACTAAAAATAACTGCACCCACGCGCAGCTGGGGCAAATTATGCACAAGATTCAAAAAGACCGAAAACCCAACTGCCACTTTTGAGGGAGCTGGAAAGACACTAAAATCTGTACCTGGTCTTAGGTGGAGAAAAATGCAAGAACCAGAGCCAGGCTCATTGCTCAGACATCACATGAACAGGCGATCCCCGCTTCAGCATAGCCCGGTGCTACGCATGCAAAATTTTAATTGTAATGCGCAGTAGTGCTCTTGAAATTATATCCACATTTTACTCATATGGCTATTGACATGTAAGCTGTAAAGAAGGTATATTGTGTTGAATAGGGTCTCCCCCAAAATGCATGCCCATCTGGAACCTTAGAATATGTCCTGATTTGGAAATAGGTACAGTTAGTTAAGATGAGGTCATGGCTGGATTAGGGTGAGCCCTAAATCCAATACGATCAATGTCCTTTTATAAGAAAAGGAGAGACACACGGACACAGAGTGAAGAGTATCATGTGGTTTTCAGTTCTGCTGAAAAACCTGAACTTGGAATTAAACAATAAAGAACATGGACTCTCCCAAATATCAGCCACCTGCGCCCCCATTAGAACACAATCATCATGGCAATTATGAAATTGTAATAATAAATGATGCTGGGCTATTTGGAAACTGTGCTGAGCCTGTGGCGTTTGCAAGATCACCCATGAAAGGTTCCCTCGCTGAGCTCTTTTTGGAGTCTTTACAGTCTGATACCAACCTGGTCAGAGTTCCCTCGTGACTGCAGCTGGGGGCCCACAGGGGTGAGATGCGCCTCCCAGGAGTCTTTCTTGGGACGGCTCGTGCAGAATGCTGCCCCAGCATGTCCAAGCACCTGTGATAGACTGAGTGTGTCCCCCCTCAAAATTCAGATGTTGAAGAACCACCTCCAATGTGATGGTTTTTGGAGGTGGGGTCTTTGGGCGATGATTAAGGCATCTCAGATGAAGTCACGAGAGCGGTACCCTCACGATGATCCCTTCCAAGAAGAGACAGGAGAGCTCTGTCTCTCTGCCTCCCTCCCCCTCAGCCCCTCCTGTCCCCTCTTCTCCTCTTCCTCCCTTCTTCTCTCCCTCCTCTTCTCCTCTTGTCTATTTGTCTCTCTCTCTCTCCCATTCCCATTCTCTCTCTCTCTCTCTCTCCCCCTCCCCGTGAATCCTCCCCTCCCAAGGCAAGGCTACACGAGGACAGAACAGGAAGGCAGCTGCCTGCAAGCCAGGAAGAGCGTCCTCACCGGGAACGGCATCTGCTGGCACCTTGATCTTAGACTTTTCAGTCTCCAGAACCATGAAAAATAAATGTTTGTTGTTTAAGCCACCCGTCTCTGGTATTTTGTCATGGCAGCCCTGACTGACTAAGAAAGCAACTGAGATCTCTTTTAGAAACTTGAGTAACATTGAACCAGAAAAAGTCAACAGGCGCCATATGGCAGCATTCTGACCCGGCTTCAGCACCCCCGCCTCCGCTCCCCACCCCTACCTCCCTCTGTGAGCATAAGTGGTCACCAGGTATTTTCAGACCGTATTTTCCCTACTGGACTGAACAGAAAGACATAAATACCATACTTAGAACACCACGAGTGTCTTTACCAGGCACAATCTTTTTAAGGAAATAATAGATCCTCCCTTTATATATGATCTTAAGTTTTTTCCTACAAGACAAGAAGAAGAAACCAAACTTTACATACAAAATTATGCCTTTCAGATTCAAAGCACTTGATCTGTGACAATTCGGACCCAGAAGCTTCTTATAAGAAGATGAGCACGGCTTTCCCACGTGCACACGGCTACACCGCCATGAAGCTCTCACAGTCACGAAGATCACCTCTTATGGCTGTGTTAGTTTCCTATTTCAGATCATTCAGCGTATCAAATGATCCCAACCCTAACAGCTTAAAAAACACTCGCTTGTCAGCTTACAGCACACTGGGTGAGAAGTCCACGCCTGACCTGGCTGGGTTCTCCGCCCAGGGTCTGACTTCAGGTGGGTGTGCTCTTTCCTGCAGGTTCTGGGGGAGACTCAGCCTGCAGGTTCTTTCAGGTGGATGACTGGGTTGTAGGACTGACGTCCCTGTTCTGTTGCGGGCTGTGAGTCAGGGCTGACTTTCAGCTCCAAGAGGCCACCTGCCTTCCCTGCCACACAGCCCCCTCCACCTTCTAAGCCAGCAGAGGACACCTCCTTCTCATCAAGTCCCCCTCACACTTCAAATCTGGCCTAATCAGGGCTCACCTGATTAGGCCAGGCTCACTCAGCGTAATCTCTTTTCACCGAAGTCAACTGACTTGGGCCCTTAATTACATCTGCAAAATCCCTTTACAGCAGCACCAAGATTATTGTTTGATTAATAACTGGGAGGTGTGTGTGCACTGGGGCAGGGATTTTGGGAGCCATCCTAGGATTCCACCTACCACAGCGTCTTGGCTCTGGTTCATCGGCCTCATTAACTTCTTTATTCAAAAAGAGCAGGGAAAGTTCTCTTACTTCTAATTATTTCAATATGCCAGAAAATGAAACTTATTTTGGAGCTCACAAACTATTCTGTGGCCAAATTGGCAATATTTCAGAGACCAAACTAAAATCTAGCCTCCTCTGAAACCTGTTTCCACGGGCCTAGCAGTAAAGTCTCTCCCAGCTATTACCATCATCAGAACACCCCAGGGACCACGAGCCACCCAGTGGCGCTCCAGGGACAACTGCGGCCTGCACAGGTCGGCCTGGCCACCTTCTCACCAGCACTCACTGCTCTCGGAAGGAGCTCTGCTGTCTAAACCCTCACTCCTCACAGTAGGTGTGGTCCTGACCAGCAGCATCAGGACCTCCCGAGAGCCTGGAGGAAATGCAGAATCTCAGGCCCCATACCAGATCTGCTGAACCACAGAATCTGCCTTTCAACAAGATTCCAGAGAATTTATGTGCACCTTAGAGGCTGAGGAGCCCTGTTCTAAACCACTCACCCAAGGACCAGAAATAACTCGTTCTGCGCTGAAGACATGATGGAGGCTGAGCACGCCACCCCTCCCCGCCCAAGTCTGCGCTGGCCCTGCACCAGCCAAACACTGATAATGGCTTAGATCCACGCTGAATGTGGCCATGAGAGAGGATTCTCCTGATTCAGACCATGATTCCCTAAAATCTTTCCCGTCTCTCTGACCTTAGATGCCCAATTCTCTGGGTTTGGCTTTCCCTACCAGATACCCCCCAGTTACCTACAGCTGGGAGGGCCCTGAATTTTCAACCGTAGCCCCAACCTGAAGTGCTCACTGGGGTCACTCAGGGACCCCCACGGGTAGAAGAACCTCCACTTTCAGTGCTGCCCACCTCTGGGAGGAAAAGAGAGGAAAGAGAGCTCTGGAGGGTCTCACACCAGCACTTGAGTGAACAGAGTCATTTTGGCCCAATTGTCCAGCACTGGTCACGTGCCCCACCGGGCCCCAGGGCAGGAAGTGCCAGCCGGCCACACCCAGATGTGGAGGGCTCCACTATTCAGTCACTCAGGACGTGCCAGCCAAGGCTGGAAAAAGCTGGCGGAGAGGATGCAGGTGGCCCAAAGGCCCTCTAAAGACCCCTTTGGCCACCCCACTTCTCAGAGCATTCAGAGAGGACAGGATGTGATTCAAGGAGCCCAGGGGGCCTCCTCTAACAGCAGATTTTCTGACAGATGACGAGCGTGCAGGGGGTCACACGGCCTGAGCTGGCATCCCTCTTGGTCCAAACTTCTCTACCTGCCCTGGAACAGAGTCAGGAACAAGAGCGGCCTTGCCCCATGTGAAGTGCCCAGCGCAGCCCCAGGCATGGGGCACGTGGAAGCTGCTCACTCGGCAGCACAGCCCAGGGCGCACCGATGCTCGGAGAAGCGCTGAGTCACATTCAGGTGTTCTTCCTGTAAGGAACCAGCTTTCCGCTCCCTACCTTTTCCCTTGGCCCCATCACCAGGCCAGGTACAGAAGCGGGAGCTCTGGACTTTTATTATGTAAACAAACTTCCTGACGGGAAGGGCCAGCTCCCAGAGAGGTCTGGATTCTTAAGTGGGATGGAGAGAGACGGTGCTGTCTCCAGCTTTGCCTCCAGTCCCTGCTGGGGGCACCAGGGATGGGTGGATGTCCCAGCCTCACCGAGGACAGGGTCCCCCAACACACTCAGATCCCACCTGTGCACGAAGGTGCCTCAGAGTCCCCAGAACCCGGCCCCACAAAGAGCATAAGCACTTCCTCAGGCTGGGGAGCGGACTGACAACAGAGGGTCCCCCAAGGATGCTGAAGACAGAATTTCACCCTTATCTGCATGGTGACTGGGGCTGGTGCAGCATATGATTTTTCTCACACCCATATTTAGAAACTGGCAACACTTACATGAGTTTTGGCCCTACGAGCAGCTGGCTTTCTAAAGAAGCAATTGGTTTTACAAGGTATTTTTGTTGATTGTTGTTTTGGAATGGGACAGTCATTTTCTCACTTCGAGCAATACACGAAGAAAAACATCACCTGTCCAGGAAAACCGTTGTAGCAGGTTGTGTTTCAAAGGGGCTAATTTTGGATGGGCCTCAGAAGTTTCTAGATTTCTAAAACAGGCATGTGTTCTCAGGGGGGAAGAGAGAAGCACCCCTTTGCCAAACAGAGGTGGCTGGGGTGTCTGCAGCTCACCCTAGTGTGCTTTTCAGAATGTCTCAATTCACGCTCGTAGGTTTCATCCAGGGAGGCAAGGCCTCCTCCGGGACATTTAGGAAGTCGGGGGTGGGGGGCCTTTTCTGTTGTCGCCATGATGTGGGAGGGACAGCAGTAGCATTTGTCAGATGAAATCAGGAATGCCAGAAGAGTCCCTCGCGACAAAGAATTATGCCACATGGCGCGTGATTTTCAAACATCATTCCTGACATCTGTGTAGGTGAAAATCCATTCATTATTGTCTGAGCCTGGACCAAACGCCATTCTACATGTAAACATCGTGTTGTGTTGTTTTTCTAACATAGTTTAAAAAAACAGTGATTTGGGCCGGGGGGTAGTCGGGGTGGGTGGTGGAGGAAAGCTCAGTGGTAGAGTGCGTGCTCAGCCTGCGTGAGGTCCTGGGTTCAACCCTCAGTATCTCCACTAACAACAAATTAATTACTTAATTTAAATTAAATTAAATACACTGACTCTCCCAGGAACGCCACCACTGCGCACATCAAGAGAAGTCTGTCCAGTACTTTGGAATTTTTCCAAGAGCCATTCCCCAGTCTGGACAATCAGGGCACAACAAATACCATTGCTTTCCAGGTGTCTCCACTGCTGGCACCCGCCCTGTTCTGGTCTGTAGCTGTTGCACTTGTGGGAACTCTGTGTTTAGAGTAGGCCAGGGTACAGATGTCATTCAGAGAATCCCCTCATACAGCAGGGCACACTGGCGACTGTGAGGGACAGGCAAGGAAAAAAGGCTGAAATATTTACCTTAGGTCCCCCAGCGTTTAAACTTATACCACAGCCACAAAGCATAATTGTGTCCAAGAAAGAAAAAGAAAGTCCATGTATTAAAAGTTCCCTTTTGGGACAGGACGGGTCAATAATTAGAAATCAGATCCTATGGTCTCCAAATCTCTTCCAAGATTCTGTCTTCTGCACCGAGAAAGAAGACACAGGTGCCCAGGAGACCTCCCTGGGCCGACACTTCTTTGCAATTTATAGACTTGCTGTTCTCAGCAAATTCTTTTCCTGGTTAAGGTCAAACACCACATCCCCAGCCTGATGGGAGAGCCTGGATTTTGTAGCAACTGGTGCCCTGGTTCTGCCTTCACCTGCTAGAGACGAGCCCTGTCACCTAGCACAGGGACCAATGAGCCCAGATTTAGGTCCTAGCTCCCCTCTTTCTAGCCAGGTGACCCTGGGCTGAGCCCTAACCCTAAGCCCTTTTTCCTAAGGGAGGACAGGAGTATCTACTCCACAGATTCATGGTAGGGGCTGCACGGGGACAAGCAATGGTCCCAGGGCAGTGTTGGGAGGGAGAGGGCTCTCCCTTGCAATGATGGCCCTCCCACTGCTGCCACTTCTAGATCCCACTGTGCTGTAGCGGGTTTGGTGCAACTTTGGGCTCAAGTGAAAGGTGAATCCCTTCCTTCACTTTCCATCACAATTGGCATCTCATCTTGGGTCCCTGGTCCAACTTGGAGGCATCCAAACAACCCACCAGGGTGCCACCGGAAACTCTGGCAAGCTTGTCACCCTGGCAGTCTCACAGAGGTACCATTCTTCCCCAGATTCCTGTAGCCCCTGCCACCTCAAGGTTCTCCCACCATGACACTGAGATCTGAAAGGTCAGAGCTGAGGCTCATAATCTTCTGTCTTCCTAGAGCCATGCACACAGTAAGTGCTTAATAAGTGCTCACTGGCTGGATGGATAGACGGATGGAAGGATGGATGGTTGGCTGGATGGATCGATGGTTGGCAGGATGGATAGGCAGATACGATAGCAAACACAGCCCAGATGAAAAGTCCCACATTAGATGACCACGGTTTCAAAGTGACCCTCTCTCCTCCTCAGGGGAGAGAGGAGCTCTCCCCTCCTGTGTGAGGACCCCTCTCCCAGGCCCTCTGTAGCAGCAGATACAGGAGAAATTGGTGGTAGTTTGGGTTCATCACAACATCTCAAATCATTTTTCAGACTCTTGGCCCAGCCCCTTAGACCTTTCGCCAAGCACGTCTCTCTCTGGTTTTTAAACCCTGGGGAAATGTTATCTGAATGTTTCCAATTCGTTTATGCTCAGCTCATCAAAATGCCATTTTATAAGAGCTGTTTGAACTCCAAAAGGTCTGGGAAGCTTTCCCCTTGCATCATTATATGTGAAAGGCAGCCTGGGTCCTCCTAAGCAGACGGAGTGCCCCACTGTGCTGCGGGCAGTGCTCCCCCCTCCCCACCCCAGGGACAACCTGGGCAGGCTTAGTGGGGGACAAATCCCAGGCCACTTCAGGGCAGGAGGTCAGGCTGGGCACCGTCCAGGCCACCTCACCTCCACAAACAAGAAAGAACTCTTAGATTCAGTTAGGAGATTTGAGTCCGCAAATGCAAACATTTTCAGAAAAAAACCTTTCTGAGCAAACACTCCTTTAAAGGCAAATGAAGAGTCTCCAAAATTCTCTAGACTGGTGCTGAAAGCAGGAGGGAGCTACCCCAAGATATCGAGGCCAACAGAGTCTCAGCTTCCTCCACCATCTCTTCCTCACCGGGAGACACGGTCTACAAGGGCTTGTGTCCTTCAGGGCCCAGAGCCCTGCTACATTCAGGACACCATTCCAGAGAGGCCAAGAAGTGCCTGATCTGCCCTCCTCACACCCTCCAGCTCACTCCACAGTACAGCCTGGAGACAAAAGAGAGCAAATGGACAAGATCTGCCGGAACACCCCTTCTCCATCCCTTGGGCTGTTCCTACCACATATTCACTCCTCCCATCAGCAACTCTCCCAGTGTAAGGATGGAAGTAGCTTCCTCACTCTCCTCCACCAAGTTTTCCACTTCCACCTCCATAACCAAGTTCAAATCTCTCCCCCTGAGGGATAGGGGCTGCACCAGAAATCAGAAAAAGCAGAAATCGCTAAAATTGAAAATAGAAAATCAATAGAGAAAACTAAGGAAGCAAAAAATTGGTTCTTTGAAAAGATGAATAAAATTGACAAACCTCTAGCAAGACTAGCAAAAAAAGAGACAGAAGACACAAATTACCAATATCATAAATGAAGTGGGATAACACGAGAGCTATCACGCCGATAATAAGAAAGTATTACGAGGAACATGACGTGCGTAAATCTGACAACTTAGATGAAATGAACAAACTCCTTGAAAATTACCAACTGCCACAATTTACCCGAGATAAAAGAGATACTATGAATAGCCCTATAGGTAATAAATAAATTTGGCTCATAATTTTAAACTTCCTAAAAAGAGATCTCCAGGCCTAGATGATTTTCACTGAATTTTTTTTTAATTTTAACACAAATTTTACATAATTTCTTCCCAATTTATTTTAGGGACCTAGTATTACTTGATATCAAACCAGACAAGGTAGTACAAAAAGGAAAACTACAGACAAATGCATCTCATGAATATGATGCTAAAATCCTCAACAAAATATTAATAAATAAAATTTAGCCATATATAAAAAGAACACCACATGACAAATGCGGTTTATTTCAGAGATGCAAGATTGGTTCAATACCTGAAAACCAATCAATGTAGTTCACCATCAATAAGCAAAAGGAGACAAATCACGTGATCATATCAATTAATGCAGAAAAGACATTTGACAAAATTCATTACCTGTTCACAACAAAAAATTCTTTCAGAAAACTAGAAATAGAGATGAGTTTCCTCAACTTGACGAGTAACATCTAGCAAAAGTTACAGCTAGCATGAGAATTAATGATGAAAGACTGAGAGCTTTCCATCTAAGATCAAGAATAAGGTAAGGATGGCTGGTCTCACCACTATACTGGAAGTTCTAGCTAAGGCAATAAGGCAAGAAAAGTAAATAAAAGGTTTACAGATCACAAAGTTAAGAAAGTAAAGTGTTGCTCTTTGCAAATGACATGATGAGCTCCATAGAAAACTCTGGAATCTATCAAGGGAAAAACAAAAAACTCCTAGAATGAATAAGGGAGTTCATCAAAGTCTCAAGGTAACAGAGCAGCATACAAAAATTAGTTATACTTCTATATCTTAGCATGAATACATGGAAACAAAATTAAACATACAATTTACAATCTCTTGAAAAAATGAAATACTTAGGTGTAAATATAACAAAATATGTACAGGACTTGTATGCT
This sequence comes from Vicugna pacos, assembly GCF_048564905.1. Classification (NCBI taxonomy): domain Eukaryota; kingdom Metazoa; phylum Chordata; class Mammalia; order Artiodactyla; family Camelidae; genus Vicugna; species Vicugna pacos. The sequence goes on from NC_133014.1 coordinate 10,437,791, forward strand.
AAGATCTAAAAACTGCTGATGAAAGAAATAAATAGAACCTGAACAAATAGAGAGACACGCTATATATGATTGTAATACTCAACATAGTAAAGATGTCAACTGTCCCCAAATTGATGTACAGATTTAATGTAATTCCTATCAAAATCTCACCAAAATATTTGTAAATATAAGCAAGATTACTCCTAAATTTGTATGAAGAGACAAAGGAATTAGAACAGCTGAAACAATTTTTTAAAAAAGAAGAATAAAATGGGACTCACTCAACTCAATTTTAAAACTTATTATATAAATAGAGTAATCAAGACTACACAGTATTGGCAGAGGAATAGACACAAAGACCAATGAACAGAACAGAAAACCAAAATATGGCCCCACAGAAGAGCAGCCAGCTGGTTTTTGACAAATGTGTAAAAGCAGTGCTATGGACAAGGGTTAGTCTTTTCAACATATGGTGCTGGAGTGATTGGATATCCAAAGGCAAAAAGAAAGAAAGAAAGAAAAAAGAACCTCAGTCACATCTCAAATTCTTCTACAAAATGAACTGTAAACAGATGATATATTTAAATGTAAAGTACAGACTATAAAACATCTGGAAGAATACACAGGGAAAATCTTCAGCATCTAGGTCTTGATAAAGAGTTGTTCAATTTGGCACCAAAAGCATAATCCATTAAAAAATAGTAACTGATAAACTGGACTTCATCAAAATTAAAAAACTTTTGCTCTTTGAAAGATCTTGTTAAGAGGATGAAAAGACAAGCTACAGACTGTGTGTTAGTTCTCTATTGCTTCCATAACAAATTAAGTAGCTTAAAACAACACCCATTCATTATCTTACAGCTCTGTAGGTCAGAAGTCTGGTAGGCTCGGCTGGTTTCTGTGTTCTAGATCTCCCTCAGCAGGAGGGTTGTGTTCCTTTGTAGAGGCTCTGGTGATTAATCTTCCAGACTCATTCTGGTTGTTGAGAGGGTCCAGTTTCATGCATTTGTAGGACTAATGTTGCCATTTCCTTGCTGGCTGTTGGCCTGGGGTCATTCTTAGCTTCTAGACATCTGCATTCCTTGGCTAGCAATCCCCTTCCTCCACCTTCAAAGCCAGCAATGGTGGGTTGCAAATCATTCTGACCTCATCCCCCCTCCCGCACCCACCCCCCTTCTTCTCCTCTTCCTCCTTCTCTCTCTCCCCCACCCCTACTTGCTTCCTCTTCTACTTTTAAGGTCACCTTATGATTAACTTGAGCCAGATATTAACAATAATTTCCCTATTTCAAAATCACTCATTTAGTAACCTTAATTGCATCTGAAAAGTCCCTTCACAGCAGTGCCTAGATTAATGTTTGATTGAATAATCAAGGAACAGGAATCTTGGGGGGCTATCTTTGAGATTCTGCCTACCAAAGACTTGGAGAAATTATGTGCAAAGCCATATATCTGACCAAGGACTCAAACCCAGAAAATGGGCAAAGAGAGCCAAAGCATGTCACTGAAGAGGGTTCACAAATGGTAAATAAGCACAAAAAAGATATTCAGCAACACTAGCCATTAGAGAAACGCAAATTAAGACCACGATGAGATATCACTACACTCCTATCAGAATTGCTAAAATGAAAATAGTGACAATACCAAATGCTGGTGAGGATTTGAAGAAACTGGATCTTTCACACATTGTTGGTGGGAACATGAGTTCTGGTTATGAGGAGAAGCCGCATCGTACACTGGACGCTGATTCAGAGCACACACAGCTTGCTGGAGAACTGTTCCCCAGCCCTGCAAAACATTGCCACCTAGCTGGCACTGTAGCTGAATCTTCAAAAGACCATTCCACAGTTCTGTCAAGCTACCTGCTTTAGGATGGTGGGGAACAAGGTAAGACCAGTGGGTTCCATAACCGTGGGCCCACTGTTGCACTTCATTGCTGGGAAGTGAGTTTCTTGATCAGAAGCAATGCTGTCAGGAATACCACCACAGCAGATAAGGCATTCTGTAAACCCACAGATGGTAGTTTTGGCAGAAGCATTATGTGTAGGAAAGGCAAGTCCAAATCCAGAGTAAGTGTCTATTCCAACAAGGACAGAACGCTGCCCCTTCCATGATGGAAGTGGCCCAATGTAATCAACCTGCCACCAGGTAGCTGGATGATCACCCTGGGAAAGGATGCAGTATTGGGGTCTCAATGTTGGTGTCAGCTGATGGCAGATTGGACACTCAGCAGTGGCTATAACTAGATCATCTTTGGCGAGTGGCAGTCCATGTTGCTGGGCCCATGCGTAACCTCCATCCCCACCACCATGGCCACTATGTCCATGAGCCCACTGGTGATGACAGGGGTGGCTGGGAAAGAGGCTGGCTGGTATTAACAGAATAGCTCATCCCATCCACTGGACTGTTGAAATCCTCCTCTGCTGAGGTCACCTTTTAGTGAGCACTCACATGAGACACAAGTATCTTCGTGTTTTTTTGCCCATTCAGAGAGGTCTATTCACATATCTCCTCCTCAGACTTCTGTCACCACTTGCCAACTGTGTTCCTTCCAAGTCCCTGACCATCTAGCCAAACCACTGGCCACAGCCCATGAACGGATGTACATTTGCAGGCCTGGCCATTTTTCCTTCCTAGAAAAAATGAATGACCAGGTGCACTGCCCGAAGTTCTGAGCCCTGGGAGGGTTTCTCTTCACTATCATCCTTCCAGAATGGATTTCCTGGGCTTGATATTGTGCTGTAATTACGTACGCTGTAACTGGTGGGGTTAACTGATGGAGGGGTCTCTCTGCACTGTCTTTGCAACTTCCTATGAATCTCTAATGATTTCAGGATAAATTTTTTTAAAAAGGAACAAAAGGATTCATAGCAGAGTCAATATGCACATTTTCAACAAAAATATGTATTCCTCTGAAATAATACAAGCCTTTTCTTATCTTTTTCCTTTTTTTTAAAATAAGGATGTCCAAAAGGTCTCCCTCAGAAGGACTTTAGACAAGCACCAGGGACAGCAGCGACACTTGTTAATAACTGCGGGAGAAGGCGGGAGAGGAAGCGTTAGGAGGCCCTCAGCCTGAACACCAAGAAGCCACTGAGGTGACAAACCCCGGTCATCAGGTCCCTGAAGGAGAGCCCGAACCCCACACTCCGCTCCCGACTCTCTCCGGAAGTGATCCTGGGTTTGCACGGCTGCCGCAGTGGGCCAAAGGCCCATCAAAAGAGGTCACTTGGAACCAGAATGTGTTCTTTCCCATCTCCTCACCTTTCTAGGACAATCTCCTTTCTTTCTATTTCTATCTAAACCAACAGCTATAAATAAATCAATGCCACGGTCTACAAGGGCCACCCAAATCTGTGCTCATAGATTCCGTTCAAATGAACATACGAAGCCCACAGAGGTGAACCACCCTCCCCAAAGCAAGCTGTGGATCATTATTAGTGGTGACAACTGAAAACTACACGTGCTATTTATTTGTTTTTTGGGCATGCAGTTTATTTTTGAAGACACATAGATTCATTGGAGCCGACCCTCCAGTTATGGGACTAGATTGCATTCACGTTGCCTTTCAAATATCCTAAAATAAACATAAGAACCACGTAAACAGGACCTTAGGGGAGCCTACTAGAACTTCCAAACCAATGCCGAAGCAAGGCCATCAGTTGCTGACTCATCAGAGGGGCAGGACAGGTTTGGGTGGACACGACCAGAGCTGGCTCACGGGAAGACAGTCCACAGTGAGGAGCTTTGTCCCCAGCGTCCCTGGATCCCTTTCCCAGCAGCCTCAACCCCCTTTTGCCCATCAAGAGTCCCCTTCCCCTCTGACCCCATCGGCCAGGCTTTAACTGACCTCCCAGGACCCCGTGTCTTCTGTTGGGGCTTCCTCCCCACCGCCCCCTCCCTGAGAATGAATAAGCAGCGTTGGCTGGCCCCACCTCCTGCCTGTGGTCTTAACAGTTGACTTACCAGACCGTCCTGGGTACACAGTTTGGAACACTGAAGCAATTCACTGAATATTGGATCCTATTTCCTTCTGTCAACAAATATTCTTGGAAAACATGATTTTTAATGGCTGTTAACATGGCCAAGACCATCTGCTTATCTGATGCTGGCACTGAAGCCAGCAGGCCTAAGTGACCTCGGTGTCCGCCTGGTCTCGGATCCACCCCGTGGGGAGCGTACAGCCATGTGCTGGCATTCCGTGTTGTTTCCTAGGTCCCAGCAAGGCTACTGCTTTGAATCTAGGCGTCTAAATATCAGAAGATGATAGCCCCAAAAAGGAAAAAGAGCCCCACAGTAAAAGTTATTGTGTCCCTGAAGCCACCTGCCCATTAGCCCGATTTTACCTGCCGCTGGGGTATTTCCATTCAGCTTCGTTCAGGTAACGGAAGAACAAATTAACTTTCTTTCCTCCATTAATACTGATAGACATCTGGCATGCAGGCCCGGGAGGATGATGTTCAAGGATCCTTGAGTCATAGATGTTTTAGAATAATTATGTTTGCCACACATAAGATGTATTTATGTACTGGATGCCCAAAACATCATAATAAAAAAGTACTTATAATGTATATAAAAGAACGCAGTTTCACATGAAAAGGTGCTCAACATCGCTAATTATTACAGAAATGCAACTCAAAACTACAGTGAGGTACGGCCATCATTAAGGTCTATAAACAATATGCTGGAGAGGGTGTGGAGGAAAGGGAGCCCTCCTATACTGTTGGCGGGAATGTAAATTGGTGTGGCCACTATGGAAAACAGTATGGAAGTTCCTTAGAAAACTAAAAATAGAGTTATCATGTGATCCAGCAATCCCACTCCTTGGCAAATATCCAGAGAAAATTCTAATTTGAAAAGATATATGCAACCCCGATGTTCACAGCAGCATTATTTACAACAGCCAAGACATGGAAGCAACCTAAGTGTCCATCAATAGATGAAAGGATAAAATTGTGCTATAGATAAGTATGTAATGGAATATTACTCAGCCATAAAAAAGAATGAAATAATGCCATGTGCAGCAACATGGATGGACCTAGAGATGATTATATTAAGTGCAGTAAGTCAGAAAAAGATAAGTATCATGTGATATCACTTATATGTGGAATCTAAACAAAATATATAGATGAACTTAATTACAAAACAGAAACAGACTCACAGACATAGAAAACAATCTTATTGCTACCAAAAGAGAAAGCGGGGCTGGGGAATAAGTTGGGAGTTTGGGATTAGCAGACACACACTATCATATGTAAAACAGATAAACAACAAGGACCTACTGTTTAGCAGAGGGAACTATATTCAGTATCTTGTAATAATTTATAATGGAAATTATCTGAAGTATATATATATATATATATATATATATATATACTTCATATATATATATATATCACTTTGCTGTACACCAGGAACTAACACAACACTGTAAATCAACTATACTTCAATAATAATAATAATAATAAAGTTTCCTATCCATTTGAACAAATACTATAATATTCAAATTATTATCACAAAGTTCCTCGCCTCTTTGGAGCTTGAGCTGGACAGGGTGAGGGGCGACCTGGCAAGTATTCAGGGCAGTAGTCAAGTGGAAACCTTCTTCCTGCACGTGCTCCATCTTCAGATGGGTCTGAAGAGGAGAAAGAACACATCAGTGCCCTGCAAGGGGCCCTCGTTAAAGACCATGAGAAACTCGGACGATGACAACAACTGCCTTGCTTGCCGAGCTGCACAAGGTCGCAGGTACTGCGCGAAGCCCTCAGATGGAAAACGCTCACACCCCCTTGGGGCAGTATTTTTGGCCCAAAGAAAGGGGAGGGTTGTTGGCCACACAAACGCAAGAGCTGAGATTCAAGAGTCCAGATCAGTATATGCAGCCAGTGCACAGTGTTTTAAACCAAGGGTCCCTGAGCCCTCTGCCTTCCACAGGCATTTCTGGTCAAATGTAATGAGAAACCCACCACCCTTCCATTGCTGACTGTTTGTGAGAGCTTTCCTGCCAAGTTCTGCTCTTCGCCACCTTGCGTCCACCAGCAGGACGGGACAGACAGAATAGGAAGCACCTGCAGTGTCTTTCTCCCTGATCATCCTGTGGCGGACTGTGTTTCCAAAGGTGCAACCCACAAGAATGCCTCTGATCCCCGTGATCTTCCAGAACTCTGCATTCTTCACCAAAAGTTGGGATCTAATTCCCTTTTTCTTGATCTGGACAAGCTCTGAACGGGCTAACAATCAAAAGAGTGTAGCAGAAGTGTCACACCCGATTTCCAAGGCTAGGTCTTAAAAGGTGATGCAGTTTCCACCTTGTAGTTGGAATCCTGAGACTCATGTAAGAAGCATGACCCCTCGGAGGCCGCTGTGCTGAGAGAAAGCTTGGGCCACCTGTAGGCGTTCTGGCCAATAGCGCCAGCCGAAGTGCCAGCCAGGGGCCAGCATCGCCCGCCACAACACAAGCAAGCTTTTGGGTGATTCCAGGTCTCAACCCCTGTCTCCCCAGCTGAGGCCCCAGGCACCGTCGAGCACAGACTGGCCAGTGAGGCCAGCGCAGCTGGTAAGACGTTACTGCATCGAGGACGTGGAAGGCAAACTCGTTAATGAGTGTTGTCACATCTAATGAGTGTATCTGTGGGTAGTCGGTGCTCAGGAAAAGTTGAATTTCCATGAAAGAAACTTGATGAAAATAAGGACTTGATCACCCAAAACTTGCAAAGTTCATAACCCCGTGGAAGGGCTGGATTAGAGAACGTGGTCGGTCCCAGAGGCCAAAGTGGAGGCTCCGAGCACCACTGCCCACGCGGAGGCCTTGGAACTGTCGAAGGGGAGAGTTGGGGCGGCTAAGTACTATTTGGAAGGCTGTGCCCTGGCCCCCAGGTCCCGCAGGTGGCAGGAGAGACATGGGCAGTCAAGAGAGGCTGGTTCTATCCCAGCTGAACTTGAGCTCCAGGAAGAAAACAGAGAACGGCCCTGGCGGTGCACCTGCTGTCCCACCCCCGGCACTGCCTCTGCCTCCCGAAAAGAAGAGAATGGAACCATCCAACCCGTGAACTGACTGCTACACACCGGGTGTGTTCCAGGACTGGGGACACAGCAGGAAAGAGCACAAAGGGACCAGCAGCAACTGTTTCTCCCGCCTGCGCCACTGGTGCGTCCCGGAGAGCAGCAGGCTGCCATGCTGCCCTGGCCGTTGCCTTCGGAAATGACCTGCATTTCCAATAACCCTGAGTTCTGACTGACCAGCTGCCCTGATCCTTCCTGCCAGCTGCAGGGACGTGGCGAGGCAGCAAATCTTTGGGAAAGTCCATGATTTCGAGGGATCCCTACAGCCCTGGGGCCTGGCTTGGTGGCAGAGGACAGGAGCGATGGGACACGTGGCAGTGATGACTTGGCAGCCTAACCCCCCAAGCTCCAAGCTGCAGGTTAAAACCCCAACCCTGCAGCACCCCAAGTCTAAGGTCACAGACACAGCTGTAATGCAGGGACATGAGGATGGGGTAAAAGGAGGACATTTGGGGCCACTTTTAACCCCTGGTTAAAAAAAAAAAGGCTGCTGATTTGTTTTTCTGGCAGATCCCAGCCACCTCCAGTCCCAAGGCTGAGGACCAAGCTGGTGCCTCCCTTCCCTTCCTCTCTGTGAACAGAGCAGACTTGATCGGAGCCAAATGTTCTCATTTCTGAAGGTTTCAGCAGGAAAGCTCATTCTTTGAGGCCTGAGGGCCAGAGGGAAGCTGCCGGCACCTGCAGCCGGGGAGGTGGGGGCCTTGCAGGTCTCCTGGTCCGCGTAATGCAGAGCGAGCGCACGGACATTTGTGAGGACGAATAAGCCGCAGCGTCTGGCCAGGTGGCAAGAGAGCCCAGAGTAACATTTAGACAAATGTGGTGCTTTTATTTGCATCCAAAGAGCAACAGAACTCAAGGGGAGAGCTGTCAGCTCATATGGGCGGGCAGGCAGCACATAGAAAATCAAAGCCAAGGTCAGAGCACATGCACGCTCACTTCCAAAGAGGGTGTCGGCTACGAGGGGCCAGTGAGGGCCCCACAAGTGAGGCCTTCAAACCTCAAGCAACTGGTTGCTCCAAGCTCACTTTCTCTCCTCGCCAACATCACAGGATCCGGGTTTAAGGCTTAGTATCGGAGCCCAGGGATGCCCTGTCCAAAGGGTTTGCAGGCTGTGCCTTTTTCTTAGTTACCTGTTTGGTGTCAGCCAAACTGCGGCAGCCACGTGACTCCAGTAAGCTGCTAAGAGCAGGGCAGCACTCTTTCCAACAGACACCCAAACACCTGTTTTTCTTGTTAAGTAAAAACAAGTTAATAGTCACACCAAAACCATCAAGAAAACCACAAGTGACCCAAGGATTTCTGACTCAGCCCCCAGTCTGAGTATCGTGCGACCTTCCACCAAAAGCCATCCGCCACCTGCAGCAGCGCAGAAATGCTGACCAGTCGTCCTTTTGTCTCCCTCACTCAGGGTAATTACCCATGTGTGCCCACCCCCAGATGGCTCTTGCTTTCAGATTGAAAAAAAAAAAAAGAAAGAAAGAAAAAAAGAACAACAGCCAGAAAAAAAAAACAAAAAACCACCTTCCCCTCAACCCAAGTGACTAAGAAAAGCTGGCAGGGACCCTCCCTCAGACCATAATTGTGGGAAACCTCTTGCAAAACACTTTTCTCTGCAAGATAAACTGTGTCTGTTCCCAGCAGCCAAATGCCACACCCAAGAGAACCGGTGAGAGATTTCCTTTAAGAAACTTCGAGAAAACATCAAGAAATCTCACTCTTCTGTGCACTGGGAATAGCTGTGAAGAATGACTTACACCCTGAGACATTTTTTGTTTCTGGTCTTTAAAAAAAAAAAGCCCCCAGGACAGACATAACAGGCACCCAATTCTGGAAACCAGGGTCAGGAACTCCAGCTCAGTCCTGCAGTCTGTGAGCTCCCAAGAGGAGAGGGTCCACCATGTGCCAGGCACGAGTCGAGGCCCTTTCCTTGCTAGCTGGGCCGCGCACCATGAGCCCAGCCATCCACGAGAGCTCAGGGTCAGCCAAGCCCCAGGGCCATCCCGGAGGAGGTGGCCAGTGTGAAAGCTGTCATACAGCTCAGGACACACGGTCACACCTGCAGGGAACTGGGCCTGGGCCGCAAGCCAAAGGCTGCCTTCCCTGGGCTGGACTGTAGGCTCATTGAGCTGTAAGGCTGCCTGTTTCCCAGAGCTGCCTGGAGGAGGGGGACTGGGACCGTCTGACCCAACAGAACCTCTCTCTCAGGGTCTGACAAGAGCATGGAGGTCCCAGCAGGGACAGAAGAGGGGACAGCCCACCTCCACCTGCCCTCAGCTCAGCACTGCCCTTGGGTCTCTAGACCCCCATTCGCAACCCCACCTGTAGGGGGTGCCCGCTCACACCCCGCTGTCTTGTGAGTGCCATCTGAAGGCACAAGAAAATTTGACTCTGCTCAAGGGAGACCGTCTCCCCCAGAGGTCTCTCCACGTACTGGGAGCCCCACCCCCCACCGGAGCTCCCCCACAGGTCTGAGGTGCTCGCCTGCGCCCCTGTTCATTATTCTGTGGGATGAGGTACAAGAAAGGTACCATTCACCCAGCCCCTCCTAACTTTTCCCGCTACATTTCCCGTATATGACCTTTCAATCTCGGATCACAACCAACTTAAGAGGTGGGAGTTTAGCCCATTTTATGGATGGAGACCTGAAGCTGAGTGAGATTATGCAGTGTGTGTGGGGCCACGCGGGTAGCCGTCAGAGGCCCAGTTCATTCCGTGAGCATCACTCACTCTGCAGCCACTGTTCCGCGGGTCACATGCGCGCAGTGGAAGGAACACAGTTTCTCACTTTCCTGTCGCGCCTGGCAGAGGCCAGCACCCTGCAGAAAAAGGATCTAAAGGGTAGTGCTTGCCCCTCTGCCCAGGGTGGTCCTCTGCAGAGGGCATCTCAGGAGAAGGTGGGGCAGGGGGCGGTCCAAGGGGCTTCTGCCCCGGAGGGCGCTCTTGGGACAGCCTTGTTGGGCGCCATCCGCCCCCTCCCATCAGCCTCAAGAACGCTGGCTGGCTGCACGTGTCATATTTTTAGCGAAGACATTTCTACAAATCTTTTTTATGGGTATTTAAAAGAAATAACCCTAAATTTGAGTGTCGTAATGTCCCAGTTCTCCAGCACTCAGAATCTATTTCACCCCTGAGGCCCTGAACTCAGCCGTCAGCAGGGGGGAAGAAGTCCTCTGAACTGAAGGAAAGAGAAAAAATCACTTCAGAAAGCCAAAACTCCTTCTCTAGACACCCTCAAGACAGCCTCCTTCGGAGTCTACACATTTAGAATGATGTGCAAAGTGACAATTTTGACACTCCTCGGAGGGGAGCATCCAGCCGGGCCCCAGCGTGCCCAGGACTTGCTGGCTGCTGATCAGAAACAGAGAGAAGCCAGAAGTGACAAGAGCTGGTCTCCAGGGCTCCAGAGGCCCGCTGGGTGTTACTGCGGATCACAACTTGGGTGATTTGCACGGCTTTTACCTGCATGTACTAAGTCTTGAAAACCTAGCTGCCCTACAGGCAAAAACAATAAGGACTTGAGTGAAGACTTCATGAAGCCAAGAAAGTGTGTGGCCTGTTCCAGTAAAGAGCTGCTTTCCCGCACCGTAACACTGTTGTTGTTTGCACAGGGTGGGACACAAGGCAAGTTCTCAGTATTTGTTCATTTTCCTCTTCCTTCTTGGCCTAGAGCTCTTTAGATAACTAGTCAAATCTTGATCTCTCTTCACCTCAAGAATGACAGTAAGAAAGTGAAATGTGAAACAGACCCTTCCGACACCCCCACCATCCCCCCCACCCGAGGTTGCCGACGTGGCTGCAAGCTGTACCGTCTATATTTGGAAGAACGTTCTGGAAAGCAATTTGGCAATCTAGGTTAAGAGCCTTAAAGAAGTTTATACCCTTCCGCTTGGCAATGACCCTCCAGCCATCCATTAGTGGGAAAGAGTCAGAAACTTGGATTTATTTGCAAAGATGTTCAGTGGAGTTTATATATAGCTGTAAAAAGCTGGCACCATATATTTGTCCCATAACATGGGAATGGCTAAATAAATCATGGTACCTCCTTAAGATGGAAGAAACAGCAGAGATTTCAAGATGGTGTTTCTCAAGGCTATTTAATGATGTGGAAACACAGCTAGGCTGTAATGTTAAGTGGAAAGCTATCATTATACAAAATTTCATACACAACCACCACCAAAAACTACAGTAAATCACACATACGTGTGTAGATACATCTAACTGGAAAGGAATGCAGCCAAGTATCAAGAGTGGCTATCTCTGGATGGTGAGATTAGAGTTCATTTTTACTTTCTCCTATGTTCCTTCACTATTTTCTCTATGTTGTCTTTAGAATTTAAAAAAGCTATTGAAATTTCCACTGAAAATTTCCACATGAAAAAAAAAAGTTGCGTCGTTAACAGGGCAAGTTTGGAATAACAGGAACATTTCCTATGTGGGACTTCAGTTCCAAGCTGCCCTGGTCTGGCTTTGCCCTGCACAGACGGGCTTGGCCTGCAGTGCCAGCCTTTTATCCCTGGTTCCAAGAAGGAAGGGGATGGGGCTAAGGCTGCGCAGGAAAGGACTGTAGCCATGCATGAATCTCGCAACAAAGTGTCTCAGTACATCTGACTTAGAGCCAATGTTTTGGGTGTCTTTCAGGATGTTTTTAAATGCTGTAATGAGACGCAGGAGAAAGTTATTTAATTGTTTACATTGGGGGATTCTTTTAAATCTTTTTTGGGGGTGTAATTAGGCTTATTTATTCATTGGGGGATTTTTTTTTTAAAGAGAGGTATCAGGTGTAAGCTACAGGATACATGAAGGTGCTAAAAACACTCACCTGCCCCAGTGTGGAGCGTGACGATGCCTCACCTCCCCTGTCCCACGACAGCTCTAATCAAGGCGCAGCTCCACCCAGAGTTCCGAGGGAGGGTTCCGAGGCTGCGCTGGCTGCAGCGGAGAGGAGGCCAGGCTGCTGAGCCCGTGCCCCACGGAGACAGCCAGGATGGGGCAGGTGCAAGTCCCCGCTTAGGGCAGAGGCAGCACTGAAGACCTGTCTGATGTGACTGCACGTGACTCTCCATCTTCATCCACCTGCCTCCCCCATCCCGCTTCCTTAATAAAACTTGCTTCTCCAATACAGGCCAGAGAATTTGGCCTCAGACTCCCGCACACCCTGAACATCCTGACAAACACCAGTGCAGAGAGGCCCCGCCCCGAGGCAGAAGCCAAGTGTCCCCAGGAGGGACGTTCTCCACCTCGCACTCCCGAGCCTTCAGAACAGAGGACACGGTCTCATGTAGCCAGCCTGGGAGTCGGCCCAAACACACATTCCACGGGAAGAACTATGAAGAATCCCCAATTTAGAGATGAGGAAACTGAGGCCCAGAGAGGTCCTGTTACTTGCCCAGGCTCAGTCAGGTACAGTCAGGCTCCAAACCCTGGCTGTTTGGCCGCCAAGCCTGTGTTCTTAACCACCGTCACTCTGCCTCTCAAGGAACGTGGGCTGAATCGTCAGCCGAGGTCATCAGTCAAGGCCCTTTAGAGACCGACTTCTTACAAAATATTACACTAGACACTCGGCCCCAGAGTCAAGACGGGAAAGTAGGAAAGAGATAATGACGCACGGGGCTGGTCCGTTCCCACAAAACGACGGCTGGCTGATCCCACCCATGTCACGACCATGCAGACATCTCCTGGCGCAGGTGAGCAGAGGGATGGTACCAAGAGGGTGGATGGTGGCTGTCTCTGGGGCTGGATCCCAACCGAAATGTTCATCCGTCCCTGCATTTTCCCGTTTGGATGATCTTCATTTACAGTGAGTGTGACCTGCTTTTACAGAGACCTTCTGAAAAGGTCGGGGTCAATCCCCGCCCTCGCGGTCCGCCGTCTGGCTGGGGCCGTCTGCCGAAAGCTGATAAGAAGGGAAAGTAAAACTCCCACCCTGACCAGCGGGGCTGGAAGCCCCGTGGCCGCGGCCCAGGGAGGACTCGGGGCAGGGAAGGCCTGTCCCGGAGCCCAGCGTGAGCAGGCCCTGCGGGGGCAGTGGCTGGAGACAGGCTTGTGCACGCGGAGTCCAGGAGGGCGCCAGGTGTCCTGGAAGGTGCGTTCAGCAGAAGGTGGGTTTTGCTGTGGTGCTGTTTTTTATTGAACTCAAATGTTCAAAATGATGCAAAGGAGCACATCACTCTCCATTTCTTTCCTCGACTGCTGGGAAACAGCACAGCACGCACTGGGAAGGGTCCCCTGGGAGGTCAGGGTGAGGTGAAGGGCGAGGCGGGCCCAGCTCAGCTGTGGGAGAAGCGGGACCCGCACCGCAAAGGAGGTTCTGGGAACAAAAACCACAGGTGAGTCAGCACAGGGGAAACACGTGGCCAGCCTTCATTCCACTCCCAAGACCTGAAAAGAACTTTCCAGGGAAAGGAAAAGCTCCCCTCGCCCCCACCTAGTGGGATGGCCGCAGGCTCAGGTCACACGAGTCCCAACACAGTCCTCGCTGTCCCTTCCCACCTGCTGGCAGGGCCGACAAGGGCAAGCAAAGCTCTCCCCTGGACTAAGGACTCTTCGCACGCCTGGTCCCTACACCCCGAGTGGAAACAGCCAGCCCGCCTGGCAGAGCCTGGGGCCGAGGCTGGAGAATGACAGATTGGTTACCAAGCATCTGACATCACTGGGTTTAATAAAGAAGTTTGCTGGTTTTTCAGACTTGATTCCCTACTAGTGAAAAACTCACTTCTAAGTTTTCAAGGAAAAGTCCACGTCTAGTGGTGGGAGGGAAGGGGGCAGACTGAGCGGCAGTTTCACCCAGAGGAGTCAGACACCAGCCGCAGGCCCCGCAACACCCTCGCCAGAGCTGACGCCCCCCGTGCCGTGTGCCCGGCGCTGAGCTAAGCTCTGGAACAGTGATCTCCATCTGTCCTCGGTGACTCCTGAACCTGGCTTCTGCTCTTAGCCGCCTTTCGCCAACAAGGAATCTTGTTGCCAGGGAGGTCAGGAAACTGCCCGTGGTCACCTGGCAGGTAAACAGCAGAGTTAGAATTTGAGTGCAGCCCAGCAGACTCCAAATCCCAGGCTCCTGGCCGCCCCACTGCCCTGAAGCGCGGCAGCAGACTGCCTCATCCTAACATCAAGCAAATACAAAAACAGGCCAGATGCCCAGGCTCAACACAGCGTGTAGTCCAAGCTGGAGCGCCAGCTGACCGAAGGGTCCTGCCCCTCCACTCCCGGCCAGGAATGAGGTGGACTGTGCGAGGTTCAGTCCCGGTCCTTTTGGCCAAGACGTCAACAGAGACCCTCGAAACATTGTCAAGTACAAAACCTAGGGTATCCACAACTCCTACGACAAAACAGCAACGAAGGCTGGAGAGAGAGAGTGGAGGAGAGGGAGAAAGGGAGGCGAGGACGGGCAGAGTATGAACACAGCCGGGATGTGGCTCCACAAGCAGACCCGTTGCCTTGGGCACATGTGAAGATTCAGCAGACGTGACCGGCACCTGTAGGATACGCCCGAGGCCCCTCAGCCAACTCCGCTGGGCGCTCAGAGCTCCCTCTCTCTGTCTTGGCTCCCTGTGACCCTGCGGTCGCCTGAAGCTGCAGCCCGTGCCACGTGCAGGGCCCAGGACCATCCTGTCTTCACGCTGAGCATCAGTCACGCTTTCTCTTGCTGGGGGTTCACAGCTCCACGCACCCGGCAGGGGAAGGAGGGCAGAGCCCGGATCTCATTGCTCAAGGAGCAGGCACTTCCCTAAGACACAAGCTCTTAACGCAGCCCCACGGGTCTAAGATGTCAGTCCCAATGCCTCTTCCGTGGGCGTGGGTCCAGCGCTTTCCTTGGTTCCTCAGAGAGGCCACCCTGGTTAGGTGGGCGAGTCTGGGAGGAGGGGGAAGGATGCCTTAAGGAATAACCCTCCTCGGGCTCCTCAGTCAGGCTCTGAGGGAGCCAGGGCAGCACCAGTCAAGGTGAAAAATGAGCATCCAATTCTCAGCAGCCAGGAGTCCAGCCTCTCAAGCAAGGGGTTAAGGTAGAGCGGCGGCCTTCCCAGCTGCGCAGGGCCAGCTCCGAGAGGGACTCACCCAAGGAACCTGCCCCTCTGCTGAGACTGCTACAAACTCTCTTTATTCTTGTACTTTTGTTTTCTTTTTACAGATTTATTAAATATTCAATAGATAAATCCTTACTTGTGCAAACCTTACAGAAGCCTCCAGACGTGCTAGGGCACGTGCATCCCGGCAGTCAATCATGCTGTCCTCCTGCTCCGGGTGTGCTGGGAGGGGCCCGCTGAGCTGCCTGCAGACGGCGACGCCTAACAGGCAGGAGGCAGAGGGAGGCGAGGGCCTGCACAGGGCAGCCCGGGGCAACCAGGGAGGGCCTGACGGCGGAGGCAGAGGGTGCTGAGAACACCGCCAGGCCCAAGCCCCCGAACTGCGCAGACCTGGCTGCACTGCTGAATCTCAGCCTCCATCACCCACTTAGCGTCTTAGGAATTAATTATCCAGTTGCTCCAGGCGGAATCCAGAAGCTTGAAGGAGGCCGCAGGCAATTTGCAGAGGCCTGCAGAGCAAGGGAAGCAGCGTTTGATGCCAAACACCAGCAGAGCCCTCAGAGGCTAGAGTCTGATATTTTAACATTTACTGTAGCTCTGACTGCATTTGAAGTTACCAGTCCTCTGATAGAAGAACGTGGTTGTGATAAGTTTATCAATAGAGAACGGTTCAGTGATGGAACTACTTCAACAGAACTTCTGCATTCAGGACAGTCTTGTATCACCCCAGTAACTTGATTTTTTTTTTAATCAAAGTATATGAGAATAAGGCAATGCACAGATGAAAACAAAGGAAGCTGATCATGAAAAAGCATCGGAAAAAAAGGGAAAAAAATCAAAAGTATCATAAGATTCCTCTAACATTCTCTGAGTTTGTATTGATCTAGATTCTTTCTGAGATCAACTGTGGAAAACGTCTTCCAAATCGCTCCACTAAAATGTAAAGGAAAGTGCTGTGAACTTGAAGTTTGATTAAGAAAACTGCCAATGATAAAGCCCGCGGTGATGAACGAAATTGGAAAACAGTGAAGACAAGAAAAAGGAGTTACAGTTATTAGACCTGGAGTTATTAGGACCGGAAGGTTATGGAAAGAACGTGAAGCTTCCAGAATGTGTGCTCTCTTCGTGCTGGAATCAACAGAAGTGTTTAGCATAAGTTTGGTTTTGTGTTTCCTGAGGTTATTTTATACGGCGAGGAAAGTATTATATGTATTATGATAAATCATATTTTCAAGAATAAAGTTTCCGGGGGGAAAAAGTCTATAGAGTAAAAAATTAGATCCTCTCTAACTCTGTTCAGGGCTGAATTAAAGGCAAACGCTTCCAGCTGGGGTCCGCACACTCCCTGGGGGTCTCAGCTGCGTGAATCCCACGGAGACCCCGGGACGGGTGGACTGCGCGCCCTGCTGCGGGCTGGAGCTCTTTCCCGTGGACAGCCCTCGACCCTGCATCTCGCCTGCTCTGAACGCTGCACAAGGCTATGTACTGAGTCGGCCTGAAGACTGTGATCTGGTCACTCACGGACACCAAGAGTCCGTAGAAGCGAAGGTGGCAGGGCTGACCACCACGTGTGACCTGCGGAGGCAGGTGACACACGGCAAACAACACAGGTAGTTCGCCCACCGACTTCAGAACCCACTCCGAGGCACGAGGGCCTGTGTTTCCCTCCTGCCCCCTTTCTCATTCCTGGCTGTGGCTGCCCCCGGGCACATCTACCTCAACCCATCCCCCCAAGTCACCCTGTGCCACTCGGCTTAGTCCAGGTCGCTAGCCAATCGGGAACAAAGAGGCGGAGCTCCCCACAGCCTCCCTGGGTGAGCCGGCTGGCAGCTCCCTGCTCCTCTGCGGAAGCCGAGGCTAGGAACATTCTTCTCTCCGTCAAGGCCCTGTCCTGGCCGTCCTCCGAGGGCCTGCTGCACCCTCTCAGCAGGACTCCTGGACCACACTCCCCAGCAAAGCGATCATCATGACCTCCAGTTACTAGAATTCTCTTCCCAGGAGGCAGCTCAGGGCTTGGAGCTTCCCATAGCATCCTTACGGCACGGCCAGGTGGAGCAGACATGATTATTTCCGGCATCCGTATGGAGCAACTGAGGGCCACCAGCAGGGCCAGCGCTCCAGCCCACACCTGTCTGATGCCCTCGCCCGGCCCTCCAACCACAGAACCGACAGAAGTCGGCCAGCTCCCAGCATACAATGAGTTATTTCATTCCTTCTGAAAAACAAGTGAGAAAGACAATCAAAACCCCAGGATCTGCCTTTTTCATGGAATCCACAGTTTCCAAAACAGGGCCTCATGGGACTCACTTATAAAATGTAACTTAACAGATTACAGGATGGACGGACAGGTGGTGAAGGACAGGGAGGGGAGCAGAACTGTGCTAGCGTGAGGCCCAAGCGACGTCCCCTGTTCCTAGTGCTACTCGATAGAAACGTGTCTGGCTGGTCAGTCATGTCACTGAACACTCTGCCTCCAGCTGGTGGGGGAGGGGGCGATCGTCCATCTCCAGCAGTTTACTGGTAGCTAGTCAAGTCCAGATGGATGCAGGGAACTATCCTTCACTTCATATCGGGCCCAATGTTCCAACCCTTACCGAACCCCCGGGGACCAGCGGGTGGAAGCAGTCATCGCCTCACCCCGCGCCAGGCTCCTGTGGTCACCCTCTCGTGGGTGACGGGGGAAAGCTCTTCTCTTGTTCCCCGTGGCCCCTTCCCCCACTTTGGTGTGGTTGGGTGGGGAGGTGGGGAGGCCCTCACTGTGGTCTGGCTTCAGGGTAGAGTAACCACAAGACAATCAGACTGCCAAAGCCAAACTCCCCGTAGCGGGGCTCCTGTGCTAAAAGGACCTCTTTGTTGTATTTCAAAAATACTCTCTTCTGCGTGTTGTAGACACATACACGTAGGCCACAGGAGGGAAGGGGAGAGAAATCAGTCCTGTTGCATTTACACGTTGTGTGTAAAATTTCAAAGTCCATCTGTCGTTAGCGCGAGAAGCTGCATTCTACCCGAGAAGTCACTACCAGTGTAGTTATTTTAAAAATTGTAGTAGCCCCATCTCCATCCCTGCCAGGGCAATGGTTCTCACCACACTGAGTCAGTCATGTAAAGGAAGCCCATTTTCCATGAGGTAAACAACACGGTGGGTTAGAAACACAGTTTCAGTGGATTTTGCTCCTAATAAAGGGACCTTGTAAAAAGAGCATTTTAAATGCGATCCAAGAGGCAAATAGCTTTAAAAGTTGCAATGCTGAGAAAGAGAAGGCATCTGCACAAGGCAGCATGTTCCACGACTCCCTCAAATTTCAGAACAGACTCTTCTCAGATCAGAGTCTGTCGTGAACTCGAGGAGCCCACTGCACATGGTCCAGCCCTGTCGGCGCCAGGCTGCAGCCCTTCCCCTCCGGGAAAGTCAGTCCCCTCCACAAACAGACTCCACCTGGAGCACCAGCTTCTGCCGCAGAGTCTGAGTCTAACTACTAGAAACGGGACATGAAACTAAGGTACGTTCCCTTGGAGATTTAAATAATCCTTAAGTGGAACTATCAGGCAACGTTCTGGTGTGACATTGAAAAGACATGGAGTCATCCTTTTTCCTCATTTCTAAGATTTGGATAATATTTCTTAACACTTCCCAGGCACCCTGCCGGCAATTTGGGCAACTTCTAGTAAGTCAGAGATCCCTGAGTTATAGCTTCATGACCAGAATTGTGGATAACCATTTTGCAGAAAAAGGTGTTACAGATCAGTTGTGACAGGAACCTGGATCCCAGCAAGATACCAAGCAGCACTCAGAGAGCTGGAGAACTCAGGTATATTACAGCAGCAGGCCCATAGGAATTAACACTCCAAGCTCTGGACCCTGTCTGTAGGTTTACACAGGCTTTTATAGGCTGTCAGTTTACTTTGCAACATCATATGCAAATAAGGTATAACAAAAGTTTGACTAATTAGGAACAAGCTTTGTAGAATGGACCAATCAGGAGGGAGAGAAATAACCAGTCGGGAGTGAGAGAAATGGACCAATTAGGAGTGAGAGAAATAACCAATCAGGAGTGAGCTCCATGCAAATGAATTACTACAAATGGACCAATCAGGAGTGAAGGAAATAACCAATCAGGAGTGAGCTCAGGGGACCAATAGCATTTTAGGGGTAAGTTCCACTTTCCTAGAAGTAAGCCCTTTCAGAGGCAAAAAGTGAGATAGAGCCGCTGGGCCAGGGTACCAGATGGTGCTGGCAGGAGAGTAGTGACCCTGCCTGGGGGTCCTGTCGGTCTATTTTATGGGGCCTCCCACCTCAACCAAAGCACAGAATAGCAGACCACACCACACCTCTGTGAAAGTGAACTACACAGTAAGAACTAAACATAATATTAAATTACTAATTTCAAATGGCCGCATACAACTGAGAGAAAAATTTAAAGAAATTCAAACACATCTTTACATTTTATCACAGCACAGCTCAGCTTCATTTCTGTCTTCCTCATTTGGCTTTAAAGAGACACTTGACCTTTTCCTCTAAAGGTCAGTCTACAACCTCAGGCTTTGGAACTTGGGTTAAGGATGCGGAGTGAGGGCTAAGGACCCGGGGCAGAGCCTGGGATCACAGGACAAGCGGGCTGACATGAGAGGACACTGGGTACCAGGAGACATCTGAAAAACCTACAGTTAAATCATAGCTTGAATCTGAAACTGAGCCCTAAAAAGCGCCATCCAAAACATAACCAGGCAAGCATCCCTCTCCTGCAATATCCCATCTAATGACCCTCTTTCCCTTCATTCCTTCTTCTACATCTCGGAGGCCACCCCTCTAGTCTATGCCTTTATCACGCCATGCAGAGATTACCACAATAGCACCCAATGTCTTCCCAGGTCAGTACCCCCAGTACCTCTGGCAGGTGAATTCACTCAGCAGATAGTTACTGAATAGTTTCCAAATGCCAGAACTGATCAAAGTCCTGGTGATAATCAGAAAATAAGACAGGCACAGTTCTTTGCTCTCACATATTTCCTTAAGAGCGAGAAGGCAGATAATTAACAAGAGTCATGCCAAGTGGTGACAGGTAAAACAGAAACAAGCAGGGTGAGGAATAAGAGAATGATCGAGGGTTCTTCTACTGCAAAAGCTCACAAAATTTCTTAGATAACAACCGGCCTCTTATCCTCAGCAAAATCACATGAAATCCTTCTGTAAACTCAAGTAAATGTCTTTAATATTCTTGGGCAAGTCCCTGGAATAGAAATGTTTTGGTAAAAGTCGTTCTGTGTTTTGGTATTTTAATAAAGACCCCATGATACGAGGCTTATTTCTTGGTTTTGGGGGGTTTTTTTTTTGGTTTTTTTTTTTTTGTTTTTTAAGGAATGATGGAGCTTCTGTTTCATACAGAGTGGCCCAGGAGAGCGTCCATGGTAAATAGCCTGAAGGGGACGAAAGATCTGGCCATGCAGGTATTAGAAGGCAAGTGATACGGGTAGAAAAAAAAAACAGCTGGCGAAAGGGCCCTGGGGCTGGTGCATGCTTGCGGATTAAGAGGTGTCGAGGAGTCTGGTAAAGCAGGAGAAAGTGAGCAGAATGAACTGGGTCAGAGGTGAAGGCAGAGAGAGATCACAGACCACGGAAAACCTTGCAGGCCTCGGAAAGGACCTGGATAGAATGTTATGCTTAGGGCAACAGGGAACCATTTGATGGTTTGAGCAGGGGAGTGAAATGATCTGACTGGTTTTTAGAGGATGCTGAGAACAGGCAGCAGTAGGGGGAGGGGAGAAGCAGGGAGTCCAGCTGGGCGGTGCTTGTAGTGGTCCAGACGGGCGTGACGGTGGCTGTGAGTGCTGGGTGGGGAGAAGTGGATAGATTCTGGATCTGTTTCAAAGGGGGAGCCGACAGGACCACTGACAGATGAAGTGTCAGGTGTAAAAGGGAAAAAGAAGTCAGAGATGACTCAGCGTTTTCACCCAAAGGAGCGGGGAGGATGGAGTGGTGGGAGGGGGCCTGGAGGAAGAGCAGGCTGGGAAGGGAGCAGGGACAGAGTATGGTTTGGGGTACGTTGAGTTCACGATGCCTGAGAGGTCCAGGTGGAGATGTGAAGTAGGCAGTTGGCTAAATATGTCCGGAGCTCAGGGGAGGCCCCAGAGTGGAGGCTTACACAGGACAGTGGAGAGCATGTAGTTGGTATCTGATGCACTTGCACGTGGGCGCACACACACACGCACACATACTGCATGTCGTGGTACAGCTGGCCCTTGAACAACACAGGTATTTGAATGGCATGGGTCCACTTAGACGCAGATTTTTTTTCAATAAACACATACTACAGTTTTGCACAATCTGGTTGGTTGAATCCAAGGATACTGAGGGCCACTGTAAGGTTACGAGTGACACCACAACCTACTTGTTGTTCAACCACAACCTCCTTGTTGTTCAAGAGCTTGACATTCAGACAGTTGATAGGACGTGGATGTTTGCTGGTGGACGATGGAAGCTGTCAGTAGTTAGAAGGACTCTAAAGCCAGACACACCTACTCACTTAAAGGATGAGAGAGAAAGAAGAGAAAACTCTGCAAAATAGCCTAGAGACCTCAAGGATGTTTGTCCAACACAAGGCTTCAGATATTCACCCTCCAGAACCATCCAAGATGCCACGTTGTCCACATACCTGGAGCACAGAGCCTGGCCGTCCTCCAAGCCCACTTCCACTCCCCTTCATGGAGACGCCATCAGGGCCAGTCCCAACACCATGCCCACTCGCTGAGTGCCTCTGTGGGTGGGTCTCCCCAAACCCCTCCATTTTGTGGACTTATTCCAACTAAACTATCCCAGACTATCCAAGCCCCATCCTTCCCATATGAGCTGCTGTAACCCCTGCCCAAGGAGCCCCCCATGGTATCCCCTCCCCTGGCCAGGCCTCAGCCTCTGACCTTGACTAACTGAGCACCAATCACATATCATCCTGTAACAGAGGCTCGCTCTCTCTCCTAGAAAGGGTGAGCCTGCATCTCTGTATCCTGGCCTCCCTAGGGTGTGGCCCTGCGTGGCATTCAGTAGACATTTGTTGGTAATGCCAATGAGAGCTTAATGGGCTAAGAGAAATAACCCACCATGGCGCCCTCAGGAACCCATGTTCCTACCTGGTCCCTACCAGTGCCCACGGGCAGACTTCGGTCAGCAGCCAGCTTCAAGTGAGTCTGCCAGCAGGGTGAGCATTCTCTTTCTGATAATCTGTGCTCAGCCCAGCATCCTCCTGCTTCTCATGAGAGAAAACACAGGAGCTTTTTCCTCCCACACTCTGACTTTCCACTCTTCTTGCTGCACTGAGGTTGGAGGAGAATACAACGGGGTTCACCTGGGGCCACATCCCCCAGCCCCCGGGAGCACCCTCCCAACCAGGAGAAGTGTTCCCCCTTTGGATGAAAGAGCCTTCCTCTAACTGCAGATTATTTCTAAATTGTGTATCTTGTTTAATATGTCTCAAAATTGAAAGAAAATACTTCTCCCACAATTGCAGTCATTTTGTAACTAAACCCCAGAGTTTCCCAGCTCCTTCCAAACCTACTTATTTTAAAACAGAAAAACACTGCCATTTCCCGACATGCTCTTTTATTGAGTAAGCCGGGGTGTATACGGCCAGCCACTATCCTCTGCAGGATTACCCTAGGACTGCTGGATTAAAGACAAATTAGGTAATATTGGACGCTGTTCTCTTTCAGAGAGATTTCAAAAGCCGGGTTTCCAGGGAGGTGGGGGCACACCAGATCACACGCAAGGTGGGCAGGAACCTTGTCACTGAGACCAGCAGAGGCGACAGGAGACGCTGCCCCCCAGGGGCGACATGGTGCCTGGAGGTTGGAGGCGGTGCTGGAGACGGCTGCCCGCTGCCCACTGGGCTGACAGGTGGGCCTCCCAGGATCTTCCAACACTGGGACAGGACCTTGATACCTTTTCAAAATCAAGCTGTAGTCCAGAGGTTCATGGTATGGTATTTTCTAGTGTCTGGTCTCTGTTCTCAGTGAGAATAAACAGAGACACCCCCCTACTCCAACAAGGCTTTAGAGGGAGTGAACCTCAGCTGACCTTGACCCTGGTCTTAACCTCCACATGTGTCCCCAAACCATACCTCCATCCCTACTGCTGAGTCATAAACAAACTGGGGTTCTACAGTAACCACATCCTCAGAAACTGGTGGAAAAGTGAGGCAGCGTCCTGAGAACTTAGGACAATGTGAAAGAGCCATTTTTTTCCAGAGGCCAGATTTTACCTGGTGATGAATAAGCGACATTGTCTAAAAGCCACAAATCACAGGATCTGGAGACACAACAGGACCACGCACACACAGGACATGCCTGCTGTGAAACAGGCAAGTTGAGACTGGCAAAGCCGACTCCCCGAGGAGGTTGAAGGAGCCGAGGGGAGCGACCATTTTGCATTTTGGAAGGTGCAGAGGCACCGAGAGCTTCCAAGGCAAATGAGCGACTCGGGTGCTGCCAAAACCCGGGATGCCCCCAGCACACCCAAAGGGTTCTGAAAACCATGCAGGAAGTTCTAGCACAAAGCCGAGTCAACAAGTGTGTCAGGCCCATAACTCCTCTTTCAATCGGGAGTCAGTTTTCACCAGGTGCGAGACACAGAGCCACTGACCCCAAGCAAGCATTCAGCAGGAACCTTGCTTAGCCTCAGACACTTGTCATCTTGGATTTAAACCTGACCCCGCCTGCCCCTGCCGCATGTGAGATAAAGGTCAGGGAACAGAACAGTTCAGCCTGCCGCCGAATCTCCATGATTAATCGCTTTCCACCCGACTTGACAGCCAGAGATATTTCTTCCTCTCACCCTCGGGCATTATCTCAACACGGGATGAACTTGAAACTCCCCTTTGAGGCACACATGCAAAGCTGACACGTGAGGGCTGAAAGGACACTCAGGAGCCCTGACTCACACACGGACTGCGGCGGGATGTATTTGGTTTCCTCGGGAGGACAAAACAAACCTTTGTACAGCCCTCAGAGTTCAAAACTGGGGCCGTCTCATACAGAGATATGTAATCATCTTTTGCCTGAAAGCCACATACCTTAATTACATGTGGGATCCGATAAACTTCTCGAAAATCATTGCACGGATAGATACCCGTGGATGTCAGGAAGGCCCAGTTCTACGTCCTGGATTAAAAGTACCCATTTTGGGAACAAATTGCTACAGCCGCCTTGAGAAACAGGTAGGCAGTATTTTACAAAGTTAAGCATACATCTGCCCCGAGACCCAGCAAACCCACTCTTGGGGGTGTTTACCCAAGAGAAATAAAAACAGGAGTCCACACAAAGACCTGTATATGATTGCTCATAACAGCTTTATTCATAATCACCCCAAACTAGAAACACCTTGAATGTCCATCATCTGGTGAGTGTAGTCAAATTGTGGTGCGTTCATACAATGCAGAACCACTTGGCGATAAAAAGGAACAAGCTGATACACACAGCAACATGGACAAGCCTCAAACAGATTATGCTGAGTGAAAGAAGCCAGATGCAAGGACTACGCACTGTCTGATTCCATTTATCTGAAATTCTAGAAAAGGCAAAACTGCAGTGACAGAAAACAGGTCACTGGTTGCCAGGGCCAAGGGGAGGGGGTGACTCCAGAGATGGTTAAAGGGACTCTCTTGGGGGTAACTGAGTGTTCTGTATCTCCACTGTGGGAGTATTTACACAACCACATACAATTACTAAAATTCATTAAGGTGAGTCAATTTTATTTTACATAAATTATATCTCAATATTTTTTAAAGGTCCTCACTTCTCTTCTCCAAAAGTCAGCCTGCAGAATCTGTCCCTGTCCTTTCTTTTATGTTTGTTTTTTAATTCTCTTTTTTTGTGGGGTGGCGGTAATTAGGCTTATTTATATATATATATATATTATAAATATATTTACTTATTTTTTTAATGGAGGTGCTGGGGATTGAACCCAGGACCTCACGCATGCTAAGCACCCACTTTACCACTGAGCTACACCCTCCCTACTGTCCCTGTCCTTCTTGACTATGCTCACTGTCTGCACTTCTGTTCCAACAGAAAGCCATGGTTCCGTGGAATGAGAGGCCGGGAGGGAACCCCTCATCCCGTCCTTTATACAACAAGGTGGTCTATGTCAGGACACACCTTCAGAAAGCCAGCGTGGGATCCACAGCCTGACCACTGATGTATTCCAGGGAAAGCAGATGGACATAAAGCATTCCATCGCAGAGGTGATGCATTCCATCCCCCCAAGAATGAGGGGCCCCCACAGAGGAGGGGTGTGTCCCAGGTGATCACTCATGCAGCACCACGAAGGTGCACAGGCAGAGATGGAGCAGGTGCCCCAGGGGCCCAGAGGGGAACACCGCCCCGAGGATCAACCCTGTGAGTTCCTGGGCCACCAAAGAAGGACCTGATCTGTAGAAATTCATCAGAAGCAACACGAAAGATCCCACGTCATATGAGCCATGAGTGTCTGTGGTTCAAAGGAATAAGATGAGTCTGTGCAAGTCAGAGGGACAGGAACACTGCAGATGTTAAGTACTGAGACTTGTCACCCTGTAGGGTCTGGCCAGATTCTAGAGAACCAAAATTCTCTCTTTCCTCCTCCCTAGGAGACAAACCAGGAAGCTCCTTCTCTGGAGGACAGACAATGGAAGTTGTGTATATTATGTTCTTCAAATTGACATACGCACTGAGCCTGGGAAAATTCTTGAGCAGGCATGTGAGGCGCCCACAGTTGGTGTCTGCAGGTCAGCGAGCTGACCACACTCCCTGTCCACCCCTCACTGTCCTGGAAAGGTGTTGGGCAAACAGGAGAACCAGCGCTACCACATCACATGCCAGCTGTTGCTACCAATTTCTGCGAAATAACAAAGACATCATCACAGATTTTCTTGAAGCCAAAACCCTGAAAAACATCAGCAAGACCACAATAGCCCCCAAATTAAAGGTTGCAGGCATGAAAGGACTGTGGGGCACCCCCGGCCGAGGCCCTCGGTCCCTGCTGAACGCAGCTTACATTCTCGATTTCAAAAGCCACAAGAAGGTGCTGAGCCATTTGCAACCGAACTCCAGTGAATTTGCAAAAAGGGAGGAGGCTAGCTAATGCCCTGACTCAGCAAAGAATATAACCTTCGAAATTTCCCAGCCATCTTGGTCAAGTGAGTGGGCCCCACTTTCTGTCCTCTTCTTCCCAAGGGCTGTGCTCCTCGCCCTCGGGAGGAAGGAGGGTTCTCTGTGCTCTGTAGCCCCTCCAGGGAAAGAAATGGCCAGTCACATCCTGCTCTTGGTTAGTGAATAGAAGAAGAGCTGTGACACGGGGAAAGATTTAGTCTACAGGGAAAATGTGCGGGGTCGTTAGCTCATGAGTGGCCAAGTGGGATCTGCATTCATCACTTGCTTCCTCAGTTCCACACCCACAGGTACAACGAGGTTGTATTTTAAATCGCCTGCCCCAAAGCTGAGATGCAAACTAAGTTTCTCTCCTGGAAAAGGAGCTTCTTGAACACCAGCAGGTGTATCTCAGAACTGTAAAAAATTAATAAACAGAAATCTGAATTAAATAAGAGTTTGGAGACCAAAAGAGGGAGCTCTCACTCCCGGCAAACATAGCAGAGCCCAACAGGAGGAAGAAACATTCCTTTCCTGGCAAGGACTCGGCGGGTGAAAAGCCATTCTTTGTTTCCTAGAGCCCTTCCAACTGCCTTTTCTCCTCTACAGAAGAGTCCTTTTTCCCTAGCTGTGCGGGACCTTGCACGTGGCTCACCATAGTTGCAGACCCCAAACTGCAATTCTCTGCTGATTCCTAATAAACCCATTTTTGCTAGAGAAATATCTGGCACTCTATTTATTTCAGACCAACAGAACTACAGCCAAAGACAGAGGCGAACCGACCAGGATTAGGGGCGCATGGTAGAAAGCCATGACCGAAATCAGCATGTCCCCCAGACCCCCAAGGTCTGCTCCAGTCACCCCCTCACAGACTTCCTGCATGCTTAGTCGCAGCCTCCATTTCCCCATCTGTAAAATGGGGCACCTTGTAATCACATGGGTGTGTCATAAAGGAAGAAAGATTTTCAGATCAGTGGAGGGCAAACTATAAACCGTTAACCAAGATGATTACTGGAAAAACCTTCCAGAAGTTATTAGCTCCATTTAATAAAAAGCCATTACCCATGAACAGCCCATTATCGGCCGACAAATGTCTTAAAGCTTACAATGCTCAATGAATTATGTTTTTTTTAAATAATAAACTTGAATTCTCCTGCACTTGAATGAATTGTACCTGCCTCTGGGCAGCTTGGCCACTGGCTCACTACAGGAACACAGCAGAAATCCGGGCAGAGCCTTCACTTGGAAAGCGAGGCCCTTCCGAAGTCCTAACCCCAGTTTAACTAGGAAGAGGTCATTACTACGCAGGGCAGGGACGCATCCCTGACCAGGGGGTGGCTGGCGCTCCCCTGCAGGGAGCACACCCGCCCTGTCTGTCTGCCAGGGAGCCGTCCCTGTTGACTATCCACTGAAAGCAGGTGTAAGAGCGAGGCTCCAGCTCTCACACCCGGACCTTTCTCCTCTCTCTGCCTAAACGTGGGCTCAGCAACACTTGCATCTAGCGCTAAGCAGACGGCTGGAGCAAAAAGAGTGAGAGCACTGACACGCACCTTCGCTTCTGTTCCAGAGGCTTCTATTTGCGTCGTTATCTTGTTCAAGCCTCCTGGCAACTCCAAAGTAGCTCTCGCTGCTCTCATCTGTGCCAAGGACACAGCAAACCGGTGGCCAGTCTGGGAGTCGGTGCGGGCCTGCCCGAGGGCAGCACCCCGCCGCCCCCGCCCCGCGGCACGCGGGCCGCTCACCGAGAAGCGCTCACACCCCGCACCGCGCGGGCGCCGCCTCCAGGCTGCGCAGCTCGCCGAGCGCGGCCTGCCCGTCTCCGACTTGTGTCCGCCACGGCGTGTAGCTCTTAGGAGACGTGCAAGAAGGTTTTTGGGTTTTTGTTTTAAATAAATGACTCTAGAAATAAGAGGCTGACCCAGCACAGCCCACGGCAGCGGACCCCAGAGGAGACAAGGGGGCCGTCTGGCCGATGCCCGCGGGCACTCTTCCCGCGCGCCTGCCCCCGTTGGAGACATGCGCATGCGCCGAGCCCCGGCCGCGGTATTGGCTGGTTCAAAGGCCTGGAGGTTTGGTGACCAGGCAGAGGACCCGAAGCTTCCCAGCCTCCCCGGCCCCCTTCTAGGCAGCGGCTTGGTGAGGAACGACTCCGGGGACCTTCCGCCTGGGGTCGGGCAGGGGGGCAGCACAGTGCGGATAAGTCAGCCTGCCTGGCTCCTGTCCTCAAAGGACCTATAGCTGCGTCCTCTTCAGCAGTGGCCTGGTGACATCTCAGGAAATTCCAGCGACCTAAGATTGGTCTAAATGAATCTATTCTCCAGTGGGGCCGCGGGGTGGAGAGGCCCGACTTAGATGTACCCACACACGAAAGGCTCTGGCGGTGGAAACTGAGGAGAAGGCACAGGGGGGAGCGAGCTTTACTGCCACTGTCTTAAGAAGGTACCACGTTGCCCGGCCCACTCAAGACAAAGTCCGAGAAAAAAACAAAAAAACAAATACAATGTCTCATGTCCACACACCACTTCACACCCATTAGGATAGCTGCTATTAAAAATTTTTTAAATAAAAATAAATTTTAAAAAATCAGAAATAACATGTGTTGGCAAGGACGTGGAGAAATTGGAACTCTCGTGCACTGTTGTGGGAATGGTGCAGCTGCTGCAGAAAACAATGTAGCAGCTCCTCAAAAAATTAAAAATAGAACTACCACATGATCCAGCCGCTCCACTTCTGCGTATAAACCCAAAAGAATTGCAAGCAAGTCTCAAAGAGATATTTGTACACTTCTGTTCACAGCAGAATTATTCACAATAGGCAAAAGATGGAAGCAATCCAAGTATCCATCAACAAAGGCATGGATAAACAACATGTGGTCTATACATACAATGGAATATCATTCACCCTTCAAAAGGAAGGAAACTCTTACACCTGCTACAACGTGGATGAATCTTGAGGACATGATGCTAAGTGAAACAAACCAGACACAAAATGGACAAGTACTGCGTGATTCCATTTAGATGAGGTACTCGGTCAAATTCATTGAGACAGAACGTGGAATGGTGGTTGCTAAGGTTCACAGGGAGGGGGCAATGAGAAGCTAGTGTTTAATGGATACAGAGCCTCAGTTTTACAAGAGGGAAACTTACAGAGATGGATGGTGGTGATGGTTACACACTGTGCATGTAGTAAATACTACTGAACTAACTACACACCTAAAAGGGTTGAGATGGTAAACTTTATGTTGTGTATTTTATCACAATTTTTTTCAGTGTCCACACATATTAAAATTAAAAGCTCCCAATCCTTACTGCCCCACTGGTGACCAGATCGCACTTTTTGTTTTGTTGTGATGCATCTCCTCTTGAGCTTTGTATCCATCTGGTGCCAATTTTATTAATAGAAGAATAAGATTCAAGTAAACTTTCCTCCAGAGAAAGGATGAGCCCAAGAAGCATGCAACTTGCCAGGATCAAAGAATAGGAAAACAAGCCAACGGGTCAATTCAGAAGGTGCAGCCTGGCCCTTCTGAAACCTGCCATTTGGGGGAGAGGGGAGGAGGCTGGGTGGAACAAGGACCAGGTTACAATCCAAAAAATGTATTATCGTTGTCCTTCCGGGTTCTCAGTGTTTCTTTCGATGAGTCACAAAGGTTAGCTGCAAGGCTCTTAAATTAAAAACCCACAGGGTTTTCCTTTTATAGACTGTCCTCAAGAGCCCTCTCACTGAGTGTTCCCTCTGTCCTCATCCCCACTGGCAGCTGCTCTTAGCGTGCGTGTTTACAGAAATACCAGTAGTTATTGCATGCTCCCTTCCATGTGGTTAAGCATTGCCATAAAGCCCAGGCTGGATGAGAAATAGATCTTTCCCTCCTGAGAAAGGCTGAATGGGGCAAAGCTAGTGGTGGTGGCGTGTGTCTTGTGCCACCTACTGGCCACTGATGGGATCACAAGCAAACACCTGAGAGGTGGGCAGGGCTTTGCCACCTGCCATTGAGCTGGCCAGGACCACTGCCCTGCCCACCCTGTAGTGTAGGAGGGGACTGAGAAATGCCACCAACCAACTGCCCCACACTGGAGCAGATCTCCAGTCCTGTACTCCCTAGCGAAGGGCTCCTAACACCTGAGCTACTGTCTGAAGAGGCAGCCCGCTGGGTCTCTTGCTGCCAGGACAAGGGGAACCGACATCGCAGCATTATTCACCACGTGCACATTTAGACTTGGAGGAGGGGCAGACGCCCCACTGGGGTGTGCAACTTTACAGCACTTGCCAGGTAGCATTTAACAAATGTATCTCCTTTGATCCTTGTAACATCTGTATGAGGTAGGTTCTTATTTTAGAAGTGAGGAAACCAAGGCACAGAGAGCTTCAATCATTGGGCTAAATACCTTTCACAGAGGGAAGTGAAGGGCTGCTGGGTCAGCTGTTGGGAAGGGGAACTATAACATAATGATTCTTTTATTGTCTATTTTCCAAAGCAAACACACCAACATGAAGGTATCTGAGTGTCCTCTTAACAGTTTGGAAGCTCCTACTTGAAAGATCCACAGCCAAATGAGCATCCCCAACGTTGGAGCCACTGCCTCATTTCTTGGTTCATTTGAACAAATATGGATTGGCCAGGCTCCAGGCAGACCAGCAGGAGGGAACCCCTCCATCACCTACCGTATGGCAGGAGCACCCCTGATGCCCACAAATGTTTGGCTATTTCCTAAATAAAAACTAATCTTAAATTATGAAAATTGCCACCACTGAGGATATTCATGCTCTGAAGCCCATTCTCAAAGAATTCGGAGCAATAATGGGAATGAGTATGTAAAATCCCCAAGAGTGATCACTTCAAAAATGTGCCTGTTGAGGGGAAGGAAGAGCTAAGTCCTGGGAGAGGGACAAGGCTTGAGATGCTGGCAGGAATGGAGTCAAGTAAACCATCCAAGGGAGACGGCAGCGCCTGGAGCAGCCTCGGGGTGCGGGGGGCGCTGCAGGGCGTCAGAGGAAGCAACACAACAGCACAGACATCTGGGGTCTGCACTGAGGCTCGAACAGAAGCCCCTGCAGTTCCTCCCTCAGTGAGAAATCTATTCATTCACCAGATAGTTACTGAACATCTACTTCATGGCAGCCCTATGGATTCAACAATGTAATGTCCAAGCCAGCCTGGACCCTGCCCTGGGGAGCTTGCAATCACGTGGAGAATGTAGACATTAAACAAGAACAGAGAACATGGAAGTGAAGAATAAGACAGGGAGCTCTGATCGAGCCAGGGTGCATGCACCCCACTGTGGGGGGTGGGGGTCCGAGGGCTTCTTGTCAGGTGAGGCCAGGCAAGAAGAGTGTCCCTGGGAGAGTCTGAGGGATGCAGCTCATTGGCCATGACACAGTAGGTCAGGCTGGAACAGAGGGAGAGAAGGGGAAGGGGGCTGGTGATGACCTCCCCCATTAGAGATGTCACAGTGACCTCAGAGCAATGTAAACTCATTAAAGACGCAATTGGATTTGAGCTTTTCAAAAACCACTCCAGTTTTGGGGTAGAAAGTGGTTTAGTTTGTGCACAAAAGAATGAAGACCAGTGTTAACTCACTTGGGTGATGCCAGTGACAGGGGCCGGGGACTTGACCTGGTGGAGACCATAGGAGGTGGGGAGAAGTGACCAGGTTCAAGGAAATATTAGGAGTTGGGGTCAAAGGAATGTACTAATGGGTTGGACATAAGGGGACAGGATGGGAGGTGTCACGATGACCCCCTGGGAGGATGGGGGTAACGTGTTGTGAAACAGGGAACACCAGAAAACAGTACACTTGATCTGAAAGGTATGAGCATTGTCCTGGGTATAGTGAATCTGAGACGTGTGAGGCCACTAAGGAGGCAGCAGGGATACAATACCAGCTGTCCTCAGCATGTGGGTGATAAATAACCAAGACATGTAGGGAAGCATGAAATTGAACAGAAAAAGAACATAGGAGGAAAGAAAAGCAGTCTAGCCCCAAGGACATTCAGTGTCTGGGTCAGGGATGGGGCGGGGCTGGAGGGGGTGACCAGGGAGGTAGGGAAACCAGCAGGGATTGGGGTCACCAAGGCCAAGGACACAAACGGTCATGAATGACAGAGACTAAGAAGTATCCCGGGGATTGTGCAGGACAGTCTCAGAGGGCCCTTCCCTGTGCAGTCATCCTACTCAATAAGAAACTAGAAGAAGAGCAAAGTCACTCAATGCAAGTAAGGGGGGAAACAGTAAAGATACAACCACAAATCAGTAAAATTGAAAATAAGAAAACAACTGAAAAAAATCAATGGGACAAAAAGCTGATTCTTTGAAAAAAAATCAATAAAATTGGTAAATCTCTAGTAAGACTGACAAAGAAAAAGGGAGAAGACACAAATCACTAATATAAAGAATGAAAAAGGGGCTATCACTACAAATCCTACAGCCAGTACAAGGATAATAAGGGAAGAAACGGAGCAATTCCTCAGAACCACAAACAGGCAGAATTGAACCAAGACGAAACAGACTACTTGTAAAATCCTCTAATCATCACAGAAATTGAATTCATAATTTAAATCTCCCCAAAAAAAGAAATCTCTAGGTCCAAATGGTTTCACTGGAGGGAATCCTACCAAATATTTAAAGAAGAATTAACACATATTTTAGAAAATATTTTCTAGAAAATAGAAGAGGGAGAAATATTTCTCAATTTATTTTATAAGGCTAGTATGCCCTGATTCCAAAACCAGACAAAAACAGTATAAAAAAAAGAAAACTACAGGTCAATTTTTCTTATAAACTTAGATATAAAAATCCTCAACAATATACTAGCAAATAAAATCGAGTAATGTATAAAAAGAATTATATACCATGACTTAGGTAGAATTTATTCCAGGGATGTAAATCTGTTTCAACATTTAAAAATCAATATATATAATCCACCATACCAGTAAGCTAAAAAAATCATAGGATCATATAAATTAATGCATAAAAATCATATGACAAAATCCAATACCTATTCACAATAAAAAAAAAATCCTCTCAGAAAACTAGGAATGGATGGGGAACTTCCTCAACTTGAAAAAGAACATTTTAAAAGTCCTACAGCTAACATTATACTTAATGGTGAAAGACTGAATACTTTCCTGATAAGATGGGGAACAGGCAAGTGCCACTGCTGCCACTGTTACTCAACATAGCATTAGAACTCCGGTGAGCACAAGATGGCAGGGTAAGTAAATAAAACGCATACAGATTGGAAAGGAAGAAATAACTGTCCCTATATGTAGATAACATGATTGTCTACATAGACAATCCCAAGAAATATACACAAAAACTCCTAGAATAAGTGAATCCAGTGAGTTTGCAGCACACAGATCAATCATATTTCCATATACTAACAATATACATGTGAAAACCAAAATTAAAAACACAGTATTTACAATTGCTCCAAAGAAAAGTACATACTTAGGTATAAATCAAACAAAACATGTATAGGACTTTAATGCTGAAAACTACAGAATGCTGATGAAATAAATTAATGACCTACATAGACAACCTATAAGTAGACCTAGAATTAGATGAACTGTGAATAGAAGTCAAACACTTAAAAGGACACACTGTGATCATGGATTGGAATACTCAACACAGTAACAATGTCAATGCTCCCCAAGTTAATTTAAAGGCATAATGAAATTCCTTTCAAAATCCAAGCAAGGATTTCTATAGACAGAGCTAAGCTTCTCCTTAAACTTATAAGAAAAGGCTTAGGATCTAGAACAGCATAAGCAATTTTGAAAAAGAAGGACAAAGTAAGAGGAATGGCTCTACCTGACGTTAAGGCTTACCACGCAGCTACGGTAATCAAGCAACGTGGTCCCGGTAGAGGGATAGACACGTAGATTGTTGGAACATAATGCAGAACGTAGAAACAAAATCTGACTTTTGACAAAGATGCAAAAACAATTCAGTGAAGGAAAGACAGCCTTTTCAACAAATGGTACTGGCACAATAGAACACTGGCAATGAAAAAACTGAACTTTAGGAATACCATTCAGCCATAAAAACCGACAACTTAACACCATTTGCAGCAACATGGATGCTCCTGGAGAATGTCATTCTAAGTAAGCCAGAAAGAGAAGAAAAATACCATATGAGTTCGCTCGTATGCTGAATCTAAAAAAAAACAAAAAACAAAAAACATAAATACAAAACAGAAACAGACTCATAGACATAGAATACAAACTTGTGGTTGCCAAGGGGGCGGAGGGTGGGAAGGGATAGACTGGGATTTGAAAATGTAGAATAGATAAACAAGATTATACTGTACAGCACAGGGAAATATATACAAGATCTTGTGGTAGCTCACAGTGAAAAAAAATGTGACAATGAATATATGTATGTTCATGTATAACTGAAAAATTGTGCTCTACACTGGAATTTGACACAACATTGTAAAATGACTATAACTCAATTTAAAAAAGTTAAAAAATAATAATTAAAATTTAAGGAAAAAAAAACTGAACTTTACCCTAAACCTCACACACACTTCACATAATTAACTCAAAGTAGATAATGGACATGAATGTAAAATGTAAAACTTTTAGAAAATAAACGTAGGAGAAATATTTGGAACCCAGGGCTAGGTGAAGAGCTTTCAGACTGACACCAAAAGTACATTTCAAAAAAGGAAAAAAGTAATAAATCAGATCTCAAAGACTTACAGCTTCTGCTCTGTGAAAGGCTATTAAGAGAATGAAAGGACAAGCTATCGACTGGGAGAAAATATTTGCAAACCACGTATCTTACAAAGAATGTGTATCTGGGATATACATAAAAAGCTCTCAAAACTCAACAGCAAAGAAGTAATTCCACTAGAAAAAAACATGAACAGACATTTCAACAATGAGGATATACAGATGGCAAAAATAAAAAAACAGATGAAAGGTGTTCAACAGCATTATCTATTAGGGAAATACCAATTAGAACCACAATGAGATATTGTTAAAATAAAAAAATAGTGACAACACCACATGCTGGCAATGATGTGGTGAAAGGATCACTCATGACACGCCTGGCGGGGATGTAAAATGATACGGCTGCTCTAGAAGAGTGTGGCAGATTCTTACAAAACTAAATATGCGCTTTACCATACAACCATGGATTACCACCAAGCAATAAAAAAGAATAAACTATTGACATATGCAATGATCTAAGTAGTTCTCAGTGGAATCATACAAAGTAAAAAGAAAAAAAAAGCCAAATCAGATTACACACCGTTTCCACTTATATATTTTTAAATAACAAAATGACACAGATGGAGAAGAGATTAGTGGCTGCCAGGGGTTGGGGTGGGATAGTACAGAACAGTAGTATGAGGACCTGTTCTAACAGAACTGTTCTGTATCTTGGTGGTGGTGTACATGAGTTTAATCACATACGTGATAAAATTGCATAGAACTAAATCTATACATAAGCGATTGCATATCAAACTGGTAAAATCTGAATAAGGTCAACAGATTACACCAGTGTCAATTTCCTATTGTGACACTGCGCTATATAGTTACGCAAGTTTGTACCACTGGGGGGAAATCTGGTGAAGGGTATACAGGATCTCTCTGTATGATAAAACTTTAAAAGTTTTTAATCTTAATATGATTGCAGCTAAACACAAATAAGAAAAAAAAGACAGTAAAAATAAATTATATTAATAACTCTTCATTATGAATGACAAATTAATCAAGTTTTAATTTTGTATTTTCTCCATTTTTGGATAGGTGGACATATCACTTACATTTGGAATCGTTAATCAACTTGATTAAACACAAGATGAGGTTCAAGGTGGAGGTAATGTTGGGATAAGAGGAGGTGGCCTGCGTGTTCGGGCTGGACACTCATTTCTCCCCCTTGAGGCCCATGGCCTTTTCCTTGAGTGCCTTTATAAACCAAAGAGCAGTTCCTGGTGGAATGGTGTGACGTCATCAGTGCCTCATGGCAAAGGCTCCGGAATCTCAGGCGCCACTGGGTCCCAAACACTTGGCCACGGTCGGCGATTTCCTGCTGTTGCAAGGCTGCGTCTTGAGTAAGTGTGAGGGCCGAGGTCTTGACACTGCCTCAAGGTGTTCACTCAGGGTGGGTGCCACTCTTTTCTGTACCAGACTGAGTCTTGGATCCTGAGCTATGTTTTCCCAAAGGAGTCGCAAGGGATGTGGAAGGGGTTACCTGTGAATCTCCAGATGAATGACTGGGGACACAGAAGGAAGACAAACCAGTCTCAAGTTTGAAGGGAAGAGAGAACAGGAGGGGATGTGGGTGGAAGGAGAACAAAACGAATACTGCGGAAGGAGGAGAGAGCAAAGTCACTCCCGGAGAACTCGCCCGTGAGCCTCAGGAGCCACGAGGACTGTGGGCAGAGCAAGAAGAGGGAGGAACACTGCCCTTAGACGGGGCGAGCGACACTGGGCTTCTCGAGGGGGGCGCTGCCTCCATCAGCTTCAAGGACTGTTTCAGACAGACATGGGCCACTCTGGTCGTCTTTCTGCCAGGCTTGGTTGCCCAGGACTTTCTGGTGGTTCACAGGGATCCTCAGGCAGAGCTGATGCCATAAGCATGAAGGTCACCCCGCTGGACACTAGTGGTGTCGCTGCCACCAGCCATTCTTCCCTTGGGCACTGCTCAGACACGAGCTCTAATCCTGAGTCCAAAGAACTCTAGCCACAGTCAGGGGTCAAACCTTAGACAGATCACAGCATTGCTTCCTTAACTGCAAACGAGGGAAGTTATACGCCTCACCTCACAGATCATTATAAAGACTGAACGAGGTAACTCTCCATGCACTGATCGATCAATATCAATATCAGAAGCTCAATAAACAGTCAGTAACTGTTAGCTACTATTATTGCCATTTTAATTCTTACTGGGTTTCACAAGAAGCAGATGAAGCAAAAAGAAATGGCCTGGTGAGAATCAAGTTGGTTTCCTTCCCCTTTTTTTGTACCCAGAGAAGACAGGATTCCTCCGAGCTCCACACCAGCTGCTCAGAGACGGCTCCAAGCCAACAGGAACAGAGCCAGAAGAGGGAGTGCATGGCAGGGAAAGCAGGTGTGTGTGGCCATTCACCCTTCATGTTTCTGAATGAATGAAGGTGACAGGTTATCATGGCTCCAGCATCACTTCCTCCCTTGACTCCCCTGAGTGTGTGCCTGCAGGGCAGGGGAAAAGGTGTCCAGGGTGAGACCGGAGGTCACTATCTTGTTCACCTGTAGTTATTAAAGACATCTATGACCAGAGAATTTCACATCTGTCTCCAGAGGCGTCCCCCAGGCAGATTAATCCATGGAAAGAGGCACAGGAGAGCAGCTTGCGCCTGGCAAAGAGAGGTAAATATTAATTCAATTCCTACCCTCCTTTATAGACAAGTGCAAAGGGGGTGATGGTCATTCTTCTCTTATCCCTTCAGATGTCACGTGCAAAGTCCTCAAGGTGACCGAGAAGGGAAGAACCCAGTACTTCCCAGGTGGGTTCCTCCCATGATCACACAGGGTCCGTCCTCTCTCCCTGCAGCTCCTCGGAATAGGAGCCCTCCGGCCTCCAGTTCTGAGCCTCCAGAGGCTGTCCCCAAGCAGAGAACCAGGAGGACAAGAGGCCACAAGAGGAA
This sequence comes from Vicugna pacos, assembly GCF_048564905.1. Classification (NCBI taxonomy): domain Eukaryota; kingdom Metazoa; phylum Chordata; class Mammalia; order Artiodactyla; family Camelidae; genus Vicugna; species Vicugna pacos. The sequence goes on from NC_133014.1 coordinate 10,475,600, forward strand.
GAAACTGGTGGATGTCAAGGCAGGTATGTGTCCTCAGGCACCCCTCAGCTTCCATGGCCCTGCACGGAGCGTCAGTTCCTGCTGAGGAATACTTGTCATCCTGTCCTCAGGGGGCAGGGTCCAGGCTTCAGGGTGAGCTGAAAGGGAAGCACTCGGGACTTCCCTGGGGGCCAGGTCCGTGCTCACGTGGAGTCTTGTTCCTGCAGCTGCCCGGAAGAGCACTCCCCTGACCTCCAATTCCACCTCCTTGGAAGCTGTCTCTGAACTGAAGTCCTGGAGGAAGAGAGGGCAGAAGAGGAACATATGGACTGTCAATCATGTTGAGGGGATGAAACTCAGGATAAACAAGAGGAGAAGACCCAGTTACCGTCCAGAAGACCAAGAAGCATTCTACCGGCTGCTGGGTGCGTGCTCTGAGCTGGTGGAGTCCCGGGCCCTTCCAAACTGAGGACCCCAGTGGCTCTGGGATCATCCCCAAACCTCCCCCAGGGCTTGAAGCTGTCAGGCATCCAGGTGGCACGGGAGCAGATGGCTCCGTGTCCACGTTCTGGTCCTGCTGTAGTGCTGACAGGGTTTCCTGAGACAAGCTCTTAGAGGGAGAAGTGAAAAAGCAGCTCATAGTTGAGTGTTCAATTATCAAGACATTCCAGGACAAATCAAGGGGGGAATCCTCTGCCCACGTTTATTTCTTCCAGTTAAGATATTAGTGATTAATGATGAAAGAACAAACTAGGTCTTGATGTCTTAATGCTCAAAGTAGGAGACAAAACACACACACACACACACAAACATGCACAGAAATAAGTTGCTCTCAGCCAGTGACAAATGCAAAGAAGGAAATTCTTAAAAAGGCAATGAAACCTAGAGATGGGGCGTGTACAAGAGTAGGAAAGCTTTACAGTGTGGGATACCCAGGGAAGGTCTGCGGAGAAGGCAATGTCAGGGCCAAGGGCAGGACTGGGTGTGGCAGGTTTGGGGACGACATGGAGCTGACTGTCCAGCGCAGCATCCACTAGCCACATGCAGCTATTCAAATTTAATTCTAAATGAGTTAAGTAAGTGTCTAAAATACAGTTCCCCTGCTCACCAGCCACATTTCAAACGATCAGTAGCCCCACATGGCTAATGGCTGCCATCCTGGACAGCAGAGATATAGAACATTTTCATCATCACAGCAAGTTCTACTGGATGGCGCTCCTCTGAGAGCCAGGCTGCCTGGAGAAGGGTCAGGGAGGGTGAAGTGATCCGTGGCCCCTCCATCCTCCCATCTGGGCGAATGGCATTGTCCAGGGCAAGGAGTGAAGGACAAGGGGGACCTGGCATCCTCAGGTCATCACTGGAAAATGGCATCTCCAGGGGACAACTTTAATCCCAGATGAGCTTGCCAGGTAGGTGATCCTCCTACCAGTGAGGGGATCCAGAGAAAAAGGAGGGCAGGAGGGCCAGTGTCCCCAGGGGTCATGAACTCTCCACTATCCATCCAAGGTGCTCAGTTATCAGATGGAGCAGAAAAGTTCTGCACAGTCTGAGCATTACTGACATGGATGTGGTGTCACAGAGGCCCAGCGCCACATCCAAGCTTTGATTTAGGCCAGTTTGTTCAACTTTGAGAGCCAGGCCACATCTCTGCATGAAACACACTTATCACTTCCCATGCGTTGAAGATTTAATAACTATCAAAGTCTGAGCCCTGAAGCTAAGACTCACTGTATCTGTGCCAACGCAAAGAGCAGCAGCTGTCACAGCTGTCACCGATGTTAGGGCTCCCGGCCCACCTGGAGCAAAGGGAGCTGCCTCTGCTTCATGAGACAGAGGAACTGGGAGAAGGCTCCAGCTTTCCTCTTCCCTGTGAAATGCCCCGCACCCCAGGCTCTCTGCTCCAAGGCCCTCATCAATTCTCCGTTCCTTTGCAGAGGATCCTGTTATCCAGAGCTTCTTGGAAGCTGACATTTTCCTGAAAGTGTCTGACAAGGTACCTGCAGCACTAAAATGGAGACTGAGAAGTCTGTAGTGTCACCATCCCATGGGGGTAGGTCCAGAGAACAAGGTGTCTTCCTGGGCTAGAGAAGCCCTGGAGAGACCTGCCCTTGGTGCCAGAGAGGAAGGAAGGATGCACCGCTGGTGCCCTGCCCTGGCCCTGGGCATCTCCTCCATCACATCAAAGGGCCATGAGACCCTCAGCAAGGCCGTCCTGGGTGGGGGCGGGACAGCTGGCCCCCTCACACCCTCCCTTCCGTCGAGCCCTGGCCGCCCCGCCATTGGACCCTGTCTCCACACAGTACCTGCTCTCCATGGTGGTGGAGTACTTTGGCCGCGTCGGGCTGCCGGGTCACCTCTACAACAGGATCCACTTCTTCCTGGCCCTGTGAGCACCTCCTCGGGGACCTGCTTTCACTTCTGCCCCAGTCCCCCAGTCCAGCTTCCCTGTCCCGACAGACAGCTTGGCCAATGTGCCTGGAAGGGTCCCCAGTGGTGGTTCCCCTTGGCCCAGAGCAGACAAGGCCTTCAGGGGTCACGTGGTCAGGGCAGGGCAGGCAATGAGTTGGTTCACGGGATAATGAACAGGGCCAGGGAAAACCACTTGCTGCCCAGAGACCAAGTGACCTAAGCGGGAAAACCCCAAGGAAACGATGACAGCCAGAACACTGGCCTGGGCCCGGCACAGCATGCTTGGGGCCTGGCGGGCTTGGTGCTGAGGATGGTCTTGCCTCCTCTGGACCCGGGTCCCCCAGGTGATGGGGATTCCCTGGGCCCCCTCTCCTGGATATACCGCCTCAAGCCCTGGTTCCTCCGGGGTGACCTCGGTACCCTGAGGCTGGGAGCCCTCACTGGGGCTGGGACCAGCCTGCCCTCTTGTCTCGGTGGCAGCTACATCGCCTCCGACATGGAGGAGGACAACCCCACGTCCAAGCGGAGCATCTTCCAGTTCCTGCTCGGCAGGGAGCACTGGCCAGACCTCTACAAGGAGTTCCTCAAGCTGAAGGTGGAATTCTTCCACGCGATGGGGCACCGAGCCTGGGTCACCCTGGAGCTGTGTGAGGAGGTCTGTCGGGGGTGAGGCCTGTCGGGGATGAGGCAGGGGCACCCCAGCAGTCGTGGGGCTGGGCCCTTCCTCCAAGTGCTCACCCTGCGGTGCTTCCCTTTCAGATCCAGGCCCAGAACCCAAATCACTGGGTCTGGAGTCGGGTGCGCCAATGCACCCCCTAGGTCCCCAAGGAATGGAGTGGGGGCTGCAGGGGGTCCAGGTGAGTGCAGTCACCTCCAGGACTGGAGGAAGCGCCACTGCATCCCTTAATGTATTGCTAGCAGAGTAAGGGCTCTGAGACCTCCCCTGGCACAGAAAGTAATTACTGTGTTGATTTCAAAATTCTTCAAATGGATTTGATTATGGAACCATGTCTGAGGTCCCAATTTGCATATCAACTTCTTTTTTCTTTTTTTTTTTTAGGAAAACTCTTGGACATGCTGATCTAAGTAATGAAAATCTCTGCAGGGTTTTGATCTGAGTTGAAATTTTTAAATATAAATACATGAAAAACACTGAGGTCATCCTTTCTGGAAAAGGAGCTGTTACCATGGTGGCTCTTGGGGAAAAAAGAGAAAGAGTAATTCCAACACGTCATCAGAAGTCTTGTGTGTTTTGCTCCCGCTTGATGCAAGCTCCCCTGAGCTGCGTCCCTGAAGGATGTGTCAGGGTCTAGGGTCACCATGGACGGACGGAGCTCCTAGAGCTCTCGAGTCTCTGAACAAATAAAATTGCTGGAAAGTAAAGGAAACAAGCACACATGCAGAACTGTGTGGAAGCACACGGCAGACAAGACATTTATAGAAACCTAGCACCTGACTAGCATCACGCTCCAGCATTTGTTTTCTTTGGCTCAAATTTAGTGTTTCTGTGCGGATTTACTTGAAGCGGAGGGAGTCCTTCACTGAAATGGATCAGGAACACCCTGCTTGGGCAGACGGTTGCACTAGAGCAATCCTGTGAGCTGAGCCCCTCGCTGCAGGGGGTGACGGGGCTCGTTCTGACCCCAGGAGAAAGAAGAGAGGAAAGCAGGTCAAGTGTGTTTTGAGATAAACCAACTTTGATATAAGTTTCATTCACCCAGTTTTTTATTTGAGGACCAAGAATATGTCAGGACTACATACTCCCACTTTGTATATCAAGAGCCTTAAAATTCCAAAGAAAATAGTATTTTTATCACAATAAAAGAAAAGAAAAATGTCAGTTGCTGGGGCCCCTCTTGGGTCTGGTCACTCGAGAGAGCAATGGGGGTGACAGCTGATTTCCCTGAGGTCGGAGCCCCTGTCCTCTGTGCACCTTGTGGTGCTGCCTGTCACTCTGATGGCACTTCCTCTCTTTTCTCGTAGCTCCCGCCCACTCCTCCTCCTCCCCTTCTGCCTCCCCCTCCCCCGCTGAGAGGCTGCCTCCTTCCCAGGCTCCAGGCAGCTGAAGACAGACAGCACTGAGCCTCCAGCTCTCCTCAGACCTGCAGGACAGAGGTGCCTGGAGAGCCTGGACCACAGCAGCCTGAACCTGGAGTGCTGAAACCGGCCCCCAGCCTTCCAGGGGTGTCAGCCCACAAAGGCCCTGACTCCTGAATTCCCTGGAAGGGTCTAGCAGTAACATGGAGGAGGCAGCCCAGGGAGCCACGAGACCAGAGCAGGAGCCTCTACAGAGACTGAGGATGGGGAGAGGGAGAAGGCACGGAGAGAGTCCAGGAAGAGGCCTGGACCACCAAGGAGAGGAACCTGAGAAGAATCCAAAGGTGACCAGAAGGTGGTAAAAAGACAGGAGGACAAGGAGCATTTCAGGGACAGCTGTACTCGGAGGCCTTCCTGGCAGTCTGCTAGACAGCAGCCTCACCCAGAGAAGAGATGGGCAATTTCAGCCAAAGGACTAACGGAAGGCATGGAGCACCCTGGTGGGCCAACCAAGGCTGACACAGTCGAATAGAAGGTGGGAGATCATACGCCATTGTTCACTCTGGCATTACAGACATAACCCAACTTCCAAACTGAGAGGAGGGAGAGAGAAGGGGGAGCTCATGAATGGTGCCAGGGGGGCACCATGTGCCATCAAAGCTGGAAACAGAACAGTGGAAGCCGAGGTAAGGAAAAGGAGGACTCGAGGAGTCCCATGAAGACAGTAACATGTGAAGAAGTCATACGTCGAATGCAGTCACAAGAACACAAGCCATCCTAAATGCCAGAGGTCACGACGACCACACATTTTTGAGAGCAGAGCAAATAGACCAAATAAAGATACCCAGTAAATACAAGAAGTACAGTATAAACATAATGTAAGAATATAAAAATTAAGAGACAACTTAGGTCATATTATTTGTATTAATAAATCTGAACTCATTGCTGAAAGAAAAAGATCTTCAGACTGAATCACAAAGCAAAACCCAGCTGTGCGGTGTGTAGGATTATCCTTAACTCACTCAGAGGTGCTAACAATAGACACACTCTCAACTCAGCGTACGGATTGTGATTTTTACACCAAGGAAGGAAAATTAGGAAAATTAAGGCTCAAAATCCTGCAGACAGACTGGGAAGGTCACTTGGGGTGAGGGTGGGGGGGCCTGAGGGCAGGTGCCCAGAGTTGAAGGCCATCCCGGGGCCTGGGCTGGTCCACTGCAGCTTGATTTGCTCAGTAATGCTCAGGGTTTACAGCGATCTTTTTGCACAGCTATTTTAGACAGGAAGGTTTATTACTGGGCAGCTGCTCTACAGTATTATTGGGTAAAAACAGCAACTGCCAGACACAGTCTAGCTCTTCACCTCCTTTTTCCCATGGAAATGTCTAATTTCTCCACGAAATTTCTGACCAGGTTGCCAGGAACCTCACAGAACAGTTGATTTTGTAAAAAAAAAAACTCTTTTCAGCTTTATCCCATGAGGGTTTAGCATTTCCTTTGAGTCCCTGACCCTCCCAGCTGCAATCACAGGACTTGCAGTCCGTGACACCCAGTGTGGCAGAAGGTCGAGGTGGAAGCAGTTGTGCTAAGGGCTGGTCCTCTCCCCAGGGCAGCCGCTGAGGGGCAGACCCAAAGCCAACAGGGCCCAGGGGACACACTGTCCCCATCCACACACCAGTGACTCAGTCCAGGGAATTCTGACACAAACAGGGCCAACCCGACAGCGTTCCAGTTTCTCAGCTAGAAGACTGCCCATTCTTCCTTGAGTCCGTGAGTCCCCTCAGCACATTGGGGGAACCTAAGGCCACTCAGGGAGTCACTGCCACCGCAGCTCTGAGGTTGGTGCCATCGGGGAAGTTAGTGCAGGGGTTACAAGATTACAAAGAAATCTGAGGGTTTCAGAGAACAACTGAGGGTTTGATCATGGAAAAGGCAGGCAAATAGCAGTGAGAGCTCAGAGAGGATAACCGAGCGCTGGAAACTCCACAGGCAAGGTCCAGGGGAGGCTGAGGAGTGGGGACTCGGGGATGGACTCTGTTCACATCTGGGTCATTACACCCCACCAAGGCATCAGAGGGTTTGCTCGGGAACCCAAGCAGAAAGGATGCTGATAAAAGGAAGCAGGTGGAAGGGGTTTTGGAGCAGAGGATGGAGAAGCCCCAGCAAACCTGCAGAATGGGGTGCACCAGCCAGAGCTGGTATGAAGGCCCTGCAGCCAGGGTGCACTCCGTGCCCTGCGTCTGCCTGTAACGGTTCCGCCGCCCCTGCCACCTCCGGGCTGTGCAGGGGCGCCTCTCGCTGGCACCGCCCTGGCACTATCACCTGGCCCCACGTGGGAAGCACAGGTGGAAGCCGAGGAGACAGAAGAGGAGGTGAAAATGCTAAGGTGACACCCAGCCCCCACAAAGGACACAGGGGATGACCACAGGTGTACCTGTGCGGCACAGGGAGTCTGCAGGGAGATGACAGACGCCCTCCTCTGGGATTTGCAGAGATTTTAACACGTGAGGGCTGGAGCGCAGCCCATTTAGATCTTATGGGGCAGGAAACCGCAGCCAGGGATGCTGGTTACAGTGGATTTGTGGATGATGCTTTCTTCAACTCCAGAGTTACACACATTCACCCAAAATATTTTCTTAATCTCTGAAATGGTACAGTAAGCAAACTGAAAATATTCTTAGTAAGTGGAAGATACGCACAGAAATAAACACAAGTGAACGAAACACAAGTGGCACTAACCAGCTTCCAGCCACTGTCCCTGTGATGAGTCCCCCCTCCCCACGTGACTCCCCAGATCAGGATCCAGCACGTCTAGGCGCTCAGAGCACATGGTCTACAGCTTCACAAGGCACTGCGCCTGCACAAGACTCAGGATGGCACCATTAACCACAGACATGAGGCAACAGACTTCACACCTGAGTACTGGAGTAAAAGCAGTGGAAATTAAGGATGTCAGATTTTCACTAAACTTAGTATAAAGTTAATTCTTTTCCTAAATTTCCTGTTTCATATTCTAATGTACCATGAAAGAAATACTTTTAGCTAAAATTTTAATTGAGATTGTTGTTATAAAACCAAGAAAGCAACACACAGACTATTCAATTAACCTAATTCCAAGAAATTACACAGAAGTCTTCGTTTTTCTAAAGATGCACAGAGAAAGGAAGAATCAATTTGCTTTTTAAAGGAGTTCATAAACTCTGCCTGGTGCAACGTCCTCGTAACTTACGTTAAATCTGCCTCTTCCTGAGCATCTACTGGACCAAGAAGAAAGGCAGGAAGGGACCAGGTTCTTGGGTAGAAACAGTGTGGTCTGGGACCCCAAGCTTGTTAGGGTTGCGATGGGGAGCGGGGTGGCCCGGGGCCAGCTACCTCCCTCCCTGAGCCGCAGGGTTTGGGCTGTAGAACAAGGGGCAGGACCAGATGCTGCCTGAGGGAGCTTCCGGTGCAGCTACCTGATCTGGGTCATGCTCGTCAGAAGCCTGAAAGTCCTGCCCTTGCAGCAGCCCCCACTCCCCATCCCAGCCTCACCTTCACTCAAGGACATGAGATGGAGCAGAGCAAGAGGGTGACCAACAGGCAAGTCATCCACGGGCAAAAATCAAGGATGTTCCAGGGATTTTTTAAAAAATTTAACCAAAAAAGACTTCTGAAGCTTGTGACTGTAATGAGAAGCAACCAATGTATTTCTGAGTACAGGGGACCTGGCCTTGGCAGCAGGAAAAGACATCACCTGGGAACTCTGTAGAGCAGGCAGAACCTGCCCAGTACAGGCTGGGGGCCGAGGGAGGCCTCCAGCCTGGGGACACCCTCTGCAGTAGCTGCTTCTCTGACCTCACCTCTGCTTCCCTCGACTGCTGGCTGGAAACTGCAGACATTAGGGGTACAGAGGTGACCAAATCCTATCCCCTCCCTCAGAGCTTACTTAACTGGAGAGATCTTCATGCAGTGAGGCATTTTCCACATTTGGTCAGTATGAGGCTGGGGAACCCAGAAGAGGGGCCCTCAACCCTGTATGAAGGAGGCAACAAAGACTTCCTGCTTTGGTCTCAGACTGGTCCAGGGCCTTCAGTTTCACTCAGCTCCCGATATCCCCTACCAGCCTGGCCCACTCCCGCCCCTCAGCCTGGGCTTTGGCATGTGCTTCCCTTGGAATCAGCACAAATCCACTCCTCTGACAGCTCCGGCCTCAGCTCCCATTCTCTGGCTTCCACTCCAAATCCCGGCCCCCACACTCTGGCCTGGTCTGCCCAGCAGGCTCATCGGCCTCCCGCCAAGTGGGTCTGCACACTGATCATCGGGCTGAGAGACGAGAGCTCCCCTCCTGCTTGCCTCCTCTAGGATGTCAGGAGGTCCCCTCAGCTGGGACATGCCCCTCTCCATAAGCTGTGCAGTCAGCTGGTTTCTAGACAAAGAGTGAGAAAGAGGCCTCACTCAGGGAAGATTAGACAGCACCAAGGAGAAGTTTTGTAGGGCTTAACCCAGTAGTGTCCTCCTGCTAAGGCCAGGGTCTCTGCCTCAGAACTGCCCACACGTTCACGCCCACACTCCTTGGCAAGACCCCCAGCGGAGGAGCACAGGTGCCAGCATCCATCAGGGAAGCAGGGCCACCCTCTCCGAGTGCTGAGTGTGTGTGATGGCACTAGTTCTTTAATTCTGTCCATTTCCAGCTGTGTAAGTAGAAAAGCTGGCTGGAAGGAATTCCCAGTCAGTCAAGAGTCATACCGTGACAGACGTTACTAGCACTGACCAGTGTCTGGCTCTCCCCTTTGTGGAAGAGCACTTAGGGGGTGGACCAGTTTGACTACTCTGCGCCCACAGGCCGAAAGCGGACGGGGCCTGTGCCACTCCTGGGCCAAAACACTAAGAGCCGGAGGCACTTCTCCAGCTCTTCCCCTGCCACGGCTGTGGGGAGGCTAAAATGTTCTGGATGGTGAGAACTACACTCTCAAGATTTCTCGAGTGCCCACACAGGGCTGCACTGACTTCTTCCATGAACCTAGCACGTCTGCTCAAGAGCAGACTGTCCAGGAGACCCTCCTTGCCCCTCAGCAGGCCCCAAGTATAAAGACAAGGCTGTTCGCAGGCCACCTGCATGCCTCTCCTGCTCTCCCCCTCCTGCGGCCTCAGTTCTGCTCTTGTTGACAACATTCTAATGACTGTTCTCCCTCACACATGCTCATTCAGATGTGTGCAAATAACTCAAGTCATTCTTCCATCAGAGAAGGGCTTACAAATTATAAACCAGGAAGAGTGAAGATAGCAAGTTGCCCACATACTGAGCTCTTCATATCCTGATTCACATGGACCTCCCATAATCTACCATTTTAACTTTTCTCTATTAAGCAGAAGAAAAATTATGTAAGTGTGAAGGGAAGCACATTTCTTTCTCCCAATCAGCCACTCTGCTGACGTGTCACAAGCAAGGGCAAGTCCCCGGCGGGGCACAGGTGGGTCTGACGAGAACCACTGACTCAAGACGTCTGCCTTCCAGACACGAGCCCCCTTTGCAGAAGCAAATGTCACATTGGTTTTTGTCAGGATCTCAATGGAAACATCTCTGTTTGCCTTAATTTTTACTTTTAAAGCTAAACCCCACAGTTCAGGATGCGGAAACATGAAATCACTGGATGGGCCTTGCAGCTTCTACCAGTTTACGGCCCCACCGGCCATTCAGGACACACAGGTGCACGTCAGAATCAGGGCAGCACGGAGCCGCCCTCTTCCTGGACTGGAAATCTGAGGTTGGACACACCTGTACATGAATACCTTCGTCATCGTCTAGTCCAGGAGCCCGACACACACGTACGTTCTCAAAATCGTGAGTGAAAATGAACTGTCTTTTATTTAAAAATACAATTTCTGAAGACCTCTCTGGAGTGGAAATTTCATATTTTCTCTATTTAGAGCAGGCTTCGTGTTGGGCAACTCTTCATTATAGTATAAATCTCCTTTTCAAGACAATTGATCACACTATGGGGATGTCTGGCACCATTACAGGAAGTACAAACTTACTTCTGACCAGGTAATGGTGACACCTTAGAAAATGCAACAAGGGTTTTTGCTGCTGCAGAAAGTAAAACTTTATGACAGGGCTTCTTTAAAAACTTCGCATTTTTGTGCATAAAGTCACTTCACCTGAATCACCATAGCTGGAAGACTTAAAAAACCAATATCCATCCCAGCAGACTGGTCTATTCTCTGAAACCCCAAACTAATCATCCAGAGTTTTGAAATCAAACCAAAGAATTTTATTTACAAAAGTAAATTTTAACTCACTGTTATATACCATATAATGTTAATGCCGACAGCAACAGAGTCTCTGGGATATTTAAAACATTTAGATTAAGGTTTGTGCAGGTCACTTCCTCCCAGCTATATTATAAAACTTATAAATGTCCCTTTAGCTTTGTTGTTTGGTCACGCTTTTGTGCAGAAGTCATGTTTCAGGGTAGGCTTACCACCAGACATGATCACATGACCATTGGCTGTGGATTTCCAAGAAGCAAAGGCGCCAATCTCAGCAAAGCGCGCACGGGCATCTTCAGCTGTTTAAATTTGAAGAGGAGCTCCGCAAAGCTCGTGCTCCCTACGGAAATGGAAAGGGGTGGGAGGAAGGGTCATATCTCCAAATAAATTCAGCCATACATCCTTTCTGAAGAAAGCTTCAGACACACGATCATGTTTAAAGCTGGCATTCTTCCCTTTGAAAACAATCACCAAAAGACTGTATTTAAATTATGAATTTCCCTAGTGCACTGTAATGATTTATATAACTTTTTAATTTATCCATTCTGCACTTCAGGAAGGGACCTATGCTGTATGTGAAACTATTAATACCGTTTAAATACATACATTATTTAAATATAATTAATAAGTGTGCCCGCCTATCTGTATCTGATTCTACATTCAGAAAAATACAGTCAGGTGCTAATATCTTAAACTCTCCATTAGGAAAACATTCAGACACACAAAAAACAAGGTACCTGTTCACTGTAAAGCTTTACAATATCAGAAATCAGTATTATATGATTTTTAAAAATCCAAACTGAAAACCCAGAAAATAAAGAAAAATAACTACAACAAAAATCAATTAACAGAGAAGAACAACATGAACATTTGGTTTATCAGTATACACTGGTAGTTGGGCCCTGTTAAGAACTCAGAAAAAATTCTCAACAATAAAACCCAAACCCGAATAAAGCGGAAAAACCTAACTAGAGAAAATAACTCAGGAGAAATGCCTCCCACCGTTAGTGGGAACTAAAACCGCTCGTGGGTAACGCAGGTGCTGGAGAGGGTTCAGACATGCAGTTACCTTCCAGGCCGATAGATGGCAGGTGCCGTGGAGCCGGCACCGAGTGGTAGACGAGGAAACAGGCCAGCATGCTCAGCTGCGCTTCCCCACAGGGCTGCCCGTTGAGGTAGGCGTGCACACACACGTCACCCCCAGCTGTGAGAGAAACACAAATGGAACAGAACCGACTCACTACAGAACTGAGCGGCCCAAGGAATGCCTTCTTTTTGTTACTTTTTCATCAAGAACTCATCGAGCACTTACCGTATGCCAGACAGGCCCTGTGCTGGGCATTAAGGCTACTGGGGTAAAGCAGATGACTGCCTGTCACTGCCGAGTTTGGAGTATTGTGGGGGACAGAGATATTACGTACCCAATGATGCAAACTGAAGCTAGTCACAAATTATGATGCGCGCCATGAAGGTGCAGTGGTCACCTGTCTCCCCAAACACCCACTTTATTACCACCCTTCCCCCCACCGTGCAGCATTAGAGGGGACTGACTGCCACTCCAGGACCGGATCCTGATTAGTCTTGGTCAGAGCTTCTCAAACTTGAACATGAATCAGAATCACCTAGAGGACTGATTAAAAACAGACGGCTGGGCCCCACCCCCACAATTACTTGGATGAGGCCAGAAAAACTGCATTGCTAACAAGTCCCCAGGTGATCCTGCTGCTAATCCTCCAGAGACCACACTTTGAGAACCACTGGTCTGGGCCAATCAAGGCAGCCCCATTCCCCTGGTACAGTGACTGGTTCGGGGACAGGCAGAGCTAAGCCATTCAGAGAGAGACGCTCTCTGCCACAGGGACTGACTGAGGAATGTGCATGAGCTCCAGTTCAAGCTAGAGACAGGAGGAAATGCTTGACAAAATGTCTGCTAGAGGCTTTTGGGAAAGAAGTTTCCTCATTCTTATGGCAAAGCTCCTGGAAGCAACACTGTTCTTCTCTGAGCAAGATGCTGAGCTCAAGGCAAGGAACTGTTATGGTTATTTTATTGCCATCAAAAAAAAAAAAAGTACCCTAAGGACAAAGCCATGGCAGAGAGTATAGCTGAGGGAGCCTCAGAGAAATGGAGCTGAAGCCACTGGAATAGGACCACCCTTCAGCCTGCCGTACTGTGGACTTCCAATTATGTATGTTCATCTGTGTCCTTACTGTTTACGCCAGGTTGAGTCAGGACAAAGGCATTCTGATACAGAGAAAAAGGTTGAGAGAGAGAAATAAAGATGGCAGGACAGCTGCCTGTGGCCTTAGAGGCCTAGGAGGAAGGGGAGTTTAAATTGAGGCTGCAAGTATGAGTATGAGTTGGGCAGGCAGAGCATGAGAGGAAGAGGTTCTTGGGAGGGGAAGCAGTCCGGTCAAGTAGTGAGCAGGAGCTCTGTGCTCTGAGGGAACTGGAGGGGACCAGGTTGTCCAAGTGGGGTTCTGTTCTAGGACAGAAGCAGTAAAATGTGGACAGAGTCAAGAGATATTTAAGAGTGAGGACTGAAAGAGTAATGGACTGGCTACTGCAGGAGAGAGGAGAGGGAAGGGGAGGGAGGAAGGAGCAAGGATGAGTTTCAGAAAGGTCAAGGAAGGAATGACAGTGAAATCGAGATGGAACTGAGAAAGGATGGTCAGAGGTTAAAAAAAAAAAAAAGAACTAGGGAAGTGCACTGTCACAGAAGTCAAGGGAGGCCTGTTTCCATAAAAATGAGACAGTGATAGGAACAACGCCAGGAGTCCACGGAACTTGACCATGAGGATGTCAGTCTGGTGGGAGGCAGAAACCTTTGGGGTGGGCGGCAGGAGTGATAAAGGAGGCAAGGAGCGACTCTTCTCTGACAGTGTATCATGAAAGGAAGGAGAGAACACGGGAGCTATGACTTCTCTTCAATGACGTTCTCACGCCTACTTGTTTTTTGTTTCACTGATTTTCTCTATTTTCTGTTTTCAATTCCATTGATTTCTGCTTTTGTATGCTTGCGTAAGGTTATTTTGCTTTTCTTTTTCTAGTTTCTTGAAGTGAGAACTTAGATTAGTGATTTGGGACCTTCCTATTGCAAATACTTAGTGCTGTAAATTTCCCTCTCAACACTGCTTTAGCAGGAAGACTTAAGACTACAAAATTTCAACATTTACTCTGTGTGTACAGTAGTTAAGAAAGTGTAGTACTGGCAAAAAGATGATAAACAGATAAATGGTACAAAACTGAGTCCTGAAACACTCACTTTTACAGTCCACTGACTTTCAGAGAAGGACCCCAAAGGAATTCAATGAGAAAGAAAAGTCTTAAATCTCATCAATAGCAAGGGTCTGCTATAGGTGATCAAATGCTAAACTAAACACCAAAACTTACAAATAACTTGAATTTTTCCCCAAACATGAGAAGAAAAATGATTATCATACTTTTATAAATTGTGGAACTACATGACCTTTCAAATCCCAAGAGGAGATAACAGACCAGATATGGGTGTTAAACACAAACTGGGAGTTTGAAATGGCTGTTTTCCATGTATGTCCCTCACAATCTGGTTGACAATTTTTTTGGAAATTCTTTTTTTTTTTAAAAGAAACAATTAGTGCACTGATTTGGGAGGAGAGAAGGATGCAGACGGGAAATGCGAAGGCAAGGTACTCCCTCGTGTTTGCCAAAAACCACTGCCCCACACCCTCCGCCCCCATCACCCTTCTCTGGGATGGGGCCCTCCCTCTCCCTCCTCCCCTACACCCACCTGACCTCAGCCTTTAGTGATTAGGCAGAGCCCACCCCGGCTCTAAAGCTGGGTGAAGATGGGCTCCAATCAACCTTTCTTCCCCCTCCTTCCACCTACCCCCTCATTCCTATCTCCTGTCTAAGTAAAATACAGAAAAGCCATCGCAGCTGGTACCTGGGAGAAGCAAGTCTCAGAGCCGGGGGCGGGCAGACAGAGAAGCCTCAGCCAGGTGCAGTGGGACAGCTAGTTTCAAATTTAATTATATTCACATCCCTAGGTTCTGTCAGTTACCAGCAACTTTAAAGAATCAAGAACTGTTACTACTGATATTACCAGGGCCAGTATTTACCCAAAGCAGGTTGCTGTCAGACATGTATTAGAAGCATTAGAACCGAAAAGAATAAACAGATCAAGGAACTGACTACTAAAAATCCATCTCAGGCATCTATTACATATCAGACAGCTTTCCATTTATCAAAAGGCCCTGCCATTTGCCTCACATGAGGCATCATTACTTCTGCACTGTGAGGAGTAACCTCACCACCTCACTGCAGTCACAAGTCAGTACTTCCACTGACAGGGAGCCAGAGTTAATGAAGTTCCAGGTTCTCACTGACTGACTCAGAGCTACCAAAGCAAGCGTTCCCTCTAAGCACACATGAAGCTTTCAGTGTGCACAGGGTGGAGGCACCAAAAAGGGCCTCAGGTAGGTGACAGGCCACACCGCTAAGAAAAAGAAGAGGGAGGCACTGGAAAGGAAACACGATCTGAAGCCAGAAAAGATACAAGTGTCAAGTGGTGTTTAAAATGCTACATGTATATTCGACCCCTGGCTTATAAAGCAGAGTTAAATACACCTGTTAAGGAAGTTAAAGCAGATAATCAGAGTCTAATTCACCTAGCCGGAAACGTTTCACCCGCAGCCATTCTGGACTGTACTCAGGCTTGCCTTGCTTACCAACGAGGAAGTCAGAACAGAAACGCCTGAGTTCCAGGGCAGCCTGGAAGCACGAGGGGCACCACCTGTTACTACCTTGCAGCCACTGGTCCAGAGCGTTGTCAACAGTGCACTTCACCACAGGGAGGAACTCCGAGCTCATAAAGAGCCCTCGTTTCGGGTGGTTCTGCAGCCGCTCCTGGTGGCTTCTGGAGCTGAAAAACTCTAACACCAACTTTATCTGCCAGAGTTCAGACGTCTCGGACATTTCTCTTCTTCCCAGTCTTCTCACAGCCTTGCGGAGAAAAGAGGACAGCAACCAACTTAATGACGGAGTGCAGATGCTCTGTCACCTCCTTGGAGTTGTACACTAGAATGTCACTTAAATGTGGTTCATAAAACCAACGAAGAGCAGAGGGGAACCCACTCTGTGTTTTGATGCACTCTGCCCCACAGAGGAGCCCTTTACTGGGTTTAGATACATGGCCCACTGTCTTTGAACAACTTTCATGTAAAAAGCAGCAACGGCAAATGAGCTCATTCTTGGCTCAAAGGCTCTGAAAAACAAAAACTCAACAGGTCTACAGCCAGTCACCTCTGGGAGACCCAGGCTGGTTACAATGACGTGGCCAGGATCAGGCCAGGGATCCCAGGGGTCAGAGGGCAAAAACAATATTACTGATAATGCTGTTCTTGGGACCCATCTGCAAAGTACCCACGGCTGCAACCAGAAGGTATGTTCTATAGATACCTGCCCGCGACTGCGAGGGGGTGAAGTTTCAGAGCATAAAAAGAGGAGAACACACACTCAGTCAGCAACTGAAAAACACAACTCATTACTTGGCTGCTGTATAGAGACACTACGAGAAGCAGTAAGAGCGCGGACATCATTTATTCACACTTACCAATCAAAAAAGGTGAATGCCAGACAATGACAGCATTCTAGGCCTACTTGGTTATACTGGAACTTGCCTTCTAACTGAGAACGCTACATTAAGTTAACCCTGGTTTTTTGCAAACTACCTCCTGCATTTTCCCACTGAGCTTTTCAGTAGAGATTATTTTTACATTAGAGATTACTTCCTTTGGCTTTAGACACTGAGTCCCAAATTCTCATCTGTGAACTCATTATATCATATTCACTCAAAGAGCTGTTCAAAACTATAGATCCTGGACGACAGAGCTCAGAAATTCTGATGCAGTAGCTACGGAATGGGACTTGGAGGATCTGTATTGTTAAGATTTTCCACATAAATTTTAGCCAAGTTAGAGAACTATTAGCTTGGTTTAACTGCAAAATTGATTTTTAAAAAAATAAATTAATTAAAAAATTGAGCCAGAAACATATGAAACGATTTAAAAGCCATATGTATTATTAATAACCTAAAGTGAGTAAATTAGTCCAATCCTTTAGGAATGTTGTCAGGCATTATCTTCTGCATTACCTCTCTTTCAGGCTCTTTTAAAAGAGCAACAATATGAAAGAAATAAAAAAGTGACTCCAGCTCCCTAAATCCCTACATACTGATGCCACGACCTCTGCCAGCCTAGTCGCACAGGGGTGACTGCCATCACCGGGGCACTGTTCACTTACTGCTCAATTGCACAATGTTTTCCATGAAGAGGCTTTGTCAGCAGGGAGGCAAGAGACCACACATGGATGCTAGGGGAGAAAGGGAGGGAACATGCTCTTTCTTTCTTAGTGAGAAGAGAAGGCAAGGAGGAGAGAACAGGAAACCTTGGGGTAAGACAGCCCACCAAGCGGCACTCCAGGGATCATAAACTCTGAGTTTTTGGTATGTACAGAGCTTTCAACTTTGGTAGGGATTCCTTTTTTGAAATTCTAAAAGAAAATGAGAAACTAAAAAGATGGACAGGTAGGGAACCTTACCTCATTGTTCGGTATGTTACCTGAAATACAAGATCAATCTCATCAGAACTGGAACAGGTGTTGGCACCATACCTGATCCATCGCTATGTATGCCGGCAACATCTCTGGGGTCTCCTGAGTCACACATTCATACAGCACTGAAGAAAAGAGATCCAGAATTTCCTGTTTCTGTGGAAAACCAGAATCTTTTTGTAGCACATCAATGTATATTCCAAAATCAATTCAAAAAACAACTATACAGCAACTCCTATGGTCCATTAAGTTCTGCAGTGAATGATATAAAAAGGTAAAACAGCTAGGTCTTTATAAATCACAGTGTATGCAACATTAAATATCAATAAAATACAACCAAAATTAAGTTCCAAGGGACAGTTAAGGACATAACTGCAGTAGAGGAGAGGAAGGGATCAAGCTGGGCAAAATGAACAGAGATACGACTTGGGTTGGGCTGGCAAGAACAGGATCTAGAAAGGGCACCCGGCATCCACAAAGATGGAGTAGAAACGCTGAGCAGAGCAGGTGTGGGGGAGGCAGCAGGGCCAAGTCGAGACGGGGTTAAGGGCAGGCACGGGCTTTCCCAAGGGACCTGTGGCCTTGAGCGCAGGCCCGGCCCTCACTAGCTAGCTGTGTGATCTTGGACATATGATGCCTGTAAGTGGCAGTTTCCTCATCCATAAATGCAGAACAATAAAGCCCATACCCTCAGGGTCAGAAACAAACAAAAAATTTACAAAGAGTACTGAGCAGAGTGCCCAGCATACAGCACAGGTTCAATAAATAAGAGGCAGGAAGGTTATTTCACTCAACTCTCAAAACAACAATGTAAGGTAGGCTCTATTATAATCCCACTTTTAGAAATAAAGAAACTACACCTCACAGAGGTTGAAAAAATTTCCCCAAGGCCACACACGCTTGTAAGCAACAGGCCATCGATTCCAGATCACCTAGCTCCCACATCTAATCCCTGCCACCAGACGGATTAAATCAAAGATCTGCCAGCACCCTTTGAATCCTGAAGGTAACAGTTTTATGACCAACAAAAGGAAGGTTAGAAAAGAGAAAACAACAACAACAAAAACAAAAACAAAAAAGCAAAGCATAAATACAAAACAGAAATAGACTCATAGACATAGAATACAAACTTGTGGCTGCCAAGGGGGTGGCGGGGGTTGGGGGGAGGGATAGACGGGATTTCAAAATTGTAGAAAAGACAAACAAGATTGCACTGCAGAGCACAGGGAAATTTACACAAGATCTTGTGGCAGCTCACAGAGAAAAAAATGTGACAATGAATATATATATGTTCATGTATGACTGAAAAATTGTGCTCTACACTGGAATTTGACACAACATTGTAAAATGATTATAAATCAATAAAAAATGTTAAAAGAGAAAAAGAGAAAACAAGAATTAAATTAAGTAAAAACAAGGGACAGGCAGTAAACACTGAACACAAGGAACAGTGCAAGAACGGACATGAGAAAGTATCACCTGTCAAAACTAATGTCCTACAATTTTAAGTTGTTTCTTCTATCATGGTAGGAAGTTACTGAATTTAATAGCTTTAGACCTTAGAAAATCTGCATTTGTCAAATAAAAATCATCCAATGTGCCTGACGCATGTCATCAACATCCGAGACAGAGTCGGATGTTACAGGTTTCTGCTGGTGTCCACAGACAGAAACAGGAACAAATTCGAATCTTAGAGCTGAGCAAACCGTGTAATATATACCTGACCCATGTTCACAGTTGGTTTGCAGAAATACTCAGCAAACGACAGAAGTGCTGGATCAGAAGTGAACGCTGAAATCGTTTCAGGCTGAAAAAAAGAAAACAAACAACAAGTGTAAGTGAGACAATAAGGATTCTTGCCATTACTACTCAAACTGTAATGCATGCAGTTGTAAAAAATCGACCTCATTTTTTTCACACGATGTTCCCACAAAACCCAAGACTGTAAAACTTGCTAGCGCTTCAACAACCTGTTCTAAAGTTACAAGCAGCTTTTGCACAAGCTGCCACGAGCTACTGATTTATCAAAAGGCCTAACAGAAATAGGGCTTTCTTACACAACTCACCCCAAAAGGCTTTCCCCTCCTTCATTAACTAACTGAAAGATACACTAGAAACCAGAATTGTTACTGAAAAGAATACAGATTATCACTCTAATAAGCCACTCACAAAAAGACCAGTGCCGTCTGAAGGTCACTGGAACCATCAGTCAGAGAAAGGAGAACGGTGGGTGCCAGGGGCTGGCGGGGTGGAGAGGGGCGGGGTCGGTGCGGATGGGGAGTCAGGGTTAACAGGGACAGTTTCAACTGTGCGAGAAAAGAGCTCTGCGGATGGATGGTGGTGATGGTAGCACAACAACATGAATATACTCAGTACCACTTAACCGTACACTTAAAAGGATGAAGGCAGTAAACTGTTAGGTGTATTTTACAATTAAAAAAATGGGAAAAAAAGGGTAGGGGAGACTATCACTCGAGGTTCAAGGCTGAAAACAGAATACGAAAGTATTACCATTTTCCATCGAGGTTTATATTTCACTTCTGAACTCCCAGCAGGCAGGAAATTGAGATATCTTTTAATTTTTATATACTTCCCCCATTCAAACTCAAGTCTAAACATCTATTTTCTTTACAAATTGGATTAGGGTCTTTGAGATGGGCTCCAGTGTATATAAAAGCAATAGAGCTAATTCAAGTTAAACTCTCTCCAAAACTCCTTCAAAAGTATTTCATAGAGAACCTATCGAATGCTGACAAACAGAATTCACTGATGTCAACTATGTCTGCTTACTCCCTGGAAACTACCGTAAAGGCCCAGTCATAAGAACTGGTAAGTGCTACCTTGCAAAGATCTTTCTTTTATTTTTGCCATGAACTAAGTAAATCTTGATGGATTTGAGGTTTAGTAAGTAAGGTTATTAGGCTAAATTTTTTTTAGTGTTAAGGTACATTCTGACTGTCCCTGCCACTAAATGTAAATCAGCCTTAGAATCCGGGCAGAGGGCCCATACTTTATAATGTTTGCCACATAAAACAGCCCCAACAGGCCAAGGTCACTCGGTCTTTACAACCTGCGGTGATCAGAGAGAGCAGATCTACCTAAATGGTACTGAAAGTCTCATCACGTAAGTATACACTTTGGGTAGGCTAGTGGGATTCGAACCTACTCCCTCTCACCCTTCAATCCTGGGGTTTTCTTTAAGTTGAGATATAACTGACACACGTTTTATTGGTCTGAGTTGTACAACATAATGACTCAATAATTGTATACACTGCAAAGTGATCACCACAGTAATTCTATCTAACGTCCATCACCACACAGAGCTGTAAATATTTCCTTCTCGTGATGAGAATACGCTTCAGTCTTTGCCCATCAGCACTACCTTGAAAGCCCGAGCTTCGGAGTTCCTGTTGGCAACGGTCTGGGCCAACAAGCTCTGCCATCCCATCGGATCTTCCTTGTAGGAGAGCTGACCCGCTCTGAGCTTGACATATAAAACCCCATCCTTGGACAGAATTGACCTGCAAGAAGACAAAAATGAATTTAATGTGAGTTATTACTGCAGTTCTTGGCTAGAAATACAGTGGTTCCCAGTATCATGTTCACAGGAGACGAAGTCTTCACCGTTTTCCACCAAGGTGCACTGTTACCCACTGTGTCTAGAACTAAATCAGTCCCTGAAAGAAAGTCATAATAAAGTTCTGCTTTTCTCTGTGTCTACATTCATGGAACCTGTTAAACAAGAAGGCATTCTACCTGCTCAATGTGAACTTTAAAGGCAGTATTTTATCTAACACTTCTTTATACCCCCTGTAAGTATCTATTGATTGGTCTACAGAAAAAAAAATGATGTTACAAATCTAAAGACAGAACTTTCTGGAAATTTAAAGACTTAATTTACACACCTGCAGTGTAAAATTATTAACATTCTCTCTCTTACTTCATCGAAGAAATTACTTGGATATGACTATTTCAACCCAAAAACAATCTACAAGAACCTTAATTTTATAAGAACAACCTAACAAGAGAATGGTAAAGAGATGCTACAGAAGATGGGATCTGACAAACACCAATTGTTACAAAGTTCCCTTTGTGGACACATAAATCAGCCTCGTTTTCTTAAACTAAATCTTTCATTATTGCTCCAAAAGACAATTCCATTACCGTCTCAATTTAAGTCACTTCAAGTTTCTCAGTGAATTAATATAAATATTTAGGATTTGATTTCTAAATTTAAAATTTTATTTTCTAATACAAACTGTTTCAAAGATACAGACCACTTTATTCAGTACACACCCTACGTACTGTCCTGGGTGAGATTAAAGGGTGACAAGGAGCATTTTAGATTATAATCTGTAATTTATACCTTCCCAGATATTTCTATTCCCTTCACAGACACATGTGAGAACTTCCACACACTTACTTCAAGTGCTGTGTCCCCTTGCTTAAATCTATGAGCAGTTCCCAGTATCGTGGGCCTTTAACTTTAATCTGTCAAGATAAATGTGAACAGTCAGTCCAATGCTGGGAAAGTGCTAGTTCAATAAAATGAAACTCAAGCTTCTCAGAGGAAATAAAAATTAAAAAAAAAAAAAAAAAGACAGAGACATAACAAGCTCCACTTCCAGAAGGAACTGAATGGGACTCCTGCTCTCAGGCCACCTAACCATCAGTAGAGCGCTCTGAGTAAAGACCTCCATTCCTCGTGACTGTTCCCTCTGCTGCTGCTTTCCTACTTCTCATAAAACACAGGGAAAGCACAGGCTTTTATTTAGCCATCTTTACTGCTACGCTGATTCCGTTTGAATTTAACTCTTGGATACATTTTCCTAAATCACATCCCACTTACCTGTTTTAAAAGGTGGAGTTCTGGAAGAAGGGTAGGAGCCATCAACTCTTCTTTGGTCTGTTCATACCACTGAGTGCCCTTTACAAATGCAAAAGAACCGTCACAGCTCACTACATAGTCAGGGGAGACTATGAAAAGAGACATCGCTCTACCCTTCCCCTCCCCTGCGGTTTGCAGACAGCTTGTCAAATGGCATAAACTCCTCTCCGGTACTCAGGTCTGGAAGGGCTAACGTCTACACTCCTTTGCAGAGCCGGCAACCTTCCACCGCTCTCAGCCTTGCCCTTCACCTGCGGGGAGGGCTGCGGACCTGCACCTGCGAGGCCGCTGCCTTTCCGCACGTGTTGTCATCTCTGCTGGGAAGGTGCCTGGCTCAGCCAGCAAATCTCAGCCCAGACACCGTGTCTACTATGACGGCCTCCCAAATCCCAGAAGTGCTGGAGGGGAACACTTCTCCTCTGCTCCTCCTGCATTCGACACACACCTCCCATCATCACACTCTATCCTCACTGTCTGTATCCATGCCTGACTCCCCAGTGGACAGAAGTTCCTTAAGGAAAGGCAACGTCATCTCAACTTCGTACCCCAGAGCCCTGCACAGTTTCAATACACAGAAGGCATTTAACAATTTTCTGAAGGAAAGAGACATGATTTATAATCTATCTGTGCATCTAAATCAATGATCTCTCATCAAATACAAAACCTTGCACTTTAAAGCACTCTGCTAACAAATCCGAGTCATCCGAACTCAGTTCATTTTTTGGAACACTACTATCAGCTATGCCAAGTTAACAGGGTCATTTTCAAACTACAAGCTCTAAAGACAAGAGAGCAGCTGATGAGCTCTGAGGTCTTACACCCACAGACCACGAATGAGCCTGAACGGCCTGGCAGGATGTACAAGAACTGTGAAAGCTTCAATTTTTATGAGAGTTCAACTCACTGTTGTCATCCTTTAAAGGACACTTTCAAAACATTTTGACTTGCAGAGATGGATGAGCGGCAATGAAATTACAAATAAACAACAGGGGAGAGAGTTACCTTATAGGTGACTTCTAAGAGGGCATAGCAGGGCGTGTTGGTGTCCACATCCACGGGCACCAGAAGTCTTGGTTCTGCAGCCAGCACGTACAGGTGCCGGAGAGCCTGGAGATGATACCTGCTCACAGAGAACACAGAGGTGGTAACACAGGGGGCAACGGCATGAGCCCTACAGTCTGCATGAGCTGAGCCAAGACACAGCATCCAGCGACAGCAATCCTAAAGGAAGATGAGATTTAATTAAAAAGTAATGGAGAAATCCACTTTAAAGACTTATAGACACATGATCCTTGACACAAGAATTTGTTACTTGAGTTTCCACAGTCAAGAGGTTTTACAGGGAAGTAAAAATAATCCAAACATGAAAATACTTAATAAACTGATCACTTATAAAGTCAACACAGGCGTCCCTTTTTGCCTTCTAAGAGGCTTACTTCCACTTCTTTCTCTTCTTTTCTTAAGGGTTGGCAGGGAAGAAGAGGGGGAAAGAAAGGGTGACAGTTTTCCTCAGATAGCAAAGCTCTTCTACATATAAACCCCTGTACACAGATACATACACACACCCAGAACACACGTACCAAAACTTAATGGGTAAGATATGACAATATTTTTCTTGCTGCATGTGTCCTTTTCTGAGTTTTCAAAAAATTTTCTAAGATTTAAAATTTATATTTTGTAATTTAAACATATAAAAAGTTTTTACATTTTAAGACCCCATAAAGGAAGGATAAAATGAGACTTCAAATACATTTTTCTTTAATTTCAGCTGTATCAGTACCCTCCCCTCTTCCCATCCAAATCTACCCGCCCCTATAAATCTATTAGAAATCGAATCAATCAAGGCCAGAGAAAACAGATACGTATCAGTTAAATAAAGGTTCTAAATGTTTATCACCAATCACTTTGTCTATAATAAATGAACCATCTGAAATTCTGTCCAGCAGCACGTGAGGGTGGGTCTCTGCTGTGCCCTAGCCGATTGCTGACCTCAACTGGAGACATCTTCCCTAAACGGACAAGTGAGAGACCACTCGTCAGTTATATTAACAGCCGTATTCTTAGGCACCACCTATCATTAAAGTTTGGACTTTAGATCAGGCTACTCCTGTACAACAGCTATCTATCTCTTACTCCCAGTGACGCATTACACGTAAGTTTTAAATGACGGCTTAGTCACCACAATGGACACTCCCTCTCCTGATCCTTCTCTGGCAGACTGCTGGGGGAGCCTTTGGTTGAGCTCACAGGTCATCTCAGATGCCACTGGGATACAGGAGCTAGCTTCTCCCCTTCTTCCACAAACAGCAGAGAATGGCTACACCTGAAACTCCGAGGGAAACTGAAGTGTGGGTGGTTCTCTGCGCTCTAAAAGGCAGAGCTTCTGTATTATCAGGCTGCTTCCACACATCTGAGGCTCTCCTGCTCACTGCCCCTTCTACATTGTCTGGCTCTTTGCCACATTTTGCTTGTCTTGTCCCTCCTCTGTCATTTATACAAAATTTCTCAGAATTAAAGAGGGAAAAAAGAAGGAAAAAATTGAATTCATACAGATATTGCCCCTAAATCAGACAAATCCTCTCTTGGAATCGAACAGTTCTGCCAAAACGTATTCAGCTCCTCTTGGCTACTACATTTTGCACGATGACTTTTTCCCTAAATGTAACCCTGTTCGGGGTTAGGGCAGTTCCCTGATTGGAGCACGGCAGAAGACAGAGCGGTCATCAGATGTCCAAAGGGCTCTTCAGGCTTAATATTCTGTGAGAGAAACTTTTTAAAAGATTTACCCAGGAAGATAACTAAGTTTAAGAACAGAATAAAGCCAATCTAGAAATGAGTCCATGCAACCAAAACACAATCAGATCATCCCCTTAGAGAACCTGAGAAAGATCACGTGAGGGAAATCACTAGACTCACCGGTTGTCAGTGCTGTGAGCTGGGAAGTGCGGGTACAGGGCACAGAGGAGGGCGGCAATGGAAGAGTTTGACGTGCTCAACGAGTACCTGCAGAACACAGCCGGGAGGGACACATGCTGTTAGTCCCACCAGGCAAACCTCCACGGCATTCTCGAGAATCAGGAGACTGGGGTGCTGCGGCAAGGCATTCTGACGGAACTACAGCCTTTATAAACACAAGTACGTCAATGCTCTGAACATTTTACTTTACAGTTAGTCCTTAAGCCACTTCAACATCATCTACTATTTAATGGAGAAGCAACTTCCCACAAATGTTAAATTTCAAAACCTGAATTAGTAAGCCAAGTTTCAAACTTCAGAGCACAGTATTGAGAACCATGAAGGCAATCCCAGACAACTTACTTCTAAAAGTACAGGGTTTTTCACTCGGTATCTCAAATATTTTTTTCCTTTTCTATAAAGCATAAGCATTTCCTTGGAATGATAGACTAAATAAAACAGGCAAAAGCTATCATTAAAAAGTTACGATGAATGTATAAAAAACTATTCCTTGAAAAAGAAAGTTTTTTTCCTTATCAATATGATAAACTCGTTTAAAATGGCCACATAATTCTTAGTAAAATAAACTCTTTTGAAATTTTCCTTAAGTTATTTCACTGTTGCTCAAATTCAGCATGGCAAACAGGCAGATTAGTCTGAACTTTTAGTTTTTCTTTTAGATATTCTGAAAGCAAGATGGCTCAGGACATCACATAAAACCACTGTTGTTGCTAGTCAATATACATATATCTCTTGTTACACGTATACACATACACAGATCCCCAAATCTTTTTCCCCTGTCTTTTTAAACAATCGGGGTGTTAAGAAAGAACGAGCATCTATCATCACACATATATTTAATGAAGAAGAGATTTCAAAATTTAAATATGGAAATATATCTATTTTGACAAATGCATAGACTAAGCCTTTTCTCTTTACCACTTTGATAAAACCAAAATCTAAACATTAGATATCAATGTTAGAAATTTTGAAATTAAGCATAAGGGTGTAACTACGCTATGAGAAATGTAAATGTCACAGAGCACATGTAACTATTCAAAGATAAGAAACCGATAGGAAAGCAGCAGCAGAATGGGAGAAAATGTGCTGAGCATGAAAGAAGAGCAAGCAGGGTCATGCGGTGCGTGATGAGACGAGAGAAGAGATGGAACAGGAGAACACAATAAATGCAGGGCTTATTTTGAAAGGACAATAAGTTTTTAAAAATCTTAAAATAAGAATTTTCACAGTAATATTTCCTTAACCATTTTTAACTCTAAACAATAAAGGAGGAAGGAGGGTGTAGCTCAGGGGTAGAGTGCGTGCTTAGCATGCATAAGGTCCTGGGTTCAATCCCCAGTACCCCCATCAAAATAAATAAACAAACAAACAAATAAATAAAATAAACCTAATTACCTCCCCCCAAAACACAAATAAACAATAAAGGAAGAAAGTTCTACAAAATCTGTCAAAAAAG
Source organism: Vicugna pacos (assembly GCF_048564905.1). NCBI lineage: Eukaryota > Metazoa > Chordata > Mammalia > Artiodactyla > Camelidae > Vicugna > Vicugna pacos. The sequence goes on from NC_133014.1 coordinate 10,502,182, forward strand.
AAGGCGCACCTTTCTAATAATCTTTACTTCTGTACTTCTAGAAGGGTGTGTTCCAGTGTTTAATACATTCTTAAAGAAGAGTATAAAATAAACGTACTGACTTGTAGAAATTGTGTCAGTTGGCCAAGGTCACATAAACTACAGCTAAATAAATGAAGGAATACATGATACTGACAGGTGAAGAGACTCGATTTTGTAACAGATTTCAATTCCTCCAGACTGATGGATAGACTCAATGCAATTCTGATCAACATTTTATCCGGTTGTCTAGTGTGGAAAAACTGCAAATGAATTTCACTATTTATATAAAAGGCAAAGAGCCAAGAACAGAAAAATACACTTTTGAAGAAGAAATCCCAGTTTGGAGGATTTCCTCTACCGGATATCAAGACTTACCATAAAACCACACTAATAAAGACAAGTGGGGTGCTGTGAAAGTATAGAACAATAGACAACTGAACATGACAATCCAGAAATAAAAACATACATAAAGATATTTAATTTATAACAAAGGTAGTACTGCAGAACAGTGGAGAAAGGATAAACTGGTAACAGTAGGGCATCAACTGGGGAAAAAAAACATACAGAAAACTCAGTCCCAGGTAGACTTTAAATCTAAATGTGAATGGAAAAGCTAAAAAATCTTCTATAAAATAAATAAGAGAATATTTTCATTTTTTGTGGTTAAGGAAATATTTCATAAGGACAAAAAAGCACAAACCATAAAAGAAAAATATTAATAATTCTGTCATCAAAAGATAACATTAAGAGAGTTAAACAGCAAGCCACAGAATCTAAGGAAAACTCACAGAATTTGGTGACTGACAGAGTTCATGACCGTTATGAGAAAGCAATTTAGTAGAAGAGTAAAATCATTAAACAGTGAGGAACAAGAGGTGATGCTATGAAGTACTGAGTACAGACTCTTCTGAGAAACGCAGTGATGCCAACCAAGTGTATCAGAGAGAGGATGGTAACTCTGCTAAGTGGGGCAGGAACTGATGGGTAAACTATTTTTAAAAAGCCTTTTTAAGTGTAATAATGCCCCTAGAAAAGCTAACAGCTAGTCAGAATCGAAAATTTTCATGCTTCTAAATCAAAATAAGTCACTCACAGAGATCGTGCTCACGAGATCTTTTCATTGAGGAAAAACATATTCATTTACCTTCCTCCTCCCAAAAACAGAAGTCCAAGGGCCATGTGATGGGCTAGGTGGAAACCGTAGTTCATTTCACCACCGGTCTTCATGTGCAAGAAGCGACAGAGCTGCAAAACCTTTAGGTTCCCTGAGCCGGCCATCACCATGGCCAGAGACAGCAGCACCACACTCAGGCAAGTCTCCAGGTTGTAAGGACCTGTCTGGAAACGCAAGCGATGACACACGATAACCCTGGTGCTACATTTCCTTTATTATCGAAAACTAAACCAGCCATCATTAGACTATAAATGTTTACAGCTTTAAAAAATCTGAAAAAAACAAACAGTCCATGAAGATTACAGCTTTTCTTATTTGTTCTCTTGTCACAAGAATTAGATAACTGTGCATCCTTCATTTGGTGAATCAGGTAATCATATTCTCACCTGATTAACACCCCAGGACAAAAATATAAAGATGAGCCAAAGGTTCAAATTTCCCATCCTAAACTCAAACAAACTGCACAGATATTTGGCAACACATAAGTAACTGAATTATCAGTGAATTTTCTTCCAGCTTAATTTTATTCCCCAGGAGAATCATCATAAAAAGACTTACCACAGAAGCATTAGGCGCAGACAAATAAGTCATAAAATCTTTTGCAAATTTATGCTGGAAAAACAAAAGAAAAAATTTTAGGTTAAAAGAAGAATACTAAGGCTCTGTAAAAAAAGGAAACAGAATAAACGAATCTCCTTCCTACCAAGCAGTTAAATGCTGATAAGTTTTCTGAGCCAGCAAATCGAAAACCCAGAGACAAACAAGCTCCTGCAATTATGTAGACATGTGCTTGCCTGAAAACAGAACACAAGAAATTTCAATATTGTCCTTGTTTTGCTTTAAAATTCACTATTACTATTATTTGGGGGTAAAAATAATAAATACTCCTATTCTCTAAATTAGTTTATATTCTTCTGGGAATGCTCAGTTGTGCCTCTACCCAATCAACAGATTTCTGCAGTGTTTTCTTCAGCAGAAGCACCATGTGGCTCCTACTGATCAAGTCTGTCTCTTGCCTGTACTGTTTCAAATGCAGCAAAAGAAAATAATTTTTAAAAATCACTGCCAATTTTTTTTAATGGAAAGGATAAAAGAGGAATATGGACAAGTTAAATCTCCGATATTGTTTTTTGAGGAAAAGAACTCTGTATTTTAGGGAGCTAAACAAAAACCAAACTTGTGAATATTTGATAAACAATGGTTAGAAACACAGAGGATTCAGAATTACTCAAATCAAGGACAGCATCTCTCCTACACGGTATATTTCGATTTATTTACCCGACAGATGCTTAGCTAATTTGTATTACACATTTCATGACTTACGACAAAGTTTCCAAATTCAAATCCTCTGAGCAAGGCAATTCAATTTCACTGAGAGAGATACTATTTTCTCTTATAATCTGTGAAAACAGATAGCAAGAATACCTGGACATTAATAATCAAGCTACAAGTATTTAATAATTTGAAGAATAACATACTGCTTAGCTTGGCCATATTTACATTTAAAAAAAGCTTTACCAAACCATTTCATTCAAAGGCCTGTATTTTCATCACATTGAATGTAATCATATTTCAAGTCTAAGATGGGCCAAATAACTGAATAGGACTGAATGAATATAAACTGGAGGACTTAAGTATATTATGAATCAATAACAGAGTAATAATATTTCACTCTCATGAACTGAAAAGCAAAAATGATGGCCACAGAGTAGAGATGGGGCAGAGAAGAGGGGAAGCAGTAAGAAAAGTGGGGAAAAAAGCAACTGGAGAAGACTCTAATCAGAGACACTGACTTCTTCCTCACGAACGTTTCTAGTATGAACCTCCCTGTCTACCAGAGGTGAGGTATGTTACCGGACTGCCTAGCCAAGCCAAACTGTCAATATGTTAATCTGTAAGAATTGTTTAGAAAACACATCCCTTTAGTACACATAGTGAATGAGAATGTATTTTAAAAAGATACACAGAATATCTAGCTTTAACAACCAAGAACTGATTTGATTCTCTTTACTTAAAAATACAAATAAAAAAGATAACGCTATTTATTTTCTAAAAATGTGCAAGAACGCAGAAGTAACACTCTGAAGACTTATTCCTATAAGTCTTTTTAGAAGACTGTTCAGGGGAGTCACATTTCAGGATGCTTTCTATAATAAACCAGTAAGTATTCAGAATACCAAATTCAAATACCAAATCAAAAACTTGAAAATACCTTTTCTCTCTGATAATCTCAATGAGGTAAGCAATTATGTTGGCTGTGTAACACAGACTGATAACTACTTCCATCTCTCTTCCTTCCTCTTGTCTTTATTTTTAATTTTGAATGTTATTTATTCAGAAATTGAATGACATTCTGAAAAAACTGATATAACTCCAAACTGAGTAATTAATATGTACATGGATAACCTGATTATAACATTCATACACATTAGCAGTAACATCAGTCAGGATGGAATACTTCTATTCTGACAGTTGGCATTTATAAGCTCCTTTTTGTCTTCAAAAGGGCACGTACCCTTGGAGCTTTAAGGCCTGGGTTCTAATCCCAGCAGGGCCACTCACTAGCCCTGTGACTGTAGGCAAGTCGTGCCTCATGTGTAAAATGAGCATAATAAAGTTCCCACCCTCTAGGTTCCTGTGAGAATTAGAGGACTTAACCTACTCAAAGCTCTTAACATTAACTCTTGGTACATAGTGGGTTCTTTATAAGTGTTAGCTGCTATCACCATCATCATCACCATCACTGATCTGTACCACTCTATCACAAGACCACACTTGGTCATCAATCACTTAACACGCTGATCGCCCACTGTGGATCGGGTGCCCCTGAGGAAACACAACTGTCACCCAAATTTGAGTGACACAGCAATCAACGTGTTAAAAGCATCACTAAAAACGTGGGTTATACATAACTGTGGGGGGGAAAACACTCTTCAATCTAGTCCTTATTATATTTTCTACAGTCTCCTAAAGTTAAAAAAAAAAAAGAGAGAGAGAAATATAAGGAGGAATCAAAGGGAAACATGTAATCACTTAAGGGCAGACTGAGGCACACAGGAAATGAATAAAAAGACCCCAATCTGCTCTGTCTTGTACAGAGTCTAACACAAGAAGCTCAAGCTCCGAAGTCCTAACAGCTAGTTTCAGTTTTGTCCCACCTCCTCCTAGCTGGGTGGTTTTGGGCCAGTCTTCCATGTAACAGCGAGGTACTGCGCTCTGGCTACTGTGCACTGGTTACCAGGAACAAAAAGGTGGAAAAGACACCGCAGCCACCCCTGAGGAGTTCATGGTCTACACAGACGTACAAAAAAACAAAAGTAGCACACTGTTCCCACCCATACACGGGGGGCAGTACTTGAACAATTTACAGCGCAACACCCCAAAAAGAAGAGAGACTAGGTTGTACAGTAAAGCTTTTTATGAAGGAAAAAGTGCTATGAAGATGCTAGTTACTGTACTGGATACATGCCTTAAGTTTGAACAAATAAGCAGTTTACAAAGTGACCCTTTTAATCCCACTTTTGATGCCAAGTTGCTCCCTACAAGGGGCCCTGCTACAGAATCAATGAAATAAGTGGGTGAGAACTAGGAGAAAATGAGAGCAACAGGCAATATCAACAAACAGAACTGTGAACTTGCTGTATGTCCTACTGGGCATCCCTGATGTAAGACCAAATTTAAAATTAAGTCTGAAGTAGAAGAAATGTCCGAGAGATAACTTTATATTAAAAGTCCAAGGATCACGTTTCTACAAAAGTTTAAAAAAAGAACTGACATAAATTTAAGAATATAGTTACTTGTGTACATGTTTAATTTCACTTTGTAAACTAAACAGTAAATTTAGTAAACTGAAGTTTTCTTGAAGGCAATCTGTAAGTCAGGTGCATCTTAAATGTAACAGAATTTAGAATGGCATCTTGCATTTGCAAATGATCAAAAACATATGCTGAATGAAGGAATGGAAGAAAAAGTATAATTTCTTCCTACAATATACATTCTAAAGGGCACTTTCCAAAAGGAACTGGTATCTTTGACATCTAAATGTGCTAGGAATTGAATGTCTGCCTGACCCATGAACCATGTGTGACCAGGGCGGACTCTGAGGAAAGGCCACAGGATTAAAGAATTGAACTAAGATTAGAACTGGCAAGCAAGAGATAAGGTTGGACACAAAATGTATTTATGTGTGTGTGTGTGTGTGTGTGTGTGTGTATTTGTGAGGACACACACACACACACAGATACATGTGTATGTATGTACGTGTGTAACAACACTGGAGAGGAATACAACAGAAACCAGAGTCTTCAAAAGACAACCTGCACAATGTCCCAGATACAAATCAAAATGACCTAACATAAGAACAAGAAATGCAACCTATTCTCAGAAGAAAAGACAAAGTAAAACCATGCTGAAATGACCACACTGTTGGCGTTAAGAGGATTTTAAAGCAGCTCTTCTAACTAGAAGGACAACATGCTCATAATGACTGAAAACACAGAAAATCCTTTCAGAAAAAGCAAAAATTGTAACAAAAGGTAATATGCAAATTTTACAACTAAAAAGTACAATAAATAGAATGTTTAAATTCACTTCATGGACTAAAAGGAAAACAAAATGCCTGAAGAAAGTGAGTACACATAAAGATAAATCATTAGAAATGCAGCAATCTGTAGAAAAGACAGAAGAAGAATAAAAGACAACAGTCATCTGATTTTTGACAAAGGAGTCACAGGAATACAAGGAAAGGAGGGTGTTTTCAACAAACAGTGTTGGCATAACTAAATATATATATTTTTAAAAATGAAAACCTCAGCCCTTACCTCATATCATAAACAAAATTACTTTGAGATGATTTACATAATTATACATAAAAGCTAAAACATCAGGGATTTTAGAAAAAATAATCTTCAGGTTAGGAAAAAAATTTTTTTTCATAGGTCACAAAAAACAACCATATAATTAAAAACTGATAAATCAGACACTATCAAATTTAAAAATTTTTCTGCTCATCAAAAATATTCTAAGAAAATGAACAGACATGCCACAGATTAGCGGGATATTTGCAAAACATTTATCTGACAAAGGATATGTTTCCAGAACATATAAAAAATTCTAGCAACTCAATAATAAAAAGACAAACACAAAAACTTTTTAAATGGGCAAAAGATATAAATAGATTATTTCATTTAAAAAGATACATGAAGAAACAATAAGTAAATGAAAATGAACATGCAAACTGAAACTACAATAAGATATCATTACATATGGACCAGCAGAGCTAAAATTAAAAAGACTAACATCACCAAACACTGCCGAGACATGCAGCTGCCAGTGTTCTCATACACTGCTGGTCCAAGTGCAAAACAGTGCAACGTCTTTGGAAAAAGGTTTACCAGTCCTTATAAAACTAAACACACCATGTACTCTATGTCACGGTAAGTCCAATCCTAAGTATTTACTCAAAAGAAATTAAAACATAAGCCCACAAAAACGTTTCTATAAGAATATTTATGGTAGATCGCTTGACAATAACCAAAACCTGGAACCAGCCTAGGCATTCAACAAAAGAGAATGAGAGAGGAAACCATGGTACGTTCACACAATGGGATACTACTGAACAATGAAAAGGCTAACTATTGACACTACTCAATAGTATCTCAAAATCACACGGAGTTAAAAAAAGTCACAAACAAAAGGGTATATACTGTATGTGATTCCATTAAAGTTCTACATCAGACAAACTAATATACTCAGGAAAAAATCAAAAAATTGGTTGCCTTGGGGGTGGGGAGGGAGTGCAGACTAAGTAGGAGGGGGCAGGAAGGAACTTCTGGCCATTCTGATAAAGGTCTGTTTCCATGAGCGTATGCATTAGTCAAATCTTATCAAATTACACACTTAAGATTTGTGCATTTCATTATATATACATTTTATCGTAAAAGGAAAAGAAAACAGGGTAAATACTGAATTAATGTTAATGATACACATGCTGAAATACTAAGGGAAAAAGTGTACTACTGTCTGTAACTGACTTTGAAACACATCAAAAAACGATAGATTGGATAGAGGAACAGATAAATGGACAGGTATGTGATAAAACAAGTTTATATAGTAAAATACTAGTTGTAGAATCTGGTTGTATGCATGTTTGTATAAAGTTCTCTCAACCTTTCTTTATTTTGAAATTTTCTTATTAAAACATTAAAGGAAACACTCTAGCATTCTCAAAGATAGATCTGTTTTCCCAAAAAAAGATACTGAAGACATGGACAGTTAGTTAATTAAAGGGCAATATTTAGTTACAATATTTGACTTGGAGATTTTACTAAACAGTCTACTTACTTTTAACTATTTGGCTTATTGGGTACATATGCCATAAAGTAATTAAAACAACTTACTATACACAAGATAAAAAAACTGCCACAAAGTAAAACAGTATCTTAGATAAATGTGTACTTAATCAGGATAAAAATATCAAAAACGCTTTTTAGAGTTCTGCGATACATTTAATTTTTTTAAAAAATCACAATTTCTAGGTCTCTGTAACCAAAAAAGAAAGGCTATGGTCTGTGCTCAGCACACAATCTTAAAATGAAAGTTACTATGTATTCAAGAAATGTCATAATCATCAATATTGCCTTCAAAAGTATTTTATAGGGTTTTGGAAATCCCACATAATTTTATGTGATTTAAGATACAATATTTATTATACTCACGTACTTGAGGAACGTTGCTATCGACCCACTTGGAATTTGGTAAAATATCATCCCACAAAATCAGGCATCGAGCAAGTGTCTTAAAAATGCAATACAGAAAAATCAATTACAGCAGGCAAAGTTCATAGATTCTGCAACAATGATAACATTATAAATAGGACAACTTAAGAATCGGTTCCCAACTGATGGAAATTTTGAAAAATTAAATATATACAGTATCAACTTAAGCTACTCATTAAAATAAACTGAAGACTTAGATTTTATCACAAAAAAAACTGAACTGATCATCATCAAAGTTTGGAGGAGTTGTAGAGAAGTTTTTAAAACTTCCTCCATAAAGAAAAATCATGAACATAAGAATTATTCATAGTTCTGTCTACACAGAGCCACCCATATGCTAAAAACATATATTTAAACATTAAAGAAGAGGGAAAATTGGAGGCAATTATGTCAAACAATTTCTATCACTAATTATACCCTTAATAGTATTACTGCATCCTTAATAATAATGAAAGAATGTAAAACAAAGTGGTAATGAAGTCCCTTGTTGCTATTAGGAAGTTCTGAATAATAATATGAGAAATTGAAATGTCACTCCAAGTCTTATATACCAATGTAGCTGCCTTTCTTGGCAATTCCTACAGTCATATTTGGGAAATTTCAAAAGAATACTATCAATTACATATATGCATGATGGCTTAACATTACAGATTCCCTTGTAGAGACATTTATATTTGCAAGCTAAACTTGAGAACCACAAATAGACTACGTATCTTAAAAGAAATGAAAAACTGCAAAGTATCATACCCTAAGCAAGAGAAATTCTGGCTTCACAAAGTCCAGCAAATACATAGTGTCAGGAGCTCGGAGCCAATCTGCAATGGATCTGTTGGTGGAGGATATCAGTAAGCATTACTGCTCGAGAAGAGGACTAAATAATCAAGAATTCCAGGGAGGGTGTAGCTCGGTGGTAGAGTGTGTGCTTAGCATGCACAGGTCCTAGGGACTGAACCCAGGACCTTCATTAAAAATAAATAAACCCAATTACCTCTGCTCCAAAAAATAAACAAACAAACAAACAAAAATTCCAAGAGAGATTTCAAGAATTTCCTCTCCATTGCAATCACTGCTATTTTTTTCCATAGTACTTTTCACCCTCCAAACATAATTTTTATTATGTATGTATGTATATCTTACTATAAGCTTTGTAAGGGCAGATATTTTTAGTTTTGTTTTGGTCACTGAAATATCTCCAATGCCAAGCAAGCAATGACATACACATTGATCCCAACAGTAAATGAATAAATCTGTTTTTAATCAAACTTTTGTTAATTTTGCAAATACTCGGTTTTTCTAAAAAAGGAATTTATTTACAACACTGAAAAATTTCTTGAATCTTATAATGCTCTTTAAATTAAAAGACTTAAAACATGGTTTAATGTCTCCTACCCAACTTACTCTTCTATGCAAAATGTAAAAAACAAATGCCAAACGTCTACTTTCAAGGGTCAGCACTAATTACTCCATGTTGCAGAGGCAGAAGGCAGGGTCATTAGGAAAGCTGTTGAACTAGGCAGAAACCACTTTTGTGAATGGTAACCTGAAATATAGTAACGCTAAGTATTTCTGATTCAACCAGACCTCACAATAACATGTAAAATTAATGAAAAGGAATGTGGATATCACTGGATTGTCAGTGACTCAACTGAAAAACAAAAATGAATAGAAATGGGCAACTATACTGACAGATACCATTACAATAACAAAATTTACTATTTCTAGATAAAAATCTATATAACTTGAAGTATTTGAGAGCACTAAGATCAGGCTGATCTAGCACAGGGGAGTAAGAAAGATAATTTAGTTTTACTACTGAGGTCAGAAACAGAGTCACACTGTCATGACAAGGGACGGGCAGGGGAGATGCAGTACCTGTTATTGGTTTTCAAGTAGATCATAGCCAAAGCCAGAGTGGCACCTGGACAAGTTACATCCACATTTATGGTGTCTCCTTCCTATCGAAAGAAAAGTTTATTTGTGTAAAGGAGTTTTGAATTATTATAAAATTCTTCTGAATACTAGCCTACACTTAGTTAACAAATTTTACAAAGGTTGGTATGAAAACTACTATTTTCAAGTTGACCTCTTAGCTTCCAGCATTTCGATCTGTTGCTTCATTTGGACTTACTTTGATTTGATAACTTGGAGATTTATGTTTCTCCCGGTGCATCCCTGCTTGAAAGCGCCTGTGGCCTCCAACCATGTACTGATAAAGCTGCTCAGGCACGTTGAGATCAGACATCCCTATCAGATTACTGCCGTGCTGGAAAACGGAGGAACAGACACGTGAAAGGAAATCTTAACGGAAGAAGATCTGTAACACACACTCATGGCCAAGAAAAGAATAAACTAACTTCACAGCTGCGTGTTTCGGGCTATCAATTAAAATAAGTATTTCTCGTGAGCTAATACTCAGTCTACTAATAATTCACATTACAATTACAATTCATCTACATACAAGTTAATACTTTCATTTCATAAATACTGCTAACTGCACTAACAGTTAAAGAACATACTAGGTGGTACTCAATGGCGCCTGAACCATGAACATCTGAACCCTTTCATTTCTGTGCCTATGAGCTATAATTATATTAGTAAAAATAACTTCCTGAACACTTAACTCTCTTCCAGGCACAATTTGGTGTGTTTAACATGAGTTAACTTACTTAATATGGCAATTCTATCACACAGCTACTATTTTATAGATGAGGAAAGTGAGGCACAAAGAGATTACATCCAAGGTCACACAGCTAGTGAGGATATAAACAAGGCAGTCTGGCTCTACGATCTACCAAATTGCTTAATCACCAGACAGTGCCGCGTTTAGTGACGTGACTCACTGGTCAGGACCAGAACTCAGGTCCTAATTCCCAGCATGATGTTTTCCCTTGTATCATCTGCCTCTTTAGTTCACGCATCAAGTGTGACGAGTCAAAAACCTAATAGACCTTTCTTTACACAATTCAGTTTCTGGTGGTTCTTCAAAGAACCTACGTTCTGGGTGATGGTGTCATTTAATGCAATTTAATGCAATTTCTGGTCACTCTATACTATGTCTCTTGGATAGGGTCACAAACCAGCTGCTATCATGGCAACATTCTGGGACACCTAGTGAGCACCAGGGCACCAAAAGAGGGTTATGGTTTATATTTAGTAACTATTACTGATTCTTAAGGCTCCCCTTCATACACACATTTCCACTGTTTCCTGTTTTCTAACTGAGTGGGCTGTCGCTTCTTCATCTTATGTCTTGAACTCTTTTCAAGAAACTTCATTCCCTTGGTTCATTCATGAACACTTACATCTAAGTCAGGGGGAAGAAACCTTAAAAGTCCCACTCTTCACTACACTTTCTCTCCATTCCCCAATCTGGCACTTTGAAAAATATCCAGAACGAAGAAAGAGCTGAGAATCAGGGTTAAGTCAAGTCACAGTAAAGCAGAGTGGTATTCAGAGCAAAGTGTCAAGGTTATTTGTCTCAACAAGCAGAGGTCGGTTGTAACTGAAGCATCTGAAGGCACAGACTCTGCTTACCCCCAAGCAAACCATGCCCAAGGCCAAGCCAGCAGCTAAAGAGTAAGACTCTCTGTCAGTGCAGTATTCCATCTCAGGACCAGGGGGCCTGCCTGGAAAACAGAAAGCAACACAGTTCAAGCTGGCCTCTTAAAATCCAGACTTGTAAACTTTTTAGAGTCCCTCTCTAGCAAGTTGCCTAAGAACTACGGATTCAACATAAACCATGAGAAAGATCTAACATTATCACAAATGGTGTCCACAACTATCAGTTTACTACAAAATAAAGCCCCAAACTGGTTCTTTCAATTTGCCAATTTGAATGCAATGACTTTAAAATATTGTGAAATCTTGTTTTTATTTTTAAAATAGGAAAAATTTTTTTAAGGAGAGAGGTGCATATAAAAAGCTTCAATTTGTAACTTCTTTCCTTTTGTTGATGTTCTGTTATTTTCAAATTCATTCACTAGATGTGGTGAAAACATGTTCAAATACTGATAACAGGCAAGAGAGATACTTAAATTTTTAAGCATTAAATATTATGTATCCAGACACTTACTCTGAATCTATATAATACTCAGTCCTACTGTGATAGAATTTCTTTATATTCATGCTAAAAGCTTGACTGGATGCAAATTCATACTTCTAAAAAGCATACCCTAACTCTAACTCCATCCCTTTTGCATAGCAAAGTGTATTATATACAAAGACTCCTTCCTCCAAAAAAAAAGTTCACATTCCTGGGATTTCATCTCCAGGAAAAAAAAAAATTTTAAAGAAAGAAAAAAATTAAACACAAGTATTCACTGCAGGGTTTACTGCCTAAGAGCAAAGAATTGAAAACAACCTAAAAGTCCTATAAAAGTGAGAAAATGGTTAGGCAATTTTCAAAACACCGACTCAATGATTACACAATGTAAAATTTTAAATGCCACTTATGACAGTGACATGTGAAAAGGGCAGTACAAAAACAGTCTGTACATTCTGACGGTCATTATACAAAAGAGCACGTGCATATGAATCCAGATGAAACCCTCTACATACAATGTGAAAGAGGTGTGTCATGGCTGGGAGATCTGTGTAATGCTGGCATCACCAGATATCATTGTGATACAGCCGAAGAATGCTAAATCACCTTGCAGGTGAACAAGCTTTAAAAGCCAGTCCTGAGTATCTCCTGAATAAGTATTTCTCAGGCCAACAACTTAACACTATTACATATTTTGCTAACAGGAAAATTTCAGCTTTGTGAACAGTGTATTTCGTCCTTATAGTAGACTAAGTTGTTGATCCCAACTCTTCCCTGCCCTGCAGTGCTGTACACTCACATCCACACTCTTGTTGACAGAGTCTCCTAGTGTACCTGGCTGTGACCTATGATCCTGGCTAGCATGATGTCAGCAAAGGTCTGAAACATGCTTCCATTATTTGGTTCTCCCTTTTGCCCTTCTGTCATCACCATAAAAGAAGCACACCCTCCAGCCTGGGTCCCAGGATAAGGCATCTGGAGCAGAGCCAGAGCAGCAGACCCACAGGTATATACCCTGAAGCAGAGATGCCAGGGCCAGCTTTGTGGTGATCCTGAAATACATGTAGAAAGGTCCCAAGTAGGATAGAACAAGACATGTAAGTACGTATCTAAATTACTGAACATACTAATAATGCCAATAGCATTTCCAAACTTGTCAGAAAAAGATGACAATATGGAAGGCAGATTTCAAAAGAAAAATGCAGACTCCGTTGAAAACACAGAAAAGCATTTCATCACTAACATACCCTCCAGCATATAAAGGAGGAAAGCAAGAGTCAATCACTCCCATCCTGTTAGAAGTGCAGCTGCCCAACGGAATAAACACTACACTTTTAGGGATCAAAACTATCAACTATGAATTTTAAATGCAGACCACTGCTAGACATTGCCTGGTAAAGACAGAGCAGGATAAACAGCATGCTCACATGTGATTAAGACCACAGGCTACCTCATTAAATGGGACCAGGGGAGCTCAGAATAGGCTGGTCAAGTAAGAATGCAGACTAATAACTGCATAATAACATGAGCTTTAGAAAACATTACTTGTAGTTTTTTTTTAATTAGTACAGATCATTCTATGCTCACAAAAGCTACAATTTTTCCCTTAATTTTTATTTTTCTATTACTATTATTTTTACTTTGGTTCCTGTAGAACGGGAAATGGATGCTTATGAAACCACAGCACTATTACTGTCATACCTATTTCGGCCAACAAGACTTCTGCAGTGTGCCTGTGAGCTGTCCCCTGATACACGAGGCCGATGCCAACCACTGCAGCCACCTGGACGTTGTGAGGCACGTCGAGCTCCGTGGACGTCGGGGGTAGGAGAGCAGGAATGTGAATGCTGAGAAGCCGTGTAATTGACATATCCATGGTGCCTAGTTTAGCCGCAGAAACACCAAGCAGCAGTCCGATGCTCGTCATTTCATGACCCTAAGAGGGGAAACAAGACTGAGACTTAAGTCACTACCAAAACCAAAATGTTGTTTTATATAAAATACTGCCAGCCAGTACTCTCAGTAAGTACTTTTACGTGACAGGCACAGCGAGAGGCTCCAAGAATACAAGAGCAGACTAAACAGACATGGCCCTTGCTCTCATGAAGTCAGAGCCCTTTGGAAGGAAAAGTATTAAACAAAAAAATTAAATATATTACTAAAAGCTCATATCAATGAAAAGATATAAAGATTATGAAAGAGTATTTTAACAGAGCTTAATTTAGTTAGGAGGGACTGGAGAATTATGGAGAATTTTTAAAGAAGTGAAATTTATAATAGGACCCAAAGGATGAGTACAAATTACCAGGAAAAGTGGTAGAACAGGGGGGCACTAAAATTTACAAAGTGAGAGAGAATGATGTCAGGTGAGGGAACATGTAAATGACTCTGAGGTGATTCAAAAATAAACCCTCACGTTGATGGTCAGCTGACCACAAGGGTGCCAAGACAACTCAATGGCAAAGAACAGACTTTTCCAAAAAAAGTGCTGTGATAACTGTAGAGCCACATGCAAAAACTGAAGCTGGATCCCTGCCTTGCATCATACACAAAAATTAACTCCCAGTGGGTCACAGAACTAAATGTAAGATGTAACTAAAGCTAAAACACTCTTAGAAGAAAGCACAGGTGTAAATCTTTGTGGCCTTGGGTTAGGCAATGACTTCTTAGATATGACACCAAAAGCAGAGCAACCCAAGAAAAAATGGATGCACTGAACTTCATCAGAACTAAAACCTTTTGTGCTTCAAAGACACCATCAGAAAATGAAAAGACAACCCAAAAGACAACAGCATGGGAGAAAATTTTTGCAAATCATGTATCTGTTAATGGACTAGCATCCAGAATACACAAAAGGACTCTTACAACTCAGTAAGAAGGCAACCCAATTAAAAAATAAGCAAAGGATTTGAATAGATGTTTCTCTAGAGACGACATACAATGACCTAAGAGCACGTATAAAGATGGTCAATGTTATCAGCCATCAGGGAAATAAATGCAAACCAGAACCACAATGAGGTATTACTTCGCATCTACTAGGATGACTGCAATGAAAAAGACAGTGTTGGCAAGAATGTAGAGACACTGGAATCCCCATGAATTGCTGGTGGGATTATTAAATGGTATACTCACTCTGGAAAACATTTCAGTAGTTCCTCAAAAATTTAAATAGGAGTTACCATGTGACCCAGCAATTCCACTCCTAGGAATATCCCCAAGAGAAATGAAAACATTCATCCACACAAACATGTGTACATAAACATTTATTGTAACATTATTCATAATAGCCTAAAAATAGAAATAACCCAAATATCCATCAACGATGAATGGATAAATAAAATACAGTGTATCCACACAACGAAATATTTATTCAGCAATAAAAAGGAATGAAGTGCTGAGACATGGTATAACATGGACAAACCTTGAAAACGTTACAGTAAGCAAAAGAAACCAATCATAAAAGACCACATATTGTTTGGAAAGGTCCGTAATAGGCAACTCTATAGAGACAGAAAGTAGGTTAGCAGTTTGCCAGGGGCTGGAGGGAAGGGGAAGAGAGGGACTGCTACAAAGTATGAGGATCCTTGGTGTGGTGATGAAGATGCCGTAAAATTAGCAGTAGTAATGGATGCACAGCTCTGTGAACATAATAAAAACCACTGAGTCGTACACTTTACGTGGGCAAACTTTTATGGCATAGAAGTGGAAGAGTTTATGCCAAGAGAAGGAGTTCGGTTTGCTCAGTCAGTCTCTATGGTTGGAACGTGGGGAACAAGGGAAAGAGAGGCACTAAGTAAGGCTGGAGCGGTGAGGAGGATCACAGAGGCTCCTGGAATGTACACTCAGAGCAATGGAAGATCACTGAACACTCTGAGCAGGGAAGCGATACACCCTAATGTATACTTAAGAAAGATCACCCTGCCTGCTGTAAGAATGGACTTGGAGGTCTAAGAATGAAGAAGAGCAAAGATAACAATTAGGAGCTACTGTAATCGCCCAAGGGAGGCACAACGCCAGGAGCTGGGAGCACGAGTTCTCACCTTGGTCAAGTAGTCGTGGATATTGAGAGTAGCCAGCTTGGTGAGGTGCCCATTCAGACCCAGGGCCATGAGAAAGCCAGCATACTCATTGGCTAACTCAGCGTGCTTGGGCTTATTGTAAACAATCCAAGCTGAGTCGATCTGGGAGGCAGGGGCTATCTTCAGGCCGGCAGCCACGCCATTGTGGAAGCTGGCCCAGCTTGTCATGTTGGGAGGCACGTCGATGTTTCCACTGTTCAGGTCTACTGTTGTGTTCCGAGGAGGGGCTCGCCCTATTCAGGCAAACAAAATTTAAAATTGAGAGAATAAAAATTCACAAAATTGTTAAACTTAGATTTTTGAGAACAGAGATTATTTTTCCTACATTCAAAACCCTTACCCCCGTAACACCTGGAATTATATTAGTTTATTATGCATGAACTTTCATACATTTGAGTCAAACCTGATGCCAAGTGGAAAAACCTTAACTGTATAAAATAACTCACTGCCCTTTCTGCTAAAATACATGGGACTATAGTAAGATAACTGATACCAATTTAACTTTATACAGATCTGGTTAGGAAAGCCACTACTTTGAAATCTTTCTTTCAAACAGTAGGAAGCTTATTAAAAAATAAAATGAAAATTACCACCACAAACTACATGAATAATAAATTCCAAAATGTGACTGATGGCAATGATGTTACTTTCAAATACGCCATCCCATCTTTTCTCTGGTTAAGGAAAAACGATGTTTTAAAAAGAGACAGGGAACTTTATAAATTTGCTCTGTCTCTCTTATCTATCTATGTATCTATCTCTATATACAGATACCTAATTATATACTATTGTTAAAAATGCAAAATTGCATTCAAAGATACCTATATAAACTACATCATTGTATACACTTGAGTCACCCAGTGAACCATAAGAGTAGTCACTAAATTTAAATTTATGGTCAGTTTAAGAGCAATGTAAATTAAATGTTCATGATGCTGTGTTTTCTTTGAATGTCTTTTCTTGAGCATTTTGAATTTGATTTATACTGTGTATTGGAATACACTGAATTTTTTTATATTTTTAATATTCTGTATGAGTTCAAGTCATGGATATTTAAAAGACATATTCTAAATATTGCATAAAGTTATACAGTTCACTACAGGTTTGAAAATGGGCTTTTTAAGGAGTTTTGAAAGTTATGTAAATTTTAAACAGACTCAGTGTCTTATCTGTAGTCTGTATATGCACACACAGACACAAGCACAAAATAAACTTGTATTTACCATTTACTTTCTGTACCTGAAAACTAACTCAAATGCTAGTCTGTGATAGCACGACACAGGTGACAAGCTTGTGAGTTATACTTTTACTTTCTCAAAAAAGGCAAAGACTCTAATAATGAAAAAGCAAGTAAAATTTCTAGAACAGCAATTCATCATATGCATAAGACATAATATTTACATACAATAGAACATGAAAGGCAATGGGGTAAAGCAAATTTTCCTGAGTAAGAATAACTAGAAGTTCAACAGGCAAAATCAGCTTGGGTTAAGGAACAATTTCAAGTAATTGTTTTTTTTCCTAAATGAATTTATTACTAAAACAAGATTGTCTTTTGGGAGGGGAGTGTTTGGAGGGGGCCGTACCAGAATGCCTAAAAGGATAAAACTTTGGATGAATGTCATAAATATATTTAAATTATGCAAATTGACCTAAATGTACTAAGAAAGAGACAACAATGACTCACGTATTTATTTTTTGACATCCACCCAAGTATTACTGCCCAGATTTAATACATTTTAACATTTGTCAATTTTGCATGAGATTTTCCTTTAAACCCAAACTTCTATATGAAAACATTCAAAGAGGTGAAAAACTAATAAAAGGAACACCTACACACAGTGCCCTCCATCAAGGTTCAGTAACTGTTCAGATGTTGCCATGGTTGCTTTATCTCAAGAGAAAACAGCTAAATACTGACGGTAACTCTGCTGGATGTGCCTCAGTGGGATTATGGCTCCAAGACAGGTGTGATATGGGACATGGGAATGTGTTTTTCACCCAGCTGATCTCATTTTCTGTACGCTGCTAAATCACAAGCTTTCTACAAATCTGAGTGGGAGGGACCTGGGTTTCTTAATTATGCAACTTAAAGTACCGTGAAATTGTATTTGCATATATCATATATCTTATACGTTACTGTACGCATTATATACACATTTTGTACAGGTCTCATAAAACCATATATACTATATACTTGAAGGGATTTTCAATAACAATTTCAATTATATACAGCTGTCACCTTTAGTGATCAAATGGATGCGAACTATAAAACTCATTATAATCAATAATATTGGGAAACGAGCACTCATATCTGGCAGAAGTAAAAACCCATGCACCCAACCAGAAAAAAATTTGACAATATGTTACATTAAAGCCTTAAAATCACGCTGTCTTAGGAGTTCTGCTTTTAAATAATTATCCTAAATAAATTATAAATATACCACAACAACATGTTTGTAATAGCAATAAACAATAATTTCCAACAATACCAGGTTGTTTATATAAACTATATTCCATTAAAGTAAATACTTTGGAGCAAATAAAAATGAAGTTGTTGATTAAAAATGTATATTATATATACATAATATAATTGTGTGTGTGTGCATATATATATATGCTAGAAATAGCAGGATGCTCACTATATAGTAAATTTTTAAAATAATTTCTAAAACAGGTTTAAACTTTCTGATAATTAAACATAAAATTATAAAATGGAGAAATAGAATTGGGAAATGAATAAATCAAAATGTTAACGTTAGTGAACTCTAACAAGCAGGACCATTTTGGGTGATCATTTTTTCTTTTTGCTTAGTATATTTTCTCGTTTTTGTACAAGGATCATCTATTCACAGTAAGATACAGCAAGACATTTCAAGACTAAATATCTTTATGTCTTATACTGTAAGATTATTTAAAGTTCAATAATCTCACCATTATCAATAATATCTTCCTAAACTTTCTCTAGTGCCTTTTTATAACTTGAAATGGTCTCATTAAAAGCAAAAATTAGTAATGGGTTCTGTTCTACTTCCCTCAGTGTTTAGTTTAATTTGCTTTTGGAGCTTTGATAACCACTACAGGAGCTATTAACAATATTTAAAATCACTGGGGATAGAAAGAGCATTTCTTTGGCTGTAACTAAAATAACTCAAAAGAACTCCACTAAACATATACTTAATCATTTTCTTTTCTCACTGAGTCCAGAATTTAACATACCAGTCAAATTTAACTTGGGAATAGGCAATGGTTCCGTTGGAACAGGATGATACGAAAACAAGGTAAACATTCCTCGTCCTACAGGAAGAGCCATAGTTCGCTGACACAACTGGAGCAATCTATAATTACAATGAAAACCAGCTTGTGAAAAAATTTTAAACAAAAAAAACCATACTTTAATTTGTAGACAACTATTTCAAAGCAAACGTGCTATGTAAAATGAAGTCACATCAAAGTAAATCCACACAAAGATGTGGGTGAATCATTCAAACACAGTATTCTCACTTTCATACTCTTCCTACCATTAGAAACTCTGAGGAGGAGACACTTCCTTCTTTTGTTTCACATTTGGTTTGAATTAAAACCAGCTGCTCTATAAACCAAGCCAATTCTCCCTAGGCCTTTGAAAAGTAAAACCTGGCTGTCAGAGGTGCAGGAGGACGAGGTATTGAGCATGGACAGTAGCAGCAGTCTGAGGGCCAAAGGGGTCGTAGTTATGGGGACACTAGTGTAACCAGTGCAAAGAAATCTATTCAGTGCATATCTACAAGGTGCTGAAGCAGGTGTACCCCAACATCAGCACCTCTTCCAAGGCCATAAGCATCACAAAGTCATTTGTGAACCATGTGTTTGAGCGGCTAGCTCAGTACTCAGACTGAACCACAGTGACATCCTTGGACGTCCAGACGGCCGTGCGTCTCCTGCTGCCTGGGGAGCTGGCCAAGCACACTGTGCCCGAGGGCACCAAGGCCGTCACCGAGTACACCAGCTCCAAGTGACCCAGGGCCTAACATTAATAAAGAGTGAACTGCTCCCGCCAAAAAAAAAAAAAAAAATCAGCATCACAGAATCAGTGAACTCTGATAATAATAACAACGGCTGACTGCACTGAGCTTTGCTATGTACCGGGCAGTATTTGAGGCACTATGCAGAAATGGCCCACTTGATCCCCAGAGCAGCCTGTGAGGTGTGAACGCCGCAGTCACGCCTATTCTTACAGTTGAACTAAGTGAGGCAGCAAGAGGGTAAGTAACGTATCCAGTCGCCCAGCAGACAGCGGCCAAGCCGGGTTCCGGAGCCCGTGCCAAGTCCCATGCCTCACTTCTCCGTCATTCCACCTCCCCACTCAGGTGACTGACACCTGGGTATGTGCAGAGAGGAAGGGAGATTATGACTAATCCAGAGCTTCAGCAGCCTGTGCCTACCTGTGGACGGTCCTTCCCCTTTAAACAGGACAATATAGTAAATAAAGTCAGGAGAACTAGAAAACAGTGGCAGAAGAATGACAAGTGACAGAGACAAGGTACATAAAAGGACAGGTGAGAATTTTAAAATACAAGTTGAACTGTCCCAAGGCAACAGCTCAGGAACGTCACAGGCATGTGACGTTGCTTACTACTGAGTCTTACAATTTATCAAGGTGTCAAGAGTGGCAGGAGAGAAGGCTCATACAGTATTACCTATCACATCAGAAAGAAAAATACTAGTGTTAAGTTTAAACCACATGTTAAAAAAAAAAAACTCAGAACATTTTATTTTTCTGGTCAACCCACACAAGAATGAGTTCAGCATTTTGCTGTTTGTAAATTCTTAAGGTGACTACAAGCAAAATGGTTTTAGATTCGCCTTTTCTAAACAGCACATAGCTATATTTTAAGAGGAGGCGGCTCTGAAATACAACATATGTCACCAAATGACAAAATATTTTGAAAACATGTATGGTTTATTTAGATTGGGAGAGAACTTAAAATACACGGTACTTTAAAGTACCTTTTTAGAGTTTTCAGCACTAAAAACCTCTGCCAAGAGATGATGACGTGTTCTCCTTTACCTGTTTTCTTTTTCCTCGATGAACTCGTGGTCACTGAGTTCCGGGTACTGCACCACATTGACACGCACAGGATGTGCACTTTGAAGGAGCCGTCGCACGTCCTGCACCCTTAAATCTTCACTCCATATTAATGACATCACCTCCTGATTCATGTCATTCATGCCATCATCCTCCTCCTCAGTGTCTGTTCCTGAAGGAACATCTGATGAGAGCACCTGAGTAACAGACTTGGTTGTAATGTATACTGTAATGTATACTGGCACTCTGACCTAAAAGTCTTTTTTTTAAGTATAATTATATTGCTTACTTGGAAATATTCTTTACTGAGCCTAGGAAAAAGCTTTCAATTTAGGACAATAGTCAAGAGGCTGACTCCACTGAAAGAAGAATTCTAAATAAATTGTAAGAATCTAACTATATCCTAAATATTCCAAAAAGGAAACAAATTACTGCAAATGGAATATTAATACCTTTCACTGTTACTAAAGAACCCACACTAATTTAAATATTGCCTTTGATTAACAGAAGTAGAGCACAACCTGGAAGGATATAAACCAAGGCCTGGGGGAGGTAAGACAGTATTTTCTTACTTTCATGGTTGGTTTTCACTTTTTTTTTCTATGTTCCAAATAAAATTTCTTAAAAGGAAGGGACTAAATACAGCAAAACAAGCAAGGAGAGTTAATTCCTTGGTTATTATTCTGCCCTCATAAGCCCAGCATGTAGTTTAATAGGAGTCTTTCCAGTACAAATAATTCAGACTTCAAGACAGATGTGAACAGCAGAAATCTTATTTTCGCTCAAAGAGTTGTATACTCCTTTCTCAAAAGATTAACTCCTAGGAGAAATGCTGATGTTCTGCAACACTTAATGTGGAAGCAACATTAGCCTGGGGAAAAAAAAATAATGGTAGGTATAGCTAGAGAATCTCTCTTACTTTAGTCGATTACTTTATTATAGTTTATTATAATTCCCACGAAATATCTAATTTTAAAAGAAACTATATTCTAATAGGAGAGTTAGCTATAAAACATAGACCCAAAGAGCCAATAAACTGATTTATGATGAGTTAGAAATTGTAGCCTCCAGTAACTGAACAAACTGAATTTAGACAAATACTTAAAACGACATTTAAATAGAGATGAGTGATTCTCAACACCGCCTGGTCTTAGTGCTACTGATGTGCTCACTCACAGCAGCAGAAGAGGTCTAAACGCTGAAGGCTCATCTTGGTCAAGCAAAGGATAATCATATTGTCAGCAAAAAAAATTGGTTTTCTATCTAAAACAAGACAATGGTAACTCAACTAAGCGTTATTATTTAAGTGCAGATTAAAAGACAGACGCGCTGGTACGACCCTGCAGGAGATGGGATCCCCCACAGAACCCGCTTCTGTCAGGAACCCACTATGTAACACTGATGTCAGGAATAAATTCTGATACAGTCTCTGAAGAAGCATTAATAGCCTAAGATCTCACGTGGATTATGAACAGTTACAATGTATGGATTATCATGTTTGTGTTCAAAGGCTAATAAGAGATGAGCCAAATTTACTCTGTTTTCTCAGAGACATAAAAGTACCAAAGTCACCAGGATGGAATGGCCATCCCTGAATCCTCCTTGATCCTCAGGGTCATGCAGTGCTACTACTCATTGTCTTTAAAGTTAGTGAGAGTTCTAGAAGAAATTTTAAAAGTTATTTTTTTTTAAGCTTTAAAAGAGGCTGATTTTAAAAGAAAAATAATTGGACGGTGATGATGTATTTCACTTTCTATTTGTAGGTTCTTAGAACCCATTATTACAAAAACAGATTTGAAGATTGATGAAGGACAGTATTTGAGGAAAATAACATTAAGATAGCTTCTAAACAACGTTAGTGTCCCCTCAAAAAAAAAAAAAACCTTTTTAGAGGGGCTTCAGTTTTATATGATTAAAGATATATTTACACCCATTTAAAAGGTTAAATGCAAGAAATGCAACGCATCAAAAAAGTATGAAAGAGTAAATAGCTATGTATTAACTATTCAAAATCAGGATTATGTGCTCCCCCTATTTCCTCATAATAATTACAAAGTAGTTAATTACTAGTATCACACAAGCAGGGAGCCAGTGATAGCAGTTGTTCAGCTAACGCAGGGTCAAGGGAAAGAAAGGTGTCCAGGCGAGACAGAGCATTCACAAAACCTCCTGTTCCCATGTTCAATTTACAATTAATAAGATCTGTCCAATTTTAAACCCTGTCTAGTATATAACATAATCTGACACATACACTTGCAGAAAGACTTAAAGGAAAATGAAGAACATTTCTACTTTGATTTTATTGAGGAGAAAAATGAACTTGGACTGGGTACGTTGATACTCACAGATTTCCCTTTGGGCAAGTTTCCTTCGCAGGCCTGCTTGGAGAGATCCTGACGTCCAATCAAGAGACAGACAGCTTCTGGCCAGTCTGAAGCAGGCTGCTCCCGGCAGTGATAAATCGCATCTCTGATGGGGAGAGCAATTCCAAAGGGAAGAGTTTCCAAGTCTCTTAAAGTGAAACCTTAGGGCGAAAGGAAGGGAGACATTTTTCCACTTAGACTTACCACTGTCCCAAATATCCCTGGTGAAGTTAGTAAACTCTATCCTAACAAGTAAGAAAGAAACTGACTTTATTCATCTTACTACCAGACCGGTGTCTCAACATCAGGGATTAGTATCAAAGTTTTCTTTAAAAAAAAAAAGTTCCTAAAAACCTTGAGAAAAAGACAAACAATCCAATAGGAAAAACACAAAGGACAAAAAGACGTTTTCCTAAAAGGAAACACAAGCGGTCAATAAACGTATGAAAAAATGCTCTATCCAGTGAGTGATCAGGGAAATGCAAATTAAAACCACTAGGAAATAGAATTGCACACTCACTTGACAAGCACATATTTAAGTCAATCAATACCAAGTGAAGGCAACTATGTAGAGAAACATTAATTTTCTTCCACAGCTGGTGGCGGGGGTGTGGTATATACTGGTCCAACCACTTTGGAAAATATTCAGTATGTATAGTTAGGTCCACCCCTATGGTCCATCAACAGCCATGCAGAAAGTTGGGCACATGTGCACCAGGACATAAGTATTAAAATATTCATTAGCAATGTTTCATTATGGCAAAATAAAAAAGGGAAGGGAGGAAAGAATCACGGCTACCATCAATAGAATGGATAAATAAGCTATGATATATAGTCAAGAAGTGGATTATACAGCAATGACAACGAATGAGCTACTGCTACGTGAGTCAATATGGACGAATCTTTAAATAATATTATGGAGTAAAGGAAATACGATAGTAAAAAACATATTTATATCAATATCCATTCACGTGACATTAAAAAACATACAATACTAAGCAATAGATAAAGATGATAAAACTGGCAAAAAGAATGATTGAAGGTAATATAAAATTTAGACGGGGTACCTGTACAGGTGGTCACCTGTAGCACTGGGCTGTGTAAGAGACAGACACAGCTGAATGGACACACAGGCCCTTCTACTGCACTACAGTGTTTCCCTC
This sequence comes from Vicugna pacos, assembly GCF_048564905.1. Taxonomy (NCBI): domain Eukaryota; kingdom Metazoa; phylum Chordata; class Mammalia; order Artiodactyla; family Camelidae; genus Vicugna; species Vicugna pacos. Next base: position 10,526,868 of record NC_133014.1, read on the forward strand.
CTAACACTGGGCAACCAGTACATCAATGTTCACTTCACTCTCTAAATTACTATTCTCTAAGCATACATATTTTACATGCTCTTTTGTACATATTCCACATTTCATTTAAGAAAATTTTCAAATCCTCAGGATAATTAAAGTTTATTTTCCCTGTAATGATTTTCTAAATTTTATAATACTATACATTATTTATTAATATAGAAAGTTGATTAAGTGTTGAGGTAAAATGTTTCCTTATATGAGAATTAACACTTTTGTTAAATATTATGTAACATACAAATGTATAGAACTCATCCAATATTTTTCAGCATAGGTACTTCATTATAATACTATGTATTTCAATCATTGGAATTTTCAAGGAAGCATATAAAAAAGAAAAGTGAAAAACGAAGTCATTCAGAACATTCTCTAGATAAGAATTCAGAAACATCTTGTAATATTCATTAAAGCATTACTTTCTAACAAATTATACTTTCACTTTCTCATTTTTTACATTTTCATATCAGTAATTTTTTTAATTTTTAGTTTTTTATAAAAAGCCACAATTTGTATTAAAAATTTCTTTAGTATTTCACTGTTTAAAACCTAGGGGCACAGGCTTTAGGAAGAGAGAATAAACTCTTTCCCTTCCTCTCCCCCATCGCCAGTGAATCTGCATCTTGGTGCGCAAAATGTCTAGCCATCATTCAAATGCAGACCCTGAAGTGAGTTTACACAAATCACTTTTAAATTTTGCCAGAAATACTCATTTCTGACATCTGAGCATTACAATGGCTTCAAGTCTGAATGTGTAGTCATTAGTGTTCTCCATTCTGAGGCCACTTGACAAAGCCACTGCCTCTACTGGTCTCAGAGGAATGACAAAGATTTTTCTTACCTATCGAGAAACCACAATCTAGTACCCCAGATCCTAGAACGTGGAAGCTGGGAGACTGTCAGAGGAAGGAAATGTGGCTCGGGGGGCCATGGTCTCGGCTCTGTGGGATCCCTTCCTACAGCGGGAGCCCCCCTCTTCTCCTGCCGCCCAATTCTAGCGAGCTTGCAGGAAGCCTGGTTAGGAAGGAGGGGCCCAGGGACAGCAGGGGTTTCTCCCTGGCGCTCAGACACGTGAACAGTAACAGAGACTTACTTACCTACGTTAGTCATCCAGACAACTAATCTCTCAGCTAGACTCGAAACTGGTGTGGAATGCCTGAAACTAAACCTGTGAGAGAACAAACATGGAGTTAGTTAACAGAACAGTAAAACACACGAGTGTTTTATATTCTCAGCATAAAAGCACAATCTGAATGGAAGTCACCTGTTCTCCTCTTGTTCTGCTTGTGACTTCTGGGGGGCTAAAAGGTAACAAAACGAAACATTACTTTGATAGTTATTCTAATAAAGAAAATACATAATCTGCACAAAACATTTGGAAATAAAAATTCATTAACAAACAATTCCTGAAAAAATAACAGAACAAGCAGTACTCTGGCATGCTAGGAAGTATAAACATTTCCCTGAGGCTAAAACGGTCCTTTTTAGGGATACTGAAAATATGAAGGTTAGATTTTAAGTAATCTTGATCTCTAAAAATCAACCCCAGACTCTACACTAGAATGGTGTTTTTATGTCACCTCCAAAATGAAGCAAGACACGACCTCTAAAGCACACTTAGGAAATTTTTAATTTTATTTCAACTGATATCGACATCTATAAAAATTTGTTTTGGGAAGTCTAACCTTGACTGACTTACTTATAGTTATTCTGGATAGATACTGTGAGGATTCATCAGAAACAGAGCTTTCATCACCAAGTATGTAGAGGGCGATACTCTGCATAAGGAAAAAAATTAACATTTTTTAAAATATTGAGGCATAATTACATACAGGAAAATTCATCCGTTTTAGATGCACAGCTCTTGCTGAAATTCACAGAGCAACGCACAAAAGGAAAAAGAAGTTGATTTTACTGTACGATAAATTTTTTAATTATACTGAAAAAGAAAAAATAAATAAATAAACAAGTTTGGCAAGACTGTAAATACATACCAAGACTACAAGTCTGCTTCTTTCACAAATTCCAGGGAGGTAAGGATAGGGTGGCATTCCTTCGCCCTTCAAACAAGAGCTCACCCACTGATAAATACTTGGTGGCTCAGAAGTAAGAAATGATGGATGATGCATAAATCCTGTTTGACCTTTAGAATTAGATAAATGTTTATAAAGATACAAGAACACATTAACACAGTACTATTTTATTCTAAAGGAAAAATAACCAACAATACCTGTCATCTGCGAACAATCAGAATAACATTTTTCCACATCCTCCAAAATCTTTATGATTTCTACCACAGTAAATAACTGGAATTTAAATGACTAATATCTTATCCAACCCTGGAAGGAAATTTAGCAAATTCTTGTGTTCAAGGCATATAAAGAATCTAACCAAAAATTTCTGCCCTAACCCTGAAGATGAGAAGACAGGAGAGATACCCAGGATTATGCTATGTTTTAACAACTGGGCCCCAATCCTATGTCCTTTTAACTCTGGATCTAAGACAGCACAATGGTTCTATAGTTGTACTGTCCAGGATGGCAACCACTAGTCCCATACGGCTACTGAGAGACTGACATGAGGCTAGTGCACCTGAGGTACTTAATTTTTAATATAATTAACCTACATAGCATATGGCTGGTAGTTACTAACTGGACAGCGCAGGCCTAGGGCAAAGCATCCTTGGCACTGGGAGCTCTAAGCTCTTGCGAGTCAGCATCATAGGGATGGGTAAAAGTTTCCCCCCTCACTGAGGAAGTTATGACTTACGGCAAATCAGAGATCAAGCACTACAAACTAAAATCTGCCTGGGGAAAACACACTGGCCCTGACTTACAGGCAAATGGTAAGAAATAAATCCTCTGCTCTTTACCAAGAAAAATACAAGTAAATGCCATTACGTTGTTCAGAAAAACTTTAACAGCATGAACACATACCTTGATCAACTGTGCACACTTGCCCAGTAGTTTTGACAAGTGTTGGATAATCTCTATAGTAATGATCTACATAAGGCTCCAATTTTAAGTCCCTAAAATAAGAGCATATAAAAAAGAAATAACAAGGAAGGCATTACAGCATTTTCCTCCCACAGAGTGCAGATTCGTCAGATGAATTTTTCAATTTAAAATACTTCTTTATGAGAAAGAAGATAATCAATTTTAGTCTCTGTATTTTATTTCTTGGACTTTAAAATGCCCAGTACGACACATGCAACCAAAACTCCACTCGCTAGGTAAATTGTGTGGACGTAAAACTACTGCGAAACACCGTGGTTCAGTTTCTCCCGTTATTTATTAGCTGTGTGATCTTCAGCAAGTTGGCTCTATGAAACTCAGTACTTTCCTCTAGAGAATGAGGAGGCACCAGTTAACTCACAAGTTTTTAAGATTAAATAAGAAAATATGTGTGAGAAATACCTTATAAAATGTAAAACATTATACATGTTACATATTTCAGAGAGCCATAATTAGGGTTTGTAAATCATTTCATTACAAAACTATTTTCATCACAGTAATCATTTGTCATTAAGAGAGACTGACCGTCAACTAAAACTGCCACAACTCAGAAAAGAATTTCAGTATTTCAAGGAAACTAACAGAAAGTAGAAATGCACTATACCCTTAGCTCAGAGGTTGGCATTTTGATTCAAAGTTAACTTACTTTATCATCAAGGGTCACAAAGGCTCAAATGACACCTAAGTATGACCTTTTGAATTCAGTATCAAACACAAGGTGCTAGAAAGACTGTTTAAAATTATATTAACCTTATTGTGGATCCACTGCAAGAGCCTGAAAGGCAGGTATGACCACAGACTGAGACAATAACGGGGCAACAAAGACTGCCCACAACTAGCAACGACACCTGTTCTCAGAGACAAACTTGAGCAAGTTTCCTCATCGCTGAAATAGGGATCATAAGGCCTGCTCCGACACTTTCTACATGTAAACTCGGACACTGATAGTTGTCAACACTATCTGAACATAGGCATTATTACAGAAACAGCATCACAGACTTTCCGACACAGAGCAACCAGTCATCCTGTCAAAACAGAGCCAAGCAGGTCACCTTCCGTGTCACACATTTTTGTGACTTCCCACTAATCTTGGGACAAAGACCAGCAACCCCAGCATGACCCACAAGGCCCTTACATAGTGGATGTCTGCAAACAATTCTGTGGTTTGTAGAAAATGCTCTGGTTTTCTGAGAAGGTAGGTTTCAGGCGTTTATTTACAAAGTTCCTACGTGATATTCATGGCTAAGATCAAGCCATCTAACAACCTCCTGGACACTTCTCATCTCCTTACAATATTTACCTTGCCAACTGAACGAGAAGTTCAACAAGTGAACGAATTCCTTCTCCCATCAGAGTATTCAGTTTAAGCTCCTCATAGACAAGGTGAAGAACAAAAAAAATTGCAGGTATGTGAGCGAAGAGAAGTGTAGAAGAATCCACAGTGAGATTCTGCGAGAAGTCCTCATCCTTCACCTGGGGGACTCCCAAAGGACTCAAACACAAAGATCGATTCAAAAGATGCGACTCGACGTCCTGGTGGTAGTCTGAATTTAACAAATACTCCCAGTCCTGAGAAGAATAAAAAGGGTATCAACTTCCAAATATTCCCTTCTTGCCACGTCGTCGTTAAAAAACAAAACCAAGTTCACTTAAAACAATTCAAGCTCCATTTTCATATTAAGTTGTTAAGAATATGAGAAAGAATCACAATGCTGAAACACCAGAACCAACACCTAAACAGCTAAGCAGTTTCCAGATGCCAGCAATAAATGTTAGGACAAACCACCTGTAAAAACCACCTGAAAAAATGCAGTCATGCGCTTTTAGGGAAGAGACTTGGGAAGAAGAATCCTACTATTTAGGTAGAGACTGAGAGAGAAAAACTTAAGGTTATCTTAAGCAACGTCTTATGAGCCAAAAGTAAAGAAGGAAAAGGTGCGAAGTGTGGACAGGCAGATGGAGGCACCACTACACTGATTTGGGTTTTGGCAGGAGGAGGCATCTGCTTGTATCCTATTGGTATATTTATCTTTCCACGTGTGTAAGATGCTGGGGCCAGTGATACAACCTAATAACCAACTGAATTTTACACTCAGACTGTACCACACTTACTTTGTAAGTACAGAGCCTGTTTTAGTTTCTACTTGTGATTTATTGTATTGTGCTGAGAGAGTATACTCTATGGTTTCTTCAGAACCTGGAATTTACTGGTGTTTTTGTCAGGCTTAAACAGTGTGTCATTCTAACTTAAAAGCTCCCGGAATAGATACAGAATCAACCATAACAGTAAAAAGATCTTAAGTCGGACAACCAAAATAAAAAATTCAAGGGGGAGGGTATAGCTCAGTGGTAGAGTGCATGCCTAGCATGCACAAGGTCCTGGGTTCAATCCCCGGTGCCTCAATTAAAAATAAATAAATCAAAACCTAATTACCTCCTCCCCTTCTAAAAATAAATTTAAAATTTTGTTTAAAATTCTGCTTACCGAAAGACACTGTCAGGCCACATACTGGGAGAAAATACTCCCAAAATACACAAATGACAAAGAACTCATCTCAAAAATAACCCACATTCCTCTCAAGAGCAAACCATTTCCATCATTCCATAAAGTTCCCTTGTGCCATTTGTACTTTCATTCTGATACGTTTGAGAACCTAAATTAGAAAAACACTGCACAGAAAGGTAAATGCTATCACTTTAGGTGATCAATTGGCAATAAAACATCTATAAACCCAAACTTAAATCATACATTAAGTAGGTTTGGTCATTTTTAGATGATCATTAAAGACAAAAGTGAATATATAACCACTGAAAACATAACAGATCCTACCTTCAAAATAGCTGTTAGTTAGTATTAAAATAAGCAAAAGGTGCTAAAGTGCACAGAAATCAACAGGAACACCACAAATGTGGGGGAACAGCGCAAGAACCCACAAATTAATTTATATTAGCAAGAAAAAAACAATGCTTACATCATCAGATCCCGTCTCTGAAGGCCTTGCTTTTTTGGGTGCAATGACTGGGGAAAGTGATCCTTCAAAGTCAAACTGGAAGATAACCCCAAAAGAGAAGACAAAATCACAGATTTATCACTGCCAAGTGAATCTTAAAAGATTCAGAAATCAGTTCTACCAGTTGTAGAAACTGAGAACAGTCATCAAAACTCTTTTTTTAAATCTGGAAAAACATGGTACGAATCCCTTCCTTCTAGGGCCCCTTGTGAAATGGAATGAAACCCTACACGTAAACCCTGAGCGTGTGCCCGGGCTCACAGGAGCCCAGTGGTCGTTTCCTTCCCTCCCCAACTCCTCTGGTGACACAGATCTTCACTCCTTCAGAAGAACAAGGGCCACAGACCGCATCCAGAATATGCCAAGTCTCAAAGAATCAACCCAATGTTAGCCAAATGTCAGAACTAAGAGACATTTACTTAGAGTCTGTCTACCGTGGACAATCTAACAGTTCTATGGCAGAGATGGGTAACTACTCTCCAAAATCCGTGTTCTCCTCTTTCTTCTCTAGGACCTAGGGCCAGGTTATGTGTCCCTGCCCCCTCACAGAGTGAGGTGTGGCCCTGTGACAGTGTGGCTATGAATGAAAAAGGAGGTCACCACTGCCAGGCCCAGGTCATGAAGACCTCCATGGGTGTCCCCCGGGCTCTGTCCCCTGCACCTCACTGGATGGAGTCAACTCTAGGGCCATCTTTGAAGCCTCATGTTGAAGAGGACAGGTGCTCCAACAGCCCGGGTCTTTAATTTTGTAAGTGACCTATTAAGGGCCTGTGGGGAAGTTTCTGAGGAGGGAGATGAGGAATACAGCTTTTCATCATTAACAAACTAGACACTTAGGCTAAAGCACTTTAAAATCCACTTTAAATCAAACCTTCCTCCTCACAGACCAAGTAATTTGTGTGTGAAAAGTCGAGGCTTCCAAAAAGAGCATTAAGCCGTGAGTCATGAGACATACTGCAGGCCCAGTACTGAGCAAATCTCTAGTCTGTGATCTCTTTGTGATTCAGTTTCTTCATCAATAAAACCAAGACGACTACTATTACTAATCCTAGCATAACCAGCAGCCATTTACAAAGATGAAATGAGAAACAGCAGTCAAAGTGCTCTACCACGTTATAAAACGTGATCATTCTAATTACTAGTAAAATAGTATTAATACTAAATACTTGGTTTATAATGTACAGACACAATAAGCCTTAGTATTATTCCATTTTGTTGAAGGAGGGATGCCTATTAGTAAACTGACCTGTTATACACTCTGAATGCTGTATTGCCAGTTAGGCAAACATTTGCTTTGATAACAAAGGAGTAACTCAAGAAGAAAATCAATTTTATGTACTTACATTTCTTGTCCAGGCTAAGCGGTCTGTGTTATAACCCATCAAGTTCATGAGACAAATCACAAATAAATTCCATTCTGAGTGGTAACTGGGTCCTCCCGGAGCGCTGTGGACACTGTACCACTTGACAAGCATCTGAACAGCTATTTCTTTTGGCAGGATAAACTTAATTGCTTGCAAACACGTTTGCACTGTTAAAAGCAAAGATTAATTTTAGTATGCTTCCTACGCATGTATTCTTTTCCCTTTTGAATAAGAACATTTTTAAACAACTACCATGTAAAGGTCAATTACTATGAACAGAGAACTGTCATTAAAGAGCCAGTGGGATGCTGACCTAGCCAATCATTTGACACTGAGTTCAACAGCACTTACAAGAGGTCTCAGAATAGCTTTTCAATCATTAATTTGTATCAGAAATAAAATAACCAAACAGCCCATTTTAATAATTCAAGCAGACTCCAGTTTTATTAAAACATTTTTGATTGTATTTTTACTATAATATTAAGTTTAAGTGAGTTAAGGCAATTATTTTAATTTCTCAGTTTCTCTAACAATGAGAGATCTATTTTTGGATTAAAACTCATCAAATATGCCAAAAACTATTTAGTTACTTGAGCTTCCTTGTTGCTCAGATTTTCCTGCAAGTGGCATGACCACACACTTGGAATCGCGCTGCATGGCACTGCTCATCATAAACTCCCTCACAGAAGCAGAGCCAGCACATCCTTCCGGTGCACCCCCAGCTTAGAGCCCACGTGGAGTGAACAGCACAAAAGTGCTCCCCTGCTCTTTACAGTTTCTCTGCACAGTAAAACCTCCATCCCATGGCTTCAAAAACAGCCAAAACTTTAAAACCCCAATTATTAATGCAAACCAGCAATTACTCCAAATCTTCTAAATCAAACTAAGAACACACAAAAGTGAGGTTCGAGCCTCAGTCGTACCCAATTCAGAGGTGGCAATTTCAGGAATAGTGATCCTAACCATGGAGCCATTACTCAGTTCCTGAGAAAAGAATGGAAACAAACAAGAGCAAGTAAACAGAATCTGCACATTCAGGCTTTGAATGTCTTAAAAATAGCTGGTGACTGTTTGCCTGTCAAAGCAAATTCAAAAAAGTACATGAATAAGCAGTAATATCTTTCAAACAAAATTGAATACTTTGAAATTTCAGAAACAATAAATGTGCTTATTTGTAAAACATTTGCAAAAAGTCTTCTCTTTAATAAAGTGTCTAATTTTCATGTAGTCACCATCACCCAAAAGTCTCACTTTTAAAGATAAAAATCACGTCCATATAAAATTCAACCGATTAAATAAGCTTTGTTTTCAATAAATTTTTAATAAACTTTAGAAAAGTTGCTTTTAAAAAATGGTGCAAAAAAATGACACATTACAGGAGATTTTAAAAATCACAACAAATGTATGTTTCCATTTTTCAGACAAAATCCTTCATCCTAACAAATTTTAAACCACCCTAATTCTTGCAAAGCTACCTAACCCTTTAAAAATAAGCACGTATACTTACTAGAGTTACTCTGTTGTGGACAGGGTCTCTGATGGAATGAATGTACGTTCCAAGCTGCTGGAAAGTACAATCCTCATTACAGAGAGACTCATGAAGCTTGGAAGAATCCCTCAGTTCTGGAACTGGGGACAACAGAACAGCCTGTAAAAGCCACAAATACAACACCTATGAAGCATTTGGGGGGAAACTGAGGATAAAGAAATGTTGTCTTTTTTGCATATGGTCTAACTAACACTAGTACATAATGATTTAAAACCATTCTGCTCTAGGTATGATGAAGTACTTTGTAGCAGACCAAGGTCCTCACCAAAAGCAACCAGAAAAAGTAGATAAAAAGAGCAGAACATCTGACTGATGGCACTGGAGAGCTGTGGACACCTGTGGACTCGAGGGGCCACGACGAGGACAGAAAGGGGGAATCAGAAACGGGGTGGCCCAAAATTCTTACACCGCTTTTCCCCATTCTGGGCATCTGCAGTATTTGGTGGGTTCTGGGGAGGAGGGAGTATGGGCAGATGAGGGTGGCCTGGACGGCCGTGGCTAAGAAGAAGAGAAGGCAACACTTCTGGTGATGCTACAAGGCTAGAGACGTAGACTGTAACTCAGCTGAGACAGGTGACTTGAGACACTAAGAAGAGAGAGCAGTGAGAAAGCAGACATGAAAAAGGGACTTGGTGATGTTTCCCCTACAGGCAAGTGTTTGTTCTGAAAACGTAAGAACAATATTTTTTCCTGCAGTTGGGGGGTATGCAAACAAAATTTTTAAATCATCTTAGTTAATATGCAGATGCTTCCTATTTTAAATCCAGTCATGACCACCAGCCCTTTTGGTATTTCTGTAAATCATTTTATAGGACTTCTTCAAGTGAATATTTTGTCAACACTAAAAGCCAATCAAGCATCAGATGAATTTATTATTTATTTATTATGTTTATTAACTACTCCAAAAGCTGCCCCCAAAAAACTGGCTGCACTTGTCCTGGATCTAAGTCTAACTGCACAGTCTGAGAGAGAGGTGGAAAAGCCATCAGCCAGTGTGTTACACTAGGGTCTCCCTGAGATCTCACAGCTGGCAATAGAGACACTAACCATTCCTGGGCATATGGAATTCTAAGAAAGATGGGAACCACTTTACGTTATAAAAGAATTCCTCTAAATCACACAAAACCCTCCGATAATTCTCCAGCTCTTCTCTAGAAGTTCTGCAAATGCCTTGGCTTAAAGCGAACTTTACACCTGTATGCAACACTGCACCTGTTTAAAAAATAAAATCAGGGCCTAGACATTTCCAATACAACTGCCAGCACCAACCTTCACTCTGAACTGCCCCTCAACACCTACACTCAGATGTCTCTCAAATCCAGACCACTTTTCTCCAGGCTTCCTAACTTGGTCAGTGTGGGTATCCACCCAGGTCCCCCACATCTCTCCACAGCAGTGCACAGCACCAATCAGCTGACAGGCTGTCATCTCTCCCTCCTCCAGGCCCCTCAAGTCACTCTCCTCCTTCCCAGGACACTGCCGGAGCTCAGACCCAAATGTTTGCACTTCTTACAATGACACAGTCAGCTACATCTGGGATCTAACTGGTCTCCCTATTTTCAATCCCAAGATAAGCCTATCTAATCCTAACATTCTTAACTCCATCCTCAAAACCTGGAATGCCCAGGTGACGGCATTCAGAATAAAAACCATCTTTTCATCCTTTCCTCTTTAAAAGCATGTTAGGAAGAGTGTAAATCCCAGCTCTATCACTTATTAGCTGTATGTCTTTAGACAAGTAATTTCTTTGTACCTCTACGTACCCATTTGTAAAGGAAGGATTAATCTTTTCCTAATAAGGCTCTTCCATGGCATTAAATGAGTCAGTACATATAAAACACTGGGGTCAGTGCCTCGCACACAGATAACACTGGGAAACAGGTTGTTATCATTATCCCTGCTCTGCCTCACCCAGCAGGCTACCTGTACTTCTGTAAGCATTCATTCCATAGGCTTGTTGAGTCTTAACTTGTGTGCCAGGAGACGGAGATACAAATAGGCATTAAAAATGTTTCACACTCTCCGGCCTTCATGCCCATGCCCACAGGATTCCTCTTTATACCAGTGCCCCTTTCCACTCCAACATCCCACTCATCCTCCAGGTCCGTACCACACTGGACATGTCTCTCAGAGATGAGCCTTTGGTTCTGCCACACCATCCCATCAGGATGTATCTTTCATCGATGAATCTCCTATGGTGCTTTCTGTTCCTCATTCATAAGACTTTAATGGTCTCCTTTAAACCATAATTTCTTAAAACAGACAGTACATCTATTCCACACAAGTAAATTGTGAGATCCCTCAATGGAAAAGAATGCATCACTTTCCTCACTGTAACACCTTCAAAAAGTACCTTATATATCACAAGGGAAGTCAATGTAGGTTTACTGAATAGCCTGTGTTTGAAAATATTTATATTCTACAAGCATTAACAAAATTTCCAAATTCTGTCATTTTTCAACAGAAAAGAAGTTAATCATGGAAAGAATTATTATTTGGCCAAACTTCTTTAAAACACTATTAATTTCTGACAACACCTAATCCCCTTCTTACCTCATCCAGGGATCCAAGCAGCTTCCTCAGAGGGTTAGGGGTGCTGATGCTGTCCAGCGGAGTGCTGGGCCGAGGCATCGTGCTGGACATCGTCAGGGAAGGAGCTGGCAGCCCAGGAATAAACACCTTTCCCACCTTAAAGCAAAAAAGTGTGGGGAAAATATATTAGCTTTAATGCATCATATTCTTAAATAAAACATTAAGGCATGTAAGCATGTATTTCCTTTGACAGTTCAGAGCTCACCAAATACAACTAAAAAGCAAAGAGAGTTAAAATTTTAATAATGTATCAAATTCCACCATCCAACTACAATATCTTGGCATAAATTCCTTTAGTCTGATTCCTTCTTTTCATTACTGAGGACCATTTTTTTTTTGCAGGAAATGGGGGGGAATATTAATAAAGTCAAGACATTATACAAAATTCAAGTATACTATGCATTTTTCTACCTTGTGGTAAAGACAGCAGGGACACTAAGCTTTCAGAGACTATAAACATCAATCTTGTTAACTAAGTCTCCTGGCAGAAAGAAAGAGCACCAAGCACTTCTGGGGGGGCCAAAAAAGTTAGGCTGAAATAATCAATAAATTAAATCCAACCTAATTCTAACTGTGCTCTCTAGCTCACAATCTGTCTTTCATCGTAAACTCAAGTATTTCTTCCTCAAAAAAACCGTACATAAAGTAAGTTCTTCATTGACCTTAAAAGAATGAATTGACAATCCACGCTAGCTATCCATGGGGTTCTCAGGAAAAACATAACAGAAATTCACATCCAGACAAGCTGAAAGCTCTTGATAAGATTAACAGGAGATACTCAGAACTAAAGTCAAATTTTAACAATATACACATTTAGGTCAATATACTACCCAAGAGCTAATAAAATTACAAAAATTGCCCAAATGAAGTCCTTAGGATTAAAAAACAAAAATGACAGGGAGAATCAGTATATAGAAAGGTTTTAAAAGCCATCAGAGACCTCCAGGGCATAATAATACGGAGTAAGCACATTCCACACTATCCTTCCCACTAATTACCACCATCACCAAGTCTGCATGAAATTTACAGTGCAACTAACAGAAAACTCTAAAAGGGTGGGCAAGAAGACTGGCCAGGGACCTGAGAGCCAGGAATGACCTGTGAACTCCCTACATCTTTGCTTTTGTTTTCTTATCTCCCTACATAACCAGGCCTTGGGCTCTCAAGGGGCCTGCAACCCCAAAATGCCCACAGGCACAGACCAAAAGAGATCTCACGAAAACCTTACTCTTTTTGGCAAAACTTCCTCAGGAAGAGAGTGACCAAGTGGGGCAGAAACATTTCTGCCTTATCTGCCCTACTCTAGACAAACACACGGAAAAAGCCACAGCCCTCAGTGCCCTCCCCACCAGGAGCTGAGGATGGAGACTAGGGGCAGTCCTGTCATCCCACCTGCGAGGACTAGGTGGCGCGCCGCCCCCAGCACAGAGACGGGAGGCCAGGCCAAGCTTACATCCCAGCGCCGCAGAAACCAGGTGGCAGGGCCTCTTCCTCATTCCTCATCAGGCACTGCAGCTGCAGAGACTGCGGACAGAGCCCTGCTTTCATCTCCAGGAGGCAGCCCCTCTCCACCTCCCCACCGTGCCCAGCAACTGTCAAGAGGGAGGAGCCTGACTTCCATCCTTGCTAGATGATAAATAAGGCAGCCTACCTCTCCCCTTTCCCCTCCCCCAGGGACCAAGGGGGAGCACTGTATTCCATCCGCACCCTGCAATAACCCTCTGTCCCAGTTAGGGAGTAAGGTGAGGAACAGAGAGGAAGGAAACAGAGAAAAGAACTTTCTAAATCTGTGTATGAAATCCTGGGCAGGCCTCTGAGTGGCCCATGTATGAAACGGACCAACAATGACACAGTAAAAGATCTGAGAACTAAACACCAGCCCATAACACCATTCAGTTCTCAAACTGGCCTACAGGTAGCACAGACATTGAGGCAGACCACAGTCTCATTATGGGAGCACGCAGGGAAAAAGGCCCATGAAATCCTGCTCTCCTTGGCCAAAGAATCAGAAGAGGAATAGCTTAACAAGACAGAAAAGTTTTAGACGATAGCCAACCTACTCTAGACAAACACGATGGGAAAATACTGAACCCCACCCCCAGCCCTGACAGCCAAGGCCAGACGTCCATTCTCACCTGGCTGTAATGAGGCACCAATTTGGGAAAAAACAAAAAGCTATGGATCAGCAAGAATGTAAAGAAAACAATAAAAAACAGAATAAAAACAAAAAAACTGGGTTGTCACCAAGAATGCAAAAAATGTAAAGGAAAAATAAAAACAAAAACCTACAGATCAGCAAGAATAGAAACCAGCTCTGAGAACTCTCACCCACTGCTGGAAGCAAGGAGTCAGGAGAGATGCAAACTGGCACAACTTACACTTTGGAAAACAGTATGACACCACATAGTTGAGTATGCATGTATTCCAAAGGCTAGAGACATGAATTTTTAAAAAACTGTTCTAAGCATTGATTACTAGAGGAAACAGCAGAAACAGTACAAACAGCAGAAACAACAAAAGCTGATAAAATAGTAAAGTTTGGGTGTAACAGTGACTGAGTAACAGCTACACATCAACAAATAAATCTAGAAATAACATAATGTTGAGCAAAATAATCAAGTCAGAGACTACAGTATGTTTCCTTTATATGAACATTCAAAAACAAGGAAAAGTAAACAGTTCACTCCTTAGTGATACATACATAACTGTGAAAACCAGTCATAAAAACAAGGGACTGATTAACTGCTGTCTCTGAGATGAAGATGCAATAAGGAAAGAACACCCAGGAGACTATAAAGATACTGACAACACTGTCTCTTAACCTGGGTAGTGAACGTTCACTTCATTCTTCTTCAAATTGTGCACATTAAGGTTTCACAATTCAAATTTGAAAATTTACATTATTCTGTATGAAAATTTCACAAATGTTTAAACAGATACAGCTGACATATTATACATTTAATATAATGAAACTTTACTAAAACTTTGGAGACTTAACAAAGCTACTCATACATCAGTTTCAAAACTACATTCTTTAACCTTCAGTTAACTTTTTTTTAATATATATAATCTATGCATGCTCATGAAAGGTTCCCCACTACATCGGGTTCCTCATGCCAATCTATCTAACGGCAGTGAGCCCCAGACCTCCAATTAGGCCCAAGCTAAATTGAAGCCTTCATTTTCAACTCTTAGAAAAACCTTCCACCAAATCCTGCAGACAGGAGGCAACGAACTGTAAGGAAGTAGTCCTACTAAAAGCATGAAGTGCTATTTATGACTTACCCGAACCACTCCTGTGTACAGCACCAGGTTTCCACTGCCTTCCAGGACCAGCATAGTGTCTATCTTCTAAACAAATAAAGGCAAAAAATTTATTTTCCAATCTGTGCAAATTATGAAGCACAGTGATTTCCAATAAGAAATGTGCCTGCACTTACCTCCACTGGCGCTGCATCCTTTGCCTGTATGTTGGTGATGGAGCCAAAGATGAGCTGGGTTTTATCATTACTCTCTTGAAACTTTACACATCTAAGTATTCAAATAAAAAAAACCACAAATACACTACTGATACACGCAACAACCGGTACTGATCTCAAGGATGTATTATGCTG
The DNA here is from genome assembly GCF_048564905.1 of Vicugna pacos. Taxonomy (NCBI): domain Eukaryota; kingdom Metazoa; phylum Chordata; class Mammalia; order Artiodactyla; family Camelidae; genus Vicugna; species Vicugna pacos. The sequence continues at coordinate 10,542,048 of NC_133014.1, forward strand.
ACTGTAAAAAGTCACTTTCAAAAGGTTACTTACTGTATGATTCCTTTATAATAACATATTCAAATGACAAAATTATAGAGGTGGAGAAGAGATTAGTGGTTGCCAGAGGTCAGGGATGGAGGTAGGTGGGTGTGGGCTACAGCATAAGAGGGAGCTATGAGGTAACACAGAAGTTCTGGCTCTTGATTGTGGTATTTGCACAAATCTACACATGGGAGAAAACTTCATGGAATCAGACACACACACAAACGAGTACACATAAAACTGATGAAGTCTGAATAAGATGTGTGGACTGCGCTGACGTCAATCTCCTTGCTTTGATCACGCACTAGTTATGTGAGGTTATCTCAGGGGAAAGTGAAGGATACACAGGACTGCTACTATTTTACAACCTCCTGTGATCTGTGATAATTTCAAAAGTAAAAGGTAGTAAGTGGGCAAATATATGAATAAACATTTCACCTAAGGAGATAAATGAATGGCTAATAAGCGCACAAGATGCTCAACATTAAAGTCATTAGGGAAATGAGAATTAAAACCACTTCACACCCACCAGAGTGGCTACAATCAAAGAAAATGACAATATGCAATGTTGCTAAGGATGAAGAAATCGGAACCCTCCAACAGTGCTGGTGGGAGTGGAAGATGGTGCAGCTTACTTAGAAAACATGTTCAGTAATTTCTTTAAAAGTCTACAAAGAATTTATTGTTTGATCCCCTCTGAGATACCTACCTAAGAAAAATGAAATCATATATACCAACACAAAGACTTCTGTACCCATGTTCGTAGCACCATAATTCACAATGGTCAGAAAAGTAGAAACAAACCAAATGTCCATCCACTAATGAATGGATAAACAAAATGTGGTAAATCTATACAATACTACACAGCAAGAGGAATAAAATACTTACATATGTTACAAGATGCTAGCTAAAAAACATGCTAAGTGAAAAAAAGGTGCACACAAAAATACTGTATGGTTCTGTTTACATAAAATATCCAGAATAGGCAAATCTACACAGGCAGAAAGTGTATGGAGTAGTTGCCTGAAGCTGGGAATGAAAACAGAGACTGATGCAAGTATAAGGGATCTTTTTAAAGTGACAGAAGTATTTTAAAACTGGGTTGTGGTGATGGTTATATAACTCTGTAAATTTACTAAAAATCTTTAAATTGTACACTTAAAACACGTCAGTTTTATGGTATGTAAATCATTTCAAGGTGAAAGAAGAGGAAGAAAGAGCAAAGCACAGCAAAGCAGCCCTAAGCCTGTTTACACGCAATCAGCGAGACACGCATGCGCACTTACCGTAACTGCAGCTGGGACTCTACTAAGAAGCACAAGAACTTTTGCCCACATAAGTCAGATGTAATAAAGACTTTGGAGGCCTGTGAATTTTTCTCCCTGTAACAGATACATTAATAAAGGAATTGTTAGCACTGGCTCAAAAGTCTACCACAGTAACAAATAAGTCTTTGAAAATGTTCTGCAAGAAATACTACTTGAGCCAAGCAATAACCTTGAAGAGACAGAAGCACTTCTAAGAACTGAACTTCATGCTCTCTAAAATGCCTTTCAGTTCTTTGATTCTGAGTCCACTGCATGGCTTTTTGAGGGGAAATGACAATAAATGTAATCACTACCAACAGACTTTTTAGTTCCATAATATGCAAGTTGCCTACTGTTAAAGGAACGCACATTTGACTTCCTATCTCTTAAAGGGCCTAACGGGTCAGATTCTTTACAACGTGACCTCTCCAATCTGTCCTCTCTCTCTCTCTCAGATTAGGCTCCACTTGATCCCTTTTTTAAACCGTATTCGAAAATTCTCAGTTCTCAAAAAATTTCTTTGTAGAGTGGTACAGAAGACCATAACTCTGTAAAATAAGGATCTGTAATATATTCAACTTACCAATAAGCTATTTAAAGACAAGTGATTTTTAAATATAGGAAACTTTTATTTTATATACAAGGATTAAAACCAGAACCTACTTCAACACGGTACTCACATCTTTACCTTACCACTGCCTATCCCCTGCCCGCCAGTCTAAGGACACACATTCGCCCTCTATTTCACAGAGCCCCACTCCTGCCCCATCTATCTGATACCCATGACCTTCTTCTCCCCAAGGCTAATCTCTCCACTTGTGCTCCTTCCTGGCTCCTTGTTCCAGCAATCATTTCCTCTCCTTCATACTTTCAATGCTCTCCCTGCTCTGGGCATAGTCCTTGTAGCCTACCCTTTCATATTAAAATTTAAAAAGTCTTGAAATACGAAAACAAACTAAGTATTAAGTTATATAAAGGATTTATTATAAATTTGGCTGGCTGTAAAAACAGAACTCTCCCTTGACGCTGAGGCTCCCTCTAGCTAGTTTGTATTCTCATTCCCATTCAAAGGTAAAATCCTTAGACAGTCTGCATACCTACGTCCACCTCCTCTGGCCCATACACTTCTCCCACCCCACTCCACTCCGCCTACCCCGCCTACCCCGCCAAGCGCTCTGGCCGAGGTCTCCAGTGAACTCACTGCCGCCCGGGTGCCGCCTCTCTGAGCTCCTCTCTCAGTGCCACATCTCAGCGGCACCTGGCACCTGGCAGTACTGGCACTTTCTTCCTAAAAGCCTCTTTCCCTGTGTTCCGTGACAAGTCCTGCTCCTTCTCCCGCATGCCCTCGCTTGCTTTGTCTCTCTGCAGCAGCTTTCTCTCTTTCCTCTTTTCACCCTCAAAATCCTAAGCTTCCAGGACTTCAGTCCCTAGCCCTCTTCTGTTTATACACAATCTGGTTTTAACTATTTGGAGGTCAGAGACTCTCTGAGAATCTAACGAATGCGAAAATCCTCTCCTCAGGAAAAGGCCTCTATACAACACACACCCACGACTACTGCTTCCATTCCCGCAGGTTACGTGAACCAGCCCCTGCAACTACAGGCTCATCCACGGGCCCCCAGGAGCCCCGGGAACCTGACCTCCACGCACTCCATAAATTCCAACCCACCCATCTTGCCTTTGTCACCACTGATAAGCGACAGCTCTCTCCCCAGAGCTTATGACCCACCTATAGAGCACATGGGCATAATACAGAGGTTATGACCACACATAAAGCTGTAAGGACACAGCTCTCACCAAAGTGAACAGACCTAACGGGCAATCTCTCTCAAGCTCCCCTTTCTCAGCCCCTTCCCCTCCTCCTGCACGAACAAGGTGAGAGTATGTGTAATTCCCTGAACATACCACATACTCACACGTCTGAACTTCTGTTCTGATCCCCTCTAACTACTGTGTCCTGCCCCGCTTACCCACCCAGCGCACATCTAGTCATCCTTCCAAAGCGCTCCCAGCAGAACCAGCAGTGTCCCCTGTGTCATCCTTCTCCAACTATCTCTTTTTGAGGACAGGGACAGTGACTCACTTGCCAGATAACCCACAGCCACTAGCACACACACTGGCACTGGCTGAATGAATGAATGATTAAAGAAAACATAAAAAAAGAAAGGTCATGCAGAACAGAGGTCTGAGCTGTGTTTCCCAAAAAGAACCGCTGATACTCTACTCACATAAAGACAAAACTTAAGAAAAATGTTACAAAATCCCCAGCTTCCTAGTCTCTGGAAATTAGTTGCTTCTCCCTAAAACATCAAACACCTCAAATCTGAGCAGTTACTACCACTAAGTCAGGGAAGAAATGACAAATGACAAATGACAAAAGAATATCCCTTAACATCATTAGTATCGTCTACTGAAAGTGAACTAGCCTTACTGTATGTCTCGGTGTATTTTTGTAAGTATTAATAACTCCTTATATTCAAAGGAAGCCTCTAAAACTTTTTAATCATTTTTCTTTGAAAATAAACATATATACTCCAAACCTTATATTAGTAATCGTTTCTGTCCACAAATGGTCAATACAAAGCTCAGGAACAATCGGCTCCGTTTCTGGTGCGAGAAAGGAGCCATTAGTATTACTAGTTGGAGAATGAGAAATACTGTGTCTCTTTGGAGATTGATTATGGCTTGAAAGGTTGAACCTCTGCACCCCTGAAAAAGAGTGCACTCCTAAGGCAGGAGAATGAGCACGACTGCAAAATAAACAGAGAAGAGAGCACATTGCAGTTAGTAATGCAGGCTGCAACGACCAGTTCACGCTGGACAGCACAGGGAACTATACTATGGAGAAAAAGAATATGAAAACAAATCTATGTGTGCTCACGTATGACTGAAGCATTGTGCTGTACACCAGAAGCTGAGACAACACTGTAAACTGACTATACGTCAATAAAAAAAAAAAAAAAAAAAAATATATATATATATATATACAGGAAAGAAAATGCAGGCTGATGTAACATACTTTCCAATAATCTCTCCAAATTCTATGCACAGCAAGCATTCATGGCATAAACCCAGTTAGAAATGCAATTTTTTTTAAAAAAGGAGCAGCTACTTAAATGTTTTGCATTTATATTATATTCTAAAGATTTAGAATTCCTGTCAGAATTCATTTCTTTAAAACTGAAAATTAGTTCATTTTCTGCCTTAGAAAATGAATTGGTTATACTATTCAGAAAAGTCTGAACGATGTCCCTGTATATTTAGACACATACATACCAACAACATTAAGTCCCTATAGCACCAGGTAGATATTAATAAAAGCAGAAGAAAAACTAATGCAAAATAAGACAAAAGAAAATGGTACCAAAATGTTTTTGTAATTCACCAAACTAGTGGTAAAAATGAAGCAATTTTATGACAAGCCCCGGCAGCTTCTAAATGTGACTCACTGAAAAAGTAACACAGTAGGCCTGGAAGTCTTGGCAAAAAGAGCACAACTGGAATAATGCTATTTTCCCTAAAAATACCCAGGGGCTGTCAACAGAAAGTTTAAATCCTTCAAATCTCAAGAGGAAGTTTAAAAAGAAGGTATCTTTTTCTTGGGATGTGTTTTCTGAAACAAGGAAACGCTTCCACACATTAATTCCCACCTGAGAGCTGCCATATTGGAAATAGAAGGTGAACGGGAGTGTAGGCTGGGTGAGGAGGCTGAGCGGCTCTGGCTGTGGATAGAGGAGTAGTTCTGGAAAGGTGAAGCCATGGGGGACTCTCCCTTGGACAGGCTTCTGAGGTGTGCTGTCAGGGAGCTGCTGGTGGCTACGTTCTGTGGCGTTCCCCCCTGTTCAGAGAACTTTAAAACAACATTCTCTTCCTTAGGTTAAAATGAAAAGAAGGGGGAAAAAGAAAAGACAGTTAGATTAAAAGGGCAATTTCCTTGGGTGAGTACAAGGTAGTTGCCAGTTATTGAAGACATAATATTTCTTTTTCCCTAAGACACTCAATCTTTTTCACAGATGATTCTTTCAAAAACATGCAAAGTTTTTAGTATTAACTATCATTCCATATTAACAAGTGGCATGACTTTATCCTTACCTCTGTTTTGACTCTCCGAAGAGCCCACAAAGAATGCAAACCTTGAACAGTGTCATAGGTCATTACAATGGAGGGATCAGTGTTGAGAAAAACAATTTTCATTGCATGATCTACAACATATTGCACCCGGGATGAACCGAAAAGACCTTAAAGATAAAACAGAAATGATCAGGTATAGAACAACAGACTTTTCAAGACTACCGCTTATGACTTGACTCTTACAATTCCTAAAGATAAAAAGAAATCAAGGCCACTAAGTCACAAAAAACAATCTATCAACCCTCAATCTTTAATAAATTTACTTTGGACATCAATTTCTTAAAATAAACTAAAGATGAGAGTGTTATGAGTTTTGATTTCACACATGTGCATTAAATGTTGAAGATCTGTGTTGACTAAACCATTAAATTCATAATTCACAGGTAAAAAGACCCATGACTCCTTTAATAACTGACTTATTCATAAAATTGCAATCAACTATTCTGCCAAGTTTGACTTCCTTACTGGCTCTTTTCTGTATGAAATCTATCCTATATGGTAACTATTCAAACAGTGCTGAACAGTACACTACTGTTTCTGCTTTACTGGGTACACAAGCAAAGTAAGTTTTTTCCTAGTGAGTTCAGCTTTTATGTCTACAGGACCATAAATTGGTTTCTATATCCTTATTTGACAGCTTCCCAAATGATTCCCTCCAGTTAAGATATTAGAAAATTTTAAAAGCAGAATTATTTCATAAAAATAAGATGTACTTTATAAAGAAAGAAATAAAAATCACTCATAATTCCACTCAAAATAACATTTGGAAGCATTCCTCCTAGGTTTTTTTCTATACAGATAATACATATTTTCTACATTTTTACAAAACTAGAGTTGTATAATATTTAGTTTTGTACCTAACATTATGAATAAGCAATTCCTCAGATTGTTAAATATTATTTAAAAACATGATCAATAAGGGCTGCAATCACAGGTTGTCACATATATATTTTGGTTGTCTCTAGTAGTTAGTATTATAATATAGAATTATGAATAAACTTTTTCTGCGGAAGGCCAAGGAGTAAATAGTTTAGGCTTTGAGGACCACATACTGACTCTACTGCATAATTTTTTTTGTTTTTTTTTCTTATAATCTTTTAAAAAGGTAAAAACCATTCTTAGCTCATAAGCCTTACAAAAACAAGCTGGATTTAGCCCATGGGCTGTAGTTTCCCAAGCTCTGATATAGAAGATAAAAACCTCAGTGGTATTTCAGAATATGTACTTGGGATAAGGTCCTTAAAACAAAATTGGTCAAAGAATAAAAACACTTTTTTTTAAGCCTCCAAGCCCTCATTATTCACAATTACCTATTACGTTTTATCACATTTAAAATTTTTAAATAAGCATCTAGAAATACCTCTAGGAAATATTAAAAGTCTGAGTCCCAGCAAATTATGTTATTATGAGCAAGGGAAATGAAATATTAAAATTTACACAGTCTCCAAAAAAAAAAAAAGAAATTTACACAGTGAAGGTCTAAGGCCCTATATTTCTTTTTTTCCCAAAAAAGACACAATTTTAATTTAAGTGCTGTTCATTTACTTATTAATTACTGAGGAACAGAGTCCAGAGTCACCTATAGGTAAGTGAGAAATATATCAATGTTCCTGCTTGATGTATAGGCTCTATTTTTTCCTAAAAGAATAGTTGTTAAAACAGTTAATACCAGGATATTCAAGTTCTTGCATTAATATGAATTATTTTCATAATAAAAAGTTATTTTAAATGCTTATAGTATACTATTTTTATAAAACAATTTAAATTTTCGTAAGCTCCTTCATTTCCTCCCCACTCCCAAACTCAAAAAAGAGCTTACCGTAGAAGAATTTATACAAATACACTTACTTCCAGATTTACACACAAGCGGTGTTATTTCATCTAGCGGATGCAGCATGCTGAACATAGTGGGTAAAGGTTCTCTAGTAATGAACAAATAAACAGTCAGTCACCAACACAAGATGACTCCATTTGTGCACAAATTTTGCACTCCCCTTGCAAAGAAATATCTTCTGCAGATTATGCCAGCAATTAGAAACCTACCAACTCCAAAAGTAACCCTTTAAACTTTTTATGTACTGTTTTTCAGAGTATCTTCGATTTCATTCCTAGAAATCTCTCCCCTTACGCAGGGTAACTCTATGTGCACGCTCCCAGCAGGAACTTAGCATAGCCCAGGAAATATCTGCAAGCAGCAGTCATCACATTGCAGTACCAACAGAGTAATGGGCATAAGACAGCCATTTTTTTTTTAAACCTCTCTTAGGGGCGGTATGGCTCTGACAACTAAGGAAGAAATGTAGTCTCCTACACCTATCTGCAAAGGAGTGCACTTAAAAAAGAAGAAAAACACCAAGTAGATAAAATGGCTGCATTTTCTCAAGGAGTGACTAAAAAAAAGAGGAAAAAAATAGGCCTTCTGTCTAAACACATAAGTAGATTAAAATCCATAAGGAAATTTAAAACATAGTGTCTCCTTGCACCAAATTATGACAAGCACTGTATGTTCCTACCCTTCAGTGAGCTCACAACCGATTCGGGAGACAAGGTAACACCACCATGTGTTACACACCTAATACGTATGAAGCCCTACATCAAAGATTGTATTCATTAGCTCGTTAAATCTCTGCATAAATTCTAAGAAGTAAATGATAGTTTTCTCCCTGTAACAGATAAGGAAACTAAAGCCAAATTTAATAATTTGCCTAAAATAACACAATGGACAAAATGGCAGAGCTAAGAATTGAGTGTTGTTATCTTTAAGCCAACTGTTTTCTCGATTTTACTCTCTTGGGAGAAAAGCTGCAGATAATTAAGCATCAAGTGAGAAGCAGAACCTGTAAGTGTACGACGCTGAGATGAGAGGAAAAGGTGTGTGTCTGCGCTTTTATCGTGGAAATTATCATCATCCCAAACTTTTAGGTAAACAATTTTACCTTAGAAGCAATGCAAAAAAAGCCCAAGTAATCATATTCTGACCTGCTTACCTGGGAGGGCCTGGAGGAACTTCATGTGAAGAAGTACTTCGTTCAAACAGCAATCCATATTTGGTGGGCCAAACATTTGCTACCTATTGGGTAAAAGGGTGAGAAAAAACACAAGGAAAAGAAATGATTCTTTATAACATGCTTTTACAAAACATCAGAGAACATTAGATTTTCTTCCAATTTAATAACAGTTTTGCAAAGTAACATACTCATTAACTAGAATGTTTTTAAAGCAATTCTAACAAGCAAGTCTAAGACAAAATCAGATCTAAGGAAGAGAACTCTGATCTGAAATTCCTGCCAGTGGCTAGTATCAGTACCAAAATGACAATGTGATTAAACTGTAACAACAGCATTAGTGCATGAAAAAGATGAGAAACAAGGAAAAGACTAATATTGCTCATGTGCTTGAATATAACCTAAAGTGATTTCTTATATATCACTGAAACTGGAAAAAAAACACCTCTCAGAAAAGATTTCATAATTCACTTCACTAAATAGTGCATTTTTTATGCAAAGGATGGAAATGGTTAAGCCACTATAGCTGCTAAAATTTAGTTATTTTAGTAAAAATAACATTTTTGACTACAAGAGAGTAGCAATACTTGTAAAACCAAATAATTCAAGAATATTCTCCAATAAAACACAAAAACATTGAAACACTCAAGTTTACCTGAAAAGGCAAAGAAGCTATGTAATCCTTTCCTTCTAGGCTATGCATGTTAATACATGAGCTTTGCAATATACATATGCATTTTTCTACTTCATCACTACCTGAAAAGAGAGAGTACAAGATACATGCATTTTTTCCTCCAAAATCCCAACAATCACAAATTACAATTCCCAATAGCACAAATTCTTCAATGCACAAAATAAAAATGCTTAAGCTAAACCACTATTATGAGTGGCTACTTATTTTCAATTAAACAAAAAATGAGATAAAAGATAAAATAAAATTTTTAAAAAACAACTTACTGTAGGCCTTTTCAGACTTATCCTGTGATATAATGAAGTCACACCACAATGCCTAAAATCAAAACAAAACGCTTACCTAAGAAAATTGCATCTAAATAATATCCTATTAATTAATGGTATCTAAGAATGTTGACATCTGTATAATAACTGGCCCCCCTCATCAGCTCAACACACATCCCATGGGAACAAAAAAGACTCAGATAAAATAAAACGTGATGTGGTCTCTCACTGCTGTTCTGATTTGCATTTTGCTTAGTGATTAATGACGCCGAGTATCTTTTCACGCACTTACTGGTCATTGGCGTTATCTTTAGACAAATGTCTATTCAAGTCCTTTGCCCATCTTTGAACTGGATTCTTTGTTTTGTTGTTAGAGTTATAAGCGGTTTTAACTGCATTTTAGCAAATGAAAATTCATGAAGAAAACGGACACGAGAGCTGCACTCCAATCTGAAATGTCCAAAATCTACAATATACTTATGATAGCCTCAATTTCCTTTTATGAAATCCCATTCTCCCATTCTCCAAAAGTAGGTATTTTAGCATTCTTCTTTATCCCTGATAGCTAAGAGATCACTAGCCTCTTTTCTATTTCCCCTAGATTTGTCTCTCACCTGTTTTCTCTTTCTTCGAGGCACCCATCTCTTTAATCTGAACCACAAAACAGTATTCCTGACAACAGTCCTCCTGCCCTCCAGTCAATCCTATATATTGCCACCAAAATAATCTCTTCTCAAAATAGAAAACTGATGATGTACTTTCCGTTTTAAAATCCTTGCTAGGCTCCCTCCTGCATTCCTTGCTTTACATACAAGGCTCTTAAGTCTGGATCCATCCAGCATCTGCTAGCATCTCTCCACATCCACAGACGATGTACAGTCATTGTGAACTTAGAAAAAGTCACATTTTCCCACAATTTTTTACTGCAATTCTCTCTGCCTAGAAGGCCCTTCTTTTAGCAACTTACAATTCAAATAACATCTTTTCAAAATCCTTCCTCAGAGCTCAGTGCCCTGGGCTCTCACCACACTGGGGCCACACAGCTACTACACAGACGTCAGCTTGTCTGAATACAGCATTTTAGTTTATCTGTTAATTTGTTCATCTTTCTAGACTATGAGCCCTTCAATGGCAGAAGCTGTACATTCATCTCTGTCACCCAACACCCAGCAACACCGTCTGAAACAGAGATACTAAACACTTGCAGAATGAAGGAAGGAATACTCTAAGTCGGAGTCACATACACCAGCTACTATTTCTTAACCAAAGTATAAAATTATTTCTCCATATTAACAAGACTAATAATAATAATAGTAACAACAACAGTATGTTTTCCAAACCAAAAGGACTGAAATTACCAATCTTATGATTCCACTTACAAGGGATCTTAAGATAAGGAGACAAGAGAAAGGAGGCTGTATATCCCTGAGGTCGAGAACGCAGGCAATCGTTCCCTGGAGAAATTAAGATTGAAACATAGAAGCAAAGAACTATGTAGACATAATTAAATCCACTTTTCATGTCTACCCTAAACCATATGGAAAAATTATCATAAAAAAGATCACTGGCTTCAACACTCCTGGACAGACATGCTTTCACACCTACTCTCAAATTAGGGAATAATTCAGTTTATCCTTCCTAATAAATTTTTAGAAGAGTACAACACTCATTAGGAAATAATTAATGGAAAAAAATAAGTACACAGTGTCGAGGTACAAGGTTTACAAGTGAGGAACTTAACATTAGTAAAAAGCCTCTAAAATCTCTTGTCTATAGCCTAATAATTAATTCAGCTACCAAAAATGTTTTCATTTTTTCCCCCAACTTGATATTCTAAAAATATCAGGTGTGGTAGAGCACATGCTTAGCATGCACGAGTTCCTGGGTTCAACCCCCAGTACCTCCTCCAAGAATAAATAAATAAATAAATCTAATTACTCCCCACACCCCCACAAAAAACAAAAACAAAAAAAACACAAAAATTAAAATTTTCAGTAAGAAATGATGGAACAGTACAGTGAGCATCTGCTTCACCTAAATCTGACAGTTATTAATGTGTTGCCATATCTGTTTATGTGTGCATGTGGAATTGGCGGGGAGGGTGGTGCTATCGGAAAACTGTACACATCATGACACTTCACCCCTGAACACTTCATCGTGCATTTCCTAAAACTAAAGATGTTCTCTTATGTAATAACAAAACCATCACCCTACCTGAGGGAAAAATAAATCTAATTTTCTACTAGCACCTAATATGCAGTCCATTTTCAACAATTTCAGATTTTCCCAAATGTGTCTTTTTTAGCTGGAGCCAAGATTCAAAATTCATTTAACAACATTCAAAAAATAATGCATTTGGTGATGTCCCTTTTGTCTCTTTTAATCTAGAACAGTTCCCATCTTTTTTTTTCCTTTCTCCAAAATCGACTTTTTAAAGAGACCAGAATGTAGACTGTCCCATATTCTGAATTTATCTAATTATCTCCTTATGTTTTTTTCCTTAAACTTTTTATTATGGAAAATTTCAAATACATACAAAGTAAACAGAATAACATAATGAATCCTCATCAGCCAGCCATT